>NC_090438.1:804191740-804791740 GCF_031143425.1 Pleurodeles waltl
CCATACATAGGAACATAGAAAGATATTGCACTTATGGGGCCTCATTTACAAGAAACTGACGCATCATCGTAGATGCATCAGATTTATTGCGCCTGCCGCATATCCCCTAACGACACTACGGATATGCTGTGTTTACAATACTGAGCTCCATTGCACATGCTTCCCACAGATGAGTCAGAAATTCTGAAGCATCTGTTGTTGCTAAAGTGACGCATTGGTGGAGTTGCGGTGCTATACTAACGCTACTCAAGCAGTGTGAGTAGAGTCTCATTGGAAAAAGTCATGCATCAATTTTATACCTGTTCTGAGCAGGCTGTACAAGTTTGTCGCAGTTAAGTTGTAGAGTGACACAGTGAAAAGTTGTAAATTTCACTGCGTCAGTTCTACATGGCTTTTTCCGATGGAACGCCCATCCTGCACACATTATACCTGGTGGAGGTATAATGTGGGGCATGGCTTTACAAACTGACACATTGGGCCCAGTGCATCAGTTTGTAAATATGAAGCAGTGTAGTGCACTGCTAGCTCCACCGCTGTGCAAAAACAAGTGACACAGAGGCAGTAAAGGAGGCCTATGCTCCTTTGACATGCCTATGCTTAATGTGTTATACCTTTAAAGCTAGACCTATTGGTTTTGTCAAAGTTTCTGCTCCATAGTTTGAATAAACTAAATTTAATAACGTATGCGATTACTGTGGATACAGCACCCTCGTATATTGTAAATTTTATTAAATGTAATTAAATGCACAAAAGCTAAAAAAAAAAAAGTCTCTCCTAAGGTTATTAGGCTAATAAGGATATTAGCCTGTGGTAATTGATGTAATTGGAATACTGCCACCTGAAAAACACATGTATTTATATTTGAACATTTTGTCAGCAGACAGGCCCCCTGGGGTAGTATTAATGTCATTTAGCAACTGCGGTTAGAATGTGTTATCTTGCAACTCAAACAATTTGGTGCTCCCAAGCAGTTCTATCTACATTCCGTTAAGTCACCGGAGTGAGAGCTCGCGCGTCAGTTTGATATTACTGCTTTATAACTGGAGTCCTTTGCTAGCTTGGCACAATATTTGCATTGGCACTGCTCTTATTTCTGATAGATAGTATAAGGGGAAATGCATTGAGATAAATGAACTGGCCTAAAACATTAAGCGGTTTTCCACATTATGGAAACGTGTTATCATAATATGCTTCCCACATGCTGGGTATCAATATATCTAATGCGCCCTGGCACACATTACCGACTTTACAGAAATATTTTTTAAAAAAAGGCAATTTCGTGTAGGATAAGGAATGCTGGCTCGCGCTACCTCCTGGTGTCATTACTGTCCGTATTACTTAACATTAGTAATCCTTGATTCTTAAACTCTGTGGTGTGTAATGCCTTGGAGAAATGTGTTAAATGTCCCCACAGGAAGCGCATAAGGACATTTTCTGCTGCCTGTAATGGCGGACATGAATTACGCACATCTAAAGCAAATAGGACTGCGGCGGTGGCACAGCGCGATGCTATCGCTCCTTCGTCAACGGAATGGAATAAATGTAAGTTCTTTCCAGAGGAGAAAAAAATAAGAGATAAATATTGCTATTTCTGACAGAGAGATGAAGTCCGGAAAAATCCAGTTTGTCAAACGGCTATGCTCTGCATGGCTCCTTTCTGTTGTAAGACAGCCATGTTTATCGTCGCGCTGTAAAAAGTCCTGGAATTTTATCCTTCTTGTAAAGTAGAATATAATGTGTATGTAAAAGTAAGACGTAGAACGTGTTCATCAGGAATCTTAGCACGTCCTCTGCGAAAATGGTGGGGTGTTAGTCTATGTACGGTTAGAAGGAAACGGGGGCTACAGAGTTCGAGTTTAGTCGAGCTGTGAAAGTGCATTGTGAATGCAAACCCAGTACAGGGGCAATTGCAATAGTACGTGATAGCCCCATACATGCCAACAGACCCGATTCTGACGGGAAACTCCCAATTTCTGGAGCAAAAATTGCTTCGTTTTATGGCAAGACCAGAGGCTCCTATTATGCTTCTCTAACTTGTTTTTTTTTACTGAGCAGCAGTCAAGGAACAACTAAAATTCCCATGAGGCTAAGGGGAACAGAAGCCAATGGGAAGAAAAAACGTATCGTGATATGAACCAATGGGAACAGGAGACCTGATATAGTCACTATACTTGACTGCGACCAGCCCTCTTTCTTGCTGCTGCTCGCAGTCAAGATGTGTTCAGCTTTATGCTACTGTTTCTTTCACATGATTTATAATGTCTGTTTAACTTAATTGTTCTCATTTCAGTAATTAACTATCGTTTTGCTTGCCGGCGCATGCACCCTTTTATAATTGCCGCCCGCTTCTCTGCGTTTCTTGGCAACTGGCGCCTGTCCTCCGCCCCATTCGCTTACCTCTTTGTCCTTTCAATGGCTGTTTCCGGCTCCTCACCGTTGCGCGAGTTCCACCGACAGACTCGCACCCTCAGCAACGGTCGCAGAGCCGGTTATTTGTCCTGCTTGTCCATTTCTCTTCGGCTGCCACTCCTCTTACCGGCCTTCGCCTACCACACCTCCGGATATCGTTTTCTCCACCTCCTTTGCCTCGGTATCGCCCGTTGAGCGTGTACTACCCTTTCTCCTCAGCACTCCCCTTTTTTCTTAACCCTCTCTCTCCCACACTGTTTTTTCCAAGGTTAAAATGGATAATGATAATTTCCCTGACCACTCCAGCAGTCAGGATGATGTTTTTGGCCAAGATTTCAGAAATCTTATTAATGAGGCTGGTACAAAGGCCATTTCAGTTTCTATGGGCAAAATTACAAGAAACCTTGAGTCTTCTGTAAAAACTATGTTTTCAAAATCCTTTCTGGCCCATTCTGCGGGGGAAAGCAGAAAACGTAAAATTAAGGATTTGACTGCCCAAAAAGCCCACTTTGATGTCACCCCTGATGGCGCTAAACTGACTGGTGAAGTTTCTTCACCCCAGGTTGAGGACGAGTCTCCTCCCAGGTCTCCTTTGAAGGAGGGGAAATTAAAAACCTCCCATGAAAAGTGTACTTCCAAAACCAAACATATCTCCGGCGCGCCAAAGAAAATTGTGATATCTCACATTTCTGACACTGATGAGGATATGGGTGACATGGACGATTTGAATGACAATCCAGATATATGGGGCTCCCACTCACAGTCCTCTCCTCCTCTTAAAAAACCAAAAATAGACCATTCCAATCCTTTCGCAGCTAAATTAATCCTAGATTCTGACGGTAATCCCATGTTTGACCTTTCCCTCTTCCACCATCCCAATTCCACCAAATGGTCCCATGTATGGGAATACATTGCTTCCAGACTGAAACTGCCTTTGGACAAGCCCGCTAGGGCCAAATTGAGATCAGAATGTCCCAGACCATCCCTTTGTTCCAACATTACATCCACTCCCTCTATTGACCAACCCCTAGTTACTTTCTTTTCTAAGTTTGGCAAAGATCCCCGCAAGGGAGTCGACAAGGCCTGGTCAAACTGCCAGGACAAACTCTTGGACTTGGTGGGACCGTTGGACCGTATTTTTGATATGGCAGAAATGGCAAAAATGGACAACTCGGATATTGATCCTTCAGAACTCTCGCTATGGATTCAGAGAGCTTTTTGCCTATTAGGCAACGCAAACACTGCTATTACGCATGAGAGGAGAAAAGGCCTATTACTAAAACTAGATCCAAAACTGGCTAACCTCGCATCTATTGACCCGGGCATCAAAGCGGACGGACTCCTCTTTGGCGAGTCGTTTATCAAAGACTTAGAAAAATTGTCTCTACCTTTGCCTCCATAGACAAGGCACAACAATCCATCAAAAAAGTCTTTACTCAACGGGTTTTTGCAAAGGCCGGTACAGGCAGGAGCCGCTTTACCGGCCGTTCATTTCGATTGCAAGGATCCAGAGTCTCCTTCAACTCCGCTTATGAGACACAATCCTACAAACCCCAGTTCTACCCATAACGTGGCAGAGGCTACCGCGGCCGTGGACAAGGTGGTTCCAGACATTACTACCAACAAGGTAAGCCACACTTCTGGCCTTCCTCCTGTAGGAGGTCGTGTTCGCTTATTTGCAGAAAAATGGCACACTATCACAACCGATCCATGGGTTCACAACACAATTCAAGGTTATACAATAGAACTTTACTCAACCCCTCACCAAACATTTCATCCCCCTCCTCTTCGTTTCCCTACAGAAATGTCCTCTCTCATCTCGAAAGAGATTCACTCACTTCTTTCCAAACAAGCCATACAAGTTTCCCATCTGGATCCTTCAGGTTTTCTAAGCACTCTCTTTTTAGTCCAGAAAAAGAACAAGAAATTAAGACCGGTTATCAATCTCAGAGCTTTCAATCGCTTCGTCGTACGTAGACATTTCAAGATGAAAACTACGTCTACCTAAGAGATATTCTCCTTCCTTGTGACTACATGGTTCGCCTTGACCTACAGGACGCGCACCTATCTTTCCCGATCCACGTGGATCACAGAAAATATCTCCAATTCCAGTGGCAGGACCAAACTTATCAGTTTTCATCCCTTCCGTTTGGCCTTTCGACAGCACCTTGGTGCTTCACGAAAATAATGAAACCGGTGACAGCCCATCTCAGATCCCTAGGCATCAGAATACTAATCTACCTCAACGACATCCTCCTAATGCACCAGAGCCGCCTTTCCCTTCAATCCCATCTCCAGGCCACATGCTCGCTACCCTCTCATTTAGGTTTCCTCATCAACAAGGAGAAATCCATCACAACTCCTTCCCAAAAAATAGAATTCCTGGGGTTCATAATCGACTCCTCTTCCGCTACTCAGCATCTTCCTCAGCAAAAAGTAAAATCCATAAAATCAGAAATTTTGAAAGTTCTCCACGGTTCCCAGATTTCTCTCAGATCCCTAGCCAGAATCGAGGGTCTTCTCGCCTCTTCAATCCAGGCCATATTTCCCGGTCCCCTCCATTGCCGGGCTCTTCAAAGACAAAAAATTTGACATCTCAGAAAAGGGCTGTCATACTCGGAGACAATTTATCTGGACCAGGAGTCCCGATCAGAGCTTCAATGGTGGATAGACAATTTAGATGCCTGGAACGGCAGGACTATCTTTGCATCAGCCCCAGATCTTTTGTTAGAATCAGGTGCAAGCCTAACGGGCTGGGGCGCTCGCTGTGGCTCAATCTCGACTGGAGGTTCCTGGTCTTTAGAGGAGTCCAAATTGCATATCAATTATTTAGAGATGCTTGCGCGCTCCTTTGCAATCAAAAGCCTCACAAAAAACAGGGTTCAATGTACCATCCTCCTCCGTATGGACAATGTCTCGGCTGTCCACTACGTAAACCATTTAGGGAGCACCAGGTGAAAACCTCTAGCAGATCTGGCAAAAAGCCTTTGGGAATATTGTCTTCACAACCAAATCTCACTCTCCGCAGAATACCTACCAGGTTCCCTCAACGAGATTGCAGATTGGAACTCTCATTTCCTCAAAGATTCCAGCGACTGGAAACTCCATCCCTCGGTTTTTCAATCTCTTCTCCACAAATGGGGCCCCTTCAAGATAGACCTTTTTGCCTATCGTCTCAACACACAACTTCCACTGTTCTTCAGCTGGCGTCCGGATCCTTCAGCTCTAGCCTCAGATGCTTTTCTTCAGGACTGGTCCTCTTCTCTCAATTACGCCTTTCCCCCTTTCATAATGATCACCAGAGTACTCGCCCAAGTCAGGCGTCATAAAGCGATGCTAATAAACGTAGCCTCCTTTTGGCAATCTCAAGTTTGGTTCCCTCCCCTCCTCGAGCTGACAATCGACTTCCCAGTCCTTCTACCGATCTTTCCTTTCCTCCTACAGAGTTCCTTCTGTTACCCACATCCCCTTATTCTCAACAACACTCTCACACTTTTGGCCTAGAAGGTATTGGGTCTTCCCAATCTTCCATTCCTATTTCGGCAGAGGCTTCAGACTTCATTAATAAAGCCTGGGCTCCTGGCACCAGGAAAGCCTACAGTTCCGCCTGGTATCTTTGGACAAGCTGGTGTGTGGGAAGGGACCTCAATGCCTTTTCAGCCAATATAATTTACATAATTCATTTCCTAGCTGCCCAAGCTAGCGCAGGTAAGTCTTACAGAACAATCAATTTGTATAGATCAGCTATTTCCTTACAGCATACCTACAGCAACGGGAAACCTATCGGAGAACATCCTCTGCTCTGTCATCTACTCAAGGGAGTAAAGTTTTCTTTCCCTCCTTTACCCAAGTATTCAAAACTTTGGGATGTTAATGTTGTTTTAAACCTGTTTCTATCCTGGCAGGATAATTCTGATCTATCCTTAAAAATGTTTTCTGCTAAGCTTACTATGTTACTCTGTCTAGTTTCTATTAAACATTTATCAGATGTGAGAGCTTTAGATATTTCCTCTCGTCAATTCTCTCCTACAGGTGTTATTTTTTCCATCAACAGACGTACCAAAACCAACCTCCGTTCAATGTTTTACTCTTATTTCACCAACCAGCCTAAATTATGTGTAGGTCAATGCCTTAAGGTGTATGAAGATCGCACAGCCAATCTCAGAACATCCTCGTTTTCCCAGCTCCTTATTTCATTTCGCAAACCTCACAAGCCAGCATCCTCGGCTACCCTAGCTAGATGGGTCTGTTGGGTCATGTCCTTAGCAGGTATCGACACCCCAGTTTTTGGCGCTCACTCTTCCAGAGGAGCTATGGCTTCCAAAGCTTTTTGGGTGGGTTCTAGACTGGAGGACATTCTGAGATCGGCTAATTGGTCTAATGACAATGTCTTTAGAACTTTCTATTGTAAGCCAGTTCATACTTCAACTTCTGTGATTATTAACATGCTATAAACAAGCATAATAGGAGCCTCCGGTCTTGCCATAAAATGTAGATTTTCCTAGTATGTTATTAAAGACATGGAGGTGAGTATTATCCCTCCTCACAGTCTCTTTAACAATTGTTTTCTCGACATTTCCCTCGCCCCAGTATCGTCTAATCAACTGCAGAATTCAACCTGAATGTCAAACGGTCTCTCCAGCGACACCAACTTTGTCCAATGATCTTCCTCGTTGTCAACCTGATCCTCTTCCTGCGCCTTAGATCGCCCCGCTTGGATGAACTATTTTTAAGAACTTTGGGCCAGATGTAGGAAAAAATCAAATTGCGACTTGCAATTTGCGAGTCTGTGCGACTCGCAAATTGCAAGTCGCAATTTGACATGCAGAAAGGTGTCTCAGACACCTTCTGCAACTCGCAATGGGGTCGCAAAGACCCACCTCATAAATATTTATGAGGTGGGTCGCAGTTTGCGACCCCATTGCGAGTATAGGCACTCGCTAACATGGAGGCCTGCTGACGTCAGCAGGCCTCCATGTTAGCGACCTGCCTTTTAAATAATTTTTTTTTTTTTTTTTGAAGTGCAGCCCGTTTTCCTCACAGGAAAATGAGCTGCATTTCAAAAACATCCGAAACCTTTTGTTTCGGTTTTTTCAGGGCAGGGAGTGGTCCCTTGGACCACTCCCTGCCCTGAAAAAATAATTTGGGGTCCATTCACAAAGGGGAAGGGGTCCCATGGGGACCCCTTCCCGTTTGCGAGTGGGTTACCATCCACTTCAAGTGGATGGTAACTGCGACTCCATTTGCGACCGCGTACGCGGTCGCAAATGGAGTTGCATACCACTCCGACTCGCAAATAGGAAGGGAACACCCCTTCCTATTTGCGAGTCGCAAATGCATATTGCGAGTCGGTAACGACTCGCAATATGCATTTGTGCATTGCAAACCCACGTTTGCGAGTCGCAAACGGCGATTTTCGCCGTTTGCGACTCGCAAAAGGGTCGCTACATCTGGCCCTAGGTTCTCTCATGTTGGCAGTTACCATCGTTTTTGCTATATTTCCCCTGTTCTCTCACACAGACTAGCCTTCTCGTACCAAGAAAGAAGGCTGGTCGCAGTCAAGTATAGTGATTATATCAGGTCACCTGTTCCCATTGGTTCATATCCCGATATGTTTTTTCTTCCCATTGGCTTCTGTTCCCCTTAGCCTCATGGGAATTGTAGTTGTTCCTTGACTGCTGCTGATTGAAATAAAGTTAGAGAAGCATAATACTTGCCTCTGTGTCTTTAATAAAATTAAGATTTTCCATCATAAAATACTAGGAAAATCTAAATTTTAACTGATTTCTGCCTAAAGGTGCCTCTACTTTAATACAAGGCAATAGGGGAAATACATTCTTCCCAAATTATTTTTTTTAGAATATCCCTCTTTCCTCTCCTAAAATGTTGACATGTATGTAGCCTGCATCAGCTACATTGCAAGATTAAAATCTGCAGGGTAACCCGCATAATGTACATTTTCCCAGTAATCTATGAAGGAAAGTCTTAATTTTATTAAAGACACAGAGGTGAGTATTATGCTATTCTTTTCTTGTTTTATTCAATAGCAGCAGTCAAGAGAAAACTACAAATCCCAGAAGGCCAAACGTAACAAGGCCAATGGGAAACAACGAGTAGTCCATTTATATCTTCCAATCACAGGGCATCATACCCCAAAATACTCATCTTGACTGTGAACAGCCTTCTTTTCTTGTGCAGGGGTTAAAAAGTAAAAAAGAAAGGTAAGATGGAACAAATAATGCAAACAGCCATAACCGAAGCTAACAGATCTGGGAAAAAGTTAATCAACGGAGACTTGGATCTGGAGAAAAGTAGGACATCCGGTTGTAGAAGATAATGCTGAAGAGGCGGGGCTGACGGAAGAGTCCAGTGTTGGCCAGCTGTAAGATGACATTCATGAGGATGCTTGTGAAGGAGTAGATGATGCTGAAAGGGAGGGAAAAACAAGTATGGAATTATAGTTGAGGCAGGATAATACTCGCCTCCGTGTCTTTAATAAAATTAAGACTTTCCTTCATAGATTACTAGGAAAATCTACATTTTATGGCAAGACCGGAGGCTCCTATTATGCTAGTTTAAAGCAAATTAATTACTGTCAAAGAGGCATGTCGTACTGGTTTACAATCATACACTTTAAACACATTGGGGGTCATTACAACATTGGCGGTATAAGGCGCTTACCGCCGTGCAGAAGACCGCCAATACACCGCCGCGGCCGCGGTAGACCGCCACAGCTATTATGAAACACATCACGGAATCCGCCGAAATTCAGACACCCACACAATACCGCCACACCAAAGGTCAGCGAGAAACTGGCGGAAACACCTCCTCCACCTCCATGCCAACAGAAACACGCCCATGACATTACGACCCACGAATCCACGCGGCGGTCTTTCAACCGCGGTATTCCATTGGCGGTACACACCGCTGTGCTCAAAATACACACACATCTTCAAAACACCGCCTCATTGGACAATTTGAAATACACACACCTGACACACATACACACACCACTCCCACACACCCAATACTATATAAAACACACACCCACAAACCCCTACTACTAAAAATTCAGAGAGAAGGCCAGAGAGACAGCACAGAACAGACAACCCCATCACACAGAGGCACACAACACCATCATCCACGCAACATCCAAGCACAAAACACCACATACCACTACACTCACCACACTCATCAAAACATACACCACCCCACACAACACCTACACCACCCCATGTCACGCCAAAGACACCCCCGCTTCTCCGAGGAGGAGCTCAGGGTCATGGTGGAGGAAATCATCCGGGTAAGGCCACAGCTATTTGGCTCACAGGTACAGCACACATCCATAGCCAGGAAGATGGAGCTATGGCAAAGAATAGTGGACAGGGTCAACGCTGTGGGACAGCACCCAAGAAATAGGGAGGACATCAGGAAGAGGTGGAACGACCTACGGGGGAAGGTGCGTTCCACGGTATCCAGGCACCACATCGCGGTAGAGCGGATTGGCGGCGGACCCCCACCTCCTCCCCCACAACTAACAACATGGGAGGAGCAAGTCTTGTCCATCTTGCATCCTGAGGGCCTCGGAGGAGTCATTGGAGGAACGGACACTGGTAAGTCTAATCTTAACCATCATCCCCCCCACCCTACCTGCATGATATCACACACCCCCACCATCACACCCTCCCCTATCACCCCAAATCCTCACCTATCTACCCATGACACCAACCACCCATCCCAACCCCAAGACCTGCATGACATAACTAAGCATGGACCCCCATCACCAAAGCATGCCCACTGCACAGACCCACAACACCCCCCAACCATCAGCACACAAGCCCCCACACAGGAATGCCTGCACTGGGGTTCACCAACACCCAACCATTGCACTCCATGAAACACACACATGCAATTATCATGTACTTATACCCCCGCAGGAACCCGAAGGAACGTCACCACACCAGAGGGTCCAGACAACACCACTCCACCCCCAGAAGAGACCCACAGTGAGGACAGCAGCTCTGCCCACTGGATCTTGATGACCAGGCCGGACCATCGTGGGCCTCAGGACAGTCAGTTCCCCTTGCCCAGCCACAGCCCAACACCGAGCTTACACCCTCTGGTAACACCAGCACAGCACCCACCCAGCGGACCCAAACCTCCCTACCCAGGACAGGTCAATCAGCGGTGTGTCCACCACTACAGGGCACCCAGGCGAACCCACCACCCCAACAACAACAGGGACCTGGGGGCAGTGGTAGTGGGCACACGGTCCAGGGGACGGAGGCACAGGAACACAGGGGAACTGGGAGGGCTGCTGTGCGACAGAGGGAGGACAGGCCAAGGGAACCAACTCTCAACGAGGCCCTCTCCTCCATCATGGGAGCATACCACCACTCCCAGGAGGCGATGGCCACGGTCCTGGACAAGTTGCAGGAGACCCTGCGTCTGCAGGAGGAACAATATTTGGGGTTCAGGGAGGAGCTCAGGACCATCGGCTCCGCCCTGGGCACCATCGTAGGGGTGATGATGGACATTCAAAAGACCTTGAGGGACACCGTGGCACTTCAAGGGGCCCCTGACACTAGCCAGGACGATGAAATGCCCACCACCTCCGCCGGTGCTAGTGGACAGGACGCCCCGCCACAGGACCAACACACCAGAACCCCATCCCCTGCAGACGGAGAACCACCACGCAAGCGGGCCCTGAGATCCAGGAACAGGACAGAGCAAGATGGCAAGACCCCGCCAGCAAATAAGACCACCCTGATTGTCCCCCCATTGTCCCACTTTGTTACCCTGTCCAAATCGGAACTGACCTAGCTCCACTTCCAATGCCCAGATGTGCAATGTACCTGTGAGACTAATAGACTGGACTCTGCCATGGAAATTCCTCCACCATCACCCATCACCAGTTTACAACCCCCCATCATTTTTTGAGCACTTAAATAAACACCCTTGAAACACTAAAAACAAATGTAGTCAGTCTATGATTTGTAAATCTGTATTATCAATTACAGTTTCATAATGGGTTACCCATTGGAAGGCTAACATACCTATGTCACACATCACAAGCCCTTCAAGGATGCAAACAGTTGACACGTAGGTTACCACATTTGTGAAACTGAAATGGAAGGGGACAACTCAGTTAACAAATAGTGAGTAAAATGTCGGTACAGGATAGAGGTAGATGTGTGAAAGTTAATGTAATGGTAAAAATGAAAATGTTCTCATCTGTGTCTCACTGGAAATATTGCTGTATGACTGACTCCCTGTTGTCGTTTTCGTCTTCCTCAGCTTCATCCTCATCACTGTCCACAGGCTCCACAGGCTCCACAGCTGGCACAACACCCTCATCTGGATCATCCTCCTACAGAAAAGGCACCTGGCGTCGCAATGCCAAGTTATGAAGCATGGAGCAGGCAATGATGATGTCGCACACCTTCTTCGGTAAGTAGAATAGGGACCCACCTGTCATATGGAGGCACCGGAACCTGGCCTTAAGGAGGCCGAAGGTGCGTTCGATAACCCTCCTAGTCCGCCCATGGGCCTCATTGTAGCGTTCCTCTCCCCTGATCCTGGGATTCCTCACTGAGGTCAATAGCCAGGAAAGGTTGGGGTAACCAGAGTCCCCCAATAGCCATACACGGTGCCTCTGGAGTTCACCCATCATATCAGGGATGCTGCTATTCCGCAGGATGTAGGCGTCATGCACTGAGCCAGGGAACATAGCATTTACCTGCGAGATGTACTGGTCTGCCAAACAGACCATCTGTACATTCATGGAATGATAACTCTTCCTGTTTCTGTACACCTGTTCAGTCCTGCGGGGGAGGACCAGAGCTACATGGGTCCCATCAATGGCACCTATGACGTTGGGGATATGTCCAAGGGCATAGAAGTCACCTTTCACTGTAGGCAAATCCTCCACCTGAGGGAATATGATGTATCTCCTTACGTGTTTCAGCAGGGCAGACAACACTCTGGACAACACGTTGGAAAACATAGGCTGGGACATCCCTGATGCCATGGCCACTGTTGTTTGAAATGACCCACTTACAAGGAAATGGAGCACTGACAGCACCTGCACGTCAGGGGGGATTCCAGTCGGATGGCAGATTGGTGACATCAGGTCTGGCTCCAACTGGGTACATAGTTCCTGGATTGTAGCACGGTCAAACCGGTAGGTCACAATTAAATGTCTCTCTTCCATTGTCAACAGGTCCACCAGCGGTCGGTACACCGGAGGATTCCGCCATCTTCTCATATGTCCCAGCTGACGGTGCCTAAGAAGGACAACAGTGAAGAACCAGTCACTATTCCTCCAGGTATGTACCCACAGTTACACACAAGACAACAGCAGACACAAAACCCTTCCTGTATGTGTGTTGAGTGTAGGCCTCAGTCTGTGTGACGCAGTTGAAAGTGAATCCATGTAGGCCCCTGAAATGGCGGTGCCTGACCTCTAAACTGGGACAATGGGATTGTGGGGTAACAGCGCTGGCGTTGCACACCATCGCGGTAGGCGGTCGTAGACCGCGGCGCAATGCTGCATTGGTTAACATTGGACCCTATGGGTCCCAGGAACCAATGAACAGGTGCGCCGGCGGTGATGATGCGCCCCGCCGCGGACGTCACCGCCGCGGACGTCACCACCATTTTCTATCTGTTCAATCACTAGATACCTGACCTTCGACAGGAGAGGACCTACACTGCCAGTGCTGCTGTGACCTCGGTCTGGAAGCGACGATGGCTGCTGCGTCTGGGGAAATGGCCCCTGCCTTCACTGCACAAGAGTTTGAGAAACTTGTGGATGGGGTCCTACCCCAGTACATGCTACTCTACGGTCCTCCACACCAACAGGTTAGTACACAGGAAGCACGTTGTAGGGGCTAGGCCTGGGTGGACAGGGCTGGGTGGAAGAGGGAAGGGGTCAGAAGTCATACTACAGTAAAGCATGGGAATAAATGGGCCACATGGTCAGAGTAGGGAGGGGGCCACTCACATTGATGGTGCAGTTGGTAATGACTGTTCCTCTTTCCTTGTGCATGTCATGTAGGTCAGCACCCACCAGAAGAGGGACATTTGGCGTGCCATCACCAAGGAGGTCCGGACCCTTGGGGCCCACCAGAGACGGGGCACCCACTGCCGTAAGAGATGGGAGGACAGTCGGCGCTGCAGCAAGAAGATGGCGGAGGCTCAGCTGGGGATGGCCTCCCAACGTGGGAGGGGTGCCCGTCGTACCATGATCCCCCTGATGTTCCGGATCCTGCTGGTGGCCTACGCGGAGTTGGATGGGCGCTTCAGGACATCACAGCAGACACAAGGGGGTGAGTACACTCTCATTCTGCGGACTTTGCGTGCAGTGGAGGTGTCTGGGTGGGGGAGGTGGGCTCTGGGTGTCCCTAGGCCAGGGCGAGTTAGGTAGGCAAGGCCCCTCCGTAATGTAGGCCATGTGGCACTCTACCCCACCTCAGTAAATTATCAAGTTGAGGTATAGTTGCCCCTGTGGCATCCATGTGCGCAGATTTCCACCAATGCCATGTAGGCCATATCCCAGAAATTGCATGTGCAGAGGTCAGGAGCGCGGCGTTGTGCATGGGGCTGCTGCTTCTGTCTTGTCCGCCACCGGTAGCGGTATGCCATGCACTAAAACTCTCTTTGTTCTGTCTCCCCTCTTTTTCCTGCTCTCCCTGTCCTTTTGTACATCAGCATCAACAGGCGGAGGTACAGTGGCACCGGAGCACGAGGGAGCTGCATCCCACATGGCCATGGAAGGCCACACCACAGACTCTGAATACACCAGTGGGACGGAAGGCGAGGGGAGCTTCACGTCGGCCACTGGATCACCAAGCAGCGACACGGACTCGTCCGCCGATGGGAGCTCCCTTATGGTGGCGGCACCATCTGTGCGCCCCACTTCTACAGGTACAGCCGCCACCTCCCCTACCAGCACCGCCCTCCCAGCAGCCCCTCAGCGTTCGCCCTGTGCCCGCTCACCCAGGAGGGTGGGCATCACCTTCGCCCAGGGCACCTCAGGCCCTGCCCCAGTCACCCCTTCTGCCCTCAGTGAGGAGGCTATTGATCTCCTCAGGTCACTCACTGTTGGGCAGTCTACCATTGTGGTACCATTGTGAATGCCATCCAGGGTGTAGAAAGAGAGTTGCAACACAGTAATGCATTCCTGGAGGACATTCATTCTGGTCAGGCTGCTCTTCAGCGAACCATGCAATCTTTGGCCTCAGCACTGATGGCAGCCATTGTCCCTGTGTCTAGCCTCCCCCCTCCAACCTCCTCCATCCCGACCCATTCCCCTGTACCCCAGCCCATCCCAAGCACACCTACAGACCAGTCAACACACAAAAGTAGCTCAGGCAAACATAGGCACCACACATCCCACAGGCACTCACACAAGCATCACACCCATACAGACACAGCAACATCCACTGTCTCCACTGTGTCCCCCTCCTCCTCTTCTCCCTCCTCCCTCCCAGTCTCGTCTCTACACACACCTGCATGCACCACATCTACAGGCACTAGGACTCGCACCAGGACACCCAGCACCACACGCCGCTCACCTGCACTCACCAACTCAACTGCCATTTAATTTAGACGTCCCCTGTGTCCTCTCCCAGTGTGTCTGTGACGCCCCCTCCCAAAGTACCCAAACGGCGGCAATCACTCACCCAACATCCATCCACCTCAAGACCTGCACCTGCACCCAAAACAGCTAAAGTGACACCTACAACCACCTCCTCTTCCTCCACTCCCAGACCCCCTCCAGCTACCCATCTCAGTGTTTGTCAGAAACTGTCCCTCTGTCAAATTGACCTTTTTGCCCCCACCCCCCCCTCCAATTCATTAAGTCCTGTTGTAGCGCCTCAGCCAAAAAGCCACCAGTACCAGTGGTGCGTGTTCCAGGGTTTTGGAGTGCACCGTCCACCTGGGCAGGCAGTAGGACCCGGAGCCAAGGCACTGGCAGCCCACCCCCTGTAAAGGCTCCGAAATTGGAGAGTGGACGACGGGACCGTGTCAAGACTCCTGGTGGGACAACAAGTGAAATGGGATCGAAGGCTATTGGTGAGTCAGCTGTAACTCCAAAAAAGGTGGGGAAGGTCCCGAGGAAGTCTGCCCAGCCTGTTGTGAGTGTCACGGCGGAGAAGTGCACCATCATTTCTGGCGGTCCAGACACAACCGCCAGGACCATCGTCACTGGTCCAGAGCCCACCGCCAGAGTCAGTGCCCAGGAGGGCCCAAGTATCGTAACGGGTCCAGAGCCCACCGTCAGAGTCAGTGCCCAGGAGGGCCCAAGTATCGCCACTGGTCCAGAGACCACCGCACAAGACACAGCCCAGGAGGGCCCAAGTATCGTCACTGGTCCAGAGACCACTGCACCAGACACAGCCCAGGAGGGCCCAAGTATCGTCACTGGTCCTGAGACCACCGCACAAGACACATCCCAGGAGGGCCCAAGTATCGTCACTGGTCCTGAGACCACCGCACAAGACACAGCCCAGGAGGGCCCAAGTATCGTCACTGGTCCTGAGAC
This sequence comes from Pleurodeles waltl, assembly GCF_031143425.1. Lineage (NCBI taxonomy): Eukaryota > Metazoa > Chordata > Amphibia > Caudata > Salamandridae > Pleurodeles > Pleurodeles waltl. The sequence continues at coordinate 804,207,699 of NC_090438.1, forward strand.
CACCGCACAAGACACAGCCCAGGCGGTACCAGGATGCCACAGCCCCCTGGGCAATGATGGAACGTCATGCCACGCACCAATGTCCAGTATGGAGATCGTCATGCCACACACCAATGTCCAGTGTGGAGATCGTCATGCCACACACCAATGTCCAGTATGGAGATCGTCATGCCACACACCAATGTCCAGTGTGGAGATCGTCATGCCACACACCAATGTCCGTATCAGAACCGCCATGTCAAAGCACCGCTGAACAGGGCAAAGACCGCCATGGCAAAGCACCGCTGAACAGTCCAGAACCGCCATGGCAAAGCACCGCTGAACAGGGCAAAGACCGCCATGGCAAAGCACCACTGAACAGTCCAGAGACCGCCATGTCAAAGCACCGCTGAACAGGGCAAAGACCGCCATGGCAAAGCACCGCTGAACAGTCCAGAACCGCCATGGCAAAGCACCGCTGAACAGTCCAGAACTGCCATGGCAAAGCACCGCTGAACAGTCCAGAGACCGCCATGGCAAAGCACCGCTGAACAGTCCAGAGACCGCCATGTCAAAGCGCCGCTGAACAGGGCAAAGACCGCCATGGCAAAGCACCGCTGAACAGTCCAGAACCGCCATGGCAAAGCACCGCTGAACAGTCCAGAACCGCCATGGCAAAGCACCGCTGAACAGTCCAGAGACCGCCATGGCAAAGCACCGCTGAACAGTCCAGAGACCGCCATGTCAAAGCACCACTGAACAGGGAAAAGACCGCCATGGCAAAGCACCGCTGAACAGTCCAGAACCGCCATGGCAAAGCACGCTGAACAGTCCAGAGACCGCCATGGCAAAGCACCGCTGAACAGTCCAGAGACCGCCATGTCAAAGCACTGCTGAACAGGGCAAAGGCCGCCATGGCAAAGCACCGCTGAACAGTCCAGAACCGCCATGGCAAAGCACCACTGAACAGTCCAGAACCGCCATGGCAAAGCACCGCTGAACAGTCCATAGACCGCCATGGCAAAGCACTGCTGAACAGTCCAGAGACCGCCATGTCAAAGCACCGCTGAACAGGGAAAAGACCGCCATGGCAAAGCACCGCTGAACAATCCAGAACTGCCATGGCAAAGCACCGCTGAACAGTCCAGAACCGCCATGGCAAAGCACCGCTGAACAGTCCAGAACCGCCATGGCAAAGCACAGTTGAACAGTCCAGAGACCGCCATGGCAAAGCACCGCTGAACAGTCCAGAGACTGCCATGTCAAAGCACCGCTGAACAGGGCAAAGACCGCCATGGCAAAGCACCGCTGAACAGTCCAGAGACCGCCATGTCAAAGCACCGCTGAACAGGGCAAAGACCGCCATGGCAAAGCACCGCTGAACAGTCCAGAGACCGCCATGGCAAAGCACCGCTGAACAGGGCAATGCACCGGGTAGGAATGAATGGCCCACCACATCAGGCATCCTTATCCCATGTGCAGCTGGGACAGTGACAGGACACTACCTTTCACGGGGAGACTCATCCAGTCTGGGCACCAGTCCCCCCCCCAGTACCAGTATGGACCTGCATCGACTTGAGAGACTGTGGCTTTTCACTCCCCAGGATTGAACAGTGGGCAAGCCACCCACTGTAGAGACTTGAGAGACTGTGGCTTTGCACTCCCCAGGATGGTAGAGTGGGCAAGCCACCCACTGTAGAGACTTGAGAGACTGTGGCTTTGCACTCCCCAGGATTGAACAGTGGGCAAGCCACCCACTGTAGAGACTTGAGAGACTGTGGCTTTGCACTCCCCAGGATGGTCCAGTGGGCAAGCCACCCACTGTATAGACTTGAGAGACTGTGGCTTTGCACTCCCCAAGATACATCAATGGGTATGGAGCCCCGTCGTGGATCTGGCTTTGCATTCATCTGGCTGAGGTGCCCTCCTTCCCTTCCCCCTGAGGTGCCTGTAGTGTTTCTATCTGATGCCCCGGCAGTGTTCTCTCGGATTTTGGTCAGGTATCTATTGTGGGCCTCGCCCATGCATTTTTGGACTGTTTGTGCACGGACATTGTTGTGCACATATCCGCAATACTTATCGGATTATTTATGTAAATATGAGTGATTTTGGAATACATATATTTGTATATTTTTGTATGACATGTATATTGGCACATTATAATGTTTGCCCGAAATTCGCATTGTCTTTGCATTCTTCCGGGGGGATTGTGGGTTGTTACTGTTCTTTTTGTGACTGCATTGGTGTGAATGTTGTACTATGCGAGGGTGGGGGTGGGGGTGTTTGGTGGGTGTCCCCCTAACTTTTGCCTCCCCCCTCCCCGTGTCGTAGGTGCAGTACTCACCGGTATCTTCTGCGCCTACGTCGCTGTTGGTCGTGAAGGAGCAGAAAGACAAGGGCAGGTAGTATTTGGAGTTCTGGCTCCATGGAGTCGTCGTTCCTCGTGGGATGTGTAGAAGGTGAGCGGTTTCCCATAGCAAAAGCTGTTTCCGCCCTGTTTTTATCCACGGTGAATCCGCCCCGGAAAAGGTGGCGGATTGGCCTGTTGTGATACTGTGGGCGGTACATTGTCTCCCGCCTGTCTGTTGGCGGTGACCGCCGCGCTGCTTGTCTGTACCGCCGTGGCGGGCGGTGTGTTAAAGTGGCTGTCTTTGTTGGCGGTTTCCGCCAGGGTCATAATTCCCTTTTTTTGTCCGTCTGACTGTTTGCGGTATTACCGCATCTTTAACACCATCCGCCAGGGTTGTAATGATCACCATTGTCATTAGACCAATCAGCAGATTTGAGAATGTCCTCCAAACGAGAGCCAGCCCAAAAGGCTTTGGAAGCCATAGCGTCCCAAAAGAAGAAGTGTCAATACCCGCTAAAGACACAAACCACTTAACCCAATGGGCCAGAGTTGGGGAGGAAACAGGCTTAAAAGGTCTCTTGAAAGAAATCAAGTGTTGGGATGATGAGGAAGATCTCAAATCGGCTGTCTTCTGTTCATATATCTTTAGACATTGACCTTCACAAAGTTTAGGGTGGTCAGGAAAATAACGATAAAAAACTGTTGCCAAATTAGTTTTAGTACCTCTATGAACATTAAATAAGAGACCTGAAGGAGTAAAGTGACCAGCAGTAATGTCAAGGGCTTTAACATCTGAAAGGCGTTTGAAAGAAACAATGCATAGCAACATAGCAAGGTTAGCAGAAAACTTTTTCAAAGGGAACATTGTATTATCTGGCCAGGCTAAGAAGAGGTTAAAAACAACATTAACATCCCACAAAAATCTGTATTTAGGTAAAGGAGGATTGGAAACTTTACTCCCTTCAACATACGAAAAACCAGAGGATGTTCACCCACAGGCTTACCATTGATGTAAGGATGAGAAGAAGAAATAGCCGACCTGTACAGATTGATAGTACAATAAGACTTACCTTTACTAGCTTCAGCCTCAAGTAAATTAACTATGAAGGTTATATCCACTGAAAGGGAATTGACACATTTTCTAATCCACCAGCTATGCCATATGGAAAATGCTGACCTGTAGGCCTTCTTTGTACCTGTAGCTCAAGAGCGTTCGATCAAAGCCTGAAGCTTCTGCTGAAATAGCAGGGACTGGTTGGGAATCCCTGATAATGTCCATGCTGAAAGGGTGAAAAGATTCTCTAAAATCAAATTGCGAGGAAGATCGAGAGGATTGGTGAGGAGGTCCGGAAAGTAGGGAAGGCAAAAAGGGAAGTCTATTGCCAACTCCAGAAGGGAAGGGAACCACACTTGGAATTGCCAAAAGGGAGCTATGAGGACCACCACTGCCTGTTGACGTCTGACCTGGGATAAAAGTCTGCTTATCATGATAAACCGAGGGAAAGCATAGTTGAGAGATATTGACCAATTCTGAGAGAAGGCATCAAAGGCTAGAGCTAAAGGATCTGGACTCCAACTGAAGAACTGGGGTAGTTGAGCATTGAGACGAGACGCAAAAAGATCTATTTGGAAAGGACCCCATTTGCGAGAAACATCCTTGAAAACTAAGGGATGAAGGGCCAGATGTAGGTAAGTATGGTTTTGCGAGTTGCAATTTGCGAGTCATAGAGACTCGCAAATTGCAACTCGCAAAACCACATGCAGAAAGGTGTCTCAGACACCTTCTGCGAGTCGGTATGGGGTCGCAATGACCCACCTCATTAGTATTAATGAGGTGGGTCGCAAATTGCGGCCCCATACCGACTATGGGCACTCGCAAACATGGAGGCCTGCTGTCGTCAGCAGACCTCCATGTTTGCGACTGCTTTTCAATAAAGCAGGTTTTTTTTTTCAAAGTGCAACCCGTTTTCCTTAAAGGAAAACGAGCTGCACTTTGAAAAATAAACCGAAACCTTTTGTTTCGGTATTTTTCAGGGCAGGTAGTGGTCCATTGGACCACTGCCTGCTCTGAAAAATTATTTTTGTGATCATTCACAAAGGGGAAGGGGTCCCATGGGGACCCCTTCCCGTTTGCGAATGAGTTACCATCCACTTCAAGTGGATGGTAACTGCGAGTTGATTTGTGACCGCTTTTGCGGTCACAAATCAACTTACATCGCGGTGCGAGTTGCAAATAGGAAGGGAACACCCCTTCCTATTTGCAAGTCGGAAACACATTTTGCGAGTCGGTTCCGACTCGCAAAATGTGTTTCTGCATCGCGCACAGGCATTAGCGCCTCGCAAACGGCGTTTTTCGCCATTTGCGAGGCGCTAATACCTTGCTACATCTGGCCCGAAGTCTCCAATCGCTTGAATCTGGCAAGCATCTCTAAAGAGTTGATGTGCAACTCTGACTCCTCTAGGGACCATGTGCCCTCAGTCGAAATTGGTCCACACCGGGCTCCCCACCCAAAATGGCTTGCATCGGATTCTAATAATAGATCTGGGGCTGATACAAAGATAGTCCTGCCGTTCCAGGCGTCTAAATGGTCTATCCACCATTGGAATTCCACGCGAGAATCCTGGTCGAAAATGATGTTGTCTGAGTACGTCAGACCCTTTTGAAGATTACATATTTTGAGTCTTTGAAGGGCTCTGTAATGGAGAGGACCCGGAAAGATGGCCTGAATTGAAGAGGAAAGAAGACTGACTATCCTTGCTAAGGATCTTAGAGATATAGGGGATTTGCGCAATGTTTGAAGAATCTCGGACTTTATGGATTTTACTTTTGCGGAAGGAAGATGAAGAGTAGCGGAGACTGAGTCCACGAGAAAACCAAAAAATTCTATCCGTTGGACCGGAACCAGAGAGGACTTTTCGTTGTTTATGAGAAAACCTAGATCGGACAGGAGAGCACAGGTCAACAGGACATGAGATTGGAGGGAAGAAAGGATTTGATTCATGATAAGGATATTGTCCAGATAAATGATTAACCTGACTCCCTGGGCTTTGAGGAAAGGTACAACTGGTCTCAGGAGCTTTGTGAAACACCAAAGTGCAGAAGAGAGGCCGAAAGGAAGGGAGAAAAAATGATAAGTCTGGTTTGAACATTCAAACTATAAAAATGTCCTGGAATCTGGATGCATGGGAATGGAAAGATATGCGTCCTGGAGGTCTAAACAAACCATCCAATCGCTTAAAGGAGAGAATCTCTGAGATGGAAAATAGTCTCCATTTTGAAATGACGATTAACAACAAACTGGTTGAAATGTTTCAAGTTGATTACTGGATGTATCTTTTTGTTCTTCTTTTGAACCAGGAAAACTGAACTGATGAAACCTGAAGGGCCTAACTGACAAGAAACAATTGCATGTTTCTGAAGAAGAGACTGGATTTCTGCCAAAATCAAATTTGCCATTTCTAGAGAGAATTTGGGAGGATGAGGAAACTGTAGCTGCACAGGCTTTGAGTAAAGCTCAATAGTGGAACCCTGAACGGTGTCTAGTACCCATGGATGTGCTATAATCGACTGCCATTTTGGTAGAAACAATAAAAGACGACCTCTTACAATAGGAAGGCCAGAAGACGAACTCACCAGTTTGGGATGAGAATCTGGAGCGTCAGTTGCCTTTGTTGCGGAAACTGCATCCTCTCTGAGGGTAGAACTGTGTTCTGTATTCCTGGTAGGAGGTATTGAAGGCACCCTGGGAACCCTGGTTGTTGCAGGAGCGGCTGGCAAAGCGGTTTCTGCCTCTGCCGCCCTGGCAAAAACCTGATTGTTAAACATCTTTTTGAGAGATTTCTGGGCTTTGTCTAACGAAGCAAAAGTTGCCACACATATTTGCTTAGCTCCTTGATAAAGGAATCCCCAAAAAGGAGACCTTCCGCTTTGATGCCCGGGTCTGATACTGCCAGGTTGTCCAGTTTGTGGTCAAGTTTTAAAAGGAAACCTTTTCTTCATTTGTGAGTGATTGTAGCATTAGCATTCTCCAAGAGACACATGGACCGCTGAACCCATGAGGACAAATCAAATGGGTTAATGGAAGAATTGTCCAAATTAGCAGCCTCTGCCAAATCAAATATACAGGTCAATGGACCCACCACACCACATCCAAAAGTTTGTCCTGGCATGTGGACCGGGCCTTGTCACATTTAGTAAATAATGTAATAAGAGAAGGATCAATGGCTAGAGTAGTGGTTATCTTGGAATGCAGAGAAGGGCGAGGGCACTCAGAGCGGAGTTTAGCTCTTGTTTGTTTGTCCAGGGAAGTGCATAGCCTAGAAGCGACATAATCTCCCACATGTTCCGCAGGAAACCATTCCGTGGAGTGCGGATGGTGTATGTCATTTGGGTTAAAAATGGGAACACCTTCCGAGTCAGTAACTACCAGAGGTTTAACAGCCTCTTGCACCGAAAGCTTTGCTTTCTTATGAGGAGGTGAAAACACAGTATCCACATAATCATTATCAGATTTGTCTGCATCAGAGACAGTATCCGGAATGTCATCATCAGTATCTAGGATACTAGAAATCACAATAGGTGCCGTAATGTGCTTGGATTTTTTGGAACATTTAAGAGATGATTTATTTTTGCTTGAAGACCACCTCCCTTAATGGAGGCCTATGAGGAGCCGCGTCTTCTCACATTTGTGAGGAAACCTTACCAACCAATGCCACTTTAGGAATATTTTTGGATAAAAGGAGTTTTTTGCTTTCCCCCGCAGACTGGGCCAAAAACGTCTTGGAAATACCAAGCTTAGGACCGAATTTTCCAAATTTTGGAATAAATTGTTTATAGATGCTGAAACAGCCTGCTCTACAAAACGTTGTATTAAATCATTCATATTTTCATTCACCAACTCTTCCTCCTCATTCATTGCTTTAGCTAGGGGAGAACTATCAATTTCCATTGTAACTGGTTGAAAAACAATGCAGAAATAACAGAGGTTGTAAGGTGTTAAATATTTCCTCAACCGGAGGAAAAAACAACTTGACTCCTCCTCTGAGCGGACAAAAGGGGATGGTACGTGTAGGAGAAAACCCTCGAGTCACCGGCAGAGGATGGTGGAGCTGAGCGACCGGCAAAATTTGGCAGGAAAAAAACAGGTGAGGAGCGGAAAGCACAGTTGCGACGTTTCTCTCAACCGTCAACCACAAATGGCATCGCAGAGAGAGAAAATGTTAGTTAGTGAAACGAGAGAGCACGTGCGAGGGAAGACGCGCATTGAAGAGTGCGGCGACAAGCCAAACTAAAGAAAAGCAAAGCGGACGAAGCACGAGCAAAGCAGCGGCGAGCAAAGCAGCGCATTAAACTTTGACAGAAAAACAAAATAAGTATACGTAATAGAAACAAGAAGACATTTTTGAATACTTATCTTGACTGCGAGCAGCAAGAAAAGATGGCTGTTCACAGTCAAGATGAGTATTTAGGGGTATGATGCTCTGTGATTGGTGGATATCAATGGACTACCCGTTGTTTCCCAATGGCCTTGTTACGTTTGGCCTTCTGGGATTTGTAGTTTTCTCTTGACTGCTGCTATTGAATAAAACAAGAAAAGAATAGCATAATAGGAGCTTCCGGTCTTGCCATAAAATTATTTAGAGTGAGGGCTAACAAATTAACATGGCGAGCTGAGCTGAGCCAGTGGGGACTTAAGAACTTGGAAGCCTCTGTAAATCAAACAACAAACATTTTGCAAAATAGGACAAAGTCTCTTCAAAAAAATATTTTGACATGTTGAAGTATGACATGAATACATCACATTACAGCGCCGAAATGAGAGGTACTTATTAAAAGTTTTTTAACATGCGTCATTAGTGAATCATTACCTCCTCATGGGGTCCTGCTTGTCCCAGTCCTAACATATGAGGTATGATCCTCTCGCAACAGGTCTAGCACTTAAATAATTGTTTCCTTTCTTTAATAGAATTGACCCCTGTCCCTCCCACCGCCTCCTCCTGCTTTGTTTCCAGTGGCAGTGTGGGTAAGCACGTCTGTTTGTCCTTTTTGTTTTCAGCTGTTTTTCACTCTTTAATGTCAGTATGTTTTTATTTACATATTGTTTTACTTACGTGCGGTGCCGCACTGAACTTTCTGTGTCAACAATGTGTTCTGCATTGCTGTAGCATGCGGCTGGGATCTTCATGCTGGATCTCATGTGCTGAGCTGTGGTAGTGCGCTGTTGCTGCTTTTGGGGTGGAGGCTGGGCAGGGGCCAGCATGACAGCTTTCCGGCCCTCACTTGTCAGTGTTTGACACATGTAGCAGGGAATGGTGGCTTGTTTATTGGGCTGCCGGGTCTCGCAAGATGAGATCCGGTTGCCAGCTGATCAATCAATCAATCAAAAAATGTATTAAGTGCGCTACTCACCCGGAAGGGTCTCAAGGCGCTGTAGGGAGGGTTTTGGGGTGATGCCTTATTACTGCTCAAAAAGCCATGTTTTTAGAAGCTTTCTGAAAGTCAAGAGGTCCTTGGTCTTGCGTAGGTTGGTGGGGAGGGAGTTCCAGGTCTTGGAGGCGAGGTAGAGAAGGATCTGCCTCTGGAGGTGGTACGTTGGATGCGTGGGACTAAGGCGAGGGCGAGGTCAGCAGAGCGAGGAGACGAGTGGGTGTGTGTAAGTTCACTCGTTCGTTGAGGTAGGCTGGTCCAGTGTTCTGAAGAGATTTGTGAGCGTGGATGAGGACTTTGAAGACGATCCTTTCTCTGATGGGCAGCCAGTGAAGGGATCTGAGGTGAGCGGAGATGTGTTTGAGGGTGAGGATGAGACGTGCGGCTGCGTTCTGGATACGCTGGAGTTTCTGCTGAAGCTTGGCTGTGGTACCAGCGTAGAGGGCATTTCCGTAGTCTAATCTGCTGCTGATGAGTGCCTGGGTGATGTTTTTTTTGGTTTCTATGGGAATCCATTTGAAGGTCTTCCGTAGCATGCGACGGGTGTTGAAACAGGCGTATGATATTGTGTTGATTTGCTGGGCCATGGAGAGAGATGAGTCTACGATGATGCCGAGGTTGCGTGCATGCGTGGGTGGAGGGTGTTGGGGGTGATCCGAGGGCAGTGGGCCACCAGGAGTCATCCCATACCGTCTTGTTGGGGCCAAAGATGATGATCTCTGTTTTGTTGGAGTTGAGTTTGAGGCGGCTTGCTGTCATCCATTTGGCAGTGTCGAAGAGTCCGGCGTGGAGGTTTGTCTTGACGGTGGAAGGGTTCCTGGTGAGGAAGATGACTAGCTGGGTGTCGTCTGCGTACGAGATGATGGTGATTCCGTGGGGGCAGAGGATGTTGGCAAGCGGGGCCATGTAAATGTTGAAGAGAGTAGGGCTAAGGGAGGACCCTTGGGGGACCCCACAGATGATCTTGGTTGCTGGGGACTGGAAGGGTGGGAGGCGGACTTTCTGGCTTCATTCGGCAAGGAAGGAGGTGAGCCAGTCTTGGGCCTTGTGCCGGATTCCTGCTTCATGAAGGAGTGCGCAGAGGATTTGGTGGCAAACAGTGTCGAAGGCTGCGGAGAGGTCCAGGAGGATTAGAGTGACGGTCTCGCCCTTGTCGACTCTGGTTCTGATGTCATCGGTGCAGGCGATGAGGGCGTTCTCAGTGCTGTGGTTCTTGCGAAATCCAGACTGGGAGGCGTTGAGTGTGTTGTTTTCCTCTAGGAAGTGAGACAGTTGGGCGTTCTCTATCTTCTCAGCGACATTGGCGGGGAAGGGGAGAAGAGAGATGGGGCGGTAGTTGGTGAACTCTTCCGGGTCTGCTTTGGGTTTTTTGAGGAGTGCCGTGACTTTGGCGTGCTTCCAGGTGTCTGAGATTTTGTAGCCTTCTCGGACGGCTATGGCTGTGTTGGGTTCTGATGAGGGGTTCATCCAACTTTCCATGAGGAAGGCGATGTCAGGGGAGTGTGTTGTGATCAAGTCCCAGAGCTGATGGCTATTTAAAAAGGAATAAAAGATGCTGCAGTAGTGCATTATAGTTCTTCCTAGTCAGACTTACCATGGCTAAGCATGGTGAGAAAAGGACGAATTCTCAGCTTCCTGACCAGGAAGAGTCTGAAGAACTTTTATACATTTCCCGCAGGGATTTGCATTCTCCTATTAAGGAGGCTGTTGATATGGCCATAAAAGAAAAGGAATTTTCTGCTAAACTTCAGAGATTGGATGAAGATGCAGAGGAGTGTAAAGGCAGATATATACAGTCTGATCAGCTTAAAGAGGTCTTATCTCATATCAGAGACCAGTTGGGGTTTGCTCCCCCAGTTTTTGATGAAAATGAATTTTTGGCCCAGTATAACAACAAGGACTGTTTGCTTCAGAAGAAAAGGAAGGATCTTGCTGAAACTGTGATTCATCGCTTTCCCCACAAGAGGTATTTGTTGGAGGGTTTTGAAGACCAGTTCCATCAGACCCCGAAAGTTAATACTCTTTTGGCATTCATATCCTCTTCTTCCTCTTTGTCCTCAGAGAATGCTGTCCTTTCTTACCTGGTAGATAAAAAGGTGGTGTCTGCCTTGAAAAGAGCTCATGCTACTTCTAACTATGGGGTCAGAACGAACACTTATGCAGCATATGCTACACACGCATTTGTGAAGGACCTTCATTCCTTGTTTGGTTGTCTCCAGGTACAGGAGGATCCAACAGTGCTGTTGGCTAAAATGAAACTGTTATCTCAATTTTTGTCGGTTGTTGTTTTTGACAGTCTTTGTGCCTCTGCTTCTGCAGCTGGTACTTCCAATTCTGGCCTGAGGTCTTTATGGTTACACTCATGAAAAACCAAGGCTAGCCAATATTCCTTGATTTGTAAGTTCACTTTTCTGGGCCTGAAGTTGTTTGGCCCTGAGCTAAATGACATGATTGAGAAGGCTGTAGAGGAGAAAGAGATCCTACTGCCTATTAAACAGGTGGTGGAAAAGAAACAGTTTGTTTTTTTCAGACCACTGAATGACAGTCCTTTTGGGGAACGCCCTGTGGTCGGGGGCCACCTTCTATAATAAAGCCCCACCCTCATCCTCCCATGCCCCTGGTGCCCAACAACTGAAATGATTATATGGCAGTGAGAGGTCTAGGCAGGAGTTTTTTACCACAATGGAAGCAAGACGTGAAGGACACATGGCTATCATATTCAGTTCAGAGTTACTTCTTCTCCAAAGGGACCCTTTACAGTTGTAGTGTCTCAGGTTGTGAATAGAGCTGCCCTTGCAGAAGCAAGCAAGAAACCCTGTGCCAGAGAATCACGGGTTTGGGGTTTTACTCAACCCTGTTTTAATTCCAAAACCAGACAGTTCTTTTCGGTCAAGCCTCAATCTCATGCCTTTGAACAAGTTTGTTCTGGTGGAACTTTTCAGGATGATATTGCTTCACTCAATAATTCTTCTAATCATTAAAGAAGATTTTCTGGCCATACTGGACTGAAAAGGTGCCACTTTCACACGCCAGTACATGTGGACAGTCAGTTGTTCCTGAGGTTTTCAGTATCTGGCCTTCATTTTAAGTGTCAAGTCCTGCTATTCAGCCTGGCTACGCCTCCTCAGGTCTTCAAGAATATATTGGTTCCCTTTCTTGTTTTCCTACACTTAAAAGATATTATTCTATATCCTTATCTGGATGATTGGTTTCTGACTGCTCCATCTTTTTTGAAGGCACAACAAGATGAGGAATTGGTGCTTCAGGCCTTGAGCGACTTCGGCCTTCTGGTGAATCTTCTGAAGTTACACCTCACTCCTTCTGAGGTGAAGACCTTTTTAAGAGCTCAGCTGGATACTCAAGTGGGTGCTGAGTTTCTACCCAGACAACAGATTGCTTTCTCTCTAGGTGGCAATGAAGGAGTTGTTGACACGTTCACTAAGTTCTGCAAGATGCTGGTTGAAGGTACAAGGTCTGCTGGGGGCTTCAACTGCTGTGGTACCGTGGGCGATATTTCATTTAAAGCCAATTGTAAATCACATCCTCAGACATTGGGATCCTAGCTCCACGGACTACGAGCTCATGAATCCTCTCTCAGCTTAGATTTCATTAGACCTGTCCTGGTGATTAGTTCAAGAAAATCTGTTGAAAGGGGTCCAGTTTCAGCTCCCTCCCAAACTTATTTTAAGAACAGATGCCAGCAGGTGGGGATCGTGTGCTGTGTTGAATCACCTGAAGAGAGGGGCTCCTTGGTCTCAGTGGGAAAGGTACCAGTCCTCAAACTGGTGGGAACTCATGGCAGTGATGAGGACTTTGAATGTTTTCAGGAACTACTGAAATGTCAGAATATTGTGGTCCAGACAGAGAATCAAGTGGCAAGGGCCTACCTGAACAGGCAGGGGGCACTCAGTCAGGTTGCATCCCTGAATGTTCTGAATCCAAAGGTGGTGTACATTTGAGGAGAGATGAATTTCTGGGAAGAACGTTTCAGCTGGAACTTGCCATCCTCAGTGACTTACCACTTGGCTCAGTCTCTGTTCCACCGGGTGTGACAACAGTTTAGGGGTCCCTTGGCTTTACCTATTTGCCTCTCCAAGCAATGCACAATGTCCTCACTTTTGCAAAGAGCCCCCATCTCCCCTGGCTTGGGCGGTAGATGCACTTTCAGTTCCTTTGTCACAGGGGTAGCTGAATGCTTTTCCTCCAATTATTCTTCTGTCAAGGGTTCTGTAGAAAGTTCAGGTGGAAAGGGCTCAGGTGATCCTATTAGCGAATCCCCATTGCGCCATATTGGCTCATTGTCATTGGTTTCCCCTCCTTCTGTCTCTGGCCAAGAGGGTCTGTTTTTGGTTCTCCCTCACAGTCAATCTCCTCTTCAATTTCCACAGCTGTCACACCAGATGGTAGCTTGGTTCTCTCTGATGGCGTGGCTATTGAACGTGTAGGTTTGGTACATTTGGGTTGTTCTTCCAAAGTTGCTTTGGAGGTTCAGTCTTCTAGTAAGCAGTCTACCCTGAAATCCTATAAGAAACATTATGGGTCTTTTTCTCATTGATGCCTCTCTAGGTCTGAGAATTCGACTTGCATTGATCCCTTTAACATCCTGGATTTTTTGTGTCATGGGTTTGTGAAAGGTTTGATTCATAGCTCTTTTACTGCTCAGTGGGCTGCTATTCTGGCTTGTCATTCTTTTTCTGATGATTTATCTATTTCTCCCCCTGGTATTGCATTTGCTTAACAGTTTCAGGTTACAGAGGCCTGTTGTCAGGAGGATGGCTCCTTCTTTGGACTTGTCGGTTGTCCTGTGAGGTTTACAAGGTGTTCCTTTGGAACCTTTGGAGGAGGTCGAGTTGGCCTGGTTGTCAGCTAAAGTGGTTTTCTTTATGGCCATAACCTCTGCTATCTGTTTGGGTGAATGAGGGGCACTTATGGCTGTTTTTGCCTATCTGACGTTTTTTCCAGACCGCGTGGTCCTCAGATTGGACCCAAAATTTGCCCCTACCGTGTCTTCCTCTTTTCATTTTGCACAGGACGGCGTTCTGTCTATTAATTTCCCTGATTCCTCCACTTTTCTTCCTTCCACTCTAAACATCAGGAGGGCTCGTCTGATTTACTTGGCTTTCCAGTTGTCACAAACCTTCTTTGTTGCTTATGGCTATATATTTTAGGGTAAGATGGTTTCTACTCAGACCCTGAGTAGGTGGGTTAGACAAACTACTGTCCATGCTTATGCTCCTGCTGGGAATCGCTCCCCAAGATTGTCCAAGGGCATTTTATCAGGGTGGTTTCCACTTCCTGAGCTGAGACTGGGTGGGTTTCTCTCTTGGAAATTTGCCGGGTGACAACGTCCCCCTCAGACTTTCCTAACTCAGAATTGTCACTCTGTCTGTGAGGATCTAGATGAACACTTTGGTTCCACTGCTTTATCTGCAAAAAGTAAGTAATTATTGTTTTTCATTTCCTGAATGATCATGTATTGCATTTCACCTCTTTGGTACAACCTTGTTTTCTTTGCGCTTTGGTTACTTCCTCATGTGTTAGGACTGGGGCGAGGAGGGCCCCATGAGGGAGTAATGTTCCTGTTAATTACTGGTAATCTTCATTACCCCAACTAGATGGCCATCTCGTCCTCTTCCCTCCCTCCCTGATGCACCATGTTTGGTACGGCTTGGTAACATAACGGGAGGAGGCGGAAAGGAGTCCATTTTATAAATACCTCATATGTAAGGACTCGGGTGAGGAGAATCCCTAATAGGGGTAATGAAGATTACCTGTAAGTAACAGGGAACATGTAGTGAACTAAGAGAAAAGTCAATTGTTATGTAAACCCCTTAGTAGCCCAGATTATTATAAAGCAACATAATAGTTTATTAAGTCACACAGAATAGGTTTTCTGCAACTGATATTCTGAACCTAAGTATTTGAAAGTACAATAATGAAGAAAAGGGAGATGAAAAAGGAGTTTTGGTGAAATAAAATAATATATTATTTTTCTAAGATCACACAATTTAAGCAGGTAAGCCATGATTTATCCAGGTTTTCTGGTTTCACTTTGTACAAATCAGCCACTAAATGGGTATCTTTGTTTTGTCTTTTTTAAGTTAATGCTTTGTTTTTCCCCTTTGTGTTTTTTCTGCGGTTTTTATAGAGCACAAACTTAACCCAAAGATATTGGAGTGCTTTCCATGAGGACCAATCACACTAGATAAAGTTACATTCAGTTTTATAAAGGCAAATTACTAATTTCACTAATCACAGAACATTGAGTCAACGCTGAGACTCAGACCTGGTTCCCTATTTGCAAAGGCAGCAGCTCTGGTCGTAATGCCACATCCTGGGTAGAGATAGGGTAGCAGGCATAAGCCATTTGAAAGCTCAGCTTATTATGGGCTAGAGGATCCAGCAGGACCTTGAGCCTAGCAAGAGCCAGGCTTCAGGATTGAGCCGGGTTCAAGCTTTCAGTGGGACACCCTCCTCTAATACTCTTGTCTGGCTGCAAGTTCTAACAGCTCAAAAGGACAAACATGAAACAGGCATTATTAAATGCCAGAGATTGTAGAACGATCTCCTGCATCTTATACCTAAGACTTGCTCATATTCTATAGCACTTTAAGAAAGGTCTTAAGACTCAGACCTTTGACTAGAGCACTACCACTTACAGACCAAGGGCTAGACATACTACAGGTTTTTGCAGTTTCCAACCCCCTCCACTAATTTGCACTTAAATAAACACCCTTGAATCACAAAACAATCTGGAGTCGGTCTGTGCTTTCACAAATGTGTATTTGCTATAACTAAGGAAAATAGCAATGTCCATTGTGTTGTCAACATACCTATGTCACACAGCTATAGTCCATTATGTAATTTAGCAGAGGTCACACAGTGGGACCCACATCTGTGAAATGGAAAGGCAAAGTGACAAGTCAGGGTCCATACACTGGGTGAAAGTGACAGACATATGATAGGTCTAACAATTGTATGAGATGTGGGAGGCAGTGATGTCTTCTTACCTGTGTCTGTATTGCTGGATAACGTTGTTTCTGTTGTCGATATCCTCTTCTTCTGCCTCCTCTTCTTCACTGTCCACAGGCTCCACAGCTGCCACAAGACCACCTTCTAGACCATCCTCCTGCAGAAAAGGCACCTGTCGTCGCAAAGCCAGGTTGTGCAGCATACAGCAGGCCACGATGATCTGGCACACCTTCTTTGGTGAGTAGTAGAGAGAACCACCTGTCATATGGAGGCACCGGAACCTGGCCTTCAGGAGGCTGAAGGTCCTTTCGATCACTCTCCTAGTTCGCCCATGTGCCTCATTGTAGCGGTCCTCTGCCCTTGTCCTGGGATTTCTCACTGGGGTCAGTAGTCATGACAGGTTGGGGTACCCAGAGTCACCTGCAAATGTGAAGGGACAACTGTTAGACACACACTAACCCTTAGGGACAACCCCAGACCCAGACATTCATTCACACGGTATAGGGTCCTCACCTATTAGCCACACATGGTGCCTCTGGAGTTGCCCCATCACATAAGGGATGCTGCTATTCCTCAAAATGTAAGCGTCATGCATTGAGCCTGGAAACTTGGCGTTCACATGGGAGATGTACCGGTTGGCCAAACACACCATCTGCACATTCATCGAATGGTAGCTCTTCCTGTTTCTGTACACCTGTTCACTCCACATGTGTCCCATCAATGGCACCTATGATGTTGGGGATATGTCCAAGGGCATAGAAATCACCTTTCACTGTGGGCAATTCCTCCACCTGCGCATGTGTTTCAGCAGGGCAGACAACACTCTGGACAACACGTTTGAGAACATAGGCTGGGACATCCCTGATGCAATGGCCACTGTTGTTTGAAAAGACCCACTTGCCAGGAAATGGAGTACTGACAGGACTTGCACTAGAGGGGGGATTCCTGTGGGATGGGGGATAGCTGACATCAGGTCTGGCTCCAACTGGGAACACAGTTCATGGATTGTGGCACAATAAAGTCTGTAAGTGATAATGATGTGTCTGTCTTCCATTTTGACAGGTCCACCAGCGGTCTGTACACCGGACTATGCCGCCATCTCCTCACCTGCCCCAGCGGACGTACCCTATGGACGACAACAGCGAACATGGAGTCAGCCAACACTGAGGTAGTAAAAAAAGAATTTATTGCACACATTTGTCAATCCGCAATGTGCCTGTCACTGTGTGTATGCAAGGCCTAGATAGGAGTGACGCATTTAAAAATAATGCCATGTGGCCACCTGAAAATGGCGGCTGCCTGACCTGTAATGTGGGACAAGGGGATATGAGGTAACTGTGCTGGTGTTGTACACCATCGCGGTAGGCGGTCAAAGACCGCGGCCCAATCCTGCATTGATTAACAGTGGGCCCTATGGGTCCCAGGAGCCAATGACGATGTATGCCGGTGATAATGGTACACACCGCCGTGGACGTGACCGCCATTTTCTGTCTGTTCACTCACTTGATACCTGACCTTCGACAGGAGAGGACCTACACTGCAAGCGCTGCTGTCACCTCAGTCTGGAAGCGACGATGGCTCATGTGTCTGGGGAAAGGGCCCGTGCCTTCACTTCAGAGGAGTTGGAGAAGTTAGTGGATGGGGTCCTCCCCCAGTACACGCTACACTACGGTCCTCCAGTCAAACAGGTGAGTACACTGTGAGCATGCTGTATGGGCAATGCCTGTTTGGAGTGGTGTGGATGGAAGATACAGGGGGGGACTGAGGCCTGCTGGAGCGGACGTTGAGTGTATGTGCATCAGGGCAAGGGTGGGAACGTGGGCCAATGACTGTGACGGTCCGGACGGTTAAAGATCATCCTTTTCCCCTGTACTATTCCTCTAGGTCAGCGCCCACCAGAAGAAGGATATTTGGCGTGCCATCGCCACGGACATCCAGACCCTGAGGGTCCACCACAGATGGAGCACCCACAGCCGGAAAAGATGGGAGGGCATTCGCCACTGGAGCAAGAAGACGGCGGAGGCCCAGCTGGGGATGGCCTCCCAATGTGGGAGGGGTGCCTGTCGCACCATGACCCCCCTGCAGTGGTGTATCTGGAGTTGGATGGCCACTTGAGGGCATCACAGCAGCCACAAGGGGGTGAGTATCATCACATCCATCTGACTCTGCATGCATTACGAGGTGTCTGGGTGGGGAAGGTGGGCAGTGGGTTACCCTAGGCCAGGGCGAACTTTGTAGGCAAGGACCCTTTGTGAGGCAGGCTATGTGGCACCCCAACCCCACCAGTGGTAAGAGCCATCTACACCTAGTCAAGCTCCTGTGACTTCCATGTGTTCAGCAATCGGGCATAGGCCTTGTACCCCATGTCCCTGTGATTGATTAGGGAACTCTAAGTGCATGGCGTAGTGCAGAGGGCTCCTGTGTCTGTAGTGTCCGCCAACGATAGCGGTATTGCATGCACTGAACATGTCTTTCTTCTTTCTCCCCCCCCCTTTTTGTGGTCTCCCTGTTCTTGTGTGTATTAGCATCATCAGGCGGAGGAGCAGTGCCACCGGAGCAGGAGGGAGCTGCATCCCACATGGCCTTGGAGGGCGAGACAACGGAGTCTGAAGTCACCAGTGGGACGGAGGGCGAGTGGATCTCCACGGCGGGGACAGGAGCAGAGACCAGCGACACCGACTCCTCTGATGGGAGCTCCCTTGCGGTGGCGGGCCCCTCTGTGCCCACCGCATCTATAGGTACAGCCGCCACCCCCCCACCAGCACCACCCTCCCAGCAGCCCCTCAGCGTGTGTCCCGTGGCCGCTCACCCAGGAGGGTGGGCATCTCCTCCGTCCCAGGCACCTCATGCCCTGCCCCAGTCAGCCCTGCTGCCCTCAGTGAGGAGGCTATTGACCTCCTGAGATCCCTCACTGTTGGGCAGTCTACCATTCTGAATGCCATCCAGGGTGTAGAGAGGCAGTTGCAACAAACAATTGCATACCCGGAGGGCATTCATTCTGGCCAGGCACCCCAACAGCAAGCATTTCAGGCTCTGGCCTCTGCACTATTGGCAGCCATTGTCCCTGTGTCCAGCCTCCCCCCTCCAACCTCCTCCACCCAGACCCAATCCCCTGTACCTCAGCCTATCCCAAGCACTCCATCAGACCAGCATGCACACACCTCAACACACAAGGGTGGCTCAGGCAAACATAAGCACCACACATCCCACAGGCACTCACACAAGCATCATACCAATGCGGACATACCAACATCCACTGCCTCCACTGTGCCCCCCTCCTCCACGTCTCCCTCCTCCCTCCCTGTCTCGTCTCCACTCACACCTGCATGCACTACATCTTCAGCCACTACCTCCATCACCAGCACTCCCATCACCACACACCGCTCACGTGCACTCACCACCCACACTACCATTCACACATCCCCTGTGTCCTCTCCCAGTGTGTCAGTACGCCCTCCTCCCAAAGTACACAAATGCAGTCACACACCCACCCAACAGCCATCCACCTCACAACAGCCTCCAGCCCATGCACCTTCACCCAAAGTCAGCAAACGTACACCTCCTACATCCACTACCTCTTCCTCCACTCCCAAACCCCCTCCATCTACCCATCCCAGTGTGTCTAAAAAGCTTTTCCTATCACATGTCGACCTCTTCCCTACACCTCCCCCGTCCGTCTCCTAGGGCCCACCTTTCCAGGTCCCAACCCAGCACCTCAGCCACCACATCACCGAGCACAGTGGTGCCAGCAATAGCGGGATTTTGGAGCACGCCACGCAACAGGGCTGCCAGTGTCTCAAGGAGCAAGGGCAAGGACATTCCCCCACCTCAAAACTAAAAATGTTGCCCACATCCCGTAGGGAGAAGGCGAAAACACCTGCCACCAAGGGCTAAGGCAAAACAAAAGTGGAAAGTGGCAAGACAGCTGCGCCACCATCCAAGGTGGGGAAGGGTCAGAAAATCAAAGGCAGGTCCACATCGATGCCAACCTGCACGGCAGACAAGATCACCACCAGCACCGCCACCTGCACCACCGCCACAGACACCGCCGCCAGCACCGCAGACACTGAGCCGCCACCAGCATCGCAGACACTGAGCCCGCCACCAGCACCGCAGTCAGTGAGCCCGCCACCAGCACTGCCGCCACAAAGACCGCCACCAGGACCATTTCCACAGAGCCCACCGCCAGTACCGTTTTCCCAGAACCCGCCGCCAGCACCGATGCCACAGAACCCACCGCCAGCACCGATGACACTAAGTCCGCCGCAAGCACCGATGCCACAGAATCAGCCGCAAGCACCGCCGCTACTGACACCGCCGCCAGCACCGCCATCGGCCCGCGACATCCTGAGCCAGTGGCACCACCGCAGACATGGCTGCCATCCCTAGTGATCAGTCATACGAGGCTGGTGGTCAGTTCCAGAACCCAGCTTGCATGTTGCACCACCGTCAGTGGAATGTCACATCCACTACCTCAGTCCTTAGCAGGATGAAGCACTCTGGGCACAAAGCCCCCTCCAGAACCAGTGGAGAAAGGCATCCACTACCTCAGTCCTTGGCAGGATGAAGCACTCTGGGCACCAAGCCCCCTCCAGAACCAGTGGAGAAAGGCATCCACTACCTTAGTCCTTGCAGGATGAAGCACTCTGGGCACAAAGCCCCCTCCAGAACCAGTGGAGAAAGGCATCCACTTGAGAGACTGGCTTTGCACTCCCCAGGATAAAGCAGTGGGCAACCCACCCACTGGAGAGACTTGAGAGACTGTGGCTTTGCACTCCCCAGGATAAAGCAGTGGACAAACCACCCACTGAAAAGACTTGAGAGACTTGAGAGACTGTGGCTTTGCACTCCCCAGGATAAAGCAGTGGGCAACTCACCCACTGGAGAGACTTGAGAGACTGTGGCTTTGCACTCCCCAGGATAAAGCAGTGGGCAAACCACCCACTGAAAAGACTTGATAGACTGTGGCTTTGCACTCCCCAGGATACCTCAATGGGCATGGAGCACCCTCGTGGAGCTGGCGTCGTGCACGCATCCGGCTGAGGTGCCCCCTCTTCCCTTCCCCCTGAGGTGCCTGTTTCATTTTGATCTGATGCCCCAGCAGTGTTCTCTCCGTTTGGAGTCTGGTATTGAGTGTGGGCCTCGCCTATGCATTTTGGGCCCAGTGGTCCATGGACTATGAATGGTGCACTATCCGGACTTGAATAGTTGGTGTACATAATTGTTTATACTGTATTTAAAGTTTTGACTAATGGATTGTTATTGATTACAATTGTTACAATCATTTCCTTTTGTCATTACGTTCTTCCAGGGGGGATTGGGGGGTGTAAATCTAATGTTGCAGCATGTATTGGTGTGTGTGTTATATCCTGGTGAGAAATTTTTCTTCAAAACCCCATCCCAGTTACATCTTGGTAAGATGTATTTCTATAGCTGATTTTCTGCCATCCATTCTCATGTGAACTGATAACAGCATTAGAGGTGCCTTCAAGTACAGGGCTACACAGATAGCTGGTCTGGCACTGACAGAATATTCCACCCTCTGATGTAGAAGGTGAGATGTGTCCTTGACACCTACATAGCACTGCGGGTGGCTCAATCTTCCTCTGGGCCTCTTTGAATACATATTTACTTCATTATTTGTTTCTTGTGCCTCAAATCCTGTGGCATCGACCTCATGTTCTAAATCAAAAGAACAGGTAAAAAGGGTGCATGTCTATGCATGTGTGCCTGACTACACAACCTACGCTTGGTGAATGCAGCTGCCACTCTTTCACACCAATTGTCCCGACTGGCCTGTGAAAAGTATGGTAGGAGATACGTAGTGCCAATTAAGGAGACCGGCACATGACATGCCTGGGATCTTTCCTCTCATGCTTTGAATCATTATCTCATAAATAGGAGGAAGATACCTGGGCACAGTTGATTTTCATTCAGTTGATTACAGAGTACTGTCTAATTCCATCTTATAAACACTACCACTTCACATTAGGAAATTAACATAGAATTTTCTGCATGGACCACTCTTTTGATGCTCCCCTCCTTATAAATTCACTGACTGATTCATTTTTGCCTGTGCAAACTCATCTGGACTCCACAGCACTGGTGCACTACCCAGCTTACCCTCCACCATCATTATGAGCCTCCACAGACTGACTGATTTCCAGTTCCCAGATGCACTGTCCAGTCTTAGCTCACCAAGGAAATGTTCGCCCAGGGGACTCTTCTGTTGCAAACTACATATACCAATAAGCTGCAGTAATCACTGCTACTGTACCTTCCCAGAAAGTGTCTATTACCTTGCCCCTTACCTGAGCGAGCTGCTTAGCAGGCCTCAAGGAGAAACGTGCTCTTCTGGTTTGCTTCTCCACCGGGAAATATTAAATGTGTTTCCAGGCTATGCAAGCCTATGCTGATCAAAATATACAGATCACTAGCCAGAGCTCCGTAAAAGAAAACTTGAGTGTTTACCTAGCTGCATCAAAACATTGATATCAGAAGTATGTACATACAGCATTGTAGACCTTGACATTTGAGGACGGCCAAGACAGCATCATTGACCTTTTACTGTGCAGTAGTAAATATAGATCTGGCTATAGTTATGGTCTTAACTGTATTCTCTCCTTCTTCCACTAAAACATTGTCAACAGTTTCCTGATCTCTGACAGTGTTACAAGAGCTGATAGCATCCTGTGTGTTTTGCTTTACATGCAATATGCAAGTATTTATGCTAATGACATTTGTTACAGCTTGTCATGTGGACCTTTGGGGAAAAATGTTCTTAGACTTATCCAGCTATCACATATTTGTGATTAATGCAGTCAATTAGTTTTCAATGTACTATAAGTTGAACATTTCACTGTAGTTGATACTGTTTGTCCACTAGAGACTGGACACTGATTGGCAACGACAGTTACACAATGCTTAACACTATCAATGGTGAATGGTCACACATAATCTGCTGAAGCACTCTGGGATACATTTATCCGATATGCTCTACTTCGAGCAGTTATTTTAGAGCTGTTAATGATGAAAACAAAGACCCCAAAACATCAGCTATGAAGAACCACTTATCTTGCCCCCCACTGTGCCTCCTTAACATCACCATGGTAGCACGGTATTTACAAGACGGTGCACCATGGTGCATGTTAGCACACTAGAGTCATCATTTTTGACGCTATTGTGGTAGATTGGTCTACTAGTGCCAAAAATGATGGCGCTAGTCCGGCAATCCGTGGGGAGGCCCATTGGAAACAATGGGAGTGTCACTTTAACGCCTTCCTTGGGTAGACATTAAAAATGACGAGTAAAATGACACAGGGAAATCTTGAAAATTTCACTTCTCCATTTTTCTGGGCCTCTTAACAGGGTAACACACCCCTGGCATACATTATGCCTGGCGCAGGCATAATGTGGTACAAGGGTTTACAAAGTCACACAATGCAAGCATTGCGCTACTTTGTAAATATGGCACGGGAGTAAGGCCTCCTTAACGCCACCTTAGTGTAAAAAGAAAAATGATGTTAGGGCAGAGCATGGTGGCGCTAGGGGCTTGTCAATATGCCCCTTAATGTAGTAATACGCGGGGAGTAAGTCAAGAGAGTTACTTCATTGCATCAGAGGCATCAAAACTAGACGTCATATTTTAAATGCATTGGGTTGGGGCTTATAGTACACCTGACTAATTCTGGATATAAATAAATAAGCACGCTTAGCCTTAGTCTAGGACTTGTTCTTTCAATCGGGGAGTATGCCAGTAGTACAACAACAGAAGTCTCATCAGTCTTTGTGAAACGACCCTAATGAAATTTGTGTAGATCTTTGATTTCCAGATTTCTTAGATAATAACAAAATGAAGCTGCATTTACATTTCTTCCCCTCCTTGATTTTCATTTGCACATGTCAAATTCTGGATTCACAAACCCGACTGAACTGCAGACATCTGTGTTTTATCTAACTGGTTCACCATCCACGGCCCCTAGATTCCGTTTCCCCAGACAATTTATAAAAAAGCTATAGGAGTCAGAATCCCTTTTTCCAACTATCACCCTCTTAATATACAGCTGCAACTTCATTAGCTGGAATTGCTGCATTATTTAAAACCGAGATTGTGTTAATGTTGCTATAATGTAAAATACATTCTTTTTAAAGAGGCTTTATCTATTCTTGAAGCTTTTAGCATTTGGCAAAAAAAATGGGCTTTTTTAACCAATTACTTTGAGTGCACTGCTAAATTTAAGATGTGACTGCAGTGCTTTCCAGCCTGGAGACCAGACTAATGCTTGTCCTTTGGGCACAGTATGTTAGGTTCATATTTTCCTCCTCTATCTGTATTCCCATGTCGTTTGATAGTAGTCTGAAATATCAAGGAGGGAATATTCTAGGCAAAATATTGAGGATAAAAATATTGCAAGGTAAGTGCATGTAGAGAAGTATATGTTTAACATTCTTAACTCCACGCCTCCGTACCTTGAAGATATAGATATGTATATATATATATATATATATATATATATTTCTTCAACAAAATTCGTCATCGCACTCCAGGAAGTTCTTATCTCAGCCTTTTAATTAAAAGGTTTAAAAGGCTGAGATAAGAACTTCCTGGAGTGCGATGAGAAACTTTGTTGAGGAAATTTATAGGAGTTTTGGTCGCTAAATCCTTTATTCGCACCGGCAGTAGGAGCGCGCGATTTCATATGCGGCCATTTGTTGACTTTTATATATATATATATATATATATATATATATATATACAGGGAGTGCAGAATTATTAGGCAAATGAGTATTTTGACCACATCATCCTCTTTATGCATGTTGTCTTGCTCCAAGCTGTATAGGCTCGAAAGCCTACTACCAATTAAGCATATTAGGTGATGTGCATCTCTGTAATGAGAAGGGGTGTGGTCTAATGACATCAACACCCTATATCAGGTGTGCATAATTATTAGGCAACTTCCTTTCCTTTGGCAAAATGGGTCAAAAGAAGGACTTGACAGGCTCAGAAAAGTCAAAAATAGTGAGATATCTTGCAGAGGGATGCAGCACTCTTAAAATTGCAAAGCTTCTGAAGCGTGATCATCGAACAATCAAGCGTTTCATTCAAAATAGTCAACAGGGTCGCAAGAAGCGTGTGGAAAAACCAAGGCGCAAAATAACTGCCCATGAACTGAGAAAAGTCAAGCGTGCAGCTGCCACGATGCCACTTGCCACCAGTTTGGCCATATTTCAGAGCTGCAACATCACTGGAGTGCCCAAAAGCACAAGGTGTGCAATACTCAGAGACATGGCCAAGGTAAGAAAGGCTGAAAGACGACCACCACTGAACAAGACACACAAGCTGAAACGTCAAGACTGGGCCAAGAAATATCTCAAGACTGATTTTTCTAAGGTTTTATGGACTGATGAAATGAGAGTGAGTCTTGATGGGCCAGATGGATGGGCCCGTGGCTGGATTGGTAAAGGGCAGAGAGCTCCAGTCCGAATCAGACGCCAGCAAGGTGGAGGTGGAGTACTGGTTTGGGCTGGTATCATCAAAGATGAGCTTGTGGGGCCTTTTCGTGTTGAGCATGGAGTCAAGCTCAACTCCCAGTCCTACTGCCAGTTCCTGGAAGACACCTTCTTCAAGCAGTGGTACAGGAAGAAGTCTGCATCCTTCAAGAAAAACATGATTTTCATGCAGGACAATGCTCCATCACACGCGTCCAAGTACTCCACAGCGTGGCTGGCAAGAAAGGGTATAAAAGAAGGAAATCTAATGACATGGCCTCCTTGTTCACCTGATCTGAACCCCATTGAGAACCTGTGGTCCATCATCAAATGTGAGATTTACAAGGAGGGAAAACAGTACACCTCTCTGAACAGTGTCTGGGAGGCTGTGGTTGCTGCTGCACGCAATGTTGATGGTGAACAGATCAAAACACTGACAGAATCCATGGATGGCAGGCTTTTGAGTGTCCTTGCAAAGAAAGGTGGCTATATTGGTCACTGATTTGTTTTTGTTTTGTTTTTGAATGTCAGAAATGTATATTTGTGAATGTTGAGATGTTATATTGGTTTCACTGGTAATAATAAATAATTGAAATGGGTATATATTTTTTTTTGTTAAGTTGCCTAATAATTATGCACAGTAATAGTCACCTGCACACACAGATATCCCCCTAACATAGCTAAAACTAAAAACAAACTAAAAACTACTTCCAAAAATATTCAGCTTTGAAATTAATGAGTTTTTTGGGTTCATTGAGAACATGGTTGTTGTTCAATAATAAAATTAATCCTCAAAAATACAACTTGCCTAATAATTCTGCACTCCCTGTATATATATATATATATCGTCAATGTTCATATAAACGGTGTTAGGCATTGAAAAATTATGCACACTCACCTGTTGATTTTTTTGTCCTTGATTTTATGACTACCATATGAAGTTATAACAATATTCCCTACTCGATATTCAGGAACCACACCATATTGTTTGACTGGCAAAGGAAGGTTGCAGTTATGGTATACTGCAGCAGGGCGTGGGTACATTGGTTTCTGAAGCTTTCATCTGAGTAAGGAAGGGTAAGGGCATGTTATCCCTTTTGGAAAGAGTTCCTTCTTCTGAGTGTTAAAAGCATGCATGCACCTACAAAATGACGGAAGGCTGCGTCATGTTGTACAGCAGTAGCAACTCACTTGAGTCGGGCGGGAGCGGCGCTCGGGGGTGGGGTTACTTGGGTAAAATGTATAAAAAATATATATGTTAGGCAGGGAGCTCCCAGGCAGACAGGGAGCTTGTGCAAGCTCTCTCTAGCCCGGCAACTGTGTTGCTGGGCTGGAGAGAGTCTACTACGCATGTGTATTTGGCCGGCCCGAGACGGCCAGCCAAATAATGATGCGCAGTGAGGGGGAGAGCTGTGCACTCCCCCTCAGTGCTCGTCACCCCTGAGGCCCCACCTCTTTAACCAACAAAACAATAATATTATCATTTTGTTTTTAAAGGTTTTTCAGCTTCTGCTGCTGGTGGGTGGAGGCAACGCTCCTCCACCCTAACAGAGGAGCCATCCCCGCTGTACAGAATGGTGTAAAAACATTGAAAAGCCAATATTTCTTATAGGCAAGGCCTATTGGCTTTGCTAATCTGTGTTCTTTTTCTTCAGCCAACACTACTGCGTTTAAAGACTGTCTGCTGGCTCGCCTTTCTCACACCATGAAAAATCTGAAAGGAAACGTCCGCAATACTAATGGCTCACTTATGAAAGGGGAAAAGCACTATTGTCAGCATTCAGTATCATGATTTAGGTGTGAACCTATTAGCAGCAAACATTTTTTCAAATTACAGAAATAGATACCCTCACATCACAAACTGACATCTTCACAGCTGCTTAACAAACCTGTATGTCTCAGTGTCATAGGGTTCACATACCACGCAGTAGTAATACTTAATATTAATCACAAGCAGGATTGCAAAAAGTCAAACTTACCAACTGTGACTTTAAACACAATGCTACTAATCCACCTACACAGAGCCATTTTAAGATATTGGCAAAGTGGGCACCTGTCAGGGCTCCTAGCTTCCAAAGGTGCCCCCTGGTAAAGTGAACAAGACAGTCGAAATTCCTGCCATAATAATGTTGTTCATGAAAAACAGCTTATTTTTCTACTTTGACAAAGTAGCATGCATGACAGAAATTCTATGCCACATATACTAAGGGTTTGTGATGGGAAAAAGTGATGCCAAGCAATACAAACTCTTGCAAGGGTGTTTAAATCACGGCGCAAAAGTGCTGGCGCGCAAATGGTGCACTTTTCTCAGTGCAAATAGATCTTTGTGTTTCCCCCTGCACCTTTGCTAAATTTGCTGCTGTGCGCTAGCGCAGCATCCTTTGCACCATAGTGCAAGGATGGCTGCGTTGAGGGGAGATAGTTTTTCTGCAGGAAGGAGCACCTTCCTGCACAAAAACAGTCTTAAATGGCGATTTGTTCTTTCTATGTGTGCTGCAGAATGCATTTCTCCTCGTTGCGCCATGCTAACGCCACCCCATTAGATTTTGACACTGCCTCAGGTTTACGAAAATTCATAAATCTGGGACAGCGTCAAAATGCAATGGGTGTTGCTGTGAAATGCACACAGCAACACCCATTGTAGCCCCCTTCACTCAAAATACTGCGTGTGAAGGGGCTGTATTTACAAGGTGTCATTAAGCCACAAAAAGTGGTTTAATGCCACCGTGTAAATACAGAGCAGGGCATTGCGCCACCGGAGCATCATGAAAAGTGATGCTCCGGTGGTGCTAAGAGCTCTTAAATATGCCCCTTAGTTTTTTGCACAAAGCCTGATCTACTGAGCTATGAGCTTTGCATCCACAATTATGCCTCCTTGAACATACACTAACATAGAAAAATGTTTTGTTTTCTACAAACATTTCACAGATTGCATGTGTTCCGCACTGTACAGCACATTTACAATGTATGGACCATTTAAGAAGTAATCTTGGCACGGAATTTTGTAGTATAAAGGGAATTTTTCCAGACTAAATCCTATGCTAGAATGCACACACACATCTCTGCACCATGGTGCAAAGGTTGTGTATGGTACTAGGCAGTGTGTGAGCCAACAAGGGTTAGTGAGCAGCAGGCCAGTTTTAATGAAAATGACTGGAAGTTTGTTTCGTATATGCCTCTCAAATTCCTCTTTTTGTTTTTAACCACATTTCCCTTTCTACTTTTTATCCCTCTTTTTACCGTTCTATTTTTCCTCCATCCTCTTTACATGACTTGTTTTTTTTCTATAACTCTTCTCAATCTGTTTTCCTCTACATGTACGTTTTGTTTCTCTTCAAGTCTCTCTGGCTACGTCTACCTCTTGCTGCCTTTACCTCTCTCGAATTCACCTCCTTTTCTACATTACCAGGACAGTTTCTGGGCATCTGAGCACTCTCCATCCATCCATTCATTACCTATCACTTCCTCATCTTTTTTGGTACTGCAAGTCTCTGCCTTGCTCTTCCTTTCCTTGCCACTTTATCTTTCTCTATCTCTGTATTGCACTGTAAAACCTTTCCCATTTCACTGCCTCTCTTTCTCTTCCTACATCTTCCTCTATCAATCTCTACTTATCTTTCCATCTGGTTACCCCATCTTTCTGTATTTACTTTACATATGGAGCTACCTCACATATCTTTCTACATCTTCTCAATATTTTCTCCCCTTCTCCCTCCATTTCAAGTCTCTTGCTGTAATGTTCTCACTATATCTCTTTCATCTCTTATACTCTGCCTTATCCCATTCTTCTCACTCAACAGGGTCACAGGTAATTGTCTAGCCAGAGACGTTCACACATAGAGATAGAAGAAGAGGGAGAAGGTAGGGGAAGAGAAAGTAGGTGAAAGCTGTTCGAATTTAACCAATGGGATGGGAAAAATCCTCAGAGCAGCACTTTGATTATGACTATTTTAGCAGTGGTATATATCTGTGGATATATTTGTGTTTACGGATATTCTGCAACTAAAGCTATAATTTCGTGCTCTGTCTGCATATGTCTTACTTTAATATTGTGCACTAGAGCATTAAACATCTAAAAGGTACCTTTAGCATGCTTTCCTGCAATGGGTGTAACAAGCTGATTAGGAACCGAAGTTCACAGAAAAAGTTGTTGTTACAAGTAATAAAACCTGTATTCGACCTCAAACAATGTTTTTATCAATGCTTGTTAAAGCTTGCTTTTGGTATTGTTGGGCAGACGGACACCATGCAGCTTGATCTTTTGGCTGCCTTTGCGTGTCCCTGTTTCTGAATGTTTAGCATGTAATTCAATATTGTTTGGCATCATCAAGACTTGAATGAACAAAAAGGGGGGTAGCAAATTCAAAGTTGCCCCAAACAGGGACGCTCAAATATATCTTGCCCGGGGTCCCATAAATCCTTAAAAGATCACTACACCTACAACTGGAGTACTCAAAATATAGGAAATTGCTGGGCTAGCGTGTCTGTCCTCATCTTTGGTTTCAGATTCTGTATGGATTCTGTATGGTAGCCCAGAGGTGCTAGTTTTAGAGGCTTAGTGGTTGTCTGCAAGTATGCACAAGATATTCAGGCAATGAAGGGCATGTATTGCAGAGAGTACTAGCCCTCTAGTCCTGAAGGTGATTTTTCCACCTTCCTCTGAATCGTTTTTAGCCTCCTCAGGTATGGAGAAACCCAGTTGGCTCTGATCCATGCATCAGAAGAAGCTTATTGCAGGAAATATCAGCAGATGTAAACATGTTACATGTCATCAGGTTTCTGCTGATGTTACTTATAATACAAGTTCCCTCTTGTCACAGAACATTGTCATCATTTTCCCCAATTGTGTACTGTAAATCTGTCTCCTATCCTGGGACTTACTGAGCGTCCAGTTTCATTTGTATGAGTGCATTGGCAAGTTATAGGAACAGTGATTGCCATTTTATACTCTTTCAAGTCTCCAGCATTAACCTTTGTGGTCATCTAATATTCTTTGGGGAGCCCACCTCCCATTTTACAGGTGACAATTTTAGGCACAGAGTACATGTTACCATTACCAGGAGACCCCAGTGCAAGTTTTGATATGACGACGGGCACTCTTGGAGTGCGCTTTGTGCACCTTCTATGGTGCCCACCTGTTGCGCCTACATTGCTTCCTAACACATAACAGCCCAGTGCCTTAAGAGCTACTTTGCTATCCAGAAGCCCTTATGCAGCCCGTGTTGATGTTTTACTGGTCCCTCACATCCGTGCCCTGTGAGCCCTCCATCCTTCCACAGAGAAGCCCATATCAAAGTCACCCAAGCTCACACTTGTGCACTCGATTGTCTTCACCACTTGACTGCACATTTCTCTGCTGCTTGATGGCTCCTAGGCCCAGGAGTGTCTCACTGTCGCTGTCAGTCTCTGTTGGTCCTTTTTCCTTTTGCAGAGTCAACTCCAATCTTTTTGCCTCCTGCCTCCTATTTTTCTGACCTGTTGTGTTGGCTTTAGGACTCTGGGCAATTTACCACTGAAAACCAGTGCTAAAGTGTGTATGCTCTCTGTGTACATTGTATAGTTGATTGATTTATCCATGATTGGTATATGTGATTTACTAGTAAGTAAGTCCCTAGTAAAGCACACTAGAGGTGCCCAGGGCGTGTAAACCAAACGCTACTAGTGGGCCTGCAGCACTGGTTGTGTCACCCACAGTAGTCATCCTGTAAACGTGTCTCAGACCTGCCACTGCAGTGTCTGTGTTTCCAGTTTTAAACTGCCAATTCGACTTGGCAAGTGTACCCACTTGCCAGGCCTAAACCTTCCCTTTTCTTACATGTAAGACACCCCTAATGTAGTCCCATGGGCAGGGTGCAGTGTATGATTAAGGTAGGACATATACTAATGTGTTTTATATGTCCTGACAGTGAAATACTGCCAAATTCTGTTTTCACTGTTGCAAGGCCTTTCTATCTCATAGGTTAACATGGGGATACCTTTAAATATGATTAACATGTAGATTCTTTTTGGGAGCAGATAGACATGTGGATTTTGGGGTCTCTGAACTCACAATTTAAAAATACATGTTTTAGTGAAGTTGATTTTGAGATTGTGTGTTTCAAAATGCCAATTTTAGATGGTGGGCATTTTCTTGCTTAAACCATTCTGTGACTCTGCCTGGTTGTGGATTCCCTGACTGGGTCAGTTTGACAGTTGGGCTGTTTGCACCTCTCGCTAGACAGTGACACAAAGAGAGCTCGGTATATCCTGCACATCCTGATGAGCCATCTGTCCTAGGAAGGAGGGGAGAAGTGGTCACTTACACCTCAAAGAGCGGTGCCTGCCCTCACTCAATGCAGTCTCAAACCCCCTGGTGTGTGTCTGGGGTCTGGCCTGGGCAAGGCAGGATTTCACAAACAAGAGAGACTTACCTTTGAAGTAGGCCTGCTTCAAAGGCCAAAATGGGTATTATTAGATCACTTCTGGAAATCAAGAGGAACCTCTGCCAATGAGAAGACCTGATGAGCTAAGGAGAAGTGCTGCCCGCTGCCCTGCCTGTGACTGTGCTTTGTGGAGATATCCTGCAGTTGCTGCTTCTGCCTGTGGAAGGGGACAAAGACTGGACTTTGTTCTGCATTCCTGCTTGTGAAGAAATCTCCAAGGGCTTGTCCTGAACTTGCCTCCTGTTTTTGAAGTCTCAGGACCATCAAAGACTTCCCCTGCCAGCACCTGGACTGCCAAGTGGTGCCCTATCCAGCACAGACCGCCGTGCGGGAAAAGGTTCAATGCATCTTCCGAGATGCGGCTAAGAAACGACATGCCGCTGGCTTTGTGGCTGAAATCTACGCTCCACCTGCATCGCATCTGGAAGATCAATGCACACGGCTCAAGAAACGACGTGCAACACCCGCTGACGGAGGCTGTTAGCATCACAACCCGACATAGCGTGGTTTTCTGATACCGTGCAACTGGATTTTCACACTGAACCATAAAATATGTAAGCCAGGTCAAGGCCAGCCCCTCTATTCCCACATATCTCATCCTCTGCCCCAACACCTCATGGTCCACAGTATCAAACGCTGCACTAAGATCTAAAAGTATGACCGCTGTGATCTTTCCTTGGTCCATACTCTTCCTTGCTTCTTCCAGAATGGCAATGAGAGCTTTTTCCGTACTGTGAAGGGGTCTGAAGCCTGTCTAGGTGGAATGCAGGCAATTATTTAATTCCAAAAAAGAGGACAACTGCTTGTTAATATGTTTGTCAAGAATTTTAGCAGGGCTGGGTAGGAGGGAGATTGGTCTATAATTCTTCAACTCCGAGGCATCAAGAGTAGGTTTTTTAGTAGAGGTTTCACTATGGCGTGTTTCCATAGTGCGGGAACTTCGCCCGTGGAGATGGACTTATTAAGCATATTTGTTATTACTGGGCCAATAACCCTGGCACCTTTAGCAAGCATTTGAGGAGGGGCTGGATCTAAAGGTGAACCGGACTTCAGCGAGGATAAATGTGAGGAGACTTCCTCCTGAGAAACAGGGATAACATGTGAAAGGGTAACCCTATTCTTTATAGGAGGAGGATCCTGACCTTCTAGATTGGGAATAGATTGTGGAAAATTAGAATAGGTATCTGCGATCTTTTGATGAAAGAATCCCGCTAGTTTATTGCTGTGCTCTGCTGATGCAGCAATGGGAATCTCTTCACCGGGGACCTGAATGATTTCCTTTAATATCTGGAATGCTGCTTTTGGCAATCCAGTGGATCTCTCAATTTTTTCTGGGTAGTAGGTCCTCTGGTCTTGTTTTATCTCCAGATGGTAAGCTCTAATCTCCTTTGTATAGACCTCCCTTTCCGCCGGTTCATAGGACTTTCTCCACCTTCTTTCTAGCTTTTTGCATTTTTTTGTTCAACAGGTGGAGGTGCGGAGTAAACCGTGGGGAGCTAATGCTCTTACGTGTACCTGTTTTTTCCCTATAGGGAAGTGTGAGGTCCAAACTATCTGTAATCCAGTTATTAAATTTCTCTGGCTCACAGTTCATCCCTTCAAAGGAATGAGGTTTCCGCATCTCCAATGCCATAGTCCACTCTTTAGTGGTAAGCTTATGCCAACACCTGCCTTTCTGCCTAACCAGATGTAGATGAGAATTCCTGAGCTTCATGGTGAGATTCAAAGGAATCGAAAAATGGTCTGTCCAGGGAAGGGGGAATGGGCGTTCCGATATCAGTCCTGACAAATTACTGAACACCAGATCTATTGTGTGACCCATTTCATGTGTTGGGCCCTTCACTAACTGTTCTAGCCCGAAAGCTTCCAGTTCATCTAGGAGCTTTTTCGTGGACGGCAAGTCCAAGTTCTCGGCATGTATATTAAAATCCCCTAATGTAGTGAAGTTAGGTCTCTTGTGGATTGCGTCGGCTATAAGATCCAGGAAGGAATTAAGGACGTTTTCGTAAGGCCCCGGTGTCGGTACAGTAATACTCCCGAATAGAGGGTCCAGGGCCAGGGAAAACGACATAACTTCCCCATCAGATAACTGAGGAGGTTGAGAGGTCATCTTAAAGGTATCCTTATTAGTTCTTTCAGCTCTAGCTACAAATATCCTATTAAATATCCTTGAGGTAAGGCTAAACTAATATCCGGCGCTGAACCTTCATGGAGCCAGGTTTCGGTAAGAAACAATGCTGAGGGCAGTGACTCACTTAGGGGCATATTTATACTCCGTTTGCGCCGATTGTGCGTCAAGAAATTTGACGCACAATCAGCGCAAACGTTGCCCCATATTTAAACTCTGACGCCCGAGCCTGCGGATGACAAAATTCCGCCGTGTGCGTCATTTCTTGGATGTGGCAACCCGCCCTGCGTTAATGATATGCAGGGTAGGCGTTCCCGTCCAAAAAACGACGCAAACGGCCGTGCGTCGTATTTATGCTTCCGGGAAAAACTGACTCTCGGCCGGGAGGCGGAGCAAAAAAATTACGCACAGCCCGATTTTGCATCAAAATTTAACGCCTGTGTCAGGGCAGGCGTTAAAATGGGGCAAACACACCTGTATTTAATCAGAACACACAGAACAAACAGCAGAGCAGCACAGCAGCAACAGGGAGACATGGAGGTGATTTTTATCCAGCGTGCACGTAGACGCAGAGCCCAGCAGCAACAACACCACCAGCAGGGACCCCAAAGGCAGCGCAGAAGGCAGGAGAGGATATTCCGCCCAAGAACAACCCTGCATGGCCTCAGGGAACACAACATCATACAGAGGTACCGGTTGAACTGGCAGGCCATTCAGCAGCTGCTGCGCAACATTGAACCGCAGTTGGCCCCCACTTTAGTGACACCCCGCACCATCCCAACAGAAACAAAGCTGCCTGCCCTACTTCACCTGCTGACAAGTGGCTCATTTCAAACAACTGGTGCCCTGGTTGGCGGAATATCACAACCATCATTCTCTGCATTTCTGCCAAAAGTACTGGATGCCATCATTCGCCTGACACCCCTCCACATCTGCTTCCCTAACATACTACAGAAGCAGCAGGAAACAAAACAGGGGTTCTACCTCATCAGTGGCTTCCCACACGTCCTTGGTGCAATCGTCTGCACACACGTACGCCTTGTGCCACCTGCTGCAACAGAACACCTCTACCGCAACAGGAAGCACACACATTCAATCAACGTGCAGGCCACAGTCGATCACCAGGGATTGATCAGCAACATCGTGGCTAAATATCCTGGGAGTGTACATGACTCATTCATCTTCCGTCACTGCACCATCAACCAACACTTCCAGGATGGACGGTAT
This sequence comes from Pleurodeles waltl, assembly GCF_031143425.1. Taxonomy (NCBI): domain Eukaryota; kingdom Metazoa; phylum Chordata; class Amphibia; order Caudata; family Salamandridae; genus Pleurodeles; species Pleurodeles waltl. Next base: position 804,242,693 of record NC_090438.1, read on the forward strand.
GGCAATGGACTACTTGTTGGTAAGTACAAAAACCTACTTATATACACACTGCACAGCAACCCTCTAGGACACACAACACATACACCACAACAGCAACATCTAGACAGGAACACACTGAGGTCCTTACATCACTTGCCATGTTTCTTAAGTCACCATTGAACCTGTCATACATTGGAATTTACTGTACAGCCTAATGTGAAGACATTAATGAGTGTGGTTGCCTAAATGTCACCTTGCAAATTGTAAGTGTCACAATAACCTTTACATTAATACATTGCATAAGTTTCAAGGTATGGGATGTTCAGGGTACTTTGATATGAACGTGTTAACAACACTTCCAAATTTAAATGTGCATGGAACTATCATCTTACCCTCAGTGAAGAGACACGGACACCTGTATCACAAGTCACAATGCCAGGGAGGGCACACTGTACTGCAAATACCCAAAACATACTGCTGACAAACGGTTAGCAGACAAACACTTGCTCAGCCAAGGAAACAACACAATGCAGATGGTATAGCCTACAAGTATAGGATGTCACATTAGTACACAAAAGAGTCACAGACAACATAAGACAACTACTGCCATTAAGGGTCTTTTCAATAGTGCCAGCTACATCTACATGATCCCATTCTGTGTTTTTCTTTCAGCTGATCAGGGGTATGGCATCCAGCCATGGCTAATGACACCATTTGGGAACCCGAGTACTGCTGCAGAGCGGGCATACAACGACGCCCATAAGAGGACACGCAGCATTGTCGAGCGGACCTTTGGGATCCTCAAGTCAAGGTTCCGCTGCCTTGACATCACTGACGGTAGCCTACTATATTCCCCCGAGATGGTCTGTAGGATCATACTCACATGTGAAATATTGCACAACATTTGTGTAAAAAGGAACATTCCCCTCCTCGAACCAGACCCATACATGCCTGAAGACGAAGAAGAGGAGGATGCTGGCCTGCAACAGGAGGGGGAACAACCAAACACGGCTGCTGGAGTGCGTAGGCGCCAACACATTGTAAATAATTTCTTTTCATAATTATCACCATCACCACTTAATGCACTATTGTAAATAAACACTGATAACAAACACCACATCATGGTTTGGCCTATTCATTTCTGCCCACCTTTAGCTTGAAATATCTGAAGAAGAATGTCGTCTCATTGAGCAATAATGATATAACAATCAGGACACAAAAAAATACACCACAAATGTAATGGCCACCATACAATGGTCAAATACACACACAATGTAAATGACAGACATCCTGTACAGTTCACCTTTGAAGGGCAATAGCTGAGGACCACACATATGACTCACATACATGTAGTAAACATGGATCATCGCAGCAGATGGCACACAACTAAAACACCATCACTCAACTAGGGGAAAACAGGCCTCATACATCAGGCAGTTCACATGCTAATGCTTCAGGAACAGGAATGTAGTACTAGACTCTTGCCAACAGTAATTCCAACTACTTACTATCATTGCAATGACTATCTGTCACTAGAGTTACACATAAGCAGAACATACACAGCACAAGTGCTACACCTATGACAAGCATCCAGCACATCACATCCCATCTACATGTCAGCCCTTTTCTAAAAACATTACACACACTTGCAGCTGCTCACACCCCACCTGTCTGAAGAGGTCCCTGGAATGCCGATTTGTGTACACTGAGATTCCCTCATCTACACACACACACTCACAAGAGTCATCCAGTGTGCCACACCCTTTCCTATGCCTACCATTGTCATAGTACCATCTCACTGCATGGAACTCAGCTCATATAATACACTGGCTTTGAGTTTATAAGGCCTGGTATCACCTGTAGATTGATTCTTCTGTGAAAGGTACTGTAGGCAATTTATCAGCAAATCCCATCTGACAGGACTAGTGAGACACAGATGGAGGCCACACCAGTGATCCCCTCCATGCACACCACCCAAATGTACATGCCCCGTCCCTGCTGATGCCTCCTACTGCATACATGTTTGAATTTGAGCTATGACATCATTAAGCTTTGACACTAATGTTGCCGTAGAAACTTTATCAGGGTTCATGTGTCACCTTCAAAACAACACAAGACATACACAGTGTGACATCTCAACTGTCTACTGCTGTCATAATTTTTGACGCACAGGAGTGCAGATAATGCAGAGTCAAAAAATTATTTCAAAAATAGATATCATAATATCCTTCATAACATGGCCTCCATTTTTTTCCATAATGCGTCATATTTCCACGCATACAGCTTGTGCGTCATACTTTTTGACGCACAGGAGTGCAGATAATGCAGAGTCAAAAATATTTTTAATATTTAGATATCATATTTTCCAACGGCTTAATTTTCAACTCTAGAATTGTAAAATAAGCCTCAAACAAATATAATAGACCAATGAAGATTTTTTTTTTGACTCTTCATTATGTGCACTCCTATGCGTCAAAAAATATGACGCACAAACTGTATGCGTGAAAAAATGACGCATAGCGGAAAAAACTGCGGCCATTTTATGCAGGATGAGATGTAATAGGATATCCTGTTTACAGAATCTGTACAGTGGGTGTACTTTTACTTTCACTTTGCAGTCTCAGATTATTCTAGACTGTGTAGCTGTGTGGAAAGTGTTGTCCTGTGTATTAGTGCTTCTGTGTCCAGTGTACCATCTCAATTGTGCTTTTGTCATCATTGTCTTGTTGTTGAATACTGTCTTAGTCTGTGTTGTATTATTTTGTCCAGTCCAGTGTTTTATTTATTGTCTGTGGGAGTCTGTTGTGGGTACTGTAATATAGGGGTTAGTTGGGCTCTTCTTCTTAAGTTTTCTTTGTATTTTCCCACTCTACCTTTCCCCATTTCCCCCTTTTCCTTTTTCTACAACTTTTTCCCCTTTGTCAGTGCTGACATGTCTGGTAGGCCACGGCTTTCCAGGATGGGTGAGGAGGAATTGGGGGGATTTATATGGCTTGTTTGCCATTTCCTCCCACTCATGCTGGAGGCTGGGGGTAGGGTGATACAGGGGTATCACACGGAGGCCCGTAAAGTCCGGTGGGGGAAGGTGCGCCATCACTTGGTCCGTGTATATGGTAGCCTAAGGAATGAACATCAACTGAAGCACCACTGGGCTGATCTGATATCCAGGGAGCAAGATCTGCTGGACCACCTGGGAATCAGGATTGGTGCCCATGTTGGTGAGTACAGATCAATTACATGTGCACAATTTAAAGCTGTGTGGCGACATGTGATGATTGTTACCCAATCTGCCAGATAAGCAGCTGACTGTGTGTAATGCTAGGGAAACCTACTGGGTAATTGATGCACAATGTGAAGGAAGACAAATGCTAGCAGTCAGGTAGCTCATGTTTTCTACACATACCGGTTGCCTGTAGCAGTATGTAATGTAGTGCTGCCTTTGTGTCAGACAAGCAACACATTAATGACTCAATTAGGACTCTACAGGTCACAATAGCCAGTGAAAAATGGATGTTGAAACATCATACCTACATATGTAGATGCCATAGCTAGACTGACATTTGTAAACCCTACATGATGCTATAAATGAGTGCTGCCTTCACGTCAATTGAAGTTAGCAATGTTGTCCACACATATGTCACATGTGTGTCTGGTTGGTGTGTATGGAAAATGACCACTTAGGCTGTTTGAGTTTGAGAGGTCATGCAGTCCTCAAGTAACCAGCTTTTGGATGTCTCTCTTGGATGCACTTGATGAGATGAATGCACCCCTATATTGTTGGGGCATACTAATGGAGGTGCATCTTTGCCACCACATGACTGTCCAGGCCACTGCATGTGTGTAGTAGGGTGTGTAACTGTAGCAGGAGACTCATCCAATGTAAATGTTGCTCATGAATAATTCCATGCAGTATGAGCATGTGTGAAAGTGTTTCATTACTCATGTCATATTCTCACATTGTCTTTGTAATTGCAATTGTTTGTCAGTGCACGGATTCTGAGTATATTCTTCCTTCCATGCTTTACAGGTGGACCTGCACCGCACACAGTGGGAGAGGTGGCTCATTTTGAGGACCCCGACACCTACATTGAGTGTTGCCTGTGTGCTACTTTTAATGTTTGCTGGTGATGCATGATGGACTACTGTGTGTTCAACAGAATTCAAGGTTTGATGCGCTGCCCATTCATTAGTATTGTTCCATTAGTGGGATTTCAGTTATCACTTCATTTTGAGTTGACCTATGCTTATCCATTTCTCAGATTTTGGGTCTGTAGGCCATTCCAGTAGGGCCCACTATGGGGAATGGGGTGAGTCATGTGGAATACACTGGTTAATGTAAGAGTTGCTCTGGGACTTGTCTCGGACTGAGTCTGCATTTCAGACTGACATTCTCCCAGATAGCTTCTGCAAAAGGCTTGTCTGAAATCTGCTGCTTCCCTAGTTAACAATGGACTGAGTACACTGTAGGTTGGATCTTCCGGGGGCATGTGCTTCCACAAGTTGTACTAGAAGTGTGTGGGACTAGAGTGCAATGGCCTAGGTGTACATTCTACTCATGATCATGGGTGTTCTTGCTCCTCTGTGTCTGTAGAAAAATATGCCTCACTGGTAGTATGTGATGTTGGCCTAAGTCAGTACATTTTGACATGTGTGGACCTTGGATAGGACAAGGTTTAGCTGACTCTGATTTGTTGCTAGCCTTTCACTGGTGTTGTGTGTGTGGAGGCAAAAACTTGTTGAGCTTTCTATACACTCCTGGGTGTGCATTGATTATGGGATTGTTGGATGTTCTTCCCACCCCCCCCTCAAAGACTGCCATGTGTTTGGGAATAGGGTACCTAGGACTGTAGCAACCAGTATGTTACACATACTTGTGACCATATGAAACTTTGTTTTGAACCTAGTGTACACACTCGGTTATGGCACATGAGTTCTATACTAGCAAATCCAATTACAAATCGCAGATATTGAGGGTTGTGATTGTTATCACATACACTGACATATGTAGTCAAGGCAATAGGCGGAGGAGGTGCAGCCATAACGTCAGCTGCATTACTAATTATTTTGATGAGAAATTTAGGCTGATGTCACCCATCACGTATAGACATGTATATGCTAGGTGTGAGATGCCCTTTGTATGCAGGCTTCCCATGTACTTCCTCTGAGACTTTCAATGATCTATGTGGTGATATGAGCTGTTACAACTACAGTAAAAGTAATATCCAATTGACCCATTGTGCTATTCCACCCAATGCGTTTCCTATGGTAAATAGTTGCCCTTTCTCTTCACAGCTGCAAACATGAGTGCCGCACAGAGGCATGATTTTGAAAGGCGGGCCATGAGATACCGGCACATCCTGCAGGTGCAGTCGGGGGTTCCGACAGATGGCCCGAAAATACCAGGCGGATCGGGCCTCCAGAGCATGGTGGGCCTCACCACAGGGTGGGCCAACGTTGCCCACTACAGCCACCACCACCACAACCACCAGTTCTCCCCAAGTGGCCCCAGCAACGGCGGGGACAGTTGTCCCTGCCTCTGCAGCACGACCTGGACCCAGCAATATCAGAGCTGCTGGACAGTCCAGTGGGCTACAATCAACTCCCACACAGAGCACCCCTGCCAGCACACAGACAGCAGCAGCAACTCCAATTGACCCTGCGGCATTCCAGGCTTTAGACCGGAAAATGGACAAGTTTATTGGGAAGGTGGACAAGCTGAGCCAGGATGTGGCGTACATAAAGAAGCGGGTCAGGTCCATCAGGCGGACCCTACGGAGGGCCAACCTCTAGGACTTATATGGTCTATTTTAATTTATCCCTCCCCTCTCTCCTTTTTATGATAGGTGGGTTTTGGGGATTAGTGTTAGGTTAGTATAGGTTGTTAGCTTAGTTAGTGTTAGGGAGGAGGGTGGGGGTCCTTATTCTTTCTATTTTTTCATTTTTGAGTGTGTGGGTGGGTGGGTGGCGGTCAATGTTGGGATTCCTGTCTGTTTAGGAGAAAAAAAAAAAAAAATTATAAAAAAAATATATGATTGTTTAGGATAGTATAGTATGTGTGTAGGTTAGTATGTGTTGTCCTGCATGTGTCCTGTCTCATAATGGTGGGTGGGGGGTTGATGTTTAGATCGATTCGTTATATGTGTAGAATAAGTTTAGCTTAGGTTAGTTAGGGACAGTTGTGGGTTAGGAGTAGTCAGATTAGATTAGTGTAGGTATGACTTTTCCCTTAGTTGCCTCTGGTGTGAATACATATGAATAAATATATAGTTAACCCTTTGCATTATGTGTTAACTGCTACTTGATCATGGCCTTGACATCAGTGTAGGTGATTGTTGTTCTATGACATTTGTGTCCTATGCTACACACCGAAGAAAAAAGAGGTTTAAAATGGCAGCTACCCCTGTGCTAACTTGGTAAGTATCCACCATTTGATAGAACCACCATTTGTAGTTTACATGGATCACAAACGATTTGTGTTGATGAGTATGTTTCCTACATCACAAAGTGTGCTTCCAGACTTGGTATTGTGGGTAATTTATTAGGTCGGACTGCAGTGTGATGTTCAGGGACATCTTTGTAGATGAGGTGTTGTTAACACTCTTGTCTTCATTATTGACATAGATCATGTGTGCAAAAATTCAGCATGACTTCCCTTCTTGGAAGTATACTCAGAAAGGGTGATTGATGCTGTGTTTAGTTGTGTTTGCTTAGATTAGACTGCATAATTTGATGTTTTAGTATTGCATGGTGCCCACATTTATCAGCCACCATTAGTTGACTTTGATTGCTATTGATGGAGCATTATTCTGTCCAACACAGCATGATTGTGTGTGGTTTGTCCCTTCATCAGTTATTCTCCTTAGGATGGTCAGGCTATGATGCAATCCTGGCCACTGCACAGATGTATCAGACTACATGATGTCAGGACAGTTGTATTGACAAGCTACATGGTTGTCACACAGGCACTTTAGAGTTATCTACTGCACAGTTGATGTGTCAAATTACACAGAGACATATTAGGTGTGCAGGTGCTATTTATTGATAGGTGCTGTAGTGCAAAATGTACATTGTCCATGTTTGCTGAGTCCGTTCTAGTGCATTCTTACATGGTGATCCTAAAGAAGAGGTGTGGATGATGCTCCTGACATGCTGGGGTGATGTTACAGACAGTGCAGAGGGACAGGATTTGCCGATTAGTAGGAGAGAGACATTCACTGGCAATGCTGACAAGTCATACAGTGGTTAGCAGAACAGTCATTGGGTATAGTTGTAGTGAGACTGGCATTTGACAAAACGTAGGACCTTGGTGAAAGTAGGCCATGGTGCAGGGACTAGTGCTTCCGGGTACTCTTCCGTGTGAATGTGATCTGTTCCATGTCTTCTTCTTCTGATGTGTGTGTTGCCTGCTTTGTCCTTGTTGTTGTTGGTTGTGAAGGGGCAACACACACCTCAGTGTTAGAAGACGTGGAGTCAGACATCCCGGTGGCTGCTCCCTGTGAAAGTCTTAAGGGCAGTACTGCAGCAAGGAGGGCCTGCTGGTTTTTGAGAATAGCAGCTACATCACGATGGTAGGCAACCAGGTCGGCCCTGAGGGAGTCATGATTGCATTCGTGCATGCAGTGGAAAGTTTGTGGTGCGAGGTGTTGTGGCAACTCCCTTACTGCAGTGGTGAATTCCTTTATAGTTTCTTGTAGTCCTTGCAGTATGGATGTTAGGGCTTGCATAGCTGCTGCCTGATCTGCAGATGACATCATGCACGAGCGCACCCCCTTCAAGGCTGGCTGCCATATTTTGCATCCCCACCCGCACTTCCTTGGCCAGCTCCCGCTGTACTCCAACTACAGTTCTCTCAAAGCTGGTGCCAGTGTCGTCAGAGTCCTCAGCTGTGTAGGAGCTGGCAGGTCTTGCAATTGGGGTGGTGGGTGGTTCTTCTGTGATGGCTGCTTGTTCTGTGCTCCTCCTTGTGACTGAAGGTGGGGTCTGGAGGGTTTCAAGGACCTTTTGGATGGTCTCCTGGGGAATGTTTATGGGCTCGTCATCCATGTCATCAGGGAAATCTGGGACAGGCAGGAGATCCATGTTCCTCTGCAATGAAACAGGGTACAATTAGTGTGTCTGTGTTGTGACAATTTTGACGTAACATGCCAGCCTTTTGATGAATTTTCTTTGTGATCTTGTTTGGTATTGGTATCTGCTGTCCTTCATATGGGCATTGTTATAGGCCTATGGCCCACCTGTGTGTCACATGTATGATATTGAGTTATCAGACTTGTCTGCCTAATCACCTCTAGGTGTTGCTTTGTACCAAATAGGGAATAGCCATCTTTTTGTCCTACTCAACCCTCTGTGTATATCTAATCTTATGGTGAGATCTTTCACTGGCTGTGGGTGTTCTGATTGCCCTGGCAGCACAGTTGCCTCTCAGGACCTGCCCCAATCCCTGATTGTTCACATTGACTTAATTGTAATTGACATGTGGCATATCCTATGCATGGCAATGTTATGATGTGATATGGATGTAGACATTGTTAATGTGTCGTGCTGATGTTGGGTAATGTGTGTTTAATTGGATTGCCTTGTTTATCGTATCAGTGTCCTATTTCCCCCTCTGACTGTGCAGGTGTATTTCAGTGACCAGTTGCATGTGTCCCCTCCTCAATGCTGTTGTCTGAGCAGTATGACATTTGTGATGTTGCCTTGTTAGCCAGGCACGTGAAGGACCCTGACATATGCAGCATGTATGTGTCCTTAGTGCTGTGTCGCTCCTATTGCTGTTTACTTTGGCTGATGTATGTGACAACTATGGGCATTGACATATGAGTGTACTGGGGCCTTTGTCTTGTTTCAGGAGATTGTTGCAGATGTCATCCTCACCCCCTAATTTAGGTAGGTATGTTCCATGGGGAGGTTACTGCCATTGGCTACTATAGCTGCACAGAGATCGGAGGTGTTAGTGTCAATTGTTGTTGCAGTTACATTGCAGTTGTTGTTTTGGCTAGTGGAGTGCTGATAGGGCCCTAGTTGATGTAGAAGATATTTTGGCTGACGAGTGCCAGGATGTAAGTTTGACGTAGTGGCCTTCCCTCCTGTCGAGGCTTTCCCTTAGCTCCATTGTTGTCATGACAGGATGCCCCCATGGGACTGTTGTTGGTGTTGTGTTATGTTGTGCCCCAACTTCTGTATGTGCAGGGCATGCCCCCCTGCCGTGCCCCTTTACCCATGCCACTCCATGTATATGCTGACTTACATGCAATGTGTATTGGCATTTCCCCCCCTGCTTACAGTCAACATTATTGCATTTTAATTCCCCATGCAACTTACCCTGCATGTGCGTTGTCTGGTGGTAGTCTGCACTGTCCTGTCCTTGAATCCCTGTGACGATCACCTCAGGGATGACGGCTGCAACCATCTCCTCCATGTGGTCCAGGGCCTCCTGGTGTGCTGGACTCCCACCTCCAGTCTGCAGTGCTACCTTCTTGTTCCTGGCCATTTTTTCCTTTGTCCTACGTTTGCAGTCATGCCAGCGTTTCTTACACTCGGTGACTGTCCTGCGTACTTCAGCCACACTGTTAATCTTGTCAACAATTTGTCGCAATATGGCCTCTCTCCTACTGATTGGCAACTTAGAGGTGATGAACAGTTGGTGCTGGTGTTCCGTCACCTCTTTAACCAGGATTTCCTGCTCCTCTGCACTGAAGCGACACTTTCTTTTTTTTCTATATATGTCCTGGTACCTGTATTGGTCATCCTGGCTGGTTCCTGGCCTGCTGTCATCTTCCTGGGGTCTGTAGTGGCATCTGGGATCCATTTTGGCTCTCCTCTGCTGAAAGGGCAGTGTTCGCGGGTATTTTTGATGCTATTGCGTAAAAAAATAGGGCGTTTTCCGGGTTGCGCTGTCGTAAATCGACCCACAGTCATTTACTTTGCGTTAACGTGGTTTTCCTTTACGACTTGACGCCGCGATGTGCGTAAAAAAAAATGACTCCCACCTGTTGATTGCGCCGCCGTGCGTCAAAGTATAAATTTGATGCCCGCACGGCGCATCGAAATGGCGTTAACCAGCGGTAAACTTTTTGACGCAAAACTGCGGCGGCACAGCTTTGCGTCAAAAAGTATAAATATGGCCCTTAATGTCTACCTCCCCTAAATCCTTCTGGACCCGGTCAAACTTGTTGCTAGTCTCGCTCGGTTCACCTGAAAAGCAACATGTTTTCCGGGGCTGCTTATAGCTTCCATTCCACCACTACTGGCTCTACTATGGCTTAATGGAGGATGAAGGGTGCCATTGGAAAATTATGCATTTTCTCCGGTATGGCAGTAAATCTACTGCAATAAGACAAGGTTGGGATTCGTTACAACAGCTATGATATTTCCCCAAAAAATCTCAAACACAATAAAATATTGCATTGCCTTGAACGACATCAAATTCCTCTACACTAATGTCAAACATAATAAGAATGCACTTTGGAGCATTAATTCACAAAATACACGGGTATTTTCGCGACAATAAAAGCACGCCCCCACGATTTTACAGAGGGCTTTACAGCTGCGTTCTGTACACAAGATACAAAATGAACGTCCATCATTCTGGCCTAGGTGAACAAAATGAATACCTCCTATAGATCTGCCATTTGCACTGCTGTTGGTTAATGCATGTTTCCCGCCGCGGCTCGCAGCCCTGCACAGTAAATGTATTCAGTATGATGTTTTTATATGAAGCTGGGTCGTGGGCCTATTGACTTTATGTCAAAAGCCAAGAAAGAAGTTACCGCTTCTATTAGCATGAGGCGACGCTAATGGATGCGCTCGTGTTGTCCATGTGTAACGCGCCTTTTTTCTGTGGCGGCTCCAGTGATAGACGAATTGTGCGGCCTTTCCCCCATTGGCTCGTGTTTTTCTGTTCACCAAAGCAGCAGCCCTCTCATCTTTGGCCTTTACAAGGAAGAAGCACCCGCCGCTAATAAATTTAAAATTATGCTGCTTTGAGTCTAGACTTCGTGCTCAAAGACCTTCCACATAAAAAAGGCCTGGATTCGAATTATGTCCGGGCCTGCTCTTCTTGTGCACTGCAATAAATCCTCTCTTCATAAAGAATATTTTAATATATCAATATCACGTTGTTTACGACCCAATGAGACTTAATTTGGAACGACTTGTGCAAATTATGGTACACTCTAGAAATAAAAACATCCCTGATCATGCCAGGCAGCTGAAGGGTTTCTTTAACGTTTTATGTTAAGTTGTAATAAGAATTAGCATTCGACAAGATAAGAAAGGCGGCTGCGTCTTACCCCAGGCCTGTCAGCTGGGCACTTACTTTCAGCTCTTAACTTATAGAGGACTTCTCGTGCACTACTGTGAGGCACTACACTCTGTATAGAGATGCCTACCAGCTCAAGTTTAGAACCGTTCTAAGGAGAAATAAAGAAGATGCTGGCGAGGTGGGGGTCGATAAAGGGGAGAAAATATGTTAAGGAGAGCAGAGCAAGACAAAGATAGACAAACACAGAACTGAAAGAACAACCAAAGCCTGAAAAATCAAAAAGAAAACAAAATGAGAATTCAAATAAGCTGTAGGAAATGTAGGAGCTAGAAATTGGGGAGAGAAAGGAACATGCGGGGAAACAGAATGAGAAAGAAAGCTGTAGAAAACACAAATGTTGAAAGACGGAAGGAGATTGGCAGTTCATATCAAAGAAGGCAGAGCTAGGCTTGCAGAACAGAAAATGGCAGTGTGACAGAGGAAAGAGAAAGAAATCATCTACATTTTAGAAAGCAAGAGAGACTGGAGATAAAAACGAAAGAAAACTTGCAACAAAGGGCCAAAGAAAAAGATAAAAGAACGAAGGATTGGTAAAGCCAGGATTCAGCTCCAAAAGTCCCAGCCACAGGTTATTGCATGCTCATGCATTCAGCCATATAATATGACTTTCCTCTCCTCACAAAAGTATTGTTTTTCATTGAATGTAGTGACGCTGAAAGTAATATCATCTTTGTGTGCTTTTTTAGTTATAATCAGTTTAAAATTCAACATAAAGCTGTCCACGTTGCTAAGAAAAAATACTTAAGTGGTCTAGTGAAATGCTACAATACACCATGTTTCATATGTGGTAACTACTGGGCTGTCATGCTCTGTCACCAGAATAATGTTTCACTGATAATCTGATGACAGACTGGCATTTATTCACTATTTTCTTCTGATTCCGGTGCTTAGTTAATGTTACTTCTGAGGTGCTGTATTTTGTTGGGAATACGATTTTTATGTACTGCCAGGTATGAATGGAACATGTTTTTAAAAATGGCCCTTTCAGAGTGGCTAAGTCTTTTGCCATTTGTACAGTAAAACCTTTAAGCATAGGATTGACACAGTGTCATCTTTGCCGAGCTGTAAAATGACAAAAGCCATTTATCACTCCAGGCACAGTATTACAGCTTTGGACTGGTCAGATACCGTCCAAGCCAACCTTGAATGAGTAAAGCAACTCATGACACATGTTTCGCTCTCATTAGAGCTCTTCAGAGAGGTTTAGCTAAACTGTAATACTGTGCCTCGAGTGGTAAATGGCTTTTGTCACTATCTAGCTCGGCGTGGATAGCACTGTGCTGATCCTATGCTTAAAAACTTTGCTAGATAAGCAGACATTTGAGGTGAGCAAATCTAGAGTGTCGCTGGTGTTGCAGGGTGCTCCTTACTAGAGCTGCTCTCCACCTAAATTTGGGAACTTCCCAGAGTTCTCTCTTGATTTTTGCATATATATCTATATATTATATATATATATATATATATATATATATATATATATATATATATATATATATATATATATATATATATAAATAATCTTGAACCATGTTCCAACAATAATGTTCTGCAGCATTATAAATCTGAGCGTGTCGCTGCCCGTCTTTATATTTGTGGGACGATCATTTGGTCGAATATATATCTATATATATATTCACTAAAAAAACAAAGGTTACAGGGATACTATAATTAGGTTCTGAATTTACTCATACAAAACCTTAAAATTCAGCAGTTATAGTTAGAGTTCTTTTAAGTAACTGTAACTCACACCCTAAGGTAAATATAACTTGCTCCCTTGACTGTACAGTTTTCTTAACAATAATTTTATTGCAAATGTTGCTGTGATAATATTAAAGATGCCATACAAGATCGCATCAATGATATAATATGTGGAGTAATTAGCTGTGCATAGCTAAGGCATGAGTTATAGTAACTATAAGGTGCCTGTAGCCTTTGTTTTTTTCAGTGAATTGCTTTTTTTTTTTTTTACAGAAAGCAATTTTAATTATTATTCATTATTCCCTCTCCAGCCGTTCATGGCATTCGGTCGTGTGGGGCTGAAAAACAAAATGAAAAGTAGCATAGGGGTTAGGGTGGAGGTGATTTAGGGGTATTTAAGGGCCAAATTATGGGCTTAAAATGATTTTTCTTCGCCATGCACGATATTCGCTTTTAATCAAGATAATCGAGATTACTTAAAATGAGTCGCAAATAAGCAAAAAAATGAATAAAATGACAGACTCATTCATACACTAATGAATTCACTCATACATGTACTCGGAAACTCATAGGCCCACTCACAATTCCACTCAGACCTTCATGCACCCAATCACAGACCCACTCAGACACTGATACATCCACTCACAGACCCACTCAGACAGTGACGCACCCAATCACAGATCCACTCAGACCCTCACACATTATAACTCGTGCCCCTACTATGCACAGCTTTTTTGTAATTTTTTTTACTGAAAATATTACATTGATATTATCAGTGATGCTATCAAAGATGTCATGTGTGCTGTACTTTGTGTGGTAATTAGCAGTGCATGGGGAGGGCGCAAATTATAGTTACCGTAGGGCACAAATTATAGTTACTTGACATAACTCTTACAGGTGAATGTCTATGGTTCTGTACATTTAAAATGTGAGCCTAACTATAACATCCCCATAACATTTGTTTTTTTCAATGGATTTCTATGTTTGTTTAATTCTATTTTCTAACTATCTATCAATCTATCTTTCTGTCTGTCTATCTATCTATCTATCTATCTATCTATCTATCTATCTATCTATATAAATTCACTTAAAAAATTGAAGTTACAGGGACGTTATAGTTAGGTCCTGAATTCGGGAAACATCCTGAACAACTAGGTCTAAACCACTACTTGCCTGAACCACTACTGCTAAACAACTAAAAAGTCTCTACAACTAAGTACTGAACAACTACTGTCTAAACAACAATTGTGCCTGAATAACAATTGCCTGAACAACTAATTTTAAGGTAAGGTTTTCCTTTTGGTTTTTATGGTTTATTAGTTGTTTAGAATATGTATATATATATTAGTTGTTCAGGCAATTGTTATTCAGACACAATAGTTGTTCAGACAGTAGTTGTTCAGTACTTAGTTGTAGAGACTTTTTAGTTGTTTAGCAGTAGTGGTTTAGGCTATAGTTGTTTAGGACCTAGTTGTTCTGTCACATATTCCCTGAATTCACTCGTACAAAACCACAGAAGTTCTTTCAAGTAACTATAACTCACGCCCTAAGGTAACTGTAACTCGCGCCGTTGACATTCACAGTTTTCTTATCAATAATGTTATTGAACACGTTACAGTGATATCAAAGATGCCCTACAAGATCTCATCAATGGCATACTATGTGGAGTAATTAGCTGTGCATGGCGAAGTTGCGAGTTATAGTTACCTTAGGGCGCAAGATATAACTACTTGAAAGAACTCTAACTATAACTGCCGAATTTCCATGGTTTTGTATGAGTAAATTCAGAGCCTAACTATAACGTCCCTATACCCTTTTTTTTTTTTTTTAGTGAATTTCTATGTTTTTTTAAGGTAAAGTAATTTTAGTTACTATATGTTATTCCAACCCCTGCCATGCACAGCCTTGCAGCCAGGCCTTGCAGGTAAGCCCTTATAACCACCCAACCCTGCACCACGCATGGCCTTTGTCCGTGAGCAGCGCAGGTCGGCCACAGGGCCTGTCTCTGTGAATGGGTGCGTGAGTGTCTGAGTGGGTCTGAAAGTGAGTGTGTGAGTCTATGAGTGGGTCTGAGTGGGCTCATGAGTGTCTGAGTGGGTGTGTGAGTGGGCGCCTGAGCCTCTGAGTGCATGTATGAGTGAATGAATTAGTGTATGAATGAGTCTGTGGTTTTTCTTTCAAAATGTTCCATAATCACAAATATTTTGTGAATAACTCATAGAAATTCATAAAAATTTGCAACTTTTCTTGAATATCACACACCGTGGCCCACAATTATATTAAACCTATAATGTGCCCCTAAAACACAACTATACCACACCTCTGGGGTCAGGATACCTTCAGCCTGACCCCTTATGCCACTTTCAATTTGAATTTTCACCCCCAGGGGCCATGAGTCTTGAAATAAAATGGCAGTCACAACTTTCTAGTCAGGTTGCAGTCAGCCAATTGCAATGCTTCTTTTCACACGTGTATTTGCAGCCCGAGATATACAATATTATTTGCCCTTTAATATAACAAAACACACAATCTGCACACTGGCAGCTAGTTTTCTGCCAAATTTGGTGCAATGCCATCCAGTGGTTCAGGCTGTAGATCTCACTTGTGAACAAGGTGGATTATAGCTGAAACACGTCAAGAAAGGAAATGAAATGCTGCCACTTGAAGAAATTAAATGTTGCCACTTGGAATAAAGCTGATGTTTTCTGTGAATCAGGCTTCAGCTTGTTTTTTTCTGGCGTTTGGATGTGAATGGGTACTCTGTCCCCCCATGAATTGAGGCCGCCCTGTAGGGTTGGGGGCTCCCATGCGGATGGAGCCTGGTGTAGTGGAGTTGATATGTATATGTATATATAGCAGGGAGCATAGAACCGCATTAGAAACAAATACTGAATTTTTTTCTACTTTACCGAAATGTGCATCCATCATGATATATGCCTCCTGCATCATCTCCCTTGATACCACTTATATAGCTGACATCGGTGTCTCTGGGGGCAGAACATTACATATTTTTCAGTATGCAAAAACAGGTGTTTTAATAACGTTTCTTGCATGCATTTCCCCATTTTCCCCCAGTGTTCCATCCAAACATTCCACCTGCTTTGAGCAGGCAAAGTGTCTTGTTGTAGATCCCACAGATCTTCTAATTCGAGATAAAGGCAATAACTCCTGTTGCCGGGCTGATCAGCAATTATGATCACTCATAACAAAACCCATACAGTGCAGGAAATGAGTGGGATCCTGTCAAATTCTGGTGCAGGCAGGTGGGTCTGAGACAGATTTGGTCGAGCCAGTGAAATATGCTGAATTTGTCCTGGTGTAATTTTCGGCACCTGGGACACAATTCAGCAGCACTCACACATTGTCTGCTTTCTTTTGGGATCAGCAACATACAGAGATGGGAGGGGGCTTTCTTTGTCCACGTCCAGCAGGGTTCAAAACAAAGGCCTGATTTAAAGGGCTATCCACCTTTCTGTTCAAGTATCACCCTAGCCAGGAGCTATTTGGGGCACATCACCTAGATGGGGAAACAGCCTTGACAACATGGACTGAGTCACTTGTGCTTGAACAGAGCTTGCTGCCTTAACCACACATATGGGTGGTTAAGGCAGGCAGCGATCTCACTGGGCGGATGGGCGTGAGGAGGAACAGGAAGGATTTGGAGAGGAAGCTCCAAATGCAACCAGGCAAGTGGGGCTGGAGCCAGGTTGGGGGGTAGAGTTTAGTGGTGGGGGCGGTTTTAGGGTTCAGGGTGCCGGGGGGGATCTGGGTAGTTTTTTTGTCAGGGACCAGGGTTTTTGGGGTCAGGGCCGAGGGGAATTGTGGTATTTTTAAGGGCTTGGGCTGAGGACCCACGGAGCAGTTTTCAGGGGTAGGGGTCAGTTTTAGAGCTCAGGGCAGAGGGCTGGGGAAGATTTTGGCAGGGGCAGGGTTTTAGGGCACAAGGCAGGAGGGGGGGAACGGGTAGTTTTAAGGGCACAGTGAGTCGGTTTTAGGGCTCAGGGTGGGGGTTTGGGATAGTTTTAAGGGCAGAGCGGGGTCAATTTTAGGGCTCATGGAGGGGGGCTAGGGTATTTTTAAGGGTTGGGGCCAGGTTTTAGGGCTCAGGGTGGTGGGAAGGGGCAGTTTTCAGGGGTGGGAGTTAGTTGTAGGGTTCAAGGTGAGGGTCTGGGTCAGGGTAGTTTTTGTCAGGGGGCCGGCTTAGGTCTCAGGGCAGTGGGAGGGAAAGGGGTAGTTTTAAGGGCTGGGGCTGAGCTTTAGGGATCAGGGCTGGGGGAAGGAGCAGTTTTAGGGGTTGGGGTGGGGTGGATTGCAGGGCTGGGGTATCAGGTGTTAGGGCGCAGGGCACATGGGGCTGCGGTGTGCAATTTACCACGCATATTCCTTTAGCAATCATGATTTTACAACAAAATTCATTGTAAAGGCATGTGTGGTAAAGACATGCTTGGTTGTATCATACAACCACCTAGATGCCAATGCAATAGAGGAAAATAATGGTCCGCAGCTTACTATCACTTCACAAGCACTTAGGAGAAATTATAACTTGGATGCTGGTTTTTGACTTTCTTCAAACACCACACACCCTTCCCTCCAAGTAAGAGATGTTCATGCACAATAAGAAAGCTAGATACATCTGTGATTATAAGTAATTACACAAATAACAATAGAAATGGCACATACTAATTTATTTATTTTAAATTAATTTATAACACTTCTCATCCTGATGTAATGTGGTAGAGCGCTTTACAATTTACACAGACAGACAATAAACCATTATAGAAGGCTGGCCTGGCTTATAGTGGGTACCAGATGGTACTTACACCTTGTGCCAGGCACAGTTATCCCTTATTAGTAGCTTGGTAGTGTTCTAGCAGCTTAGGCTGATAGAGGTAGCTATAGCAGAGCAGCTTAGACTGAACTAGGAGAGATGCAAAGCGCCTACTACACCACATATATCATATTGCACCATACCATAAGAAACACAATACTCAGAGTTACCAAAAATAAAGGTACTTTATTTTAGTGACAATATGCCAAAAATATCTCAGAGGATATACTCCCTTAGGAGGTAAGTAAAATACACAAAATATACACACAAACCAAAACCAGGTAAGTAAACAGTTAGAAAAGTAATGCAAACACTGTAGAATACAATAGGATGCAATAGGATACAATAGGCCTAGGGGCAACACAAACCATGTACTCCAAAAGTGGAATGCGAACCACAAATGGACCCCAGGCCTTGAGTAGTGTGTAGCGGGTCGCTGGAGTGTAAGAAAACACTAAGGGTGTCCAAGATACCACCCCCAAGACCCTGAAAAGTAGGAGTAAAGTTACCCTACTACCCAAGAAACACACTAAAGTTGTGATAGGGGATTCTGCAAAGGCAACAACTGACTGCAAAGCACTGAAGATGGAGCTGAGGACCTATAAAGGAAGGGGGCCAAGTCCAAGAGTCACGCAAGTGTTCAGGGGGGGCAGGAGCCCACTAAACCCCGGATGAAGGTGCAAAAGGGCTGCCTCTGGGTGGAAGAAGCTGAAGATTCTGAAACAACAGAAGGTGCCACAAACTTCTCCTTTACACAGAAGATGTCTCACGGCATGCTGGAGGATGCAGAGTTGTTTCCGCGCAGAAAGACCGCAAACAAGCCTTCCTAGTTACAAGAGTCACGGTTGAAGAAAATGGGTGCTGCCCAGGCCCAGGAAGGACCACGAGGTCGCCTCTTGGGGGAGGAGACAGAGGAGGCGCTCACCAGCACAGAGAGCCCACGCAGAAGCAGGCAGAATCCACTGAAGCACTTGAACAGGCATTCAAGAAATATGAGGACAGCGGTTATCTCAACACTACAAAGGAGGGTCCCATGAAGTTGGTGGTCAACTCAGTGAGTTGAGCAATGCAGGACAGAGTGCTGGGGATCTGGGCTGTGCTGTGCATGAAGGATTCCTTGCAAAAGTGCACAGAAGCCCTAGCAGCTGCAGTTCACGGAGTACACAGGATTACTGTCTGGCGTGGGGAGGTAAGGACTTACCTCAACCAAATTTGGACAGAAGGACCACTGGACTATTGGGGTCACTTGGATCCAGCTCCTGTGTTCCAGGGACCACGCTCGTCGAGATGAGAGGGGGCCAGAGGACCGGTAACGCAGAAGTTTGGTGCCTGCGTTAGCAGGGGGAAGATTCCGTCGTCCCACGGGAGATTTCTTCTTGGCTTCCAGTGCAGGGTGACGGCAGACAGCCCTCATAGCATGCACCACCAGGAAACAGTCAAGAAGGCCGGCAGGTTTAGGCGCTACAATGTTGCTGGTAGTTGTCTTGTTACTTTGTTGCGGTTTTGCAGGTGTCCTGGAGCAATCAGCGGTCGGTCCTTGGCAGAAGTCAAAGAGGGAGATGCAGAGGAACTCTGGTGGGCTCTTGCATTCGTTATCTGAAGAGGAACCCACAGGAGAGACCCTAAATAGCTCTCAGAGGAGGATTGGCCACCTAACCAGGTAAGCACCTATCAGCAAGGGTCTCTGACGTCACCTGCTGGCACTAGCCACTCAGAGGCCTCCATTGTGCCCTCACACCTCTGCATTCAAGATGGCAGAGGTCTGGGACACACTGGAGGAGCTCTGGGCACCACCCCTGGGGTGGTGATGGACAAGGGACTGGTCACTCCCCTTTCCTTTGTCCAGTTTCGCACCAGAGCAGGGGCTGGGGGATACCTGAACCAGTGTAGACTGGTTTATGCAAGGAGGGCACCATCTGTGCCCTTCAAAGCATTCCCAGAGGCCAGGAGAGGCTACTCCTCTCAGGCCCTTAACACCTATTTCCAAAGGGAGAGGGTGTAACACCCTCTCTCAGAGGAAATCCTTTGTTCTGCCTTCCTGGGACTGGGCTGCCCAGACCCCAGGAGGGCAGAAGCCTGTCTGGGGGTTGGCAGCAGTGGTAGCTGCAGAGAAAACCCCAGAGAGCTAGTTTGGCAGTATCCGGGGTCCATGCTTGAGCCCCGGGAATGCATGGGATTGGCACCCCAATACCAGGTTTGGCATGGGGGGACAATTCCATGACCTTAGACATGTTACATGGCCATATTCGGAGTTACCATTGTGAAGCTACATATAGGTATTGACCTACATGTAGTGCACACGTGTAATGGTGTCCCCGCACTCACAAAGTCCGGGGAAATTGCCCTGAACAATGTGGAGGCACCTTGGCTAGTGCCAGGGTGCCCTCACACTTACTAACTTTGCACCTAACCTTCACCAAGTGAGGGTTAGACATATAGGTGACTTAAAAGTTACTTAAGTGCAGTGTAAAATGGCTGTGAAATAACGTGGACGTTATTTCACTCAGGCTGCAGTGGCAGTTCTGTGTAAGAATTGTCTGAGCTCCCTATGGGTGGCAAAAGAAATGCTGCAGCCCATAGGGATCTCCTGGAACCCCAAAACCCTGGGTACCTAGGTACCATTTACTAGGGAATCATAAGGGTGTTCCAGTGTGCCAATCAGAATCGGTGAAAATGGTCACTAGCCTGCAGTGACAATTTTAAAAGCCGAGAGAGCATAAGCACTGAGGTTCTAGTTAGCAGAGCCTCAGTGACACAGTTAGGCACCACACAGGGAACACATTTAGGCCACAAACTATGAGTTCTGGGGTCCTGGCTAGCAGGATCCCAGTGAGACATGTAAAATACACTGACAAATAGGGTTTTCACGATGAGCACTGGGGTCCTGGCTAGCAGGATCCCAGTGAGACAGTAAAAACACACTGACATATACTCACAAACAGGCCAAAAGTGGGGGTAACAAGACTAGAAAGAGGCTACCTTCCTACAATCATAACAGTGTGTAAATCAATGTTCAGTAAATTTTACTTCAACAACGTAGGTTATGGGATGCAGAAGTCATATATTGTCCATACCTTTAGAGATTATGGCCCATGTTTATACTTTTTTAGCACCACATTTGCGTAGTTTTTTTACGCAAAATCGGCGCAAACTTAGAAATTACAATGGTATTTTGTAAGTTTGTGCCGATTTTGCGTCAAAAAACGATGCAAATACGGCGCTAAAAAAGTATAAATATGGGCCTATATGTTAAGAGTGAATGACCAGGAGAAACACAAAGTCAGTATTTTAAACGTAACATTGTGATTGGGGTTGCCTGTACTAACAAGGCTCTATCACTAGCCAGATGAACTCTTTTTTACAAACTTGGAATATTAACAGATTGAGAAAAAAAAACAATAAGGATCTAAGTGGCACATGTACAAAAGGTTTTAGCTGTCGCAAATGGAGAATCAGCCCATGTGTGACCGCTAAAAAGCCTTTTTACATGTACTAACCCTATTTTGTGAGTCAGTAACATGTTACTGACTCTCAAAATAGGTTTTGTGATTCGGTATTAGGAAGGGTTGTGTTAAGGGCGTCCCTTTCTAATGGCGACTCACAGTGGTATGTGTGAATGTTTTGCAACCGGAACGCGGTTGCCAAACATTCTCAGTTTATTGAATCCATGAAAAAGTTGGTAACCCTTCTCCTTTGTGAATGTGGGTGAAAACATTTTTTAAGAGCAGGCAGTGGTCCCACAGGCCACCGCCTTTTCTTAAAAAATGAAAGGTAAACTTTTCATTTTTTTTTAATACATCCTGTTTTCCTTTAAGGAAAATGAGCTGCATTTAAAAAAAACATGCTTTATTTAAAAAGCAATCACAGATATGGTGGTCTGCTGCCTCCAGTAGGCCACCATCCCCATGATATCAGGCCATTTCTAATTGGTCACAAATTGTGACCTGCCACAGGAATATTGCTAAGGGAGGACATTTGCGACCCACTGGGAATTACTAAATGTGTTGAGACTCATTTGTACATCGCAGTTTGCGACTTCGTAATTGGGAATCACAACAGGGTGCAATTAGGAAGTCGCAAACCAATTTCTACGTACAAGTATCCCTAAACCAATGAATTGCAGTTTGCATGCCCCTCCTTGAAGAAGGTTCATAGCTCATTGTCCCATAATAGAAGTATTGCAATATATGAACTAGAAGTAACAAAAGGATTTCTGTGTCAAAAGCACAGGGGTGGGTGGAAGATTCCACTCTAGAAGTGGGTGGGAGATTCTACTCCACCAGTAGAGTTCGTTGAGTTTTGCCCACTCTGCAATGCCCTTGGAGCACGAAGTTCCAGCATAACTTGTCAACCTCTGTGTGGCAGAGTTTTTTCTTGCACACGGCTCATCAACCTGAAGTTGGCAAGCAATAAATGGCGCCCCCTGGTGTGATTTTCAGGTGCTAGAATGACTCCCTGCAAGATTTCCAAAGGCAGGATCACTGCAGTTTGCACAGAGAAAGTTGCTGCTCAAGTAGAAAATCTACTCAAGCAGCAGAAACAAGCAGCACCCACTGCTGTGCCATGTGGTGCAGTCTATGCAGATTTTACAGCACAAAAGAAGCTCCTGGCACTGTGGAGGTCTCCCAGTTTGACAAATAGTTAAGCAGATCCTGTCCATACTTCCCTGAAAGAAGAACTTTCTAAACTCTGCAGATATCCCATACCCTGGGTGTTGAGCTTCGTGCTTGAATGCCCATTTCTTTCCTCACGATTCTTAATTTGGTTGTTCTGATGCTGACACAATCCACTCTACTTTATTATTTGTGCTCTTTAATTTGTTATATTTTGCATCTTTTTCTTTCTAATATACAAACTTAGATTGCATAATTACAAAGATATTCATGTTTATGGATAAATCGATTTACTAATTGATTTTTTTGTAACCTTTTACTTAATCTGCTAATAAACCAGCATGGTTTGGACCCATCCTCTCTGTCATTTTTGTGAAGCCACGTTGGTTGCACTGTTATCGAAATGTGGTATAGATGCTAGCTCTTTTCATACACTTTCAGTAAACAACCAAAGGCTCATACGACCAGTGGAGGCTCCTGTATAATACCTCCACAAGGACACTGAGATATAAGGAGCTCCGCTGCATCTCATATATATAGCTTACAACGTTGCCAATTCATACATATTTGAGTGTTACTCATGCAAACTGAAGCTGAAAGTAAAGTAGGCAAGAGGAAGGGGCTAGTTATATGGAACATCCATGCTTTACAATTTGTTTATGTGAGGTGTAAACATAGAAGAGATTTGTATACAGTCAGTTTGCTGAAAGTTTAGTGCTCCAAGCTTAATGTGTACCTGTATGTGTGAGTCCCATGTTCAGTAAATGTAACTGATCTCACATAGTGATCAGTGAGAGAGGAGTGGATGAAGCTGCTAAGAACTCTATTGCATCTCAGTGTGGTGTACATTACAGTACATTGCTTTTTGGGTGTTGTGTATGTACTACTGAGGATATATACTGTATGGAGTGGGCAATGGCTCATTTTTGTGATAGTACAGTCAGTCGTATTTTCCATCCTTGTGTGGACAGCATATTGTCCAGACAATGAGTAGGATTGTTGCTCAGATTCTTGCCAAAAAGGGATCCTCCCCTATCTTCTTCTAGCAAGTGACAGGTGCCCTGTGCTAAACATTTTGCTGTGGAGAATAAATTAATCGACCCCTGTGGATCTGCCATCATACATCAAAGTATGATGACCAATACATCAATCCAGGCACTACATCACCAGACGTTTGTAACAAAGCCATGCTTTCATACTTTCACCAGCCCTTCACCAACCCAACTTGATGATCTCACGATCTGCTGCCATCTAACACATAATTAAACAAGCCTACCCTGCGCTCCTAACGCATATGGAAGACAACATTTTAAGTGCGATATATGAGGCTACAGCATACTTGTAGAGCGTATGTTTAAATCCTTGGGATGTCTCGGCCCTATTGACAGAGAACAGGTGTTTATTCTAATCCAACAGAATGGCACTCATTTTACTAACCTCGGAAGAAGTGGACCCACCAGAATTTGACTATACGACCAGATCCCTGCAATGTATACAAAATGGAGGGGGCATGATTTCCTCATTTTTTGCAGTTTGCATTTATGCCATGTTGTTGTCTTAAAGTATCTATTTTAATTAGGGCTGAATCCTCTAGTAAGGGCTTCAGGGTAGGTGGGTGATTTTGTTTTTCCCGGGAATGTTTCTTTTCTACAGCATGGTGCACTGTATGTTTCTCTCAAGTGCATACACATGCCACACAATCACATACACACACATACAGACTTTCTCTCTCTCACTCACTCACTCTCTTTCTCTCTCTCTCTCCGAACCTGTCAGTAACTAGAATTTTTTAACTAATATATTTTTCTCTGTTGTAAACAAGCCCCTTGCGTTGTGTTGTCGTCCATTGTATTTTATTATTGTAATCAGGGCTTTAAGTGGGGTGGGTCCTGTCAGATTTCAGACCGAGCAGTAATTAAAGACTGACTTTGAAACGGATTCTTAAAGGGCTTTAAATTCATATACTACAATATGTGACTTGGACAGTGCCAGTGCTTGAAATGGAAAAAATAAAGTGCTGGTACTCTGTGCCAGAGTACCTGCTTGTTTCCGAGAAGTGCCGGTACTCTCCAATTAAAAGTATTACGTTTATCTTGAGATATGCCGGTACTCTCCCTCTCAAAATAAAAAAGTGCCGGTACTCAGTACCGGACAGTACCGGCCCATTTAAAGCACTGGACAGTGCATAATTTGAATTGAGGCCCCCTAGGTGTTTCATTGAGTTCAGGTTGTAGGTAGGTGTTTAGGGTGGCCCACAAATGAAAGCTCTGAAGTTGAGGCAGAAGGCATTTTTCAAAGTGCCTGTCAGTGGGTTATAGATGCGTGCAGTCTACATGATCCTCCAATTTTTGGCCACTCTGCAGAGTGCATAGAACGATGGTCTCATGTATGCCAATTGAAATTATTCACAACGAAATCGTAATCAATTTTGGTATTCATCTCTTTGATACAGATGAGAAGTATAGGCAAAGCCATTCAGGCCCTCATTACAACCTTGGTGGGCGGCAGAGGCCGCCCGCCAAGGTTGAACCGCCAGGCAGCTGCCAATGCAGCCTCACTCCCGCAGGTCTATTATGAGATCCCCGCTGGGCCGGTGGGCGGAAACCTGGTTTCCGCCCGCCGGCCCAGTGGGGATCTCAGCAGCAACACAGGAGGTGGCTCCAAATGGAGCCGGCGGTGTTGCGGCTGTGCGACGGGTGCAGTTGCACCCGTCGCGCTTTTCACTGTCTGCTGTGCAGACAGTGAAAAGCTGCATGGGGCCATGACAGGGGGCCCCTGCACAGCCCACGCCAGTAGCATGGGCAGTGCAGGGGCCCCCAGGGGCCCGCAACTCCCCTTTCCGCCAGCCTTTTCATGGCGGTTCAAACCGCCATGAAAAGGCTGGCGGGAGGGGGACTCGTAATCCCCTGGGCAGCACTGCAAGCAGCGCTCCCCTGTGGGATTTAATCCGCCGGGTCAAAAGTGGCGGGGAAACCACTGGTCCCGGCGGTGCGACCACGGCGCTTCCGCCACGGTCGTAATTCCCCTGGAAGCACCGCCAGCCTGTTGGCGGTGCTTCCTCCAAAACAGCCCGGGCGGTCAAAGACCGCCAGGGTTGTAATGACCCCCTTAGTCTGTCTTATTTCATGTATATGGGTTTGTTGTGTGACATGTCTAGATGCGAGAACAGAAAACTCACAGAGGCATTCATAAACTGGTCATATGGCACACTATGCAAAGCGCAGGATTATAGTTTGCATGGTTTAATCCAAGTCCTTGATTAAAATGGCCACACATCCGATAAATGATCTTAGTTACTATTCTTTGTCCGTGCCCTTATCAGAGACACCCCAGTTGACCACACTGACTGTAACTTTAGGTGCTTTGAATGTGAATTTGCACTGTTTTTGTCATATTACATAGTCTCATCCCCAAAAAGTCACACAACAACACTGCAATCAGGATTGACCATATTATGGGTAACATCCCCAAGCTCAGTTTGTGAATGTGTTTCTAATTGGGTCTTTTGAAATCAAATTGTACTTTTAGGTTTTCAATAAGTAAATTTTTGCACTGAATCATTTATAGTGGTATATTGGTAATCCCTTCCTGAGGTGATCAGAACTTGGGGCGGACCAGCGCTTAATTTGTGAATAAAAACATGCCGGTGCCCAAAGCTGACATCTGAAACATGGAGCTGCTGCAAAAAAATGTGCGATCACTGAATACTGAGGCAGCATAATCCTAAAGCCATCTCGGGCCTTTTTAATCGATTTACAGGAACTCCCTGCCCCTTCAGCTCACTCTTGCATCTTTCTGCCTTCTCCCTTTGTGAGGCTTTTTTGTTTTTATCTTCCTCAGTCTTTCCCATATGTGTTTCTTCCTCACAGTGCATGATTGAGGCAGAAAAATAAGTGCCAGTCCTCAAAAATAAGTGCCAGTGCCCCTCATCGGAAACCACTGGCTCAAATTAAGTACTGGAGCACACCCACCACACTGCCTATGGGTGAACACAAAGTTCATCATATGAAACACTAGTATAGTAGTTGTCTAAGGCTAACATGAGGCCCTAGCATGTTCAGTTGTATGTTCTGTTGTGGGTGCAGTATCCTAAATGATCTTGGGGCTTTACCATGCTCAATCATATGTCTCCTATTATATGTAGTTAGGTAATCAAGAATGGGGCCCATGGCTTAATATATGCTTGTTGTTGCATGTGTAAGCCTTTGACACTCAGTTTTGGGATCTGGGACCTACGTTTCATCATAATTTTTTAACCCGTAGCAAGAGAGATTAAGGCAATAAAAGGGAAAAAAGGAGGATGAACAGGACAGGAAAACAATGACAAAGGGTCAAAGTGGAGATGAAAAACAACCTGTAAGATGATAGGGTGGTGGAAGGGAGAAGCATGAGGTGGAGTAAAGACTTCAGTTTAGTACTCTGCAACCTAGCATAACCACTGTTGGCAGTCTGCTCCTAAGAAAATCTTTGGGTCCCTGCTTTTATTCACTTACAAATTAAGCAGTGATGGGGTCCTACAATGCTTAACCACATGTTCCTTGGTAAGTGCAGATACCTAAAATGAGCGTTAAGCCTCACCTTGCCAAGCCACATGAACTATAAGGGGTGCCCCACCTACACAATTTTGCGATCCCAAGAATGCCCACTTCCTTCTTTCTTAGTGGATTTGTCCTAAGGGACCCGAGCAATCAAATGTGAAAAGGGAAGCAAAAAGTAGGTTCTGCAGTGTGGATAGAAATGTAGGAGACTTAAGGTGCCTATACTGGTGATGTGGGCGAGTTTGTAAATACAGTTTTGATGTTGTGCCTTCCCAAAAATCAGGGATACTGTTAGAAGCCTATTCTGTTTTACATCACCTGGAAGGTTGGTACCCAGTGCATCTAAAAATAGTTAATTTTCCCTTCACTTAGGCTGCCTTCTTATGTTCACTTGGTAGTTTTCTTCTGGCCGAAATAGCATGGCAAGATCCACTAGCCAAAAGAAAATGAAAGCAAATATTAAAATTACGTAGATCCTAGTTGCAACTGAAACAAGTGTGGTTTTGTGAACATCATGTATCAGCCCCATATATATTTTGTATCACACAAATCAGCTGCGTTTGTTTGAAAGCACTATCATTTTCATTTTTGCTATCACCAGAATATTCAACATGCGGACCTGGTTCACAGAAGATAGGAAAGTATTGTATCTGAAGTTGCCTATCATTCCATGGACAACCCCTCAGACCTGTATCACTCTTCAGTTACTTATTGGACCTTCTTTTGTTCATGCCATGATGCAGCGTGCGATGCACTTACCTGTGCTTGCCATTCCTGCATGACAAACCAATCGATCAAACGCAGCGTGTGGATGCCAGCTGGATAGAATCCACGAGCAACAGAATGACTCGTTTCTTAAGATATATGAGTAAAAGCAAAAAGGACGGCAAGTCCCTGGGGAACGCAGTACTCTCACAAGACTTGTCAATTGTGGACCCAATTTTGAATGTCTAGAGTATAAATTAGCAATCTTAATAGGCAATTGTGATACCCAGTTGCTGTAATCACTAGGTGGACTAACTTGACTTCACTTATTAAATACATAAGGAGCCATCCATTAGGAATATGAACCGTATCACACGTGTTATTTCCACAAGGAGATGTGTGTGGTTATCAACTAATCATTGCTGTGGATTCATATCGGCACAGAATTTATGTTGTATGATATGCCAATGTCAATAATGAATATTCATGTCAACGTAAATAACAGTATATTCTAATCTAGGGTGTGAGATATACAGCACTAATGAATGTCATGCATATTACAGTTCTCAACTGGTTATATTGAATGTAAATAGAACTATAGAAAGGTATTTCTTAATATTGAAGGTAGCTCTCTTTAGTTTACAACTATCAGAGTTCTGTGAGATGTGTTGCAAATCAATGTGACAAGAGTATTAGGATGTCTCTTTTGGTGACCTTTGAAGCTCTAGTAGATAATATGTCTAGTTATAAGTCCTCACGCGGAATACTTTCATTGTTTCCTTATTTTCCCTATTTATGTTTCTGCTTACAGCTTCTATCATGAAAAATATTGAATGGTAGGTCCCCTGATGAAAATCCTTGTCAGAATGTATTGGGCCCATTGACAGCTAATGTTTGGAATATCAAGCAAATGCATTTCTTTATGTGATGAATACAATCACACATCAAGAGTATCAATTGACAATGATTGCAACGTCTGGATTTTTGTCAAATGCTGAAAATCAAATAAATTGCAAATCACAACTTGATTGACTGGATTTATATTGTATCAGCAAGCATTGCTGTATTGTGACCTGTGCATCTGGGGGATCGAACTTAAGCAGTTGAAGAATGCCAGATATAGGATCAGCCTAAACATCTGGCTGGACTCCCGTATACACGTGATATTTTGTTTTGAAGTATTTCTGTTTCTGCTATTTCAGTTCTAATGTTCTGAAGTGCCCTGGGTGACATGCTAAACAAAACTTGCAGATCCAGTGGAAACCATTTGTGAAAAATTGGCCAGTTGTTATGTCCACGAGGCTGCAGAAAAGAAGGCCCGATTTGTACCAGGTTGAATAAAGTAAGGTATTCTATAGGCTGGGCCTCTCTCATGATATTGTGCAGTACTAATAACATTTTGTTAACAAATGAGCATTATCTTGTGATCGAAAGCAAATAGGCAAATTAGTTAAAGTAAAAAGTGTGAATATTTACTATATAGTCCATAGCCTAACGTTACTTTGCAATGGATTCAGCCCAAAGTCTGCGTACAAGGCCGTTGACATTTCTTTGTCATGAGTTTGATTCCTGGGGCTTTTTAAGGCATGGTCAAAAGGCATATCTCCACCTCCCTCTCTGTGCCTACCCCCACCTCTCAATCTTTCTCTCTCCACCAAGTGTCATCCTAATGGTTTTTGGGCATCGGGATAGACATATTTTATCTGTGTATGTATGTAAAGTGTATGCACTGTTCAATATTGTTTGGTATCATATGGGCTTCAATTAGATGAAAATGAAATAAAATTCAAAGTTATTAGCTCCAAAATATGCTTTGCTACGTGACCCAAAAATCATTAAGATGACACTGCTCAGTGAGTCGGAGAGTCATCTCCTCAGCGCATGCGTTCAGGCTACATCTCTTCACTCCGTGTAATGGAGACCCTGCCAGTAACTTCATTTTCAGACCCAGTGAAGACATTTGATGGAGGAGCAGTGACAGCATGCTACCTGCTCCCGCTCCACAAAACCTGCAGCGTACTTGCAGCAAGCAATTTATTTCCTGAGCATTCCTTCCTGTGCTTGGAAGCCTGGCTTCACTTCATATCCCACATTCTAGACGCGTCTAAAAATTATCACTTTATAAACTATCGCTTGCTTGTTTCTATCCAAACTGATCCTAAAGTGAGTTAATTGCGCTTCCTTGATGAACATTGGAGTCCTCGCACTGACGCACTCTAGCTGGATATTGGTGTCAACAGAAAGCATCGTACGGTATTTCGTACTAGCATGGCACTGTTATTCAGTCAAAGGAAAACAAGGCCTATTTTTATAAAGATGGGAAGTATGACAGCTGTCTTACCGCCAACACGTGAAGGGGCTTCCTTGAGCGCTCTTGAGAGCTGTAGCTGGTCATGCTGTGCCAATAGTGATTAGATAGACAATGCTTTAGCAAAGGAGTGAACAGGACACGGGAACAAGACAGGCACTGTATTTTAATAAAAGCCAGAGCATAAAACATTTTCCCATCTTAAAAGTTAACTCATCACTCGCATGACTGAACCACAGGACCCCCAGCAACCAAGATGACAAGCCTGTCAACCGGAGAGAAACTTGCTCTTTCACGGGGTTTGCCCACTGTTTTCCTTCATCTGGTGCTATTTTTCTGTGACTGCTCAGACTCGAAAATCTGAGAGACTTTGCCCATCGATGTTATTTATTAATGCGTTTAATTTTTGTTTTTCGTATCCAAGTTTCTGAAGTGGTTTGGCTGCAAAATGGCTGCCTAGCAGGCAGAGTGGTCGAAATTCAACCTCCCATGGTTCAAAAGGAACATGTGACCTTTTGCCTGGCTTGTTAGAGACACAAGATCCCTCAGAAACTGCCGCCATGGACAGCAGTACTTTGAAAATCTTACCACTGGCAGCGGAAGAGAAGCCGATAGTGCACCACTGTGGTGCCTGTTTTGTTCATGCATCATGGCCTGTGGAAGATCTTCAATCTGGAAACTCAATGGTTCTGAAAGAGCGTAGCTTGGCTGTGCCACTAAACTTTCAGCTAATCACAAGGTGGTCGCCACATTTTGTAAAACATTTAATACGATTCATGTAATTCCCGCACTGCAAAGCATATGAGTGGAGTACATCTTTGTTTATGGCATATAATCAACGTTTTATGAATATCCGTCCGAGACTAACATTTTACAAGTATTATTTTGCATAATCATTTTGTATGTTCTAATACATAGTGTTTAGAATACATTTAATTTGAAGGTATATTTGTGTTTTATTAACTTAGCTAGAGTGAAGGCCTACACATATAATTTCCTTTTTTTCCAGTTAAAATTCACTGTGGAGTTGTTTTCTTAAATGTTTCTTTCCAGATGCAGGTGTTAGGAGCGGAGACAGAGTCAACAAGGAGCTCATTGTGCGTGGAAGATAAGGAAGCCTGAGACAACTATGCAAGGAGGAAGAGAAGAGTGTTCTGGAAGTTTGGCTGTCCTAACTCTTTTGAATTAGCGGAGACTGAAGAGCATCAGGATGGAATGCATCAGGGTTTGGAAATTGTAACTTCCAAATAATTTTAATTAGCGTTTCATTCGAGAAGCTTCGACTGTGATGGGGAATTGTGAATTAAGAAGGGTTTCGTTAGTGAAAGATTCAGACCATTTCCTATCTGTGGAACTCAACGGACCCTTCTGAGGTACATACCTCATACTTTTATGTGGCTTCAGGCTATCACACCTCTCTTGATAGAATATTCTAATGAATTTCTGTTTGCAGACCTTTCTCAAATACTCCTAAAGTATTATACTAATTAGGTGTAGTTAAAATGGTTAGGCCGGGAATTTGGTTCTAGTGACCAAGAATCATAATCTTTTATCTTTTACATTGTTACAATAGAAGGTTTAGGGCCCAATGTATGCAGCACTTTTCATGTCGTAAATGGCCGAATTCACAGAAACGGACCGTTTGTGACAAGAAAATAGTATTTTGACATGTACCGATGCTTGTTTGCGATTCGGTAATCTATTTACTGAATAGCAAAAAAGGTGTGCGAGTCGCTATTCGGAAGGGGTGTGCCGATGACGTCCCTTACAAATAGCGAATCACAGTGGTATGTAAGGTTGGTTTGCTAATGTGGTTGCAAAACAATAGCAGTTACCACTAACCTCAAGTTGGTAGCAAACCATTCGCAAACGGGAAGGGGTCCCTAGTGAATGGGGTTACCCATATTTTTTCAGAGCAGGCAGTGATCCCATGGACCACTGTCTGCTCTGATAAAATGAAAAGCAAACTTTTCATTTTTTTGTTTGTAATGCATCCCGTTTTCCTTTAAGGAAAATGGGCTGCATTTAAAAAAAAGCTGCAGACCACCATCCCTGTGAGTGCTGGCCATTCCCAATTGGGTCGCAAATTGTGACCTACCTCATGAATGTTGATGAGGTAGCCTATTTGCAACCCCATTGGGAAGCGCTAAATGTGTCTGAGACACATTGGTACTTTTAATTTTGTGAGTCTCTAATTGCGAATCACAAAAAATCGTAATTAGAGACTGACAAAATAAAATGGTCATACATCTGGCCCTAAGTCTTGTATGCTAATCGGGTTTAACATTGTGCAACACTTAAACTCTCCTTAGGTGATTTTATATACTTACAAAGTGGTTCTGAGACTCATTTATGTAACATTGACTGTGAGTCTGTAATAAAATCTTTTTAACCCTATGAATTGACACCGAATGTTATTATGTGACATTTGGGTTGTAGAAAAACCATTTAAGGGATTTAATAACTGTTACTCTTCACCCCTGAACCCAGAATTAGTGAAAGGGCCCTAGGCTTTTTCAGATGGGAGCAATAACAGATGGTTCTCTTTCCGAAGTGTAGAGATCTGGAACCGTGTTCCAGAGTAGGCAGCCCCCAGAGCCCATTTCCAGTGTCCATGCCCAGAGGTGGAAAATCGGCAGTCACAGAAGAGCGTACGAGAGTTGGTCTTACAGCAGATTAGTGAGTATTAACAAGATGCAGAGTGCAGCAATTCGTGATTAGATTGCGGTGATTGCAAAGTTGGATGGTGTTTTGAAGAGATGTTTTGAATGTTGCATGAGTGTGGCGATTTACAGAGAAATTGAAATGATTATCAGGTCCGACGTGGTCTGAGATCCCAGGATATGTTAAAAAGGTGCAGAAGACACCATATTATATTGTCTGCTGAATATTTGCAGTCATTGTGGGACGTCATCAATGGCCAGGTTAAAATAGAAGTTCACTTTGTGTGAATGTAAGAGAATTGGCATAGTGGACCTTATTGTGCAATGAGAACCTGTACTGATTTGGATGTTACCCTGCAGGTCAAGGTCTCATCAGAAGTGATTGTGAACTTTCTTATGTGATTGAAACTGGTATTCTTTAACAAAGGATACAAGGGTCTAATGTACTGTATTTTTTATATTAGTGTTGCTTGGGAGAGAAAGTGCATGCAGATTGTAAAGGAGGGGCAATTGCTGCAAGGAGCGAGATCCACATCTCAGTGTGTCACACTGGTATAGGTCAGTTGGTGTGATAGTGGGTTGCCATTGGTAGGTGACGTCATAGGATGCCACTTTGCGATTGGTGGTTGCAGTAGAGCAAGGGACAGTGGCTACAGCTCTATTTCGAACTGGATTATCGCAACAAGTTTGGAAAAATGGGATGTTTTAAAGTAATACAGGGCATGTTTAGAGGAGATGTTTATATTCCCAGTAGGGGTGTAGAAGTGGCGCCTTCCGAAGGCACACTGGTTCATTATATGGTGACAAATGTAGGGGTTCATACATGTGTCTGTCTTGGTCAGTGGTACAAGATCACAGAAAAGGACGGACCATTGAGATTCCCACAGTAGGGCGCATTTAATTTTCAAATTATTGACAATTTGAGGACAGTGCTATACAAAATAAAGCCACCTCTTACGCCTGCACAACGGAAAGTGCTTAACCCCTTAGCTGCTGGGCCTTTCCCCCCCCAGTGCTGAGCCCTTTTTTGGCTATTTGGGGTAGTTCGCGCTTAGGGCTTCATAACTTTTTGTCCACATAAGCTAACCACGCCAAATTTGCGTCCTTTTTTTCCAACATCCTAGGGATTCTAATGGTACCCAGAGTTGGTGGTTTCCCCTGGAGGAGACCAAGAAAATAGCCAAAATACAGTGAAAATTTTGTTTTTTCCAAAAAAATGGGAAAAAAGGGCTGCCGAAGAAGGCTTGTGGTTTTTTCCCTGAAAATGCCATCAACCAAGGGTTTCTGGTGCTGAAATCACTATCTTCCCACCTTTCAGGA
The DNA here is from genome assembly GCF_031143425.1 of Pleurodeles waltl. Taxonomy (NCBI): domain Eukaryota; kingdom Metazoa; phylum Chordata; class Amphibia; order Caudata; family Salamandridae; genus Pleurodeles; species Pleurodeles waltl. Next base: position 804,276,668 of record NC_090438.1, read on the forward strand.
ACGGGCAGACTTGAATCAGAAAACCGAATTTTTCAACACAAATTTGGCATTTTACTGGGACATACCCCATTTCTACTATATTTGGTGCTTTCAGCCTCCTTCCAGTTAGTGACAGGAATGGGTGTGAAACCAATGCTGGATCCCGGAATGGTAAACATTTCTGAAAACTAGACAAAATTCTGAATTCAGCAAGGGGTCATTTGTGTAGATCCTACAAGGTTTTCCTACAGAAAATAAAAGCTGAAATAAAAAAATATTGAAATTGAGCTGAAAACAACAGCCATTTTTCTTTATGTTTTACTCTGTAACTTTTTCCTGCGATGTCAGATTTCTGAAAGCAATATACCGTTTTGTCTGCTGGACTCTTCTGGTTGCGGGGATATAAAGGGCTTGTAGGTTCATCAAGAACCCTAGGTACCCAGAGCCAATAAATAAGCTGCACCCTGCAGTTGGTTTTCATTCTATACTGGGTATACAGCAATTCATTTGCTGAAATATGAAGAGTGAAAAAGAGGTATCAAGAAAACCTTTGCATTTCCAAAATGGGATCAAGATAAGGTTTTGAGGAGCAGTGGTTATTTGCACATCGCTGAATTCCGAGGTGCCCATACTAGCATGTGAATTGCAGGGCATTTCTCAAATAGACGTCTTTTTTACACACTCTCTCATATTTGGAAGGAAAAAATGTAGAGAAAGATAAGGGGCAATAACACTTGTTTTGCTATTCTGTGTTCCCCCAAGTCTCCCGATAAAAATGATACCTCACTTGTGTGGGTAGGCCTAGTGCCCGCGACAGGAAATGCCCCAAAACACAACATGGACACATCCTATTTTTTTTATAGAAAACACAGCTGTTTTTTCCAAAGTGCCTACCTGTAGATTTTGGCCTCTAGCTCAGCCGGCACATAGGGAAACCTACCAAACCTGTGCATTTCTGAAAACTAGAGACCTAGGGGAATCCAAGGAGGGGTGACTTGCGGGGCTCGGACCAGGTACTGTTACCCAGAATCCTTTGCAAACCTCAAAAAGTGGCTAAAAAAACAAGTTTTCCTCACATTTCGGTGACAGAAAGTTCTGGAATCTGAGAGGAGCCACAAATTTCCTTCCACCCGGCGTTCCCCCAAGTCTCCCGATAAAAATGATACCTCACTTGTGTGGGTAGGCCTAGCGCCCGCGACAGGAAACGCCCCAAAGCGCAACGTGGACACATCAAAATTTTGGGAAGAAAACAGAGGTGTTTTTTGAGAAGTGCCTACCTGTAGATTTTGGCCTGTAGCTCAGCCGGCACCTAGGGAAACCTACCAAACCTGTGCATTTCTGAAAACTAGAGACCTAGGGCAATCTAAGGAGGGGTGACTCGCGGGGCTCGGACCAGGTTCTGTTACCCAGAATCCTTTGCAAACCTCAAAAAGTGGCTAAAAAAACAAGTTTTCCTCAGATTTCGGTGACAGAAAGTTCTGGAATCTGAGAGGAGCCACAAATTTCCTTCCACCCGGCGTTCCCCCAAGTCTCCCGATAAAAATGATACCTCACTTGTGTGGGTAGGCCTAGCGCCCGCGACAGGAAACGCCCCAAAGCGCAACGTGGACACATCAAAATTTTTGGAAGAAAACAGAGGTGTTTTTTGAGAAGTGCCTACCTGTAGATTTTGGCCTCTAGCTCAGCCGGCACCTAGGGAAACCTACCAAACCTGTGCATTTCTGAAAACTAGAGACCTAGGGCAATCCAAGGAGGGGTGACTTGCGGGGCTCGGACCAGGTTCTGTTACCCAGAATCCTTTGCAAACCTCAAAAAGTGGCTAAAAAAACAAGTTTTCCTCAGATTTCGGTGACAGAAAGTTCTGGAATCTGAGAGGAGCCACAAATTTCCTTCCACCCGGCGTTCCCCCAAGTCTCCCGATAAAAATGATACCTCACTTGTGTGGGTAGGCCTAGCGCCCGCGACAGGAAACGCCCCAAAGCGCAACGTGGACACATCAACATTTTTGGAAGAAAACAGAGGTGTTTTTTGAGAAGTGCCTACCTGTAGATTTTGGCCTCTAGCTCAGCCGGCACCTAGGGAAACCTACCAAACCTGTGCATTTCTGAAAACTAGAGACCTAGGGCAATCCAAGGAGGGGTGACTCGCGGGGCTCGGACCAGGTTCTGTTACCCAGAATCCTTTGCAAACCTCAAAAAGTGGCTAAAAAAACAAGTTTTCCTCAGATTTCGGTGACAGAAAGTTCTGGAATCTGAGAGGAGCCACAAATTTCCTTCCACCCGGCGTTCCCCTAAGTCTCCCGATAAAAATGATACCTCACTTGTGTGGGTTGGCCTAGCGCCCGCGACAGGAAACGCCCCAAAGCGCAACGTGGACACATCAAAATTTTTGGAAGAAAACAGAGGTGTTTTTTGAGAAGTGCCTACCTGTAGATTTTGGCCTGTAGCTCAGCCGGCACCTAGGGAAACCTACCAAACCTGTGCATTTCTGAAAACTAGAGACCTAGGGCAATCCAAGGAGGGGTGACTCGCGGGGCTCGGACCAGGTTCTGTTACCCAGAATCCTTTGCAAACCTCAAAAAGTGGCTAAAAAAACAAGTTTTCCTCAGATTTCGGTGACAGAAAGTTCTGGAATCTGAGAGGAGCCACAAATTTCCTTCCACCCGGCGTTCCCCCAAGTCTCCCGATAAAAATGATACCTCACTTGTGTGGGTAGGCCTAGCGCCCGCGACAGGAAACGCCCCAAAGCGCAACGTGGACTCATCAAAATTTTTGGAAGAAAACAGAGGTGTTTTTTGAGAAGTGCCTACCTGTAGATTTTGGCCTCTAGCTCAGCCGGCACCTAGGGAAACCTACCAAACCTGTGCATTTCTGAAAACTAGAGACCTAGGGCAATACAAGGAGGGGTGACTCGCGGGGCTCGGACCAGGTTCTGTTACCCACAATCCTTTGCAAACCTCAAAAAGTGGCTAAAAAAACAAGTTTTCCTCACATTTCGGTGACAGAAAGTTCTGGAATCTGAGAGGAGCCACAAATTTCCTTCCACCCGGCGTTCCCCTAAGTCTCCCGATAAAAATGATACCTCACTTGTGTGGGTAGGCCTAGCGCCCGCGACAGAAAATGCCCCAAAACAGAACGTGGACACATCACATTTTTTCATAGAAAACAGTGCCTACCTGTGGATTTTGGCCTCTAGCTCAGCCGGCACCTGGGGAAACCTAGCAAACCAGCACATTTTTGTAAACTAGAAACCCAGGGGAATCCAAGATGAAGTGACTTATGGGGCTCGGACCAGGTTCTGTTACCCAGAATCCTTTGCAAACCTCAAAATGTGGCTAAAATACCACGTTTTCCACACATTTCGGTGACAGAAAGTTCTGGAATCTGAGGGGAGCCACAAATTTCCTTCCACCCAGCGTTCCCCCAAGTCTCCCGATAAATATGATACCTCACTTGTGTGGTTAGGCCTGGTGCCTGCGACAGGAATAGATCACACAACGGTCAATGTTGGTCCTTACGTGAGGCAGCTGTTGACCCTGGGGTGTTCCATTCCTGACACAGGCACTAGGTGTAGGCACTCAAGTGGGGTAGTGTTTTTATCAGGACAGGTGAGGAGTCACTGGGTGGTAGGAATGTTGTGGATCCCAGCATATTCCTGTAGTTTGTGTGACAGAAATGCGAGAAAAATTGAGTTTTTTCTCAACATTTCAGCTTTGCAGGGTATTCTGGGTAAGAAAACTTTGGGGAATCCACACAAGTCACACCTCTGTGGACTCCCCCGAATGTCTAGTTTCCAGAAATGTTTGGGTTTAGTGTGTTTCTCTATATGGCCGCCGAATCCAGGACCAAAAACACAGGTGCCTGCCTTACAAAACCAGTTTGTTTTGCCATAGACAATTTTGATGTCTCCACAATATGATTTGGGTGGTGGAATTTGGGGCTGAACTAAATTGGTGAGCTCCCAAGAGAGCACTCTCTCTCTGCTTGCTGCCGCATTCACCTGCTCTCTGGGTTGGCCTAACCCACTATTACCCAGTTGCACGAACAGCTTGCGAAGGGACAGCAGGACTGTCCTCATCACCTCCCTCATAATGTACTGGAAGAGGAGTTTTCGAATGGGACTCCTCTGACTGAAAAATCACTCCCAGAGTCTGCGCCATTGTCCTATCCCTCAGATGCTGTCTCAGTATCTGATGTCTCAGTCTCTGATCCTATGTCAGAGCGGTCCTCTATAACCCGAGTGCAGGCAGCAGTCATCCATCAAGATGCCATCTCTGCTATTGGCTAAACTGTTGCTCTAAAACACTAGCCTACGTAGACAGTCACAAAATCGATGGTGTGTGTGAGATACGTGCAACAGTAGAGGCCACCTTACCTGCGCTTCTTCCCTCAATCAGCACGTACTTTCAAGACACTCAAAAAACACCTTGTCACATACCATTCGTCACAGTCTTTAGCACCTCCTGCGCCCAGTCCAACAATCATTATTGGTGCTCCCACTCCCTCCTCCTCGGATTCCCTCATTACCACCCAGCAAAAGTGCCCTTCATCTCTCCATAGACTTTACTAATGTACTCAGCTATTTACATAAAATACAGATGTGCTCTTTGCAGTAGGCATATAAACCTTCTGCGCTTCTTTATGGCACTAAAACTGCCACTAGACAAGTCGGACCCTTTTCCCCCCAGGGAAACCACACACATATTGACAAAAGTGATGTATATATGACAGCCAACCACCTGAAACTCAACTCAAGCAAAACCGAAATAATCCTCTTTGGCCCTCACCAAAAAAACCTGGGACCCCCCATGGTGGCCCACCACGCTAGGCCCTGCACCCACCCCCGCCAACTACGCACGCAACCTCAGCATCATCCTAGACTCCTCCCTCTCTATGACCCAACAAATCAACGCTCTTACCTCCTCATGCTTCAACAAACTCCGTATACTGAAAAACATTAAAATGGATCCCCACAGAGACCAGAAAAACTGTCACTCACGCACTCATCAGCAGCAGGCTTGATTACAGAAACGCCCTCTACGCCGGCACCACTCTAAAACTCAAGTGCAAACTACACGCATCCAGAACTCAGCAGCACGACTCATCCTCGACCTCCACCGACACGAACACATCTCTCCACACCTCAAATCCCTCCACTGGCTCCCCATTGACAAAAGGATCACCTTCAAGATCCTCATCCTCACACACAAATCACTCCACAACACAGGCCCTGCCTACCTCAACGAGAGTCACCTTCCACACCCCCACACGAAACGTCCGTTCAGCTGACCTCTCTCTCGCCTCTGACCCCCGCATCAAACACACCACCACCGGGGGCAGATCCTTTTCCTACATTGCACCCAAAAGATGGAACGCACTCACAACCCACATTCGCAAGACCCAAAACCTACTTCTTTTCAGGAAGGGCCTCAAAACCTGGCTTTTTGAACAGTGAACCTCCTAGCCCCTTTCCCTCCCCCCCGTCCCCCCCCCAGCGCCTTGAGACCCTCACAGGTGAGTAGCGCGCTTTATAAATCTCTTTGATACAGATCTACCTATATATATATATATAAATATATATCTACATAGATATATCTATAGATATATCCATGTACCTAGATATATCTATCTACATAGATATATATATATAGATATATACATATATTTTTTTTTAGTTGTTGTATGGTTTCCTTGGGGGCCAAAATGGCCCCCAGGGAAACCCTACAACATCTAAAAAAAAAAATGCCCCCACAGGGGGTCACCCTGCCCACGGGCGACCCCCTGTCATTTCATTTTTTTTTTTATTTTATTTTTTTTTTGAAAAAAAAAAAAAATTCCCTGGGGGGGGGGGGGCGCGATCGCGCCCCCCCCCCCTCCCCAGGGGGCACCTACCTTTTTATTTTTTTAGGAAAATTATCCGGGGGGGGGGCGGCCCGTTTTCCGGTGGGGGCTGCCCCCCAAAAGTGAAATCCCTGGTGTCTAGTGGGGTTTCCTGGCCCCCGATCGCAGCTGTGCTGCGATCGGGGGCCAGGAAACCGTTTCAGAAGGCCTCATAAGAAAGGGGAGACTCTCCCCTTTCTTACGAGGCCTTCTGAAACTGTTTCTGGCCCTGCGATCGGGGGCCAGAAACAGTTTCAGAAGGCCTCGTAAGAAAGGGGAGAGTCTCCCCTTTCTTACGAGGCCTTTTCAAAATGTTTCCTGACCCCCCCGATCGCAGCTGTGCTGCGATCGGGGGAGCCAGGAAACCTGAAAGTGTTTCCTGGCCCCCGATCGCAGCACAGCTGCGACCGGGGGCCAGGAAACACTTTCAGGAAGGCCTCGTAAGAAAGGGGAGTGTCTCCCCTTTCTTACGAGGCCTTCCCGAACGTGAAAAAGGCCGTTTTCCCCATGAAAGCAGGAAGCGCCCGCAAGGCTGCTTCCTGCTTTCATGGGGAAAACACCTTTGCAACGTCAGCGCGCCTCGCGGCGCGCTGACGTCACAAAGGGGCGGGTGGGGGGCGGGGGGAGACACGGTAGCTTCCGTGTCTCCCGGGGGGGGGAAAAAAATAAAAAATAAATCCTCGGGTGCGACGCACCCGAGGATTTATTAATGCCCTTCCTGGTGTCGGCCACTGGTCGTGACCCGCACCAGGGAGGGTGTGTGGGCGTCGGCCAGCGGCCGACGCCCGCATTTAAGAGGTTAATGCTTGGCAATGTGGTCCTTATGCAAAGGAAAGGGAGAAATATCAAGGTAGGGTAAAGAAAGCTGTGCAGAGTTATGCTAGATGCGACACTGACCAGAAGAGGTGGAGAACAGACATGATAGAGGGAGTCAAGCTGTATCAAGCCCTGATTACTGAAGCAGCTGAGGGAGAGGGGAAAGGAAAATAGCATGACAAATAAAAGAAAGGAAACCAAGGGAGCCAGATGACATGAGTTTGGATGGTGATGGGAATTCTGGAAATAGTCTTTTGGATGTGCTAAGTTCAGAAGGTCCACCCCTTTATAATGAGAATAGAGATGAGAGTGGAAATCAGAATGTTGGTGGAGGTGGTCCAGTTGCTATTGTGACTGCCCCAACAAATTCAACCCCTAGCCAAGTGGGAGTTCCTTCTACTGGGGCAGCTTGTGGGTCTAGGAGAGGAGGACAGGGAGAATGTGTTCCCATTGATCCTACAGTGAGGACTGTGGATGTTCTTAGAGTTCCAGTTACTATTGGTCCAGTAGTTCCTTTGTACAAGACAGAAGGTCCTGGGAGAAATATGTATAACCTGAATGTACCGGGGAACACTGAAAGACAGAGTGGAGTCTCAAATGTTTTGAGTGCTAAAGATTTTGTTCCATTAATTTTAACTCAAACTAGTACTCCATGTGGGGCAAGCATGGATACGACAATTAACATGTCAGGATGTGCTTCCAGAGGGTCATATCAAAAGATGCCTACTCGTACTACTCCCATCTGGGAACCACCTTTGAGTCAGGGAAACAAATCAGCCCAATGGTTCCTGGGGTTACAAGATCCATTCCTACAAGAGCATTGATGATTGCGTACACTTCTTTAATGGGAATACTCCATCTAAGGAGAGGACGAGCACAGAGGTGAGTGAGGAGACACTTCCATCACCCCCAAGGGAGAGAATTTTAGATGTGACCAAATTAGTGGCAGAGCTGGATACAATCACTGTTGGAAATGTTGGTTTAGAGAGGCTAGATACATATCAAGAAAATGATCTCGCTTTCATGTGTAGGGACATTACTAAACATGCTGGCCAAATGCATGATAAGTTGATAGAACTGGCACAGAAGAGGTAGAGTTGAATAAAACAAACAACTTGCAAAGAAGTTGTCGTTTGTGTTTTAGTGACAGGGATATCTCTGAGATGAGAATACCAGGATTAAAGACTCTGATTAATGAACTGATTCAAAATGTTAGAAAATGGAATGGATTGGACAATGGGGAGACCAAATGGGCGAAGTAGAAAGAGGTGAAGAAATCTTTGGGTGAACCACTTCTGGTTGGAGCAGAGGGAAGCGTTGAAACTTTTCCTTTGAGAGAAGTGACTGGTGGAGGTTCTGTACATATGCCATGGAGTAGGTGTGATATTGTGTCATTTACTAATGACTTCCCAAAATTGCAAGCGAAGCCAGTTGAATGGTATAAACAGGTTGAAAGGTTTGTGAAAATTTTGCAGGTGTTGTGGGTTGATTTGAACATTTTGTTTGACATTGTCGTTCAGAGAGATTGTGGGTGGAATGTCAGATATCTGTTCACTGACCTGAGAAGGAACCGCCTAGGAATCTAGTAACCAAGGGTCCTATCCTTTTTGGGTATGAAGAAGTACCAGGAGGTCATAATGTTTCTGAAAGGGAACTTGCCCCCTCAGGATGTTGATTGGGTCAAAATTGATAGAACCACTCAAAAACCAAGGGATACGACACATGCCTATTATGAGAAATTGCTGCAGGCATTCAAGCAGTATAGTGGTATGGAGAATTTAGAGACAAAGGATATGGGACGTTTTGTGTTGAGGTTTGTGACAGGTTTGAGACCACAGATTAGTTTGGTGATCCAGTAGCATTTGATTTGTTGGCAGAATAAGTCCATTGATGAGATGTTTTATTATGCTAAATACTGCCATGACGAAATAGAAATGAAGCAGAAAAAGCTCAAAGAAAAGTTGATGCTTGCTCAGATAAAAGCAGCTCAGAGAACTAGCCATATGCCCATAGCTGTGAGTAATACAGGTGCAACACAAGGTATATATCAACAATCACAAAATTCAACATAAGAGAGAGTTTGAGGTGTCCCAATAGATCCTAGTACAGGAATTAATGTAAATAGTTTAAAGAGGTCAATCCCTTGTCATGTTTGTAACAAACTTGGACATTGAAAGTGGGAATGTTGTTTAAATCCTGCTAATCAAGTTAAAAATGCAGGGTTTGTACCTTTGCAGAATAAAAACTTTAGCCAGATGCTGGGAGCTCAAAGACCTAGGAGTCACAATTTCAATGTGCCCAAAACCCAGAACATGCAAGTCCCTCAGCTACGGATGCCACTGCAAAATGCTACTGTCAAACACCAACATCCAAATCAAGGTCTGAGGATGAATACAAATGGAACGCAGAATAGAAATCCGTTCCAGGAATTTCCTTTGTTTGATACAGGTGAAGGAAATGGCTCCGATCAATCAGCCTGACGGTGCTTCAGAGGGGAGGTAGACTGTGTACTTGGCGCAGCCTCAGAGGTACACCAGAGTGGACCATTTGTAGATGGTGAAGTGAATGGCCACCCGTGTCATTTTTGGTTAACATTGGTGCTACCCGTTCTACTCTGAGAACTTGGGAAAAGCAATCCAAGTTGTCGGTGTGGAAAATAAACAGATGACAGTACAGGAAACTGCCCCAGTTTCAGTTAAAAGAGGATCCTTTGAAGACAGGAACAAGTTCATATTATGTGACTATAGTCCAGTTAATCTTTTGGGAAGAGATTTGTTGGTGAAATTAAATTGTGTCATTTATTGTACCTCAGCAGATGAAGATGCTGCCTCTAAGTTGATTAACAATTAGGCATATTGCACTTTACTGACTCTGTTAACAGTTGGTGATCTGCCCTTGGATTTGAGGGAAACTGTTAAGCATAAAGTGTGGGATTTTTCAGGAAAGGAAATCGGACTGATGCAAGGTGTAGAACCTGTCCGAATCACTGTATAACCAAATTTTGAGTTTCCAAAGTCCACACAGTATAAATTGACCTCTGAGACAATGGCTGGAATAACTCCTATAATCTGATTGATGATTCAGGAGGGAATTCTGAAGGAGATAATAGGAAGTCCTTGTAACTCTCCCATCATAGGTCTTCAGAAACAAATGGAAAATGCAGGATTGTACAAAATTTTAGTAAAGTAAACAATATTGTAGTTCCCTGTTGCCCTGTGGTATCGAATCCAGCTGTGATATTGTTTCAGATTCCATGTGAGGCTGAGCGGTCCACTGTCATTGACCTGTGTCAGGCCTTCTATTTGATACCGCTGCATGAGGAAAATCAGCTCCTTTTTGCATTCCGGCTCAGAAACAGGGCCTTAACATGCTGTCATGTCCACAAGGGTATGCTTAGTCTCCATCGATCTTTAATCGTATTCTAAAGAAAAATCTGGAATCTCCGATTATGCCTTGCAATTCAGTCTTGATTCAGTACATTGACGACCTAATGGTAGTGTTGAATTCTCAAGATGCATGCATAGAGGATACTATTGCATTGTTAAACCACCAGGCTGAGAATGGACAGTAGGTGTTCCATGGGAAATTACAGTATTGTCAAAAATCGGTTCAGTACCTTGGACATCAAATTGAAAAAGGAGTGAGAAAGGTGTCACAAGAGAGGACTTCAGCTATACAAAAAATGGGTCCACCAACTGCACAGAGGATGGTTAGAATGTTTTTGGGAATGGTAGGCTACTGTAGACGGGGGATACCCAACTTTTCCCTAGTAGCCAAGTCTTTACAGAGGCTGACGCATAAGGATGTGCCTGATCTGGTACAATGGGACAACAAATGCATTTTCGCATTCCTTGAGTTGAAAGAAGTCTCTTTCATGCTCTGGCTATGGGAATGCCTAACTATATTAAGTCTTTTGTACTTTCCAACAGTGAGAGGGAGGACTGTGATCTCTCAGTGCTGACACAAGCGCATGGAAATGCAAAGAGACCAGTGGCATATTTTTCTGCTATGTTTGATCCTGTTGCGTCTGCATTGCCTGGCTCCCTCAAAGCGGTAGCTGCAGCTAGTTCTACAATTGAGAGGTGGGAAAATATTGTTATGGATAATCCATTTATTAATTGTGTATGTGCCTCATTTAGTTGAGCTCTTATTGACTAGGACACACAATCAATATCCTACCAGCAGTAGACTTACAAAGTACGAGCAAGTAATTTTGGCTGCGAAAAATGTAACAGTGAATCATTTGAAATTTTGAATCCTGCTACTCTATTGCCAATAGTGGGTCAAGGATCAGTTGAAGACTGTGAGGTAGACCACGATTGCCTTGATGTCACTGAACTATGTACCAAACCCAGGCCAGACAAACAAGATGAACCATTGCCTCAATCTGATTATGTCTTTTGTGTTGATGGTTCATGTTTGAGAGACAGTGGAGGAAGACTGAGAGTTTCCTATGCTGTCTGTATCTTGTCTGGAGTTGTCAAAGCTTCTTGACTTCAAGGAATATTTTCAGCTCAAGTGGCTGAGCTGATTGCTCTTAGAAGAGCATGCTGTGTTTCTGATCAATTGAAAGTAACCATCTTTAACGATAGTCAGTACGGCTTTGGTGACATTCGTGACTTTGGGCAACTGTGGTGTCAGCAAGGATTTATGACGTCCTCTGGTTTACCAATCCAGAATGGTGAACAGGTGAAAAATCTCCTTGACGCACTCCCATTTCCCAAACAGTTTGCGGTGGTCAAGTGTTCTGCACCCCTCTCTGGAGATGATCCTGTGACTTTAGGCAATCGGTATGCCAATGAGATTGCAAGGTATTTGTGAACATAATGTTTGTACATTTAATGGAGAATCCATGAATGAAGGAATGGATGAGACTAACTTTAACCTCTTTTTGACAACAGATGAAACTTGGGATTAGGTGAAAAGCTTATAGGAAGAGGTGTTCGAGGAAGAACAGCAAGGTTGGTTTGGAGCAGGTTGTGTCAAAAGAGATGATGACATTTGGGTTTCACTGGATGGAAGGTCAGTGTTGCCAAATAGTCTGGTACCATCTATGGCTCAACATTTCCATGGCCCTGCTCACATTGGTAGGGATGCTGTGGTGAGGTTGTTCAGGCAAACTTGGTTCAATCCTAAATTCAGAGTAATGGCTGAAGCGCTGTGTCACAGATGTGTTGTGTGTCAACAGAACAACGTTGGGAAGAGAGCTGCAGTTATGTTGAGTCACATAGGGAAGTCTGAAGGACCTTTCAATAGAATTCAGATGGATTTCATTGAGATGCCTCTGTGCAGTGGATTGAGGTATGTTTTGGTCATTGTGTGTGCCTTTTCCCTGTGGTTGAAGCATGCCCAACTAGGCAAAGTTATAGTCTCACTGTGGCAAAACTGTTATTGAGAGAACTTATCCTGGGGTTTGGCTTCCCAACCTCTTTGGAATCAGATTGAGGAACTCATTTCAATAATGAGGTCCTAAAATTGTTATGCGCAGCATTACAGATGGATTAGAGACTACATTGCAGTTACAGACCCGAGGCTTCGGGTCTTGTTGAACAAGTGAATGGCATGCTGAAATCAAGGTTGGCAAAGGTGTGTGCTTCAACATTTCTGAAGTGGCCTGATGCTTTGCCTCTTGTGTTGATGACTCTTCGGAGTGTACCTGATCGAAAGTCTTGATTGTCCCCCCATGATATCCTGATGGGGAGGGTGATGAGACTGCCAGTGATTCCTGGGAATGCACTTGTGAATGTAACTAATGACATGGTCTAGACTATTGCAAGGGACTCACTGATGTGATGTGTCCTGTGTCACATCAGGTTGGAACAGTCAAAGCTTCTCCACAACAAGAACAGTGCCATAACCTCAGTCCCAGGGACTGGGTCTTGGTGAAGAAACATGTCAGGAAAATGTGTCTGGAACCTTGTTAGCCTTATCAGGTGATCCTGGTGACAACAACTGCTTTCAAGTGTGGCAGTCTTCCTAACTGGATCCATGCTTCTTACATTCACGGAAGAGCGAGTTGTGTGTGAAGGACAAACAGAAGAAGACACCTAAACTGTCGAGGACCAACCTGAGCCTTAAACAGCACTGGACCAAGCAGATGAAGGTGTAGAGCAAATCATGTCTGACTCTGAAGCAGAACAGATAGAAGTTTATCTTAAGGTGCAGGAGTAAGACTCAGAATCAGACACTGGTGTAGGAACAAGTGCTAATGGAAGACGAGTGGAAGCTGGAGACCCATGGCCCAGATGACAAGAGTGTGAAGGAGTGAAACTGTCAAATGAGTGTGGGCCATCAATGATTGCTGAGGAAACAGATAATTCTGATCTGAGTTAAATTGAAGACGAAGGTGTAAAATAGAGAAAGTCAAAAAGAACATGAAGAGAAGGTACTCTTCACCTGAATAGACCTACTTTGCAAATGACAGAGACCAATAATTTTGGGAATGATGGCATTAGCATATTGGTTTAGCTGAGCCTCCGTGAACTGGAACTTGTGATTGAGCACTATTTGAAACTTTCATTGTCATCTCTTACTGTAGTCTGTGCACATATAAAATGCATTTATATCGATTGGGATCTAGAACTTGGTAAAAACATCTAGGCCCCAGTAGAAGAAAGAGGGTTGTCATTTAGAAGAACATGGAGTAGGGTTAGGAAGCCTCACAAAGGTTATATGTAATGAACGTTTGAGCTTTATTTTCCAGATCATATTGATATAATCAACAAACAGACATTTATTGCTGCCATACTTTGCTTGATAATAGATCTGATTCTAAAGACGTAATAGATGTAGATGTATAATAGGTGCTTTACTACTTGTTCTGCTTACCATATTAATAACATTACTAGTAGGAGTATTTTCTCCCACTAATCCTGTAGAGGGAGGGACGCCTTCCAATATTCCTTCCCAAACTATTAGTTCTAGTAAAGGTAATAGGTTAAATGAGAAAGTATTACACGTAGACCAATCTAGAGGAGATTATTCTGCAAATGTATATTTTTGTTTGCTATATGAATATGTAGAGACCATGAAGGCAAGGGATTGCTATGTATTTACTCAGTTGCCTGCTTCCGTTTCAGAGGGTATTACTTATCACCACATCCCTGGGACTTATGGAATTTAATGTAGTATGTTGTTGAGTTTATTTTATGAGATAAGGCAATATCAATATTATTCCTCAAACTATGACATGGTTCTTTCAGAAATTCCTATAATTGAACATTTGAATAGACACCCAGCTCCTTTAGAAATAAAAATCATTGTGAGATTTTTCAAATCTGTTTCTACCATAGATACTGTATATGCACAAAGACACAACTTAACTTGTCTTTTAACATTTTGAATTTAGTTGAAGACAGGAGGAGAGGGTTGGAAGCCGTATCACAGACAGATGAGTTTTTCCAAAGTCAGAATAAATGAACAAAGAAAGAAATAGAACACCAGTTAACTGGAAACTTAGCTGCTTTAGTTTTAGATTGGGAACATAAAGGGAGATTGTGCATCTGGATGGAAAGGTCCACCAATGACAATGTGTTTGTGGGAAAGAGTGAGTGTGAGCACACATTCAAAGTTCGTGGAAATTTAAAATCATATTTGGATGGGCAAGATGCAGTGATCCCTGGTGTTAATTTTGGTTTTTGTAAGAGAGCATATTTTAGACTACCAAAAGGATAGTATGGTACCTGTTATTTGGGAATTGTTTTCCCTAAAATCTATCATGTGGAAGACTTTAATAATCCTGTATGGACAAAAGGGTTTAGACCTAAGTGAGGTGGGAGTGCAAGGGAGGTAGTAGGAGACATTTTTGGTGCTATGATTCCATCTGTGGGAGTGATTTTGAATGACCAAAAAAATCAGACGGCTGTCTACTATAGTGGATAAACTAGCCGCTACTACTGCTGGAGCATTATTGGTTGTCAATACTGAAATGATAGCGATCCGATTAATGATTTTGCTAAATGTATTTGCACTAGACATGTTGCTCACAAAAGAGGGCAGAGTCTGTCAGATGCTTAAAGTTCAACAATGTAGCACTTTTATCCCAGATAAAAGTGAAGATCTGCAAAAGTATATGCAGAATATTCCCAAGTTAACCAAATATTTAAAGGAATTGGATAAAGCAGGAATTTGTGTTGAAACCATTGGTGATTCTTTTGATTGTAGCTATAGTATTGTTTGTGGGTTATGGAATGTTTCAGAGAATGAATTTTCAACAAGGCAGGAAAAAAAGAGAGCCAAAGTTGAACTAGAAGATAATCAGTGTAGATATTATGATGATATGAAGTGTCTGGAAGAATCTAAGTGGAAGTTGTTAGAAACAACTAGATTTTAGAGAGTCAAATTCACAAATGGAGGGGGCTTTGTGATGACTCTAAAAGTCATTAGAGGGAGGGTTGAAAGAGCGTAGCTTGGCTGTGCCACTACATCTCTGGGAAAATAACGTGAAAGGGTGATCATTTTGTGGTTGTCACAAGTTGGTGGTCACATTTTGTACAACATTTAATATGATTCATTTAATTCCTGCACTGCAAAGCATATCAGTGGAGTACATGTTTGTATATGTCATATAATCAACGTTTTATGAATATCTATTCAAGACTAACATTTTAAAAATATTATTTTGCATAATCATTTCGTAAGTTCTTATATGTAGTGTTTAGAATTTATTTAATTTGAAGGTATATTTGTGTTTTATTGACTTGGCTGGAGTGAAGGCCGCACATGTCATTTCCTTTTTTTCCAGTTAAAAGTCACTGTGGAGTTGTTTTCATAAATGTTTCTTTTGAGATGCAGGTGTTAGAAGTGAAGATGAAGTCAACAAGAAGCTTATGGTACTTGAAAGATAAGAAAGCCTGAGACAACTATGCAAGGATGAAGAGAGGAGTGTGCTGGAAGTTTGGTAGTCATAACTCTTATGAATTTGCTGAGACCGAAGAATATCAAGATGGGATGAATAAGGGGTTGGAAATTGTAACTTCCAATTTATTTTAATTAGGGTTTCATCAAGAAGCTTCAACTGTGATGTTATCGTCCTAGGGAATTGTGATTTAAGAAGGGTTTAATTAGTGAAAGATTCAGACCCTTTCCTATCCTTAGAACTGAATGGACCCTTCTGAGGCACAGACCTCATACTTTTATGTGGCTTCATGCTACCGCACCACTCTTAAATGGATATTGTACAGAATTTCTGTTTGCAGACCTTTCACAAATACTCTTTAAGTATTAGTATAAATAGAGTGTAGTCTAAATGGTTAGGCAGGAGAATTTGGTTCTAGTGACCAAGAATCATATGCTTTTCCTGATCGTTTGCATTGCTGCAATAGAAGTTTCAGTCTTTTATATGCTAACCAGGTTTAACATTGTGCAACGCTTTAAGTCTCCTTTGGTGATTTTATCTATTTTCACTATGGTTCAGAGACTCTTTTATGGAATGTTGACTTTGAGTCTGTAATAAAACCCTTTTAACCCTATGAATTGACTCTGAATGTTATTATGTGACATTTAGGTTGTACAGAAACCGTTAAGGGATTTGATATCTGTTACTCTTCACCCCTTGGAACTGAGAAACAAGGATTAATTGGACCCCAGAATTAGTGACCCCATGCTCTAGCAGTTTCTTCCTGTGGGCTTCTCATTCTACAGGTCACGGTGTGTACTATGTATCTGATGAAAGAGGGTTTTTAGCAGGAACAAAGTACAGTTGCAGAATATGAGAATGAGGTGACCAAATATGGCCTACGTGCACAGAAACATAATACAGCGGATCCCAAATATGACATTGCCTATCCACCAAGAAATTTCCAGTATAAAAAGGTGTTCTTGACAAATAAATCAGTGTCATCTCTTTGTGTTAAGAAGCCTTTCCAAACAGACAAAATGCCTTTGCGGTACAGACTAAATTATTATTAAAGAAATTTCAACTCTAGAAGAAGGCGTATTTTTTTTAAATGACACATCATGGTTGGACAAGTCAATATCACTGCCAGTGTTGTTCCACCAGTATGTTATTGTGGCCCTGTAAAACAGCAGCAGTGCACCACGCTCCCCTCAGCCAAGGCAGCTGCTGTGTGGGTGAAGCGAGCAGAGGAATCGAGGGCTGGCTCTCCCACTGCTGCAAAATGGTGGGAACTCTTGAGGTGATGCTCTGGTCAGGTGAAGCAGCAGAGACACATCTGGAAGAAGCCCCAGACAGGGTACTCGCTGTGTCAGTTCCACATTCTCGGAGTTCAAGGAGGCCATAGTAAGCACCAGTTGTACCCATGTGGTCCAGAGATGGCTGCTCTTTATCAGTTACTATAGGGGACTGTTATGCCAACTCCATTTTGTTTCGTGTTTGCATGAAAAGTAAAGAGTGCATGTTGGAGCAGCAGAAGAAAAGTCAGTAAATTGAGCACAAGACGAGCAGCAAGGGAAGGGAAGGGTGCTTCTCTCTTCACCCACTGCCTCTTGAGGTACATTGTGAAGACGGGTCTGTGGGGGGGAGTAAGGCAAAGGAAGGGTGATTATTGTGTGAAAGAAAACAGACCTGCAGGAAAACTGATGGAAATCTAGCACATAATTATGGCAAAATTATCTCGCAAGCATCAAAAATATTACACATGCAATTTGCCATTTCAGTGGACAAGCGCTTTTCCATGTGATTAGCTGGAGTGGAGAATGTAATGATAAATTCCATACATTTTTGTGCTACCTTTCTACAATTTTTCCCAATACAATGAGTGTGAGTAAGGTCGCCAAGTTCAGCAACTTAGGCAGATCACACATCGGCCAGATGGCTGCTTTCAACAACTTGATCCACAGTGCATAGAGAATATCCTAGCATGTCCAACAAATAGCTTCCCTTCTTCATTTCTAGGACATGATCCATTATTGAAATACCCTTTTTCTCAGTTAGGTATTGGTGCAGCTTTAAGATTGATTCATGGCTTTGTGACATGTGCAGTTACCACAAAATATTCATGGTGTTCTTCCTCCTCACTGGTCAACATTAGAGGTGCATTTGAGAGTGAGGCAGAGGACTAGGATGATAAGGAAGGCAGATAAATATTGAATTTTGTATTGGGACAAGGAAAGGTTTTGGGTCTTGGTAGTGAGGAGGAAAGCAATAAGTGGGTAAAGATCAACCACAATCAAGATAAAACTCAATACAGTATTTTCAAGGGCTTCAAGAAGGTAGGTAGCAGTATCTACAAATCTGAGACATGGAGGGAACCCTGCTGCTACAGAGTCCAAAGCAAAGGAGTACTATGCTATGAACCTTTTCTGATGCCCGTGATCCTGTACCAGCACATTCATGGGAATTAAACGTAAACTGTTTTGCATAATCAGAGCACCCTAATGCTGAAGCAGAGGCCAGGGCTTACTTTATTTGGGAAAATACATTTTCAGATTCTTTAAGCCACTGCAAATATTCAGAGATGTCCTTTTTAATATAAGTTTGCATGGAATTTATCAGACTGGCATACCTAATGATCTACTCCCTCATATATGGGAGTTGGTTACCAGATGAGATAACTTATGAAAGGCTTCGGTCCCTTTTGTTGATAAGTGGCAATTTCCAGGAGTGATCTCATGACCAAGAAAATGGACATAGGAAAGGCAAAATTACAGTTTCTCTTTTGAGGCCTCACACACTTTTTATTAGCAAATTCAGTGAATTTGTAGATGGAGTTGGTCATGCAGTAGCCTAAAGTAATAGAGGCAAAACAAGATCACTGACTGCAACTAAAGTCATCTTTGGAAAAGCCCAAGATGTCTAAATGCTTAAGGCTTTGGAAAGATTGAAGGAGACTCTCAGAATCCTTCAGAAAGTCTCAGCCATGCAAATTGAGATCCATTGAATGAGAACACAAAGAGAAACTGACTCTCTTTATGAATGGCTACGGAGAAGAAGACAGAACACAAATATACCACGATCAAACATTGGGCATTTGCAAAAACACAAAAAGGAATGGTAGCAGCGTTGGATATATAGGGGAGCTAATTATAACCACATTGTTATGCACAAATATATACATATTGTTCTTTACAGCCTTTTTGATAAGATGTATAGGAGTAATTCACCTGCTAGAAATCAGAAAACACCTTGTTTGATAAGGTCTGTGATGACTGGTCAAATCCCTGCTTTGGCATTAGGCTTCAGAGGATACTGTGGAATCCACTGGAGATTTTTCTAAGGGTTGTTCTTTATCCTTACCAATTTTGTGGACAAAATGCACCCTATGTCATTAGCCCCCAGTGAACCATAACATGGAAGGCACTTGAGGAAGCATTTTAGACAAATCTTAAGACGTTTAAGGTTATCAGCAATAGTTGGGCATTTTGTCTCTCATAAGAGGAAAAAGACCACATTTTCTTTGATTTGCAGCACATTGGGGTAGAGTCTGCTAGGGATACAGAAAAGAGTACAATTCAACATGGACAGAATATCACATCCTAATAGATTAGCTGGTGAGGTAGGACTTATAAGGAAAGTCAAGCGTTATTGGGTCAAGCATTATGTAAACTGGGTTAGAAATGTGGAGTGGACACATTGATTTGAAATATGCACAAGCCCACGAGAGGTAGTAAGGGGAATTCAGAGGTTATCGAGGGAAAGTGGCTTGCACCAGTATTGAAGAGGCAAGTGTCAAGTTTACTGTTTATCATACAATCATCCTTTCTGATTATCGAGAGTCAGGGTATTCAGGATACAGTCGGCACCTCTCAGGCTGTCCTAGTACTCAGGATATGGAAATATTGTCACTTGATTAAAATCAGGTGGGTTGGGAGCCGTATTTGGAACAACATTAGGGCAGTCTTTTGCAGTGCCCCAATGGCCAGGAGACAAAACATGCTCATCCTCCTCATGAGTCGTCTTCTCTGCTCTCCCATTTCTTTTCCCCACTTGCCTAGCCCATCTTTGTTTCCCTCTGGTGGGGGTTCCATATTTCCTTCAATAATATTCTGTTACATATTCTGTAATTTCAAAGACATCAGTACAGATTCAATGGATTCTCTTTTGCTGCTGGGAGGCAACACAATGGTTTGTGACTGCTACCAGTTCGGACAGTTTTTTCTGTTTGCCATCCATCGCAAAGAGTCTTTAACTGATTTCTCACATTATGTAACAATCCCAGCAGAAAAGCAGCACCCACAGCTTCCTGAGTCATCTCCATCACAGATAAGTAATGCCTGAGTACCTTTCAAAGACATATTCAAGCCTTTCTAGATAATCTACTAGTGACTCACCTTTATTTTGCTTACAGTTCTAAATCATAGTCCAATCTGTTTTCACTGGACACACATCCACAAGCACATTTAACAAGGCATCTGCTTTAGGGTGCCATTGCTACCAGTATCCTGTTTTCACTGGAGCACCAGCAGATGGAACAATTGATATAAGTCAGCCCTTTTCGGTCTGTATCCTTCAAACTCAGTGCAATTCTTCATGGAACTGGGTAGGGTTTTCTCTGATGTTGGGGATTTATTTTGTAATGCTCGTTAATTGGAAGTTGTCGAGGGTACATAAATAGTGACTCTTCCCTCAGGGGTGGCGTAATTTCTTAATGGATGGATGGGTGTTGGGAACTGATAAAGTGAAGTCTTCTCTGACTTCTCTGCTAGAGTGAGGGGATGCCTCTGCCCTCTTTCTGGATGCTGTTCTTAGTCAGCCAATCTGTGTTTCTTCTTGCACTGCCTTGGGTTATAGTGAGGCTGCGTTCATGGGGAACCCTACACCAAGATAGGACTAAACATACTTTCAGTCTAGGCCATTCCACAGTATTGGAGTCTGCAACTCCTGTGCTCCCTTCAAGAGCTTTGCTGTTGGTTTCTTGCATTGCAGGACTCACTTTTATGTCCCCTTCTCGTGTTTCATCCACATGTGGTCCCAGTGGTGCTCGCTTGTACCTGGGTGCATATATAGATGTACCCTCATCATCATCAGCTTACATGGGGATAACATCCAGTAAATCCTTCTCTTTGGTCCTACCCACTGTGTAAGAAATGTGCATGGGATTTTACTATTCTATGTACTGGTGGTACATAGCAAATGTATTTGTCCTTTAAGGGTCTGTGCTTTGAGTCCTGGCACTCTTGCCCCTCTTTCCCACATTATTTTCAAGAGCCCATCCAATCAGTCCCATGGATTACTCACACACACCTCTTAACTATAGAACTCTACTTTCTCAACCAGTCTGTTATCCCATTGACACGTTTCCGCACTGTCAACACATCACAAATATCATGAGATAATACATGCAATGCAACAAATTGTAAGCATGGTTAGACTTTAGCGTAATTTACTTCAATGTGCTCCACGCCAGCCCCCTAAACAAATTTCTCCTTTACCCCTGGCACATTGTGTGGAGTCCGGATCTGAGTTTGGCCTCTTCAATCTCTGAGTGATGACATTTCCTGGCATATAATATACTAGGTTCTGTGAAGGAAAGCAGGCACTCTGGAAAATTCATAGCAGATTAGCACATATATACTGCAAAATTATCTGGCAAGTATAAAAAATATTCTAAGTGCAATTTGCCTTTTCATCAGTCCAGTGCCCCACTATCTTCACCATTTGAGCATGTAATGGTATATTCTATACACTTTGGAGCTACCTTTATATAATTGTTATCACTGAAGTAACCACAGGATAGGACATGTGATCAAAAATAAACTCCAGATAGACACTAATGAGCAGGTGCCAGGCTCCTCTTGTGGGAAGATTGTGAGGAGGTTTGCAATAAAGATACAACAAGCTCTGATAAATGGTTAACTTCACTGAATCTGCAGTTCTCTCGTTGTCATGCCAACTTCAGAACAAAGCTACGCTTACTTGAACAGAAAGGAGATGAGTGATGGTTGAAGGACCAAAAGGGAAGAGTGTGGCATTGGAGGGAGAAATGGAAGAATATGTAAGGGAAGCATAGTAAAAACATTACAGGCCAGTAAAAAGGAGGCTGCCACAAAATGGGCATGAGCTCAAAGGAAGTGGGTGCAAAGGATTGCCCAGGGATGAATTTGGTTAAAAAGGATGAGCTTGATTTTTTTAGGGCATGAAAGAGAATAAAAATGATGAGAAAAGGGAAGAAAATAGGGTGGAAGTCTGCATGCTGCAGGAGTGTAGATTTCAGGAATAGTGGTATAAAGGAAGAGGAAAGTTAATGGAGCAGAATTATAAAAGAGGGCGTGGCAGAGAAAACGTCAGGAAGGGTGGGGTGGCTCGGGAAGGATGACATGGGGTCTGTTGGAGTGGCAGCAACAGGACGAATCAGGCGGAAGAGGGGGTTAAAATAGTACAGCACCTTTGAAGATATTGTTGGAGCTCCCCATTAACAAAAAGAAAAACGGTGGACAAGAGGGCGGGTAGGGAGACAGACCAAAGTGGAGACAATGAGGACACTAAGAAGTACTGCCAAGAACAGGGGCAACTAGGAAAGGAGGAATGTTGGGATTATCACTTAATTTTTAGGGAGCAATGATGTCCACCATGGTTGGGCCTCAGGAGAAAATCGACCCTGCATCAATGAGAAGAAGCTGCCTAGTAAGACTGTCATTCAGATTTCCTAATTGGAACTCAGGGTTTCCTATTCTGAGCTTCATTCTTTTTCAGGTGAAGCCTGACCAGCCATCCAGGATGCACAAGTATGGAGTGGATAATAAGGAACTAAATGTGCATGACAGAATCATTGGTGTATGGTGTATAATTGATGAAAAGTTCAGGTAATATGAGGAGAAAAAACTATTAACCTGAAAGGAAGAGGGACAGTGAGCTTTGGATGGCGCTCCTGGACAACACTTGTAATGATCAGTTGACATTTTAGCAGGAGCATCTCAACAGGGGTGCTTCAAGGACACAAAGGTAAGGCCATACGTAGGAGAAAAGGAGCATGCTGGCAGTTTAAGTCTGTCAGCTCTTTCTGGAGTGCAGTTGCAAGCTTAAGCATGTGTGCACAAAGTCTGATGGAATACACCCCTGCAGCAAATGTTTGAAGGGTTGAATAAATGACATGCACAGTGGTAGTGACAGCCAAAGGGAAGCAGGAGAGAAAGAGGTGGAAATTGTACACGTGCCTCAGATCTTAACAAGTGAAGGGGTGAAAGTGCAGGAGGCATGCCAGTGTTTGCTCCTGACTCCACTGTGGATGATGAGTTTGAGAAGGCATTGGCAAGAGAAAGGGGAGAAAATGTTTGTTAGCTTTGTAGAAGGCTTTGAAGCACCTTACATGGGACCACTCTATCATGATAGCCAAACTCAAGTCAGCCAAGTAAAGGCTAGGTTTAATAAAACAAAAACACGACAATGCACTTGTAATGAGGAAGGAGGACTAGCTCATTTTGATAGGTGGCATTTCAGGAATTAGGGTGTCAAGTTTGTATTTGGTGCCCACATAAGAAGAGGCAGCAGATGCAAAAACAACAGGGTGATGGATGGAATGCTTGAATTAATCTCAGCCAAATGCAATCTCTCAAGGCCGCATCACAATCCATTGCTTTTTTGCCCCCCATGCCAGCCCAGCTTGGACTCAGCCATATGCAAATCAGTCTTGACTCTGCTCCCCATGTGAACAATCCAGCTCAAACTGCCAGGCTAGGTCCTCCCTGGACCAGACACAAGCATCCTAGGAACAGTTTTAGGGTGTCACCCCTCATCAGCCAGGCTAGTCTGAATCCAGTGGCATAGTCAGCCCAGGACCCTCACCTGGGAATAACCAAGGCACTAAGGGCAGCAAGTGCAAAAACAACAAGGTAATGGAAAAAACACTTGAATTAATCTTAGCCACTGCAAACACTCAGGGTCACATCCCAATCCATTGTTTTTTTGCCAACTGTGCCACCACAACTTGGACCCAGCCATATGCAAATCAGTCTTGATCCTGCTCCCCTGGGGAACAGTTCAGCCCAAAATGCTGGGCCAGGTCCTCTCTGGACCGGAAGCAAATAGCCTAGGACTGGTTTCAGAGTATCACCTTTCACCAGCCAGGCTAGCTTGAATCCAGTGGCACTGTGAGCCCAGAACCCAAGTCTGGGCATAACCGCCGCACTAAGGGTGTTAAATGCAAAAACAGCAAGGTGATAGATGGAATGCTTGGATTAATCTCAGCCACTGGCAATCACTCAGGCCACATCCCAATCCATCCCAGGATGCTTCTTTCCCGTCCAGCCTGACTGGACTTGCGTCAACAACCTCTGTTTGCAGCTTTGGATCAAAGTAGACAATGTTAGTGGCATTTTCAATTGCAAGCTTGATTTCCTTAAAGCTTTGTGCATTTTCATATGACCAGTAAAGTGGAACATTCTTTTTTGTTAATTCTCTTAAAGGAGCACTTACGGTGGCAAAGTCACATATTGATCAAGAACAGTAACTGGGCATGCCAAGGAAAAAATGTAACATGGTAACATTGCGGGGGATTAATAGCTGATAAGGCTTGTACTTTAGTTGAATCTGGCATCATACCCCTATTGGAAATGATGTAGCCAAAGAACTTGAGTTTTGTTTTGTGGAACTCACACTTCTCTGCATTCAAGGTAAACGCTGCATCAGCAAGTAGAGAACAAACTAGTGTAAGAGCTTTAAAATGTTCCTTTCGTATGGCCCAAAAACAAAATGTAATCACTGTAATCAAAGCATTCGTGGCAGGTTGTATTATATGTCAAATTACATCTTGAAACAGTTCTGCAGCTGATGACACACAGGAAATTAATCTTTTATATATGAACACACTAGCATGAGTAAAAATTGTAATAATGTACTTGCAAAGTTTCAACTGATAATATCCTTTGTTCAGATAAAGGCAAGAGAAGACTTTGGCTCTTTTTCACTATGTGACCATGTCGGCAATGTGCAAACTGGGATGTTTTTCTCTTTCAATTGTCTTGTTAGCTTGACCCATGCAAATGCATACAGCATACAGCTTCTTCATTGCCGTTTTTAGGTACTACTACTATGGGTGAAACCCACGGATTTGGAACAGTAGATCACTCAATGATCTCATACTTTAGTAAGGTCTCAAGTTCTTTCTCAACAACTTCTTGTAAATGAAATAAAATTCATCTATGTCTTTGAGCAACAGGATGAACGTCCTCATTGATATGAAGTTGCATTTTCATTGTTTTCTATTTCCCCAATACCCAAAACAACAAAGGGAACTGACTTATTATTTTATGATGAGGATTCATGTTGTAGTTCATCAATATCAGTCCAATTTCAAAATCAGTATTGGAACTGAGTCAAGAAGCACTTGACGCAGTATCTTGAAGTACACAAAAGGGTGCTTGTACCTTTGTCTTGTTATGCATCAGGGTTGTTATGAATGAACCTTGACTCTTTAATAGCGTCAGTGCAGTCCATGTTTATACTTTAGTTTTTGACAGTGTGAGACAGGACACTGAAGACAGTTCATTGTATACCTCCTCAGGCATAATGTTTATCAACAAATCACTATCAATAAAAAAAGTTACAGTCGTTTATCATCAGTGTGATTTTTGCACAATTTTCGACTAATGTTTGTGATTTTTCTCATCCACTTTTCTGCAATTCGTATTTTTCGTCACATGCAGCCAGTCTGACATTTTCTGATGTTAACATAGTCATTGCGCATCCATCTTCTTCAGTGTCACTTGACACTGAAACTAAAGAACTCTTAGACGAAGATTTAGATGACAGTCGACTTAAACTTGCTTATTTGGCATGAATATGTATGAATGAGGTCTAGCTTCCCCTCTTTTTTGTATTGTTGATGTCATATCGGAGTTGATCTATTGCCAAATGTTTTTCCTTTTGTGTAACTGATTGTTGGATTTAGTTTGACAAATACAAACAGAATTAAAAGGGGGAAAAAATTATTAAAAGACAATCGATTTTGTTTAGTGTCAATTTGCCTAAGCTGATGTTGCCTCTTGGCCTTGTGGGTGCGCGTAGAACATCACTTCTGGAATGTTCGGGCATCCATTTTGTTTTCTCAGCAGTTAGTTTTTTCTACACCTTGCAAACTGTTACAAAATGATTCTCTTTTCTGCAGCTTTTGCATACTTGTCCAATGGCAGGACATTTACCTTCATGTGGAAATGAAAATCTACATCTACAGCACAGTTTATTTTTCTTTGGAGACATCCCTTTGTGTCCTTCAGCCTTGTGTTTTTGCTTACTTTTCATGTTCATTACTAACTCACTTTGAAACGTTCGGCCTCTGTGTCAGCAGCATGTCATTCTGCAAGTTCCTCAGCTCTACAGCCATGATTACTCACTCCAGCCTAAGTGGTTTCTCTAGGCATTCGTCTTCTCAAGAAATCTGACATACAACCATCTATGACTGTAAGACTTACAGCTTCTTCGTCATTGAATTAGTTGAACTTAGAATGTTTGATGAGCATATCAAGTCGCTCAACAAATTCCTCAATTGCTTCTCCAGCTCTTTGTCTTTCTTGACTGAAAATATATCTTTCATAATCAACATTTGGCATTGGATTGAATTTAACATTCAATGCTTCTTTGAACTGATGGTAGGAAACTTCGTCAGCATCTGGTATTTTCTTTATTACTTCTTTACCTGCAAGATTCCATGAGGTACTGTTTTCTTCTTCAACAGTCAGTAGTGGGTTTGTTTCTTGCACAGATTCTTCACCCTTCTTGCCTCTTTGCATTGTAAGTAATATACCTAGTTTTCCTTGGCTTTAAAGTTTCTTTGTATTGGGCTAGTACTGATTATAGCACATATTTGCTTTCACTTATCACTGCCTCTGGTGCTTCTCTGTACTTGGTGATCGTTGCCTTCAGTGTTATCGTTCTGTATATCTTATAGCACCATGTTGCGTTGTGGCGCGGTACCTATTTTACAGTTTTAACAGAGGTTCTTGGCCAATATACAGAAATGTCTCTGTAAGGCCTTCATCTTCAACAATGGCTGGAGTGGTGTTTTGGCTCAAAATATGCCAAACGTCAATCTTCACTTTGACTGAGGGGAGTGTGGCATGCATGAGAGGTTGCTGGACCACAAAAAACTCTCTGGAAGAGCACTGTGGTGTTTTGCGTTACATATCCTCCATCTCGTCACCAGTTGTAGCGTTCTCCTCAGCATAGGTACTCTTAAATTAACACACCACATGCAAAGCTAGGTCTTACACATCTTTATTCTTCAGCGTGCAAGCACAAACTCAACATTCTAAAACTGAAATCCAGTCACCACACACAAACACTCATGTCACAGTTCTACGGAGTCCTTCAGTAATCAAAAGGGTCCTGTCATTACTAATAACATGGTACATGATATTTATTGGTAGGGAATTTCTTCACATTGTTCGGGATGTTGTGAAGGGCCTGCTGGTTCATGAGGACGGAATGCCTCTGGCGATTTATCAGTTCAGTGGTGTCATGAACACCATGCTTGTGTAATGGTATGGAGGCACAGGTGGTAAAGAACCATCCCTTTAGGATCAGTGCAGCATCAGAGACAGCAGTGAAAGGCATGACACAGCTGGAACGATAGTGTTCTAACTCATACAAATGGTGCATCCATCCACTGCAACAGGTTTGGTGCCAGAGGTCCTCTGCCCTTGGTGTGCAGTGGTGGATGGCATGAAAGAATAAGAGCAGGGTAAGAAAGGTTCCTTATAGGTTCCAGGTTCAGCTCTCCCCATGCTGCTGCATCACTCATGCTCCTGTCTTCTCCTTGCTATTTTACCCCTTTTTTGAGTGCCTTCTCCTCACTTTTCCCTCATTCTCACTGCTTTCTCCATGATTTTGTGCCTGTTTTTGTTTGCCTTCCCCTTGCTATTCCCTCATTTTCATTGTTTTTTCCTTGCTGTTCCCCCGTTTTTTGTGTGTCCACCCCTTGCTTTTCCCTCATTCTTTCTGCTTTCTCCTTGATTTCCCCCCATTTTTGTGTGTTTGCCTTCTCCTTACTTTTCCCTCATTTTCCCTGTTTTCTGCTTGCTTTTTCCATTTTTTGTATGCCTTCTCCTTGCTTTTTCCTTGTTCTCACTGCTCTCTCGTTGCTTTCTTCCCCTTTTATTGAGTGCCTTCTACTTGCTTTTCCCTAGTTTTTACTGCTTTCTGCATGCTTTTTCCAGTTTTTTGTGTGCATTCTCATAGCTTTTCTCTCTTTTTCACTTCTTTCTCTGGGATCCGTAAGTGCCTGAATACCCTGTCAGGTGATTAGCCTGGCTTTACAAATCCTGATTGATCGACTCATTGAATTATACTGCTGAAGCAGATATTTTAATTAGAAATGTATTAATGAGTGTTTACGTACTTTGAATAATGACATGTAGAAAACGAATAACGTAGGAAAAAATATGTGTACATTTGAAATTGTGGCCTCGAAGAATGGCCACCAGTGTTCACGAAATGTACTAATTAATGATTAATACGTATGAAATATTGAAAATGTATTAGATTAATGTAGTAATATGTCATATTTAGGGTTATGAAGTATGTTTAGTTATTAATTGTAGGCCTTAATCTTAGCGAGTGTCTTGGCCTAGTTTGCCAGGCCTCATGCAGAAGATGTATTTCTTAGCATTTAATAGAAAATGCTGACAGAGTGAACTAACTGTGAAATGTTAATCTCTTGTTAAAAATGCTTAGCAGAGGCTTTTCATGAGAACCAACTAACAGGAGACAGTGGGCCTGATTACAACTTTGGAGGAGGTGTTAATCCGGCCCAAATGTGATGGATATACCACCAGCCGTATTACGAGTTCCATAGGATATAATGGACTCGTAATACGGCTGGCGGTATATCCATCACTTTTGGGACGGATTAACACCTTCCTCCAAAGTTGTAATCAGGCCTAGTGTCCTTAAAAGTGAAACAACTGTATGTATAACGTGCAACAGGTTTTTTTCCCAGGACGCGAACAATGAAGACACTGACTGGAGAGGAAGATGCAACAAATTCTATACCTGATGATGAGGGCATCGTAAAGCAGACCAATCAACGACGTGTGTAGTGTAAAATACTACAATTCATAGATTTGGTGTATGAATTGGACAGAGTAACAACGCATGATTATTTGACCAATTGGGAATTAGGGGATAGTTTGGGTGACTTTGATATAACAACGCGACAGAGGGAATTTAGACAGATTGCGAGACTAGAGATCTAGAGTGACAGTGGGAGAAGAAGAGATTCAAGATTTTGTCATTGGGCTCATACTCTCTGAGTGAGAGCCTGATGCTTTCCTGATTGATTGATGACCTGAAGATGAAGACTGATTCTGCTTGCTGACCCATACCGTGGATAGGTAGCTATGACAATGTGATTGAATTGCATTTTATGCCTTTTCTTTCTAGGTACCAACTATGCTGTGTTTTGATAGTTTCTTAGTTAGATGTTTTTCCAATATTTGTGTTCTAAATTGTTTTGCATGAAGCCCCACATGCTGATGCTAATTTGGGTTAGTTGATGTTGTACACATGACGACTGACATTTTACAGAGACAAATGGTCAACTAATAATTTTGCTGAACTCTATGGAAGATGCAGCACTATTGAAGTTGACTTTACTAATGATTTGTACTGATGCTTTAGAATGCATTGTGATTCAAGATTTGATTAGGTTATGTTTCTTGAGACTTTTTGGTTAACCAATATTATTAATTGCGTTTGATTTGATTTGGAGATTAATCTACTTGACATTAGTATTGTTAATATAAGGGAAATAAACTTACTAGACTTTTACCAAAGGGTGTGGTTATTCATGACTGAAAAGTCATGGTGTGTGACAATTACTGACTCCATTGATTATTGATTAATCGATTTGACTAATGATTATTGATTATTGCATATTGATTAGCGTTTCTGTTCTGGAGCTATGGTAAGAACATCCTGAACAATTCAAAAGGTTCATCGACCTATATGCATCCCCTTGTAAGTTTACTTATTAAGGTTCAACGCGCTAACAGTTATGGTAGCAGACTGATGGTTTGTCTCTTTGGGAGCTTGCCATAGGTGTCCGGAACGGAGTACCAGGTGTTAACAGTTGTGATAAGAGATTGGTGTCCCTAGTTATGGTAAAAGTTTGAGATTGAGTCGTTAAGAGTTCAGTATTATTGAGATTTTTTTTTTTTTTCAAAATGGCATTTGTAGAAAAAATGATGTTCCCTCAAACCCAGAAATTACTTTCCCAGATCCTGGATCCTGCTAGTAGTGTTGATTATGTTCTTGCCATTCTAGTGATAGAGTGAGAGAGATAGGTTGCGCTAGCACAGCTCATGCAAACCGCAGGTGAATTGTGAGGTTTGTGAGAATTTAGGGAGTTTGCATACTCCAAATGAAGTTTTAGTAGGAGTGTGCATACCCTGCAGTGTGAGAGTAGGGAAGTCGTCGCACTTCGCATGGCTATATGTTGTAATCTGTCTGGTTTAATAGGTTGATTGGGTGTGGTCAACAGGTCAGTGTGTGAGTAAAGTGGGGGAGCGGAAATTTAGACTGAGATTTGGCAAGTCCTATGTGCACCAGGACAGACCCATTGATCAGTTGAGAGTAAAATTTGCGGGTCGGATTTTGCTTGCGAACCTGGGAGACTGAGAAAGAGGAATAGCTGAATGAGCAAAAGGGCCATCAGTGAAAATCCCTAAGGTTTCTGAAGCGATTGTGTTACCTTCCTGTAGTAAACCAGCAGGTTTGTTTTTGGTTGT
This sequence comes from Pleurodeles waltl, assembly GCF_031143425.1. NCBI lineage: Eukaryota > Metazoa > Chordata > Amphibia > Caudata > Salamandridae > Pleurodeles > Pleurodeles waltl. Next base: position 804,306,961 of record NC_090438.1, read on the forward strand.
TGATTAGTGCTCGCAATATTTTGCATTAGTTCCGTGTGAATTGAAGTTTAGGAGGACGAGCCGCAAGACTTTGTCAGCCACAGTACGTGTGAGTGTGACGTCATTGGAGCTGCGCTGGGATAGGTCAATTAGTTAGAAGGATCGCACGTGGATTGGCAGCCGTCCATGAGAGACAACTGGCTGAGAACATAGGTGAAAGGAATCTTGGGAATAAAAGTCATTTCCTGATATTATTTTGAGGAAAGATAGAAAAGATGAAGTTTTTCAAGGCATTGAAAACTGCCCTTAACAGAAGATACTTACATTAGAGCGAGTGTAGGAGAGCCTACCCTGCCAGAAAATACACCAGCTTACATTGTAATGGAGGAGAGTGGTGTCGCGCGATGTCTTTTGTTAAAACAGTGGTGCAAGATGACAGAGAAAAATGGAAACTTAGCGTTTCCTGAGAATGGGACGTTCAATTTGAGAATTCTGGAGCAATTGTGGATGGCGCTATATGAATCAAAGCCCCTTCCGAGACCAGCATATTTTGAAGCATTAGCAGTTTGGGAGCTAATAGCTAGGCAGCAACAGCAAATGAAATATGAGAGGAGCTAAGAAAGGCAGAAAAGTAATTAGCGGAAGCAAGATGGGATTGGGAACAGAAGAAATGGAGATCAGTGACATTGCAGGATGTTAAGTTGTTTCCAGCAATTACGCAGGGAGATGAGACAGAAGGAAAGAAAGCAACTAGAAAGACTAATAAAAGCCTGTCCGAGAGTAAGGAAGCAAGAAAGCCTTCCACAGTAGAAGAGGAATCAGAAGCTGGGGATCTTGTTACACAGATACTGAGTGATTGACCACCACTGTATGCGGTGCATAAAGGTGTTCCGAGTATTAGTGCTGATCCAACAGCCCCTGCACAGGCAACGGGGACAGTGAGTCTGGTACAGATTGATACTAGCCAGACACAGGGTGTGATGCAAGGACCTAATATGCTGACTTCTCCGGTAGTTCAGGCACAGATGCATCCATCACCGATACAGAGAACTTATCCTGATGTGCCTATTCTAGAGACAACTTCGAACTTAGTGGTGCCTACGGAGAAAGTGGTTCCAAGACCACTGCTGGTTCAAACTGTGCCCACTCTGATTTTGTTTCCCCAAGTGCAGCCGCAGGGGATGCCGAGATTTACGCCAATGACAGGGACACAGTCAGACTTGACACCAGTCATGAATCAGAGTATGGGAGTTACTCTCCCACAGTACAGGTGCCAGAGCAGCCTCAGATGCAATATCACTGCCAATTGCTGTTGGTCCAGCTGTACCATTATTTGCACAAAATAAACCAATCATGGGTGAACAGGGAGAGATGTCTCAGAGTTTAATGAGACGGAGACCAAATGAGCAAGTTCAGGTAGTCTCTTCCATGGGTCAGACCTTTGATGGATTGAGGTTGTTGTTGGATCTTAGTCCACTTGTTTCACTTCCAGATACCGTGACTGGACCAAGTGCAGGTCAGAGCTTGAAATTATTGACTCTGCAGACACCGAATGCAGTGGTACAACAGGTGCCACCGGTGAACGCGAGTAACATTTCATTGCAAGAATTGACAGCTCAACAGTTCACTTAATGGTTGGACAAGCTGAATACCCCAAAGAATGCTTGCATGGGTGAGGAGCAGATCAATTGTGTCAGGTTGAGCATGGAAGCAGGTGAACTAGTTGAGGGAACAATACAGGTGAATAGATTAGAGTCCTACACAGAGGCAGAGTTGAGATACTTATGCCCGAGAATCACAAGAGAGGTAGGAAAGGTACACCAGAGATTAGCAGATTTAGCAGAAAAGGATGGCATAGAAATCGAGAAAACTAAGCATTTGAAGAGAAGTTACAGATTAGATTTTGAGGCAAAGGATTTTGAACACATTAGGTCAGTCGGAGTAAAGGTGCACCTTAAGGAATTATTGCAGAGCACTCAGGTTTGGGGAGCATTAGAGAAATGGAAAGGCAGATGGGTGAAGAAAAGAGAAAAAAGAAAAAGAGATTCTCTAGAAGTGACTGAAATTGTGCAACAGGACAAGGATCTGGTAAAGATTTTACCAATGAGAGAAATCCCAGGGGGAAATTTTGTTTGTGTCCCTTGGAGTAAGAGTGATATTCTGTCATTTACTGATGATTAACCAAAATTGAGGGAGAAACCAGTAGAGTGATATCAGCAGACAGACAGGTTTGTGAAACTCTCACATTGTTTGTGGGAAGACTTGAACACATTACTGGAGATAGTGGTTCCAGCTGACTTGTGGGTTGAGTGTAAGAGAGCTGTAGATTGGCCAATGAATGAACCCAAGAGAGATAAGAGTACAGGTGCCCCATCTGTGGAAAAATAGTTTCTCACCCTTCGTGCAACCACTGTTCATTTGACATCAGGACAACCATATTGAATATGGCATCCATTTTGTGAGTGTTCTAAACACCCCGTCGCAGAGAAAATAGGCAGAAAAAGATGCAGCTTGAAAGCAGCTACATCGTGTAATATGCCCAAAGCCGAATACCAGACTGGCCACATACCTGCGGTTAAGCCAATTTTGAGAAAAACTCATTTCCACGGAATAACCTGCAATTGGAAGAAGGTCATACCTGCCATTTACTACACACTATTATACGCTTCAGCTGTTTGCACATTTTTGTTTGTAAGCAATCTCCCACTCCTCTCCCCTGAGGCATACAAATGTTTTTATACCTAACTAGTGGAAAATGATTGAACCTCTGCCATTTGTTTGCATGTAGTAGAAAAATGTATAAAAGCTCTATGCTGCGCGAAGTAAGACAGACTACTCCCTAACCCGCTTGGTGAAGGAGCTCTCCCTTAACTCGAGTTATTGAATAAATCCCGATTATTCTCTACATCTCGGACCCCGTCTCTTTCCTTTTTTTTATTATTTATTTAACTTACAAGGCAAATTCAGAGGTATTTTAAATTACTTACCACACATCTCCTGAGGTAATGAACTATTACTATAAGGTAATCAAGTTACTGGAGACAAGGATTTTGCCAAGAATATTGATTGGTAGAGGATTGATAGGACAGTGCAGGAGGTAAAAAAGTCGATACATGCGTACTATGAGAGATTGTTGAAGGAATTCAAAGAGTATAGTGGCAAAGAAGCAATTGAGTCGAAAGCCATGCTGCATTTCGTGTTCAGATTTGTGGAAAGACTGAGACCTGAGATAGTTCAGATGATTAAGAGTCATTTGATTTGCTGGCAAGCAAAGCCAATTGATGAGGTGTTGCAGTATGCAACATACTGTAGTGATGAGATTGAGTTGAAGCAGAAAAAGTTGAAAGAGAAGGCAATGGTAATGCAGATTAAGGCAGCTCAAACAGGAGTGCAAGGAAATTCTGTGCAACAGATGCCGCAGCAGCAGGGAAATGTCATCTTTCAGCCTCAGATGAGAGGTAGGGGTCGTGGAGGCAATATGAATTGTGATCCGTATTTGAATACTGTTGTGGTTCAGAATGATGTGCAGGGGATGAAGAAGCTATTGCTGTGTCACATTTGCAGAGCAGTGGGACACTGGAAGCGGGAGTGCCCGAAGATGGTGCTGGGGGGTGTTGTTCAGCAAGGTAATGACATCAATGCATTTCAGAATACAAGCGGACCAAGAATGAGAGGTCCACACCCAAATTTTCAGATAATGCAAATCAAGTGCAGAATTTCCAGCCCAAGCAGCAGGTGCAAATGCCCAGTGCACAAGTGTCAAAGTTGCAGCCGATGCAGCAGCAGGTTCCCATGGTACCTAGACAGAAAATGCAGATACCTCAAGCCCTGATGGAGCAGCAACAGATGATGCTTTCTCAACAGGTCACAGGTCAGAGACAAGACAGAAGTAGTAATGCAGTACACCAATTCCTGTTACACAGTGAGAATGAAATAAATGGTAAATGGATGAGTGAAAGTTCATATGAAGAGCCTAGTGTGCTTGCGACTTCCTTAGAAGTAGGTCAGAGAACACCCTATGTGAGAGGAAAGGCGATGGGTCACAGAGTCTAAATTCTGGTGGACACAGGAGCCACACGCTCTACAGTGAGAAGTGCAGAAGTTCCGAATCTGCTCCTTTAAGGTTGAACAATTCAGGTTGTGGGGGTTGCAAATCGGTATTTGACGAACCCAAATACAGATCCAGTGCAAGTTGAGATTGGCAATTTCCAGGGATTGCATAAGTTTGTAGTCTGTGATTCAAGTCCAGTATCCCTACTGGGAAGGGACTTGTGTAAGACAAAGTGTTTGATTACTTGCTTGAATGATGGAATTGAGATCCAGACAAGTAGTGATGATGAGGAAGACCCAGCCCCAGAAACTGAGTGTGAAACTGCAAATGAGGAGTACCCTTTGACTGAGTTTTTCCCGATGTTCACAGTGCAAGAGCTTCATTCTGATTTGCAGGGAACAGTACAAGAGAATGCGTGAGATTTGACAGGGAAAGAAGTGGGTTTGATCAAAGGAGTGGAGCCAATAAAGGTTACCTTGAAGCCGACTGCAGTTTTTATGCACCTTTAACAGTACAATATGCCACAAGTTTTCCTGATGATAGTGGCTCAGATAATTACAGATTTAGTGAAGAAGGGAGTCCTAAAAGAGGTGTTGAGTAGTCCATGTAACTAACCAATAATGGGTTTGAAGAAGTCGTGTGGAAGGTCCGAATTGTTCAGGATTTGAGAAAACTAAATGATTTTGTGGTCAAGTGTTGTCCCATAGTGCCCAACCCAGCTGTAACAATGTTTCAAATTCCGTGCAGTGCAGAATGGTTCACAGTGGTTGATTTGTCACAAGCGTTCTTTTCTGTGCCTCTTCACGAGGATAGTCAATTTCTCTTTAGTTTCAAATTCTTAGATCGAGTCTACTGCTGGTGTAAACTTCCTCAAGGGTACACAGAGTCACCTACCTTGTTTCACCAGATCTTGAAAAATAATTTGGAGTCATGAGAGTTACCTTTCCAGTCGACTTTGGTACAGTACATTGATGACTTTTGATTGCTTCCAGACTAGGGACGAGTGTAAGCATCACTTGATTGCCCTATTGAATCATTTGGGAAAGTATGGTCATAAAGTGTCTCCACGGAAATTGCGGTACTGCCAGAAGGTAGTGAAATATCTGGGTCACCAAATTCAGAAAGGGTCGTGGAAAATATCCAGAGAAAGAATTACCATGATACTGCAGAGAAGTCCCCCGACTTCACAGAGAGATGTCAGGATGTTTCTGGGAATGGTGGGTTATTGTTGCCAATGGATTCTGATTTTTTCAGAGATTTCAAAACCATTGCAGAAGTTGACTCATAAGGATGTCACAGATCAGGATGAAATGAGAGTGTTCACTGAGTTGAGAGACAGTTTGTGCAGAGCTCCAGTGTTGGGTATGCCTGACTACACAAAACCTTTCATATTGTTTTGTCATGAGTGATGCATGTTCATTGTCTGCCTTGACTCAGATCCGTGGAGGTGCTCATCGCCCAGTAACATATTTTTCAGCTACCTTAGACCCAGTTGCAGCAGCTTACCAGGTTGTTTGCGTGTAGTTGCCGCAGTTGGTCAGAGTCTTTCACATTGTGAAGGAGTAGTGATGGGATATCCTTTGACTGTAATGGTCCCTCACTCGATTGGCATTTTACTGACAATGACGAAACCCAATACTTGACTGGTGCTAGGTTGACTAGGTATGAGATGAGTATTTGGATGTCCCAAACGTGACACTGAAAAGATGTACAGTGCTGAACCTGGAGTTGTGTACAAAACCGAGACCTGACATTAGAGATACTCGATTGGAAGGAAATGACCAAATTGTCTTTGTCGATGGTTTTTATCCGAGAGACAACACAGGGACACTGAGTGCAGGATATACTGTGCACACAATTACAGGTACCTGAGAAGCTTCCTAGCTTCGAGGAGTGTATTCCTCCAAGTAGCGGAGTTGGTCGCTCTTACTAGAGCGTGCCATGCTTCTGCTCGATTGAGAGTCACCATTTACACAGACAGCCAATATGTATTCAGAATAGTTCATGATTTTGGCCAATTGTGGTTGCAGAGAGGTTTCTTTACCTCTTCTGGAACACCAGTGAGAAATGGTGAGAGAATAGTTAAAAATTGATTGGTTCAACCCCAAGTTTAGACAAGCAGCTGAAGCAGTTTGCCATTGTTGTGTCATTTGTCAGCAATTAAATGTGGGGAAAGTGACAGTGGTTAATTTGAGCCACATTGGAAGAGCAGGAGGGCCATTCAGCAGATTACAATTGGATTTTATTGAGATGTCTGCATGTGGAGGTTTGAGATATGTGTTGGTGATTGTGTGCCTCTTCAGTCACTGGATTGAAGCGTACCCTACACGGAGAAATGATAGCCTCACAGTAGCAAAACGCACTAAAGACCATATTTATACTTTTTGACGTAAAACTGTGCGAATGCAGTTTTGCGTCAAAAAAGTTAACGCGGGCTAATGCCATTTCTTAGCGCCACCCGTGTGTCAAATTTATACTTTGACGCACGGTGTCACAAAGCACGGTTTAGAGTAATTTTTTTTTACTACAACCATTGCACCACGTCGTAAGGCAAAATTACGTTAACGCAGGGAAAATGACTCTAATCCGGTTTGCAACGTTGCAAACCGGATATGCGCCATTTTCCACTGCATTAGTGTCAAAAAGTGGTGCAAACACAGCAAATAGTGCTAAGGAGCCCCAAAATGGATCCCAGAAGCCAGGAGAGACCCCATGGAAACCCATATCTATCAGGAACCAGCCAGGAGGACACAGACAAGACCCAGGGGAGAGACAAGAAGAAAAGGAAGTGTTGTTTCAGTGCAGAGGACCATGAAATACTGGTCAGAGAGGCAACGGAGCACCAGCATCAACTTTTCATCACCTCAAAATTGCCAATTGGGAGGAGAGAGACAATTTGGCAACAAATTGTTGACAAGATAAACAGTGTGGCAGAGGTCTGGAGAACTGTCATGGAGTGCAAGAAACGTTGGCATGACTGCAAGCGCAGGACGAAGGAAAAAATGGCAAGGAACAGGAAGGCAGCACTGCAGACTGGAGGTGGGAGTCCAGCACTGCAGGAGGCCCTGGACGAGATGGAGGAGATGGTGGCAGCCATCATCCCAGAGGAGATCGTTACAGGAATCACAGGACAGGACAGCGCAGACTACCAGGAAACAACACACATGCAGGGTAAGTTGCATGGGGGACAAAAATGCCTAAACGCTAACTGCAAGCAGGGGGAGGTACATACCTACTACACAATGCATGTCAGCCATGGAAATCAGGCATTGGAAAGGGCAAAGAGGCACGGCACGGGTGTCTGGGCTGTGCAGGGGAATCCATGGGCACAGCACAACACAACACCAACAACATTTACATGGGGGTACTCCGCCATGCCAAGGCTGCTGGAAAGGCAAAGCCAGTCCAGGAGGGTAGGGTGGAACGTAAAACTGGGCTGCTATCACAGGACAGCTGGTATTGTCAGAACGTGAACTAGGGGACAATGCCCAGTCTCAGGCCATTTACTCAAGCGGCATTTTCCATTGACAACAGTTGCCACTACCACCTGTGCTGTGTGTGCTGGTCAAGTAGGAAATGGCAGCTAGGTGCCCATGGAACAAACACAACCAAAATAGAGGGTTCAGGATGACAACGTGATCAATTCCCTCCAATTCCTAACAAATGGTAAATCCTGTTGAATGCTCATGTCTATAGGTGCAATAAACATCATGGTATTGTTACTTACATAAGGAGTACACAGCAGTAAGGTCATACCCATGCTGCCCATTCCATGGTCTACCCAGTGCCTGTGTTACAATAGCTGCAATGCCTCCTTGTAACATCTCAAATGTCATACTGCTAAGACACATTACAACTGGCACAACACAGACACACTAATTGTACAATATCTCATTGCAGAGGATGATGGCTCTCGTGTGGATATGCCTGTCCTGGACTACCCTGATGACATAGATGACGAGCTGACAACTATTAGCCAGGAAACCCTCAAAGATGTCCTGGTAACCCTCCAGACCACACCTTCAGTCGCAAGGAGGAGCACAGATGTAGCAGCCATCACAGATGACCCACCCATCACCCCAATAGTACGACCTGCCAGCTCAAACACAGCTGAGGACTCTTATGACACTGGTACCATCTTTGAGAGGACAGTAGTGTGAGTACAGTGGGAGCTGGCCAAGGAGGTGTGGGCGGGGATGCAAAATATGGCAGCCAGCCTTGAGGGGATGCGCATGTGCATGATGACATCCGCAGAGCAGTTAGCAGCCATGCAAGTCCAACAACTGCAAGGACTACAACAGTGTGTGAGGGACTTCACCACAGCAGTTAGGAAGTTGCCACAACACCTGGCACCCCAAACATTTCACTACTTGCATGACTATAATCATGACCCCCTCAGGGCCGACCTGGCTGCCTACCACAGCGATGTAGCTGCTATACTCAATAACCAGCAGCTCCTCTTTGCTGCAGTTATGCCCTTAATAGCCCCACAGTTGGCAGCTACCGGGAATTCAGAGTTCACTTCTTCAAACACTGAAGTGTGTGTTTCCCCCTCAAATCCACCACTACCAAGGCAGATGAGACTACACACACATCAGAAGATGAAGACATGGAACAGATCACCTTCAGCCGTCGGAGTACCCGGTAGCACCAGTCCATGCCACATGGGCAGTGATTTTCCTATGTCCTGTGCTTGATAACATTCCAGTCTTGTTACAGTTGGCAACATGCACTGTTCTCAAACACACCGTTTACCTTACCACTTTGGACTGCAATTGTCTCTCACTACCTAATCGGCAATTCATGTTCCTCTGCACTGAATGACACTCCATCACAGCATGTCCAATGACATGTCCCTCACCACTGCACTTGTGTTGCGTCACAGTAGAAGGCGTCACACTAATGGATTTACAATCCTGGACTATGTAAATATTGCACTACAGCACTTTAAAATAAACAGCACCTACACAACCACTTTGTCTCTGTGTAATGTGACACATCAACTGTGCAGGAGATTTGTGATGCATGTTACATGTCAATGGCCACAGAATGTCAATTTAATAGTGTAGAAAGAATGTGGGCTGATATCTATGCACAAGGGTCTGGATTTTATCATCATCTGTGCTGCCTTTGGCTTATTTCTGAAGTTAAAGCATCACTAACAGTATAATGCTGTGTAGAAATGTATATTTCAGGCCCAAAGTGTCTACAAGATGAAACTCAATGCTGCCCACATCCCCTAAAAGACAATCATTATGTATGTGACATATGAATCTAAACTTTAATCCCACACCCACACCATACATTAGGAATGGATGTGTACGAGTGTTTGCACAATAACGTAACCTGGGAGTACAATGTAATAAATCATAGGTGTGAGTTATGTATACTGAACTTCATACGATTATGACACAACTCAGTTTATCAGAGTTCACATAAACATCAGGCTGCAGGCAGACATCCCACAGTGCCCAAGTTTCCAACACAGGACTCAAACGATGACAGATTTAAAATCACACCAACCTTCACAATACATTGAGTGGTGGGTCCAATAGATGGCAGATGCATAGAGTAGTAGCTTTGTTGCAGCTGCCAATGTGACAGCTCATTTGGAAGTGGAAATAACCATGTCAAGAATGGGATGTGGATGCAGGATGGAACACACAGGCAAACACAAATTTGACTCTGTACACTCATGCAAAGGCCCTGATCCCCAAGGCTATGACACATAGGGGGTCATTCTGACCTCGGCGGTAAAAGCCGCTTACCGCCGGTCAGAAGGCCGACACAATACCGCCACGGCCGCGGTCAGCCGCCACGGACATTCTGACCCACAACTGCAAAACCTCCGAAAATCCGCCCTCCACTGCAGTCCGCCACATCAGCGGCCAGCGGTAAACTGGAGAAGACCAAACCTCCACCGCCACGCCAACAGAAATACGCCCATCCCATTATGACCCGCAAATCCACGCGGCGGTCATTCAACCGCGGTATTCCATTGGCGGTACACACCGCCGCGGTCAAAATACACACACCTTTACAAACCCCTACCACATTGGACAATTTGAAAGGCACACACCTGAAACCCATACACACACCACTCCCACACATCCAATACCATATAAAACACACACCCACATCACCCACAAACCCCTACCAACAAAAACCAGAGACGAAGGAGAGAGAGACACACATCAGAGAATAGATAGCCAGACACACAGAGGCACACCGCAACATCACACACACCACATAGAAGCACAAAGCACCACACACCAACACACACATCATCACATACACCACCCCACACCTCATACACACCACCCCATGGCACCACAAAGGCACCCACGCTTTTCGGACCAAGAACTCCGGGTCATGGTGGAGGAGATCATAAGAGTGGAACCCCAGCTCTTCGGCTCACAGGTCCAGCAAACCACCATAGCGAGGAAGGCAGAGCTCTGGCAGCGGATCGTGGACAGGGTCAACGCGGTGGGACAGCATCCCAGAAATAGAGAGGACATCCGCAAACGATGGAACGACCTACGGGGGAAGGTGCGCTCGATGGTCTCGCGACACAACATCGCAGTGCAGAAGACTGGCGGGGCACCCCCACCCACTCCACCCGAATTCACAACATGGGAGCAGGAGGTACTCAACATCCTGCATCCTGATGGCCTCGCTGGAGTACACGGAGGAATGGACTCTGGTAAGTACAAGGCCAACCACTTCACCCCACCCCCAGCATGCTAACCCCCACCCTCACCCCCAACCCCCCAGCACACATCCTCCCTGAGAATGTCTCCCCAGCACAACCCACCCAACACCAACCCCTGCATGCCACACCCAAACTATGGACACCCATCACCTAAGCATGACCACTGCACATACCCATCACCCCCCCCCACAAAACACCCTCACAACACCTCCCCCAAGGGAATGCCAGCACTGGGGGACAAGGGCACCTATAAAACGCAAGCTAATGCACACACAGAAACAATAACCATACCCTCTTACCCCATGCAGGACCCGAACGACAACACACCGGTCAGGAGGGACTAGAAATGTCCATCCCACCCCCGGAACAGGCCACTAGTGATGACAGCAGCTCTGTCGACCTGGAACCTGACGACCAGCCCGGACCATCGGGGACCTCTGGGCAGTCGGTTCCCCTCACCCAGACATAGGCCACTGCAGACCCAACCCCCCCTGGGAACAACCGCACAGCTCCCACCCAGCGGGCCCATGCCTCTGTCTCTAGGACAGGTCAAGCAGCGGTGTGTCTACCACTATAGGGCCCCCAGGGTAACCCACCAACCCAACAACAACAGGGACCTGGGGGCAGTGGGAGTGGGCACACCGTCCAGGGGACAGAGGCCCAGGGAAACAGGGCAACTCGGAGGGCTGCTGTGCGACGGGGGGGGAGGAGAGGCCCAGGGAACCCACTCTCCAAGAGGCCCTCACCACCATCATGGCTGCCTACCACCACTCACAAGAGACGATGGCGACGGTACTGGCCAGGTTCCAGGAGATCCAGGCACAGCAGGAGCAACGCTACATGGGGTTCAGCGACCAACTAACCAACATCTCTAACGCTATGGGGAGCATAGTCCAGGCCCTGAACTGCATAGAGGACACGTTTCGGGACCATGTGGCATCACACCGGGCCCCTGTCACTACCCAGGAACAGGAACAGCCTACCACCTCCGCCGGCGCTAGTGGACAGGAGGCCCCACCACAACGACAGCCCCCCAGAACCCCACCTCCTGCTGAACAACAACCGCCCCGCAAAAGGAGCCTGAGATAAAAAAAAAACGACAGAGTAGGATGTCAAGTCCCCCGCCAGCATCACATACCCCCTGAAGTCCTCCCACTGTCCCACATGGCCACCCTGTCAAACCTTGAACTGCCCCTGCTCCATCCTGCCACAGGCGTATGGACAATGCACCTGTGAGACTGAGAACTGGACTCCGCCATGGACATTACTCCACCCCCATCCATCACTGTCTCACCATCATGTACCAATATCTATGCACTAATAATAAATCACACATTTCACTGAAATCAATCAGGACTCTGGCTGTCTTATTTACAAAAGTATGACACATTACATATCAATTACGTATTGTGAACATTGTGAATTACACATACCGAGGTAACTTAGCATTAGTCCATGGGACAACCAAGCCGAGGTCACGCAGTGGCCCATACAGCACAGAAAAGGCAAGGGAAATTCAAACATCATGTCCATAGGTCTGGGGGGAAACCGACAAAGTTGAGATGCAGGAGGCTTTCAGGAAATGTAAAATGGCATGGGTGATCATTACCTGTGTGCTACTGGAAATACTGTGCTATTACTCTGTCCCTGTTGTCTGTGTCGTCCTCTGAGTCTTCCTCCTCTTCACTCTCCGCAGGCTCCACAGCTACTTCAACACCACCATCTGCACCATCCTCCTGCAGGAAAGGGACCTGACGTCGCAATGCCAGATTGTGAAGCATACAGCAGGCCACGATGATCTGGCACACCTTCTTTGGTGAGTACATCAGGGATCCCCCAGTCATATGCAGGCACCTAAACCTGGCCTTCAGGAGGCCAAAGGTCCTTTCGATGATCCTCCTAGTTCGCCCATGGGCCTCATTGTACCGTTCCTCTGCCCTGGTCCGGGGATTCCTTACTGGGGTCAGTAGCCAAGGCAGGTTGGGGTAACAAGAGTCACCTATTAGCCACACACGTTGTCTCTGTAGCTGCTCCATCACATAGGGGATGCTGCTATTTCGCATCACATACGCGTCATGCACTGACCCTGGGAACTTGGCATTTACATGGGAGATGTACTGGTCAGCCAAACAGACCACCTGGACATTCATCGAATGATAACTTTTTCTGTTTCGGTACACCTGCTCATCGTCTTTTGGGGGTACCAAAGCCACATGGGTCCCATCAATGGCACCAATGATGTTGGGGATATGTCCAAGGGCATAGAAATCACCCTTCACTGTAGGCAAGTCACCCTCCTCTGGGAAAATGATGTAGCTCCGCATGAGTTTCATCAGGGCAGACAACACTCTACTCAAAATCTTTGAAAACATAGGCTGAGACATTCCAGATGACATGGCCACTGTGGTCTGGAATGACCCACTCGCCAAAAAATGGAGGACTGACAAAACCTGCACCAGAGGGGGAATCCCTGTGGGTTGGCGGATGGGGGACATCAGGGCTGGCTCCAGCTGGGCACACAGTTCATGGATAGTGGCTCGGTCAAGTCGGTATCGTAGTATGATGTGGCGTTCTTCCATTGTCGACAGGTCCACCAGCGGGCGGTACACGCGAGGATTCCTCCTTCTCATCGCAAGTCCCAGCGGACGGTGCCTAGGAAGGACAACATGGAGCACAGAGTCAGCCAAACCACAGGTACGTACAGACAGCTTGCACAGTTAAAGAATGGCAATGGGTTGAAAGGCGTGTATGTGTGGCACTGCAAGGCCTAGGCCTGTGTGTCGCACTCAAAATTTAAGCCATGTAGGCCCTTGAAATGGCGGCTGCCTGACCTGTGAAGTGGGACAATGGGATGTGAGGTCAATGCGCTGGCGGGGCACACCGTGGCGGTAGGCGGTCGAAGACCGCGGCGCAAAGCCGCATTGGTTAACATTGAGGCCTATGGGTTTCAGGAGCCAATGACGAAGTGCGCCGGCGGTCGCGGTACGCACCGCCGCGGTACGCACCGCCGCGGGCGTGACCGCCATTTTCTATCTGCTTAATCACTCGAGACCTGATCATCCACAGGAGAGGACCTATACTGCAAGTGCTGCTGTGACCTCGGTCTGGAAGATACAATGGCTGCTGCGACTGGGGAAAGGGCCCCTGCCTTCACGTCTGAAGAGTTGGAGAAGCTCGTGGATGGGGTCCTCCCCCAGTATGCGCTACTCTACGGTCCTCCAGACCAACAAGTGAGTACACCGGGTGCACATGGAATGGGCTATGCCTGTGTGGATTGGGGTGGATTTAAGTTGGTGGGGTGGGGGGCGAATGAGGAGTGCAACGCCCGACACATGAGAGCATGTGCCATATGGCAAAGTTGGTGGGGGGGGCCAATCACATCTAACATGCAGGTCATTGATGAATTCCTCCTTTCCACCCTGTACATGTCAAATAGGTCAGCGCCCATCAGAAGATCGAGATTTGGCGTGCCATCGCCAAGGAAGTTCGGAACTTGGGGGTCCACAACAGACTGGGCACCCACTGCCGCAAGAGGTGGGAAGACATCCGCCGCGGAACAAGGAAGACCGCAGAAACACTGCTGGGGATGGCCTCCCAACCTAGGAGGGGTGCCAGTCGCACCATGACCCCCCTGATGTCCCGGATCCTGGCGGTGGCTTACCCAGAATTGGATGGGCGCTTTAAGACATCACAGCAGACACAAGGGGGTGAGTATCAGCACATTCTCCTATCTTTCTGCGCAGTGGAGGCGTCTGGGTGGGGGAGGAGGGCTGTGGGTGACATTAGGCCAGGGCGCTTTCTGTAGTGTAGTCCTCTCCCTTAGGCATGGCCCTGTGCCCCCGGCCCCCACCTCGGTAGGGTGACAAGTACAGCCATTGAAGGTCCTGCATCTCCCATGTGCGCGTTTGACGTCTCTTGGCCTGTTGTCCTAGTCAGTAGTACTAAGTAGTGTACCCCGAATGCGCGGCTTAGTGCATTAGGCTCCTGTGTCTGTCCTCTCCGCCAACGGTGTTGACATTGCATGCACTCAACCTGGTCTTCTTTTTTCTCCCCCCACCCTTTCTCTTCATCTTCTTGTGCATGTGTGCATTAGCATCATCAGGCGGAGGAGACTTGGCATCGGAGCACGAGGGAGCTGCAGGACACTAGGCCCCGGTGGGCCCAGGAACAGACACCGAGGGCACCAGTGATCCGGAGGGCGAGGGGAGCACCACGACGGGGACCGCTGGTGAGAGCAGCGAAAGCGACACGTCCTCGGACGGGAGCTCCCGAGCGGAGGCGGCAACATCCGTGCCCCCCGCCTCTACAGGTACAGCCGCCACCCAGCGCACCAGCCCCGCCCTCCCAGCAGCCCCTCAGTCTTCGCTCCGTGCCGGTTCGCCCAGGAAGGCGCGCGTCTCCTTCGCCCCAGGCACCTCAGCCCCTGCCCCTGTTGCCCCTGCTGCCCTCAGTGCGGAGCTCATTGACCTGGTAAGGACACTCATTGTTGGGCAGACAACCCTTTTGAATGCCATCCAGGGTGTGCAAAGGGAGGTGCAACAGAGCAATGCGTACCTGGAGGGCATTCATTCGGGTCAGGCTGCCCATCAACGAGCGTTCACTGCTCTGGCCTCAGCACTGACGGCAGCCATTGTCCCTGTTTCCAGCCTCCCTCTTCTTACTGCCTCCAGCCTTTCTCTGTCTCCTGTCCCTCAGCCTATCCCATCCACACCATCAGACCAGCCTGCACACACCTCAACACCCAAGAGCAGCTCATCCAAACACAAGCACCACAGATCCCACAAACACTCACCCAAGCAACACCCAGATGCAGAAATGCCAAAAGCCACTGCCACCCCTGTATCCCCCTCCTCCTCATCTCCCTCCTCCCTCCCTGTGACGCCTACACTCACACCTGCATGCACCCCAACATCAGCCAGTGCTTCCATCACCACCTCACCCTCCAGTACAGTCCACACTCGTGCAGTCACCACCCCCACTGCCATTTACACGTCCCCTGTGTCCTCTCCCACTGTGTCTGTCACCCCCTCTTCCAAGACACACAAACGCAGGCAGACACCCACCCAACAGCCATCCACCTCACGCCAGCCTACAGCACCAGCACCTTCACCCAATGACAGCACACCTGACTCTCCTACAACCACCTCCTCTACCTCCACTTCCATCTCCACTTCTCCTCCCTTTTACCTTGGCCCTAAAAAACTTTTCCTGGCTAACCTTGACCTCTTTCCCCCCGATGAGCTCCCCCATCCATCTTCAAAGAGTCCCAAGAGCACCGCAGCCACCACCAGCCCAGCTTCGGGTGTCACTGTTGTGCATGGGTTCTGGAGCCCACCCTTTGCCAGCAGTGACACATCCATCAGCAGCAAGGACACGTCCAGCCCCCCCCCCGGCAAGAGGACCCGCAAAAACAAGGGCCGCCGTGCGATGACCGACAGGGCTGCCCCCAAGGAGCAATGTGCGGCCACTTCACCACCCACACCATCTAGGGGAGGCAAGGGCCCGAGAGCCCCATCAAATGAGCGGAAGGGCAGCAGGAGCGCGGAGAAGGTGGACCCCACATGCCACATCCCAGCTGGGAAGGAGGACACTAAGGAGGCCAGGAGTCCGTCCCCGAAGGGTCCAGAAACGTCACGGTCCGAGGGCGACTGAGACGGGAGTCCAGGCAAGGTCTGGCTCCCTTGACCTGCTGGATGAGCACCGCTGAACCGGGCCCGCGGTGCAGAAGAGCACCGCTGAACAGGGCCCCGCCGTGGAGATAGGCACCGCTGAACAGGGCCCCGCCGTGGAGATAGGCACCGCTGAACAGGGCCCGCGGTGCAGAAGAGCACAGCTGAACAGGGCCCCGCCGTGGAGGTAGGCACCGCTGAACAGGGCCCCGCCATCTCAAGCACCACTCCGCTGGGCCCTTCATCTCAAGCACCGCTCCGCTGGGCACCGCCGTCTCAAGCACCGCTCCGCTGGGCCCTTCCTGTCATGCACCGCTCCGCTGGGCACCGCCGTCTCAAGCACCGCTCCGCTGGGCCCTTCATCTCAAGCACCACTCCGCTGGGCACCGCCGTCTCAAGCACCGCTCCGCTGGGCCCTTCCTGTCATGCACCGCTCCGCTGGGCACCGCCGTCTCAAGCACCGCTCCGCTGGGCCCTTCATCTCAAGCACCGCTCCGCTGGGCACCGCCGTCTCAAGCACCGCTCCGCTGGGCCCTTCCTGTCATGCACCGCTCCGCTGGGCACCGCCGTCTCAAGCACCGCTCCGCTGGGCCCTTCATCTCAAGCACCGCTCCGCTGGGCCCTTCCTGTCATGCACCGCTCCGCTGGGCACCGCCGTCTCAAGCACCGCTCCGCTGGGCCCTTCATCTCAAGCATCGCTCTGCTGGGCCCCGCCGTCTCAAGCACCGCTCCGCTGGGCCCTTCATCTCAAGCACCGCTCCGCTGGGCACCGCCGTCTCAAGCACCGCTCCGCTGGGCCCTTCCTGTCATGCACCGCTCTGCTGGGCACCGCCGTCTCAAGCACCGCTCCGCTGGGCCCTTCATCTCAAGCACCGCTCCGCTGGGCACCGGCGTCTCAAGCACCGCTCCGCTGGGCCCTTCATCTCAAGCACCGCTCCGCTGGGCACCGCCGTCTCAAGCACCGCTCCGCTGGGCCCTTCCTGTCATGCACCGCTCTGCTGGGCACCGCCGTCTCAAGCACCGCTCCGCTGGGCCCTTCATCTCAAGCACCGCTCCGCTGGGCACCGGCGTCTCAAACACCGCTCCGCTGGGCCCTTCCTGTCATGCACCGCTCCGCTTGGCACCGCCGTCTCAAGCACCGCTCCGCTGGGCCCTTCATCTCAAGCACCGCTCCGCTGGGCCCTTCCTGTCATGCACCGCTCCGCTGGGCACTGCCGTCTCAAGCACCGCTCCGCTGGGCCCTTCATCTCAAGCACCGCTCCGCTGGGCCCCGCCGTCTCAAGCACCGCTCCGCTGGGCACCGCCGTCTCAAGCACCGCTCCGCTGGGCCCTTCATCTCAAGCACCGCTCCGCTGGGCACCGCCGTCTCAAGCACCGCTCCGCTGGGCCCTTCCTGTCATGCACCGCTCCGCTGGGCACCACCGTCTCAATCACTGTTTATGGTTCACTGTGCCCACCATGCCTCCTCCTTGACCAGTGGAGACTGTCATCCACCTGATGGACTGTGGCTTTGCACTCCCCAGGATGGTCCAGTGGGCAGCCCACCCACTGTAGAGACATTGAGAGACTTTGGCTTTGCACTCCCCAGGATGGTCCAGTGGGCAGCCCACCCACTGTAGAGACATTGAGAGACTGTGGCTTTGCACTCCCCAGGATGGTCCAGTGGGCAGCCCACCCACTGTAGAGACATTGAGAGACTGTGGCTTTGCACTCCCCAGGATGGTCCAGTGGGCAGCCCACCCACTGTAGAGACATTGAGAGACTGTGGCTTTGCACTCCCCAGGATGGTCCAGTGGGCAGCCCACCCACTGTAGAGACATTGAGAGACTGTGGCTTTGCACTCCCCAGGATGGTACAGTGGGCATGGTGGCTCCTCGTGGATCTGGCGTCGTGGACTCATGTGGCTGTGGTGCCCCCCCTTCCCTTCCCCCTGAGGTGCCTGTAGTTTTTACATCTGATGCCCCTGCAGTGTTCTCTCCAAAGGACTCAGGTCTCCTGTGTGGGCTTTGCCCTTATTTCTCAAGACTTTGGCCCACGGACATGATGAATTCGTAGGATGTGCAGGACTTGTTAATTCAGTTATACACTGATGTGTATGTCATTAGTTTTGTTGTGAATATCTTTCATGGTTGTACGATAATTTTCTGGAGCTTTTTGGTAAATAAATATTTATTCAAAATTTGATTATGTCCTAGCATTTTTCAGGGGTGTTTGGGTGGTGTCACTGTGACTTGTTGCTCTGCATTGGTGTGTACATAGGTTGGGGGGTCGCATATGTGTGTGCCCGTAACCTTTCGTCCTCCCCCTCCCGTGTGTCGTAGGTGCAGTACTCACAGTTGTCGTCTGCGCCGGACTTCGTACTCGTGGTAGATGAGAAGGTAGACGAGAGCAGGTAGGATGTTTAATTCGGGTTCCATGCTGTCCTCCTTCCTCCTGGAGTGCGTAGTGGTGAGCGTTTTCCCGTCCGTAGTCTGTTTCCGCCGTGTTTTTATCGGCGGTGCTCCCGCCCCGGAAAAGGTGGCGTATTGGTGAGTTGGAATAGTGTGGGCGGTACATTGGCTGCCGCCTGTCTGTTGGCGGTGACCGCCGCGCTGTTTGTTTGTACCGCCGTGGCGGTCGGAGTGTTAAAGTGGCTGTCTGTGTTGGCGGTTCCCGCCAGGCTCAGAATCCCATATTTTTTACCGCCAGCCTGTTGGCGGGTTGGCCGCCGCTTTAACACTGACCGCCAGGGTTAGAATCACCCCCATAATGTAAAGGAGTACATCAAACTTTATTATATATGTATGAAAGGAAACTCAAACACCTAAACTAACCTAACGTATCCTAACTATATATTACCCACAACTGGCTCTAACTACCCTAAGCTAAACTTACTTATCACATGTAACTAAACACTCTAAACATCAACCCCCCACTCCCCTTATATGATGGGACACGTGTAGGACAACATATACTAACCTACACACATACTAACTAATCCTAAACAAATATATTTTTATTTTTTATTTTAAATACACATAAACCCCAACATTAATATCCCCACCCACCCACCCACAAACCAACATGTAATAATAGAAGCCCCCCATCCCCAACCCACTTATCATAACTAAACTAACAGCTTACTCTAACCTATCACTAAGCGCCCTAAACCCACTTAAATACAGTATGAGGAAAGAGGAGGGAGGGAACGGAATTAGGGGTGAGGAACAATCAACTCAAAGATTTGCCCTCCTCAGTATTTTTTTTATCAATCGCAGTCTCCTGCTGTTGCAGGCCACCTCCTGCTGTAGACTGTCCTTGTCCCGCAACATACGTTGCATGTCACGTTGGAGGTTGCGGAAAGCTGCCATATCCATTGCTCCAGCTGTGGTAGTCTGAGTAGCACTTGATGTTGCAGGTGCTGGTGCTGTGGTTGGAGTTGGTGGTGCAGATGGTGCTGTTGTTGGGCCTTGTGCTGATGAGGTTGAGGGACCAGCTGGAGTGGCTGTCATCCCAGTGTCCACTGTGCTTGGAGTTGGTGTGGTGGCGGCTGTTGTTGCCAATGCTGGCCCCGCTTAGCTAAAAGCCCTCTATGCCCCTGTGGCTCTCTCATGACAATACCACCTAGCCATCATACAGTACCCAGCTTCCACATCGAGGATGTGTCTGTACCGCACTGCCCACCGCTGAAATTCACAGATTTCCTGTGCATTCATATGGGCAGCTGTAAAAATAGAGACAGGCAAACATTAGTGACATCATTGTGTGATACATTCACAGATGATAATCTAACACTTCCTCACAAATAGCACATGCAGTCCATATCACAGTACAGATGATATAATGTCCCTTGGAAATGACATACCAATGCAGCCTACCCATCAACTATGCAACAGCACAGCAACGCACAACAAGGTGTGTACTTAATTAACTGATCTGTGCATATATGTAGTGCAATTGGTCACAAAACAAATGCTGCAAGTACTCAACATCTGACAGGCCAACTAATCCCTATCTTCTGGATCAAATTCAAGGCATACAAGACCTGTGATTTTCATATGGAACTGAAAGGATGGTATGCAGTTGGCAATCATAAGGGGGCATTGTAGTTTGGCACACATGAATGCTTGAATTACATGTCTGTCATCTACACTGTGAACAGCACACCTAGCTACATATATTCTCCCCCTAACCCCGTGCCTCGATGGGGATGGGCATGCAATACATATTTTCAAACATCAAGAACAACCACGAAGCTTTGTCTAGCTGTTCACAGTTTTAGTCAGTGTCCCACAGGTAAGGAGGCCTGCCAACTAGGATTGAACCAACCGTTGGACAATCACATCTACATTCATGTTTCTATTTGTGGACAACCATCAACATCAGATCTCACTGACACATTTCCTAAATCAACCACATTGATGCAACCACCCATCTGGCCTTGACCTGCATGCACGCCTATGACATATCACTCAAGTGCCACGTAAATGGAGTACAACATGTGGAGCTAGATGCTGTGGGACAGTGACCCATACAGTCCTACATGTACATTACTTAACAGGGTTGCGCAAATTTGTGTGTAA
Source organism: Pleurodeles waltl (assembly GCF_031143425.1). Classification (NCBI taxonomy): domain Eukaryota; kingdom Metazoa; phylum Chordata; class Amphibia; order Caudata; family Salamandridae; genus Pleurodeles; species Pleurodeles waltl. The sequence continues at coordinate 804,327,934 of NC_090438.1, forward strand.
AACTGATGCATCACTGTTTTGTGTAAATTAGGATATGACTTGCTGACTAAATTATGACACTGGCCACCTCCAAATCAATTTTTGGCATACATGTGGCTACAAATCACCTTGTTCACCTGCCCATGCCTATTGCGCAGCACTCGACTCCCACTATATGACTCTCTGCCAGTGAATGTCTAACTCTTCCATGGAACACTGCGCCAACCTCCTGTCAAGTCCCATATCAGAACATGTGCCAGCTCATCATATCTTGTAATGTGTCCAACACACAGAAGTCAATCACACAACAGCTGCAAACACAACACAGGACACACATTTTCGCACTTATTGGATACGTCTGGGTCCTCGAATCGAGCTACTTCACCTATGATGTAGGGGGGTGGTCCACCTGTAAAACATGGAAGGGTGTTATGTGCTCAATGTCTGATCACTGTACAAAAGTTGGAACAACAAATCACTGTGTGTGACATTTTATAAGATAGAGCTGCACATCAGGCATGTAGACACCCCAACAGACATACCACTGCAAACATGCATGGACACTGTCACTCCAGTGAGTGATAGACACACATATGCACACATGCACTGGCCCTAATAATCATGTGGTGCCAAACATGATTACTCAATTTTGTGGATAATACATTCCAGATGGTACTCCATGTCATCTTTTGTAATTGGGAGACACATGCAATGCCACATTCCTTGTGCACTGCAATACCAGTGACTCATGTATTGTGGCTTGTGTATCAAGGGACAATGAGTAACTGTGTGATGGACATGTGAGTTGATTTGCTTTCATGAAGTATTGTGCTTTCAGTGGTCCATAATAGGTGTGCCAGTGTTGTATGTAGGATACATATGCCACATTGGCAGTGTACCCCATGATGGCAGGGATCCTGTGTGTTAATTGATGACAATGTTATGATAAACATGGATTGGCTACTTTTCTGTTACAAAACTGCAAAATGATGTATGCTGACAGTGACTTAGTTGATCATCGTTGACAAAATGCATGGGCATAGGTGTAGTCATTGCACCTGAAATGTGTCACTCTGGGCCATGTGTACCTATATCAGGTATTGTGAATCACACATTGTCAGATTCATCAATTTACAATTAGCAAGTTGGGTGATCAGAGGTAGTACACCCGAACTGACACTGTTCAACCTGCATTCCACATGTCCACAAACATTGCATGCAGCATGTCACAACATCTGCTACTGTCACTTCAGAGAATTGTACTGTACACAATAGTCAATTTGGTACTCACCAACAGGGCCACTAATCACCACACCCAGGTGGTCCAGCAGGTCCTGCTCTCCGGCTACCAGGTCAGCCCAGCGATGCTTCAGTTGGTGATCATTACGTTGGGTGTTGAAAATGCGCCTCAGTTGGAACAGCACCTTTGCCCACCTCACATGGCCCCCAGCCTCCAACATCAGGGAGAGGAAGTGGCACACCAGCCACACAAATGCACCTACCTCCTCCTCACCCATTCACCCCAGCCGTGGCCTTCCCGACATCACACCAAAACAATAATTGAAAAGTAAAGAGGGAAAAACAGGGAAAGGAGGTAGAAAAAGGAAACTTATCTAACCCAAAGACAGCCCAAAACTACCCCAACTAATACTACCCACAAACAGACTCCCAACAGTACAAAAACAAATCTAAATACAAAATAATGACACAAATACACTTACACAGGATACAAAAGACACTTATCAAACACCAAAAGACAATATATAGAGCACACAGGAGACAAAATCACAAAATCTACAGAGAGACAATCCAAAACACAGCCACACAGTCTAGAATAATCACAGACTGCAAAGTGAAAGTGAAAATACACCCACTGTACCATTTCTGCAAACAAGATATCTATTACATCACTTCATGTCTCATTTGCGGCCCGTTGTTTGTCTGGCGTGTACATTTTTTACGCTTACGGGGTTTGCGTCAATATTTTTTTATGCATATACGTTAAAATCCCAAGCATTCATGGATTAATACATTTTCAATGGATAGCCGCATGCCTGGGGTGCACTGGTGGAATTAATGCTAGGGACCAATTGATGTATAATGTGCGTGAGCATACTTTTTTAACGCATATGTGTCATTTTTACACATATGCGTAATTTCTTGAAGCATTTGCATAAAAAATTCTGTCTTAAACTGTGTTTGCGTCATTTTTCAAATTTTAACGTGCATGCAGCCTATAACTAGACAAAGATGGGATGGTATGACGTGCAGTGTGTGTTCTAGTGTTTGGGCACATGTGGCAGACCATACTACTATGGCCCATAATACTCATGTTGTTGTGCAGGATTAGCTCTCTTAACTGACGCAACAGCAGCACAAACTTTGGAAATTTAATTTGGATTTTTCAAGTTTGCGTAGGTGTTGCAACAATAGAGGACAGCAAGGCTACGCTACTAAAAAATGAATCATGGCCTGTATGTTTTGTGTGTGAATTGTGTGTTAAAATAATTTGTCTGCCTCTATGGGAATGGCATGCAAAACATTTGGAGTAATGTTCATGTATGAATGTGTTACAAATGAGTATAACCATCAAATGCCAATCAATGAGGTACATCAGACATGATATTTGTTTGTAATATCTGTTGCCTCTTAGTCTGTGTGTACTTGCTTGACATTAGGGACAATACATTTCCCATTACTAATTATACACAGGAAAGATCGATGACAGCTGATGAGGGCTATGTCAGATATGTTACCCCTCATGTCTCATGAAATGTTGGCTACCACTTCATGGTCAGGCATTTGATAGCTAATGTCACACTTACTGCTTTCAAGGGTTTGGTCATACATTCCTGTTACCAATGCAATTTCACATCCACTGCCTCATGTATGATGCACTTTTTTACCTTGTGATTGATGGTGTCTTAGTTTGGTGTCATATGCTGCAATGGACCATGTTGGCAACATGGATGTGTCTCATAGCTGTGGTCCTATGAAATTGCCCTTCAATTGTGAAATAGACAGGATGTATTTAAAACAACAGTGCGTGATGTTTGCTGTACATTCATACTCATGAACTGTGATGTGGCATCTGAAGCATGTAAATTTGTCTTTGTCAAGTTCTGCAATGCTCCATGAGGCATTACTCTGATTATGATTCCTAGAGATCATGCGATGCATAAATAATTACCCAGAGCATGATTGAGTCATAAAGTGAGGTGTTTAATTCCATATCATAACAAAGTGATGAAAGTGACTATTGTTGGAAAACAATTTGTACTATATGTTGTCTGCGACACACATTCCTGCAGCTGTGTTAGGATGTTCCCCCTCATTTTCCCGGACAGCATCATCATCCTCCTCCTCTTCAGGCAGTTGTTGTTCAGGTTCATATAGGGGAATGTTCCTCCTAACACAAATGTTGTGCAGGATGGCACAGTTCAAAATGATCTTGCGGACCATTTCTGGGGAATATAGGAGGCTGCCTCCGGTGATGTCCAGGCACCTGAATCTGGACTTCAAGATGCCAAAAGTCCGTTCAACTATGGTGCTTGTCCTACAATATGCCTCATTATAGGCATGCTCTGCTGCGGTGCTTGGGTTTGCAAATGAGGTCATGATCCATGTCTGGATCCCATAACCCTGATCAGCTGAAAGACAAAATGGGAGTAAGTATTTTGTTGTTGGTTGCACCGGGAATGTCACTTTGCATGGCAGTTGTTCTCTTGTGTCGTCTGTGACTCATATGTGTTTGTGGTATTGTGTGGGAACCTAGGCTTCTGTGAGGTTCTTTTTGCATTGGGTAGTTTGACTAGCAAAACTGGTGTTTGGCTAATTGACCTGATATCTCTGGTATATTTAGAAACTTGCAGTACAGTGTGTATCTCCCATGCGTTATGTAGTGAGAAAGATGTGTCTGTGTGCATTCACTGGAGGTGACATGATACTTTCACACACACAATAGATTCCACTGTGGTGGTAACATGGTTGCACTACATGGCCTGGACATCCCATCCAATTAGACATATGTAATTGCAGGTGAAATGCAACAGTGAGGCCCTTTGATTTGGCTAGGTGACAATGCACAACACATCTCCATCAGTTGGCATCAGTGAAGTGTTCAGTATTGACAATGCACAATTATCCCATGTGTGACTAGTTCTATGCAAACCTGTTTTTGTTCCTTCACCCAGTTGGCTCATGTGCAACCGTGCACCTACACTACTGAACTTGCTCCAGGTGAGCTGGCTAACTTGGTTGTGGAGATGAAGGTTTTAGTGTATGATCGTCCATCTCCCTGTACATCTGTTATGTAGATGGTGAATTGTCTCATTCAGTAGGTGTAGCAGTGTGCACTTTGCATTAGTGTCACATCAACATGTTTTCATTGCACAGTCCACTTCCTTATTGTTAGCTGGCAATGTCACCCCAGGGGTGATGTGGGATGTTGGTACTGCCTCAATAACTCAATGTCACCTTCATTTAAGTCAGCATCATCATGCTATGTGTCTCATGGTGTTTGACCTGCAGCAACACACATTGCACACCCCTTACACACGACGTATTGCTTAGAAAGGTGTGGGATTGACTGTGGCCTTATTTGATATTGAATGGTTAGTCTTCCAAGTTGTACTGCCAGTTAAGGCCATGTCATTGTCACTGTGTGGTTTTAAATTGGTCCCTTGTGGCTCTAGAGTGGCATCTATTGTTATTTGCAGCCGTCATTTGTCCTTAGGTGTGGATCCCATTGGGCCAGGATATCAAACATGACTACCAGTGTCATACCTCAGTGTCTTCCTGCCCACGTGTCAAGATAGTGGTGTATGTCTTGTGTGTCCTACAGGGTTGCTGTGCTGTGTGTAAATTACTAGGTTTCTGTACTTAACGACAAGAAGGCCATTGCCATATCATCCATCCTGGAAGTGCTGATTGATGGTGCTGTGGCGGAAGATGAAGGAATCATGTACACTCCCAGTATACTTTGCCATGATGTTGGTGAACAATCCCTGGTGATCAACAATGGCCTGCACATTGATGGAGTGTGTGGGCTTTCTGTTGCGGTATAGGTGCTTGGTTGCAGCAGGTGGTAAAATCCGGACATGTGTGCAGTCAATGGCACCAAGCACATGCGGGAAGCCATTAATTTGGTAAAACCCCTGTTTGGTCTCATGCTGCTTCTGCTGTGTGTTGGGGAAGCTGATGTGGAGGGGTGTGAGGGAGATGATGGCATCAAGTACCTTGCGAAGGAAGGCAGAGAATGAGGGCTGTGAGACTCCGGCAACCCAGGCACCATTAGTTTGAAATGAGCCACTTGCCAACATGTGCAGGCCAGATAGCAGCTTGGTCTCCGGTGGAATTATGTGGGGTGTCTGCAAGCTGGCTATTAACTATGGCTCAATTTGGCACAGCAGCTGTTGTATGGCTTGCCAGTTCAGTCTGTACCTCTGAATGATATCATGTTCCCTGAGGCCCAGGAGGGTTGTTCTGGTCCTGAAGAGTCTCTCCTGCCTTCTGCGTTGCCTTTCGGTCCACTGTGGTGTGGTGGTAGCTGCTGCTGTTGGTCCTGTGATCTGCGTCTTCTGGCATGCTGCATGAGTAGCACCTCCATGTCGTCCTTCTTGAGCAATGATGTTGCTTGTGTGAGTTTTCCTTAAGTAGTGGTGTGTTTGCCCCATTTTAACGCCTGCCCTGACCCAGGAGTTAAAATTTGATGCAAATCAGAATTTGCGTCATTTTCCGTCTCCGCCTCCCATCCGTGCGTCATTTTTGCCCGGTTGGATAAATATGGCGCACAGTGTTTAGACAGGAACGCCTACCTCGCATCTCATTGACGCATGGCAGTTACACGCATCCAGAAAATGACACACACTCTGATATTTTGACGCTAGACGGGTCTAGCGTCAAAATCTAAGTATGGTGTTAAATTTGCGCCGGATTAGCATAAAAACAATTACGCTAATCCAGCGCAAAGGGAGTATAAATATGGGCCTTAGGAGTTCCAATCTCTTTAGAATCAGATAGGGGAACACACTTCAATAATGAAGTGATTAAACTATTGTGTGCAGCATTGAACATTGAACAGAAGTTGCATTGTAGTTACTGCCTTGAAGCATCAGGACTAGTTATATGTTATTTGGGTATTCCCAAAGATTTACCAGATGGAGGATTTGAAAGTTTCCAAAAATGACAGAATTACATCATAAGAGAAAGAGGAGGGAGTCCTTTTCTGCGATAGTGGGAGATATCTTTGGTGCAGTGATTCCTTCACTGGGAGTCATCCTGAATTCGATCAAGATTCGAAAATTGTCTACTATTGTGGATAACATGCTGACAAATTTTTCAGGTGCTATACTCCTGATAGATACTGAATTACCTGCGGATAGAGCTATGACTCTTCAAAATCGTCTTGCTTTAGACATTCTTTTAGAGAAGGATGCCGGAGTCTGTAAAATGATTAATTCTAGGCATTGCTGTTCTTACATACCTAACAATAGTAAAGAGATAAGAGACTTAGGGCCAGATGTACCAAAGGATTTTACCCATTCTGTGTCTATGGGAAAAGGCTTTCGTACATATGGCCCTTACTTACTAATCTGACTAACGCAAGTAGTGATTTGAAAGAATTAAAAGAACCTGGTGTTTGGGAAAAGATTGGTAAGGGGTTTGCTTCGGTAGGAAATTGGCTTAGTAGTATTTGGAATGGGATGCTGTTGAAAATATTACAGGGAATATTAATTGTTGTGGGTTGTCTATTGGTAATATGGGGATTGTGCAAATTATGCAATTGAATTAAATTGAAACGGTCTGAAAAGAATAAGAGGAGGGAAGAAAAGAAAAGGGAAAGAATTTATAGGAAAAATTTGAGAAGACAAAATGTCAAAGAGATAGAATCATAAAAGTTGTGGGTGGTAAAATTGGTGTGATGACACATTTGGTCATCAGAGGAGAGATTGCTGAAGCAGATGTCATAATTAGAAATTTATTAATGAGTGTTTACATATCTTGAATAATGACTTATGTGGAAAACGAATAACATAGTAAATATAATGTGCAGGTTTGAAATTGTGACCTCGAAGAATGGGCTCCAGTGTTCACAAAATGTACTAATTAATGATTAATACATATCAAATATTGAAACTGCATTAGATTCATGTAGTAATATGTCATATTTAGGGTCATGAAGTAAGCTTAGTTATTAATTGTAGGCCTTAAACTTAGCGGGTGTCTTGGTCTAGTTTGCAAGGCCTCATGCAGAAGCTGTATTTCTTAGCATTTAATAGAAAATGCTTACAGAGTGAAATAACTGTGAAATGTTCATTGTCATGTAAAAAGGATTTTCATGAGAACCAACTAACAGGAGACAGTGTCCCTAAAAGTGTAGCAACTGTTGAGGTTGTATACATGACTGACATTTTACAGAGACAAATGGTTGACGAAGTATTTTGCTGAACTCTATGGAATATGCAGTACTATTGAAGCTGACTTTACTAATGATTTGTACTGATGCTTTAGTATGCATTGTGATTCAAGCTTTGATTGGGTTATGTTTCTTGCGCCTTTTTTGGTTAACCAATATCATTAATTGCATTTGATTTGATTTGGAGATCAATCTACATGACATTAGTATTGTTAATATATGGGAAATAAACTTAATAAACGTTTACTAAAGGGTGTGGTTATTCATGACTGAAAAGTCATGGTGTGTGACAATTACTGACTCCATTGATTATTGATTGATCGATTTGACTAATGATTATTGATTATTGCGTATTGATTAGTGTTTCTGTTCTAGAGCTATGGTAAGAACATCCTGAACGAGTCAAAAGGTTCATCAACCTATATGCATCCCCTTGTAAGTTTACTTATTAAGGTTCAACGCGCTAACAATATAGAACAAAAGCCAGAAACACTTGTTGTAGTGGGGCTAGGTGACTGTATTTGCATTTTCCTAGGTTGAGGTATGGATGTTGGTTGCTGCAGGTCTTGGGGTTCTTGAAAAGATGGAAGCAAGTGGTATTGGCGGTACTACATGAATCAGAGTAATCTGCACATCCTCTGTGCCACTCTCCATAGGAGCACTCACTGGTTCATCCTCCCCGATTTTACAGCTTAGCAGAGTATGACTTATTTTCCTCAGAGGAAATAGTGAAGACAGTGTGTCCAGTGGAAGAGCATCCACAAACATTCTGTTCTTCTGCAGCAAGCTCAGTTTTCTGCTTTGCTTCTACCTCTGGAGGATCTAGGGAAGCAGACTCTAGTTGCTGTAAAATTTTCAGTCAAGATTTGCTTTGCTGCTGGGACAATTCAATTCCATATTCATCGCTCCCAGCGATAAATGCAGTCACTGCAGGACTGAGAGACATCTCCTTTGGTTATGGTGTTGGTGATGTTCTTGATCCAGTGTTGATTCTCCTGGCTAGTGCCACTACCTCCCCTCCACCAAACTTTCAGCATTGCTCGATAGGATTGCACAAATATACACATAAAATGTTACTAGGCCCACCCTTTAATACACCACCAGTAAAGCAGAAAAAATAAAATAACAGAAAAAATAACCAAGTTATTAAAATACAATAGCACATCAAAAAGGAAATATTGAAAAAATATTAAAATACATTTAAAAAATGCCTAAAGCACAAACATAACGAAGCACCACTTACCCCTGCAAGATACTTTCAAAGGGAAATAGAAACAACTAATCAACCATCTCACACAAAAAAACACACAAAGTGGTGGGCAAGCAGAAGCACATGGGGGTTTGCGTAAGAACAAAGGGAAGTGTCTGGCTACATGGGCCTGTACTCCAGGAGTCATTGCGACAGTAGCCACCAACATGCGAATGAAGGCAAACAATAACCTACAATTAACATGAATACAAGGCTACCTATGAACTCCTAAAATAATAAAATCATTTTCCAGCACAGCAGCAGTGAGAATGTGAAAAATGCATTAAAACATCCACGACCTATAGCAGAGTAGGCCCCCAAAATTAAAAGAAAACACAGTATGAAGATACATCTGGACAGAATTCACAAAAACACAAGGAAAAGGAAGCAATATTACCAATGATCCAAAAAATCTATTATCCTTTAATCTCACATGAGCCTGCCTCCATCCTCCCCACTCCAATACCCAGGCCATCAGCAATAAACAAACAAAATAAAAAAGGAACAAAAATAGTGGTGCCTACCAACACAAATATGTTCGAAAGAACTGTACTGAAAGTACTTGTAAAGTAAAGAATCCAAGGGTGGATGATTCAGCAGAGTTTGCAGTTCAAGGAAGAGTGACACTTTCCCTCCAAAATCCAAATCCAAAATGACTAGATAAACTACAGGGAGGAGTGTGTGAGATGAAGCGGAAGTTGATACTATGGGGGTCATTACGACCTTGGCGGGCGGCATCAGCCGCCCGCCAAGATCTGACCGCCGTGCGGCCGCCAATGCGGCCGCACCCCCGCCACGGCCAATTGGAGATCCCCGCTGGGCCGGCGGGCGGAAACCTGGTTTCCGCCTACCGGCCCAGCGGGGATCACGGCCGCAACATAGGAGCCGGCTCCAAATGGAGCCGGCGGTGTTGCGGCCGTGCGACGGGTGCAGTTGCACCCGTTGCGCTTTTCACTGTCTGCGCAGCAGACAGTGAAAAGCTGCATGGGGCCCTGTCAGGGGGCCCCTGCACTGCCCATGCCAGTGGCAAGGGCAGTGCAGGGGCCCCAGGGGCCCCATGACTCCCCGTTCCGCCAGCCTTTTCCTGGCGGTGCAAACCACCAGAAAAAGGCTGCCGGTCGGGGACTCGTAATCCCCTGGGCAGCGCTGCAAGCAGCGCTGCCCTGGCGGATTATCACCGCCGGGGCAAAAGTGGCGGAATACCGCTGGCCCCGGCGGTGCGACCGTGACGCTTCCGCCACGGTCGTAATCCGCCTGGAAGCACCGCCAGCCTGTTGGCGGTGCTTCCGTCATTTTAGCCCTGGCAGTCTCGGACCGCCAGGGTCAAAATGACCCCCTATATATACAGTAACATTCCGCTTTATGGCACTTCCTCTGTAAACCGAAACACATTTTTTTTAAAAAGCATTCCAAACTCAAAAATTACATGACGGTCTGCTGGGATATAAAAGGTAACATAAAATTCCACCCGCATTTGGGTCCAAAGCATTGTTACTGCACATCGATCACATTGCTCCCGTTTTCCAGTAACAGGATTTTTTCCCCAAATGAACACCTGATTTACACGAGGCAGAGCAATGGCATAATATTTTGCATTAAATATAAATTTGCAACATAAAATTCATGAGATTATGCCAGATTGTGCAGGCATAACAAAAATTACAGCTAGGCAGAGTTCTGGTCTCCATTAAGCATCTTATCCCACCTTTAAATACCCTCTCCCTGTTCTGGCGATTCCGGTGGTTACAGGCCCCGGTAAGTACATGTACTGGTAAAGGCATGTACAAAGCACAGGTAGGGACTACTTTACTTTTACGCTGTCTCACATTGGTGAACTAGCAGCTGTATTTTGAGTGGTATAGTAGCCCTAAACAATGTTTGTGGTCTAAATTTTTGAATGTATTATTGAACTGATCCTGAAAGAACCATAATAACTTGTAAAGCACTGAAAAGTTGGACTGTATTTGTCTAGGCCTTGCATAGGTCAGCCAGTGAGAGTAGTATATTAGATTCAAAGATACATGCTGTGCTGGAGCTAATACATATTTAGGTGATTTAGGGCCTGATTTATACTTTTTTAGCACCACATTTGTGTCATTTTGTGTTGCAAAAGTGGCGCAAACTTAGAAAATTCAATTATATTTTGGACGTTTGCACCATTTTTGCGTAAACAAATGACGCAAATGTGGCGCTAAAAAGTATAAATCAGGCCCTTAGCTTTCTCACTTGCAAGGATCATGCGATCTATGAGTTGGATGACATACTTTGAGGGCTCATTCAGAAGGTAGATCAATGCTGGTTTTATATTCCGAAAACCAGAGTTCTTATTACTGGTCATATAGTTCTTTTGCATGCCTGGTGATGCTCAGGAGAAGCAAAGAAGCATAAAATTAATTAATAATTTCAGATGGCAGCTACTAAATGGACATGCTGGTAACCTAAACCTAATTTGGTATTGCCTTGCCAGGGTTTCATTGAGGGGCAGGGTGCCACTGCATACCATAAAGATGAGCCTTTCCTGTGTTGAATTAGCGCTCACATGAGTAATTAGCCTTCTGCTCAGGTTTGTACTTTCCTTGGAGTACGTTGCAGGTGCCGCCAGGATGGCAGCCAGACAAAAATCCTCCCTAATGGCCCAGAAATCCAGAATAATGCTCCTTCCATGTATCATTTCCCCACAACACCACTAGAATCAGATGTCAAAAGGCAGGCACCTCCCAATCTTACTGTTTTCTTTATATTTATATGCGCAGTAGCAATTTTCTCGGTCGAGAGCACCAGCGCTTTGACATGTTGAAAGGATTGTGGGCTTTTAACCATGCCCACCTCACGCCCATCACTTTCACTCGTTCGTGGGTTTGCCTTTCAGAAATCCATTGATGTCATTGGTAATTGCTTTACCTTGGTCCCGCCTTGGGGCAGTTTTGTTACAGCCTTGCAGACTGACCCAGTTACATGAATAATTGCATGATTGTCAATATACTTCAGCGTGGGTGAACTATTTTCTTCTTTTGTCTCTCCCCTTCGTGGTCCATGGCAACCATGGCCTTCACATCGCTCACAGCGCCAACAGCGCAAACCCATCTGTGGAATTGGAGCACTGGTCACATTGTTCACACTGTTACCTAATCAGAGTAATTTCTTTTGTCTCTCCCCTTCACATTCCATAGCTTTCCCAAAAACACATATACATGATAAATGTTTTACGAAAAACCACAGAAATCCACATGGCTCTCCAGTGACAGTGGGAGAGCAAATACTACAATATTCACTGCACTTGGCAAAAGTCGCCCCAAAATGCTTTGCAAACATTCATTTTAAAAATATTGTTGCCCATAATTCAGCCTGTGGTAGCCCTAGGGCAATGGGACCACCACCAAAATGTTCAGCGTGACACACTCTTTCTGTTTAAGTCCCCACACTAGGTTAGTGGGGACCCCAAAATAATAACCCTCCAATCATTCAGTCTCTTTTTAAGCTTACTTGTAGATGGGAGCTTTTGTTTTACAATAGCTTGTGTTCTAAGGATTTTAATGTAGTTGACCTGCTAGACCTGAAACTATGTAAGGAACTACATTCTCTAGGGGCTAAACATATGGTTGAGCTACATTACTTTGTGTTTTTCTATTTTCATATGGTTATTTTCTCTTGGAGAACATTATATGGTTACATGACCACGTTTCTTACAAATGATATTTTTATTGTGGTGTCCTTTAGGGGCTGTTCTGAGCATTAGTCACCATACTATAATATTTGCTGCACTTGGTTGTCCCATAATGCTTTGCAGGGCATTATTTTACAAAAATGTTTTGCTCATAAGTTAGCCTGTGGTGGTCCTAGGACAATGGGACCACCTTCCAAATGTGCACCGCAACCTGCTCTTTCTGTCTAGATAATTTCTGGGTCCCCACACTAAGTTAGTGGGGCCCCCAAAATAATAACCCCTCCTTCCGTTCAGTGTCTTTTTACACTCTCTCATGGTTGGAGCTTTTGATTTACAGCTGAGTGTAGTTTGTGTTTTAAGGGTTTTGTTCATCATATTATTGCAGGAGGCCTGCGAGTCTTAAAAGTGTTTAATGCATTATGCTCTTAAGAGGCTAAATATATGGTTACACTGCAATATTTTCAGTCATTTTTTTCATGTGTTTATGCCCTCTAGGGGTTATCTATAAGGTAGCATGACCATGTTTCTTAAAAATGCATTACAGTCTAATTCCAAAAGTTTATTTCTGATAAAGGTGTTTATTGGGTTTAGATGATCATTTTATATGGGTTGTTAATGTCTCAGTATTGAAATTACGACCATGATTCAGGCCAACTTAACATCCTTATTACACTATGACTGTTTGAACACTCTTGATATGTTTGGCTAACCCATCTAGCTTATTTCTATTGTTACTTCTCCTCTTGTTTTGGGAGTTGTGTGAGCCAGTCAGCAACTCTGATAGTGGGCTGGTGAAAGTGGTGTTCTATTGAAACTAGCACAGCAGATTTAAATTAGGATGCTAAATGGCAACATTTTCATTTTCCGCTGCAGATAGAGGAAGAAGCTAAATGGATGTGCTTTAGTTATATGCAGGGCCACTGGAATTATGTGGCAGGAACGACCAAATCATGAAGTAGGGTTGATCAATTTATGTGGCAAGAAAAGTCAGTTATGAATTTGCAACACCAATAGATCCAACTCAAGCAAATGCGAGACCCATTGCATTGCAAATGCTTGTTTATCCTGCTTGCTGTTTTTCTTATGCTGCTGGGATACGCATGCCAGGAGGGCTGCCTCTGAAGAGAATAGAAAGTTACCTCATGGAGATTGAAGATGTCTCCCTTCCTGTTTGTACACTATTACTTCAACGTTCTTCAAAACGTAAGCAGCTTCTTTGACTTCGCTACAGAGCTTTCTGCTTTTTCAAGCAGTTGAGCTGTCATTGTACAAATTGGAGCAGGGCTGAGCAATTTACAAGAGAAATCAACATTTTTCCCAGTATTACCACTGGGTAATAAAATAGTTTTTTTGCTCTGAATGTGTCAGGAAAGTTTTGGAAATTTTGGAAAACATAAATAATAAAAAGACAGGGCGTTTGAATAAAGTACAACATATAGCCTTGAACTAACTGGAAAATGACAGTAATATTATCATTAATCTTATTACTACTTCTTGTTCCTGAGGAGCACTGCACTCTGCTGCATAAATATTAAAGATATCTTCCTTCATGTTCTTGGTACCATTTCTTTGATGTTCTTGCAAACTGTGTGTTGGTACACGGAGTGGCCTTCTCACTGCAGGCTCTATTATACTGACTGTCACTCCATTTCACCTGAAGTCGAGGAGAGCTGTATGGATCTCCTCTGGTATTGCTGAAAAAATCACATTTTCTCCTCATAGGGTCCTTTCCTTCTATTCTGTCTGAGGCACCTTCCATACACTTATAGGGTGCTTGTTTTCACTTCTATTTCTACAAGTCTGGCAAGTCCATAATCATTTATGGGCAGAACGCTGAAGCAAAGGGAAAAAGGACCATCTCTCCCATTCTCATCCAAGTCTACTATTCATCATAAAAATCATCAAAGAGTCTTTGTCCCTGAGAATTTCTCATTTGTAATGGATGGTGCCAGAGACTTCGGATGGTAGGTTCTGTATCAATCTCCACGCCTCTGACAAAAAGTCATCCACTACTGCCAAAAGACCTAAGAAAGACTTGGAATCTCCCTCCAAATCACCTTTTATTCTCACTTTAGAGGACATTATGGAAGAGATGAAAGTTAAAAAATCCTTTATGGTCGAGAAAGCCCCCCTCATACACATTGAGGAGAAATGGTCTAGTCATGACCAACATATTACAGCCATAGAGCAGCATATTAGTGATGTAGAGGACTCTATTCTGGTTGTATCTCAGTTGCCAAAATAAATTGAGCAACACAAGACAACCACTGAGGACTTCAAAAACAGAAATAAGAGAAATAACTTACAACTTTTTGGTATTCTGGAAAATTCAAAAGCTTCCCACATGATCTCATTTTTGCAAAAGGCAAACCTTTCCATTTACAGGAGCTTAACCCTCTAATTATTCAAAGAGCTCACCGACTGGGTGCCAAACTATTGACTTTATTACCTCGCTCCAAGCCCAGGGGCATAATTATTCTTTTCTTAAGCGCACTGACTTAATCTGTATACTCCCTGCAGCCAAACAAGCTGGGCCCTTGCACTGGTGTGGCCATAAGCTATATTTCTCACACAATGTCTCCAATGCCACAGGTGCCAGAAGGAAACACCTCCTTGAATTTCATCTGCAACTAAATTCCATGGACATTAGATATGATTTAGTTCAATCTTATTTCATCAAAATTACTTACAAAGAGACATCTCACACCTTTAAAAACTCATCTAAGCTGCAGAACTTTTTTTGACAACATTGTCATGACGACATGGACATTGGCACTACAACAAAACGTGACTTTTGTCTTTGATAAGTTTGCCGGATGATATGATTAACTCATTGTTTTTTTCTATTTAGGTACTGTGGGGCATATTTATACTCTGTTTGCGCCGTAATTGCGTCGTTTTTTTTTACGCAATTCTGACGCAAAACTAACTCCATATTTATACTTTGGCGTTAGACGCGTCTAGCGCCAAAGTCCATGGAGTTTGCGTCATTTTTTAGCGTGGACACCTACTTTGCGTTAATGATATGCAAGGTAGGCGCTCCCGTCTAAAAAATTGACTCCGAGGCATGTGCGCCGTATTTACACTCCCGGGCAAAATTCACGCCCGGGAGTGGGCGGGTCAAAAAAAATGACGTACGGCCGCTTTTGCGCCGTTTTTTAGCGCCTGGTCAGGGCAGGCGTTAAGGGACCTGTGGGCTCGGAAGGAGCCCAGAGGTGCCCTCCCATGCCCCCAGGGACTCCCCCTGTCACCCTTGCCCACCCCAGGAGGACGCCTAAGGATGGAGGGACCCATCCCAGGGACATTAAGGTAAGTTCAGGTAAGTGTTTTTTATTTAATTTTTTTGTGGCATAGGGGGGCCTGATTTGTGCCCCCCTACATGCCACTATGCCCAATGACCATGCCCAGGGGACAGGAGTCCCCTGGGCATGGCCATT
Organism: Pleurodeles waltl; assembly: GCF_031143425.1. Taxonomy (NCBI): domain Eukaryota; kingdom Metazoa; phylum Chordata; class Amphibia; order Caudata; family Salamandridae; genus Pleurodeles; species Pleurodeles waltl. Next base: position 804,343,680 of record NC_090438.1, read on the forward strand.
GGGCAAGGGGGCATGACTCCTGTCTTTGCTAAGACAGGAGTCATTTCTATGGGGGTTGGGAGTCGAAAAAAATGGCGCAAATCGGGTTGAGGCAAAAAATTTGCCTCAGCCTGACTTGCCCCATTTTTTGGCGCCCAAGCTCCATATCCCCCTACGCCGGCGCTGCCTGGTGTACGTCGTTTTTTTTCACACACACCAGGCAGCGCCGGCGGCTAACGCCGGCTAACGTCATTGAATAAATACGGCGCCCGCATGGTGCTTCAGAATGGCGTTAGCCGGCGCTAATTTTTTTTATGCAAAACTGCATTAGCGCAGTTTTGCGTCAAAAAGTATAAATATGGCCCTGTGTTTCCTTCAGATTAACCCCATTTTAACCTCTGTTTCTCTTGCTTTGTTATTCAGCACAAGATTTTCATGGAGTATGTATTTGTCTCTGTCCTCCCTGCCCTAATGTTACACCGCACTGCTCCTATTGACTCTCTCCCCTTGTACTCAATGGTAAATTTTCTTCTTTGTTGTACTATCTACCCTTATGTTCTTACCTTTATAGTCACATTTGTATATTGCATTTGTACCTCCAGCCCCTTACATCCTTCCCTAGTGGTGTAGTACTTCTCTCTTAATGTGCATTGTGTTCTTTTTTTCTTCTTCGCTGAGGCAGAGTCTGGCTCCATCTTCTTCAGGTGTTCCTCATTCTCCACATACCTGGGAATGGTCTATATTGTTTCTAGCGAGATTTCTGCAACCAAGGGATTTTTTTTCTGTGCTGCCTTTATCTTTTTTTCAGGGGAATTTTGTCCCCTATTCTTCCTTATTTGTTCTTCCTTCTTCCTTTCTTTCTTCCCCACTTTATTTATCTCTCAAGGGGGGTATCTTTATAACTAAGATACCTATGTATTATTTTGTTATTAACAGATGGCTTCTTGCAAAATACCACTTAAAATAACAGCATAGAATTGCAAAGGTTTGAGGAATCCCATCAAATGCCAATGTGTTTTGTTTCACCACTCAAGACTAAATTGCCAAACAGCATTACTAGAAGAAAAACATCTTAATGATGCAGATGTTGCTGAACTTAAAAAAGCAATGGGTGGGAGACCTTTACTTTTTCCCCTTTACGTTGCCTAAAAATGAATTGGCAATATTGTGTCATAAAGATTTATACATTTCACTTACAAAGTTCCTTCCCCATAAAGCCCACAAAGCATATAAGCCACTATTACTCACAAGGCTTTACCTGACTCCTGGAGGCTTTGTCATCCCACTTTTCAAAAATGTTGTTTTTACTCTGCTCCTCACAATTCAAAAAACTAGATTTGATTATTTCTTCCTCAGTAAAAATCTGACCCAGCACCTAATTCACTGGGAAACTGTCTCCATCTTGATTTGGGAAAATGGCCCCGTCTGTACTGATCTAAATATTCTCCCAGACAATCCTTCCAAATATCGCTGCAGGTTTAACAATAAGTGTTAGATCTTGCAACCAAAGGGTTGTCTTACTCCAGACTTTTTGCCTTTCATCGCCTGTTTTGTTGCTGTATCTTATTGTTGGCCTTAGGACTCTGACCACTTTACCACTTCTAGCCAGTGCTAAAGTGCATACGCTTCTACTCTAAACATGGTAATATTGGTGTTTCCACAAATGTCATATTTAATTTACTTGAAAGCTCCTTGTAAAGTGGTATCCCCTATACCCAGGGATTGTTAATTAAATACTACTAGTGAACCTGCAGCACTGAATGTGCATCCCACTTAAGTAGCTCTGTAAACATGACTGAGGCCTGCCCCTGCAGGGCCTGTGAACGCAGTGTCACTGTCCTTTAACATGGCATTTAAAACCTCTTTCCAAGAATTAAACTCATATTTTCTTACATATAAGCTACCCCTAAAGTAGGCTCTAGGTAGCAGGGTGCCATGTAAGTAAAATGCAGGTCATGTACTTTTAAGTTTTACATGTCCTGGTGATGAAACACTCCCAAATCGTTTTTCATTAGTGTTAAGCCTGCTCCTTTCATAGGCTAGCATTGGTAATTTCTTAATATACTTTTAAGCAGTAATTCCCGATCAGTAAGGAGTAGCTGCATCATGTTTCATATCATTGGGATAGTAATGATAAATGTTCTTTAGTGGTAAAGTCAGATTTATTATTACTACTTTAGAAATGCCACATTTCTTTGCTCGCACTGCTCTGTCTGCCCGACAGCCTGCCTCCAATACACATCTGGTCATGGCTAGTGGACAGCTACATTTGGAAATTCCCTCCAGACACCCACAACACTGGATACTCAGATGCATCTACATTCATCCACATACTGATGGGTCTTCCTGAGCAGGGGGGATGTGAAGGGCTCACACTTATACTTCAAACTGTAGTGACTTGAGCCCATACAAAGGGCTCATTACCCCCCACTGATAGTCAGCAGCCAGGGCTGGGCTGAAAGGGGGGCTGTGTTCCTTTGAATTCATCCCTCACATCAAGGAGCTTTTGGGCATGAGTACTGGGTCTCTACCCCCTGAAAATATCAAATCAAATCAAATCAAATCATTAGCATTTGTAAAGCGCGCTACTCACCCGTGCGGGTCTCAAGGCGCTAGGGTGGAAAGGGGGGGTTATCGCTGCTCGAACAGCCAAGTCTTTAGGAGTCTCCGGAAAGCGGAGTGGTCCTGGGTGGTCCTGAGGCTGGTGGGGAGGGAGTTCCAGGTCTTGGCCGCCAGGAAGGAGAAAGATCTCCCACCCGCCGTGGAGCGGCGGGTGCGAGGGACGGCAGCAAGTGCGAGGCCAGCGGAGCGGAGGGGGCGGGTGGGGACGTAGAAGCTGAGGCGTCTGTTGAGGTATTCCGGTCCCTTGTTGTGGAGGGCTTTGTGTGCGTGGGTGAGAAGACGGAAGGTGATCCTTTTGCTGACTGGGAGCCAATGCAGGTGTCTCAGGTGTGCGGAGATGTGGCTGTTGCGGGGTACGTCGAGGATGAGGCGGGCCGAGGCGTTTTGGATGCGTTGCAGGCGGTTTTGGAGTTTGGCGGTGGTCCCGGCGTAGAGGGTGTTGCCGTAGTCCAGGCGACTCGTGACAAGGGCGTGGGTCACGGTTTTTCTGGTGTCGGCGGGGATCCAGCGGAAGATCTTGCGGAGCATGCGGAGAGTGAGGAAGCAGGCGGAGGACACGGCGTTGACTTGCTTGGTCATGGTGAGAAGAGGGTCCAAGATGAAGCCGAGGTTGCGGGCGTGGTCTGCGGGGGTCGGTGCGGTGCCGAGGGCCGTGGGCCACCAGGAGTCGTCCCAGGCGGACGGGGTGTTGCCGAGGATGAGGACTTCCGTTTTTTCAGAGTTCAGTTTTAGGCGGCTGAGCCTCATCCAATCTGCGACGTCCTTCATACCCTCTTGTAGGTTGGTCTTGGCGCTGGCGGGGTCCTTGGTGAGGGAGAGTACAAGTTGGGTGTCGTCGGCGTAGGAGGTGATGATGATGTCGTGCTTGCGTACGATGTCGGCGAGGGGGCTCATGTAGACATTGAAGAGTGTCGGGCTGAGCGATGAGCCTTGAGGTACGCCGCAGATGATCTTGGTGGGTTCTGAGCGAAACGGAGGGAGGTAAACTCTTTGGGAGCGGTTAGCGAGGAAGGAGGCGATCCAGTCCAGGGCCTGGCCTTGGATCCCGGTGGAGCGTAGGCGGGTGATTAGGGTGCGGTGACAGACGGTGTCAAAGGCAGCCGAGAGGTCGAGGAGAATGAGGGCGACTGTTTCACCGTTGTCCATCAGGGTTCTGATGTCGTCTGTGACTGAGATGAGGGCGGTTTCCGTGCTGTGGTTGGTTCGGAATCCGGTTTGTGAAGGGTCGAGCAGGTTGTTGTCTTCCAGGAAGGTGGTCAGCTGTTTGTTGACGGTCTTTTCTATTACCTTGGCTGGGAAAGGTAGAAGAGAGATGGGGCGGAAGTTTTTCAGGTCGCTTGGGTCAGCCGTAGGTTTCTTTAGTAGGGCGTTGACTTCAGCGTGCTTCCAGCATTCGGGGAAGGTAGCAGAAGAAAAAGAAGAGTTGATGACGGTCTGGAGGTGCGGGGCGATGATGTCGTCGGCTTTGTTAAAGATGAAGTGCGGGCAGGGGTCCGAAGGGGCGCCGGAGTGGATAGAGTTCATGATGGATTTGGTTTCTTCCGTGTTGATGTGGGTCCAGTTGTTGAGGGTGATGTCCGGGGAAGCGGGTTCAGTGGTGTATGGTTGGGTCTGGTGTCCGAAGCTGTCGTGGAGGTCGCTGATCTTGCGATGGAAGAAAGTGGCGAGGGATTCGCACAAATCCTGTGAGGGCGTGACGGCGTTGGCGCTGGCGCTGGGGTTGGAGAACTCTTTGACGATGCTGAAGAGTTCTCTGCTGTTGTGGCTGTTTTTGTCTAGTCTGTCGGTGAAAAAGTTCCTTTTGGCAGTGCGGATCAGGTGGTGGTGTTCGCGTGTAGCGTTCTTGAGGGCGGTCATGTTGTCAGCGGTGTGGTCCTTGCGCCAGGCCTTCTCAAGGGCACGACAAGTTTTCTTTGATTCTTTGAGGGTGTCAGAGAACCAGAGAGGTTTTTTGGTGTTGGTCTGTCGATGCGTGCGTTTGAGGGGAGCAAGGTTGTCAGCGCATTTGGAGATCCAGTTTGTGAGGTTGAGAGCTGCGTCGTTGGGGTCGGTGGTGAGGGTGGGTTGGTTGGCGGCGAGAGCGGAGAAGAGTTGCTCTTCAGGGATCTTGTTCCACTGTCGACGAGGGATGGGTTGAGTGCGGAGGTGGGAGGTCTCGCGTCGGAATGTGAAGTGGACGCAGCTGTGGTCGGTCCAGTGCAGGGCAGAGGTGTGGCTGAAGAAGACGTGTTTGCTGGCGGAGAAGATAGGGTCGAGCGTGTGTCCGGCGATGTGGGTGGCGGTGTTCACCAGTTGTTTGAGGCCGAGGTTGGCGAGGTTGTCGAGCAGGGTGGTGGTGTTGGGGTCGTTGTTTTGTTCCAGATGGAAGTTGAGGTCGCCTAGGAGGATGTAGTCCGGTGAGGCGAGGGCGTGCGGGGAGATGAAGTCGGCGATGGCGTCGCTGAAAGAGGCGCGAGGTCCGGGAGGACTACTACTGGACTTGGGAAAAACTCTGCCAAGTAAAGACTGCTTTCATGTTAGGATTGCCACTCTGTCTGGACTGACTGTTCCAAGGAACTGATTCTCTGCATTGCTGAGCTGCCCTGCTTCCTGCTAATCTCTGCCCTGCTGAGGACAAGGACTGTATCCATCCTGCTGAACCAGAGCATCTCCAAGGGTTTGCTAGGTTACACCTTGTTGTTCTGCAGTCTCAGGGACATCAATGACTGCTTACAACTCTCCTGGTGATGCTATACTCTGTCATCTGTTAGGCCAACCCTTGCCGGAGGTGACCCTCTCCAATCCTGGGCTTCAGAAGTGGGTTCTGCAGCTAAAACCTGCAAAACTTGATGCATCACCCAGAGTCTGGGAGAAAAATTGGTGCATCATTTATCGACGGCAGCGGCTGCCCAACAACAGTGGAATCACAGACTGCACAGCCCAACAATGACACTCTGGGCAGCCTGACAATGATGCATCGCATTCAATTTCACGGAGCACGACCACGACGCAGTGCCCCGAGTGTGGTAGAAATATCATTGCATCGTGCCCTCACCATTGAAGCTGTGATCCATCAAAGGTTCATCTTTACCAGACCCTGTGAGGGTTTCGTAGCCAGCCTAGCCTCCATCATGGGCGGACTGAATTTTGGATTTGTACTAGTCCCTTGTGGCCTCAAGTAACCATTTGACATATAGGGGGTCATTCTGACCCTGGCGGTCATTGACCACCAGGGCCAACGACCACGGAAGCACCGCAAACAGGCTGGCAATGCCGCCATGGGGATTCCGACCCCCTTCCCGCCAGGAAGAGGCTGGCGGGTACGGGTGTCGTGGGGCCCCTGGGGGCCCCTGCACTGCCCATGACACTGGCATGGGCAGTGCAGGGGCCCCCTAACAGGGCCCCAGCAAGATTTTCAGTGTCTGCTTGGCAGACACTGAAAATCGCGATGGGTGCCACTGCACCCGTCGCACCGCAGCAAATCCGCCGGCTCCATTCGGAGCCGGCTTCATCTTTGCTGGGGCTTTCCCGCTGGGCTGGCGGGCGATCTTTTGCAGATCGCCCGCCGGCCCAGCGGGAAAGTCGGAATGCCTCCCGCGGTCATCTGACCGCGTGGCGGTGTTTGTGCGGTTTCCGCCCGGCGGGCGGCGCCCGCCGCCCGCCGGGGTCGGAATGACCCCCATAGTACCTTGTAAGCAGTGCTTTCACATTTAGGGCCTGAATTATATCTCAGCTGATGGAATACTCCATCACAAACGTGACAGATATCCCATCCTCCGTATTACAATCTAAATAGAATATAATGGGATCCTAATACAGTGGGTGGGATGTCTGTCACATTTGCGACAGAGTATTCCCCCGCCGCCAAGATCTAAATCAGGCCCTTAATCTTTAAAAATTTATATCTTGACTTGTACTTACTGGATTTTTGTTACTGTGGTTTTGTTTTAATCAGATAAATATTGTCTATTTTTCTAAACCTGTGTGAAGTGTGGTGTTTTCATTGAGTTGCTATACTTTAAAAGTGCTACACAAATACCTTACATATCGTCTCGTATGTTAAGCCTGACTGCTCTGTGCTAAGCTATGAGAGGGTGAGAACTGTTTAATTTAGGGAGTGTATCTGACCTACCCTGAGAAGGATTGTGGTCCCTACTTGGGCATGTTGAATACCTCTGCCAACTAAAGACCCAATTTTTAACAATAACTTATTATCTGATAAGGTTTTCCTCACTTAGGCCCATATTTATACTCTGTTTGCACCATATTGTGTCATTTATTTTGGCACAAATTCGGCGCAAATTTAACTCCATATTTATACTTTTGGCGCTAGACCCGTCTAGCGCCAAAGTTATGGAGTTTGAGTAATTTTTTGTACGTGAAAACCTACCTTACGCTAATGACATGCCACCCTTGCCCACCCCTGGAGGACACCCATGGATGGAGGGACCCATCCATGGTGAGTGCAGGTAAGTGCAGGTAAGTATAATTTAATTTTTTTATTAAGTGGCATAGGGGTACCTAACTTGGGCCCGCTACATGCCACTTTGCCCAATGGCCATGCCCAGGGGACATAAGTCTTCCCGTCGCCTCTGCTGCCCAGTTACCGTCATTTATTTTGATGCTAACCAGGCCGCAGCGTCGGCTAACGTCATTCCATAAATAAGGTGCCCAGCTGGCGCGTTGGAATGGCGATAGCCGGCGATAAACTTTTTGATGCAAATCTGCGCTACCGCTGATTTGCGGCAAAAAGTATAAATATGGGCCTTAGTTTGAAGCTTGTGTGCACAACTTGTTTCTGACTAATGACACAAAAGAGACCTCTTTTGAATTTGTTTGGGGGACTTTTAAAGCTGCTTCCAGAGGGTTTGTTATTAACTATAACTCTAGCAAAAGGATTCTATTTAATATAAAAAAAATAGAAGACAAGTACTACACTTCTAGAAACAGAATAGCAGATCGGGACACTCTAGTAGCTGCAAAGATTCAATTCAACAAATCAATCACAGACAAAGCATGTGGTATGCTTTTAAAATTGAATGCTAGTTGCTATGGCGGTAAAAACAAAACTGGTACTGTGCTGGCCAAGTAAAGATAAATCATCCATAAAATCAATAACCAATCAATTGGGTAAAAAACTCTTTTGGGATGCGGACAAAGCAAGCTGCTTTGCTGATTACTACCAAGCCCTGTACACTCCTGAATTTACGCCTTCTGAGGATTCTGTTATGTCATTCTTTTCTAATCCCTCAATGCATGATGATTGTTGAATAGAATTGAGACCAGTGAGTGGTCACCCACTGGTCTCAATTCTCTTAAACAATCAGTATGCATAGAATAATTATTCTTAGTTGTTAAACATCTTTCTATGGGTAAAGCACTGGGGCCAGGAGGCTTTACAGTCACATTTTATCAGCAATTCTCCAAATTATTGTTTCCCAAAGTATTTAAATTGCGGAATCATTTTCTCTCAAAGGGAAACTCTTCAAGTTCTTTTACAGAAACTATGATCTGTCTCAGTAAAAAAAAGACCATGATTTATCCCAATGTAAGAACTGCAGTACGAGCTCTTTGATAAATACTAATTGTAAAATGTTTGCTAAGGCATGAGGCCTTTGTCTTAATGATCTCATGGCCACTGTTTTAGACTTTGAGCAGTCTGGCTTTGTTAGAAATAGGAACATAGTAGTCAACTCATATATTGTTCTAAATATTCTACGCAAAGCTCCCAAGCTTAAGCACTCCATCGCTGTGATAGCTTTAGATGCAGAAAAAGCCTGCAGTAGAGTTAATTGGCAATTCCTTATGCATGCCCTTCGGTGTCACAGGTTTGATCCTCATTTTCTACAACTAATGTCCTTAATATATTCATCTCACCCATCTTCTGTTATGGTTAATGGAGCACAGTCCCTTTACTTCCCTCTATATAGACACACGATGCAGCGTTGCCCCTTTTGACCCATCTTATTCATTCTTGCCCTTGAACCCTTTCTGCATTGATTAAAACATTCAGGTGATATTTATTTTCAGTACAACTACATTTTACATTTGCAGCAAATGCAGACGATATGCTTCTTTATTCCTACAAGTGTAAAGAGGTCTGGCAACAAACTTAGGCCCTCATTACAACCCTGGTGGTAAATTCCACTTACCGCCGTGCTGACGGCCGTCAAGATACAGTGGCCGCAGCGGAAATCCACTACAGGTATTACGACCCACATCTCATAATCCGCCACAATACAGACACCCACACAAGTCCGCCACACCAAAGGTCAGTGATAAACTGGCAATAGCAAAATCCACATCGTCATGCCAAGAAGAATACACCCACACTATCATGACCCATGAATCAACGTGGCGGTCATTCAACCGCGGTAAACCATTGGCGGTACACACTGCCGCACTCAAAATACACACACATTTAAAAAACACAACCACATTGGACAAATCAAAATACACACACCTGATACACATACACACACCACACCCACACACTCACACCACTATAAAACACACACCCACATTAACCACAACCCCTTAAAACAACAATTTTGGAAGAAGCACAGAGAGAGAGAATAGCAAACACAACACCGGCATCCACAGGCACACAACACCATCACTCATACAACATCCACGCACCTCAAAGAACACACACCAACACAACACAACACACAGCACAACAAACATCACCTCACACATCACCCACTCCACATTATGGCACCTCAAAGACACCCCAGGTTTTCTAAGGGTGAGCTCAGAGCCATGGTGGAGGAAATCATCTGGGTAGAGCCACAGCTATTCGGATCACAGGTGCAGCAGACATCCATTGCAAGGAAGATGGAGCAATGGTGGAGAATTGTCGACAGGGTCAATGCAGTGGGACAGCTCCCCAGAACACGGGATGACATCAGGAAGAGGTGGAACGACCTACGGGGAAGGTGTGTTCCGTAGTATCCAGACACCAGGTAGCTGTACAGAGGACTGAGAGTGGACCCCCAGCTCCTCCCCCACAACTAACAACATGGGAGGAGCAAGTCTTGGCAAACATGCATCCTGAGGGCCTCGCAGGAATAGCAGGAGGACTGGACTCTGGTAAGTCAAATCGTTACTATTATATCCCCACCCTACCTGCATGCCATCACAAACTCCTACCCCTACCCTCACACCCATCACCCCAACACCTCACAGATACCCCTCTAGCACAACCCACACATCCCAATACCAAGCCCTGCATGAAACACCAATGCATGGACACCCATCACCAAAGCATGTCCAGTAGAGAGACTCACCCAGGCCACAAAATCACCAATCACACAAGGGCCAAGCCAATACTGCAAGCACAGGCGTAGAGGGTAACTCACTCATTGCACAAGATGGCACACACAGATACAATAACTATGCATTTTCACCCCAACAGGACCCCTACCCAACGTCACAGGACAGGAGGTGCCAGCCATATCCAGCCCCCCACAGAAGAGGCCCACAGGACAGGACAGTCGGTTCCCCTGCCACAGTCCCAAACCACCACTGAACCTCCCCCCTCAGGAAACACCACCACAGCACCCACCCAACGGGCCCATCCCTCTGTCCCCAGGACACATCAATCAGCAGTGTGTCCACCACTACAGGGACCCCAGGCAACCCCACTAACCCAAGACAATCAGGGACCTGGGGTCAGTGGGCACACGGTGCAGGGGACAGAGGCACAGGATAACAGGGAAGCGGGGAGGACTGCGTTGCGACAGGGGGAGGCCAGGCCCAGGGAACCCACTCTCCACGAGGCACTCTACAACATCATGGGAGCATACCATCATTCCCAGGAGACCATGAGCACGGTACTGGGCAAGTTGCAGGAGAGCCAGCGGCTGCAGGAGGAACAGTACATGGGGATCAGGGAGTACTTGAAGTCCAATAACACCACCTGGTCACCATTGCAGGGGTGCTGGAAGACATGGCCAACACCATGAAGGATGCAGTGGCACACCAACGGGCCCCTGACCCTAGCCTGAACAATGAACAGCCCTCCATGTCCGCCGGCGCTAGTGGACAGGAGGTCCCGCCACAGGACCAACAGGCCACAAGCACCCCACCCCCTGCAGAAGGAGAACCACCCCGCAAGTAGTCCCTGAGATCCAGGCACAAGACAGAGAACATTGCCAAGACCCCCGCCATGAAATAAGACTCTTCTGATTGTCACCCTTCTGTCCCACTATGTCACCCTGACAACCTTGAACTGCCATTACTCCACCTCCTATCCCCCCTGGACAATGCACCTGTGATATCAATAGACTGGACTCCACCATGCACATCCCTCCACCATCACCCCAGCCCATTGCACATACCCCTCCATTGAATAGCACTTAAATAAACACCCTTGAATCACAAAACGATCTGGAGTCAGCATGTACTTTCACAAGTGTGTTAGTACAACCTCTCTGACAAATAGCAATGTCAATGTTCATTTTCACATGCCAATGTTCAACAGTTGTTGGGCAGCAGAAAACATAGCAGAAGGCAGAAAGTGGTACCCAGATCTGTGAAATGGAAAGCCAAAGTGAACTGTCAGGGTCCATACACAGAGGTAAAAAGGCAGAATCATGCAGTGAGCGGTCTCTTACCTTTGTCTCACTGGAAGTATTGTATGATGAAGTTGTTTCAGTTGTCTATATCTTCTTCTTCTGCTTCTTCTTCCTCACGGTCCACAGGCTCCACAGCTTCCACAAGACCAACATCAGGCCCATCCTCCTGCAGAAAAGGCACCTGGCTTCACAAAGCCAGGTTGTGCAACATACAGCATGCCACGATTATCTGGCACACCTTCTTCGGTGAGTAGTATAGGGAGCCACCTGTCAGATGGAGGCACAGGAACCTGGCCTTCAGGAGGCCGAAAGTCTGCTCTATTATCCTCCTAGTTCGCCCATGTGCCTCATTGTAGCGTTCCTCTGCCCTTGTCCTCGGATTCCTCACTGGGGTCAGTAGCCATGACAGGTTGAGGTAACCAGAGTCACCTGCAAATATCGAGGGACAACTGTTAGACACACACCAACCCTTAGGGACTCTCCCATACCCAGACACCTATTCAAACTGTGTTGGTACCTTGGGCTCACCTATTAGCCACACACGGTGCCTCTGAAGTTGCCCCATCACATAAGGGATGCTGCCATTTCTCAAAATGTAAGCGTCATGCACTGAGCCAGGATACTTGACATTCACATGGGAGATGTACTGGTCTGCTAAACACACAATCTGCACATTCATGGAATGGTAGCTTTTGCAGTTTCTGTACACCTGTTCATTCCTGCGGGGTGGGACAAATGCCACATGTGTACCATCAATGGCACCAATGATGTTGGGGATATGTCCCAGGGCATAGAAGTCACCTTTCACTGTGGGCAAATCCTCCACCTGAGGGAAAATGATGTAGCTGCGAATGTGTTTCAGCAGGGCAGACAACACTCTGGACAACACTTTAGAGAACATTGGCTGTGACATCCCTGATGCCATGGCCGCTGTTGTTTGAAAGGACCCACTGGCCAGGAAATGGAGTACTGACAGGACCTGCACTAGAGGGGGGATTCCTGTGGGATGGCGGATAGCTGACATCAGGTCTGGCTCCAATTGGGCACACAGTTCATGGATTGTGGCACGATCAAGTCTGTAGGTGATAATGATGTGTCTGTCTTCCATTGTCGACAGGTCCACCAGGGGTCTGTATACTGGAGGATGACACCATCTCATCATCTGCCCCAGAGGATGTGCCCAATGGAGGAGAAGGGTGAGCAGAGGGTCATACACCACATAGCACAAGGGTGTTTTGAACAATTATGTTGTAATCGGTATGTGGCGCTGTCTGTCCGTATTCCTGTCCAAAAGTGTTGTGACGCAGTTAGTTGCCCTGTCATGCGGCCCCCTGAAATGGCGGCTGCCTGACCTGTAAGGAGGGACAAGGGGAAATGAGGTTACTGCGCTGGCGTTGTGCAGCGTCGCGATAGGCGGACGAAGACCGCGGCGCAATTCAGCATTGGTTATCAATGGGCCCTGTGGGTTCCAGGAGCCAATGACGATATACGCCGGCGGTGACAGTACGCACCGCCACGGACGTAACCGCCATTTTCTATCTGTTCACTCACTTGATACCTGACCTTCAACAGGAGAGGACCTACACTGCAAGTGCTGCTGTGACCTGAGTCTGGAAGCGACAATGGCTACAGTGTCTGGGGAAAGGGCCCCTGCCTTCACATCGGAGGAGTTGGACAACCTGGTGGCTGGGGTCCTCCCCCAGTACTCGCTACTCTACGGTCCTCCAGACAAACAGGTGAGTACCCTGTGAGTATGATGGATGGGACATGAATGTATGGAGTGGAGTGGATGGAAGATACGAGGGTGGGCCGCATGTGAGGATGGTCAGTGTATGTGTTTTTGGGCCAGGGTGGGAAGTTGTGGCCAATGAGAAAGAAGAACCGGACACAGGAGTAAAATCCATTCTTACTTAACTTTTCCTCTAGGTCAGCGCCCACCAGAAGAAGGGTATTTGGCGTGCCATAGCCAAGGAAGTGTGGACCCTGGGGGTCTACCATAGACGGAGCACCCACTGCCGCAAAAGATGGGAGGACCTGCGCTGCTGGACCAAGAAGACGCAGAGGCCCAGCTGGGGATGGTCTCCCAATGTGGAAGGGGGCCCCTTCGCACCATGACCCCCCCTGATGTACCGGATCCTGGCGGTGGCATAACCTGAGTTGGATGGGCGCCTGAGGACATCACAGCAGCCACAAGGGGGTGAGTACAGTCACATTCAGCTGACTCTGCGTTCTGTATGAGGTGTCTGGGTGAAGGAAGTGGGCTGTGGATTCCCATAGGCCAGGGCAAACTTGCTAGGCTAGGTCCATTGTTAGGCACTCCAACCCCAAAAGTGTAAGTGGCCATCTACACCTAGTCAGGCTCCTGTGGGTTCCAGGTGTGCATCAAAAGGGCTTAGGCACAGTCCCCCATGGGCAGGTGATTTTCCCAAGTACAGTTGGCCTAGTGCATAGGGCTGCTCCCTGTGTGTTGTGTCCGCCAACGGTGGTATTGTTGCTGGCATTGACCATGTGTCTGCTCTGTCTTTGCCCCCCTTTTTGTTTTGTCACCCTGTCCTTGTGTGCATTAGCATTATCTGGCGGAGGAGCATTGGCACCGAAGCAGGAGGGCGCTGCAACCCACATGGCCCAGGAGGGTGAATGTACGGAGTCTGAAGGCACCAGTGGGACGGAGGGTGAGGGGAGCTCCACGACAGGGACAGGAGGAGACACCAGCGACAGCGACTCCTCCTCTGATGGGAGCTCCTTTGTATTGGCGGGCACCTCTGTGCCCAACGCAACAACAGGTACAGCCGCCACCCCCCCTACCACCACCGCCCTCCCAGCAGCCCCTCAGCATGTTTCCCGTGCCCGCTCACTCAGGAGGGTGGGCATCTCCTTCGCCCCAGGCACCTCAGGCCCTGCCCCAGTCAGCCCTGCTGCCCTCAGTGAGGAGGCTATTGACCTCCTGAGATCCCTCACTGTTGGGCAGTCAACTATTTTGAATGCCATCCAGGGTGTCGATAGGCATGTCCAGCAAACAAATGCATACCTGGAGGGCCTTCATTCTGGTGTGGCAGTCCAACAGAGAGCATTTCAGTCTCTGGCCTCAGCACTGATGGCAGCCATTGTCCCTGTGTCCAGCCTCCCCCCTCCAACTTCCACTACCCAGACCCAATCCCCTCTACCTCAGCTTATCCCAAGCACACCATCAGACCAAAGTGCACACTCATCAACACACAAAAGTGGCTCGGGCAAACATAAGCACCACACATCCCACAGGCACTCACACAAGCACCATACCCATGCAGACACACCAACATCCACTGCCTCCACTGTGTCCTCCTCCTCCAAGTCGTCCACTTCCCTCCCAGTCTCGTCTCCACTCACACCTGCATGCACTACATTCTCAGCCACTACCTCCATCACCAGCATGCCCATCACCACACACCGCTCCAGTGCAATAACCTCCCCCACTACCTTGCACACATCCCCAGTGTGTCTGTGAGCCCTCCTCCCAAAGTACACAAACGCAGGCACACACCCACTCAACAGCCATCCACCTCACAACAGCCTCCAGCCCATGCACCCTCACCCAAACTCAGTAGACGTACACCTCCTACAAACACTACCTCTTCCTCCACTCCCAAACCCCCTCCATCTTCCCATCCCAAAGAAACTTTTCCTGGCTAACATTGACCTCTTCCCTACACCTCCCCCATCCTTCCCCTACGGCCAGGATGTCCAGATCCCAGCCCAGCACCTCAGCCACAAAATCCTCTAGCACTGTGGTCCCTGCAAGTCCAGTAACTTTGCGGGCAGCACCCATCAGGGCTGCCAGTGTGCCACCTAGTGAGGCCAAGGATTACCCTATTCTGCCACCTGCCATGGTGAAGAAGGGGCCCACATGCCATAGGGAAAAGCCACACCAACCACCCAGCAAGGCCTCCTCCAAGACAAAAGAGGACAGTGCCAAGGTCCCAGCAGCGACTTCTAAGGTGGGAAAGGGACACAAGGCCAAAGGGAAGTCAGCTCAGGGCACAGAGCCTCCGGGTGAGGGACTGTTGTCACCCCTTCTGCAAGACAGAACAGCAACCTGTACCGCCACCTGCACCGCCACCTGCACCACCACCTACACCACCACCTTCACGTCTGCTGCCTCTGCTACAGTCCCCAGCATCATCCCCAGTGGGCAGTCGTCCGAGGCTGCAGGAGACGTCCTGCTGTCTCCCTCCACAGGTGCTGACACCAGCAGCACCGGCAGCATCTCTGCCACAGACACCGCCACAGCCACCGCCACCTGCCCGGCGACGTGCCCAGCCAGTGCCACCACAGCCGACATCAGCATCATCTCCAGTGGGCAGTCGTCCGAGGCTGCAGGAGACGTCCTGGACCCTGCACACACTACATGAGGCACCACAACCAGCACTGCCAGTACCAGCAGTTGGCAGGCTAAGTCGCCACAGGGAGGAGTGTGTCTCTGCCGCCATAGAGTATCATGCTACCTGTTCCCAGAAAATCTCGTGGCTCAGACACCCAGGTGAGGGAATGGGAACTGCCACACCCCTGGTGCAGCACTCTGGGCACAAAGCCCCCTCCAGAACCAGTGCAGAACAGCATCCACTACCCCAGTCCTTGGCAGGATGAAGCACTCTGGGCACCAAGCCCCCTCCACAACCAGTATAGAACACCATCCACTACCCCAGTCCTTGGCAGGATGAAGCACTCTGGGCACAAAGCCCCCACCAGAACCAGTGGAGAACAGAATCCACTAACCCAGTCCTTGGCAGGATGAAGCACTCTGGGCACAAAGCCCCCTCCAGAACCAGTGGAGAACAGCATCCACTTGAGAGACTGTGGCCTTGCACTCCCCAGGACCAATCAGTGGGCAAACCACCCACTTGAGAGACTTGAGAGACTGTGGCTTTGCCCTCCACAGGACCCATGAGTGGGCAAACCACCCACTTGAGAGACTTGAGAGACTGTGGCTTTGCACTCCCCAGGATAAAGCAGTGGGCATCCCACAAACTTGAGGGACTGTGGCTTTGCACTCCCAAGGACCAAGCAGTGGGCAGTGCACCCACTTGAGAGACTTGAGAGACTGTGGCTTTGCACTCCCCAGAACCAAGCAGTGGGCATGGAGCCCCCTAGTGAAGCAGTGGCGTTGTCCCATCATCCGGCTGAGGTGCCCCCCCTCCCCTTCCCACTGAGGTGGCTGTTTTTTTTTTATCTGATGCCCCAGCAGTGTTCTCTCCGTTTTGAGGCAGGTGTCATGTGTGGGCTTCGCCCATGCTTTTTGGGACCACTGGTCCACGGACATGTAATGGAACAGTATTCGGACTTGTGTACTTGCTGTAAATATTTGTATATACTGATCTTTTAAATTAATGTTGGCCTTTCTGAATTTTCGATGATTACACTCCTTACAATCATTTCATTTAGTCCTTGCGTTCTTCGAGGGGGTTACGGGGAGTAAATGTAATGTTGCTGCATGTGTTGATGTGTGTGTTGTTGGGGGTGGGGGTGTTGCGTGTTGCGTGTGTGTGTCACTCTCTTTTTCCTCACCCACTCCCCTGTGTGCTAGGTGCAGTACTCATCGTGGTCGTCGCCGCCGTCTTTGATGTTCCTGGTAGAAGAGGAGGTAAACCAACATTGGTAACACCTGTAACTCGGGCTCCATGGTGTCCTGGTTCCTCGTTGGGTGTTGAGAGGTGAGTGGTTTCCGTTCCAAGTACTGTTTCCACCGTGCTTTTGATGGTGTTGGTACCACCCCAGAAAAGCTGGCGGATTAGTGCCTTGTAATAGTGTGGGCGGTACATTATCTTCTGCCTGTCTGTTGGCGATTACCGCCGCGGTGTTTGTTGCTACCACCGTGGCGGTCGGAATGTGAAAGTGGCTGTCTGTGGTGGCGGTTTCCGCAATGGTCGTGATTCCATTTTTTTTACCGCTGGCCTGTTGGCGGTATTACCGCTGCTTTATCACCGACCGCCAGGGTTGTAATGAGGGCCTTAATATAGAAAAGTCTGAGGCAATGCTTTTGAATAAATTCTGTTACCAAACCTCATCCCTGGAATATTGCCTATCCTGGATCCTTGACAAAATAAAATGCATGGGAGTGCAGTATTTTAATAAAATCAGAGATACCTTAAAAACAAATATGGATATTCTTCTCTCCAGAAATACTAATCTAACTCAGAGCTGGGTCGCAACTCTTTCTGTCTTGGTGGGGTCACCTTAATGCAATTAAAATGATGCTACTTCCTATCGTTAATGTTTATCTTATGATGTTACCTATTAAACTTCCTGGGAAATACTTTACAACTATTCATAAGCTATTATATTGCTTTCCCTGGAATGGGAAATCTCATCAAGTCTCACTACAAACCTCAGATTGTCTAAGTCTTTAGCTGGGGTTAATTTCCCTGATGTGTCTCTTTATCAAAAAGTGTTTGGCATTAAGAAGTGTCAGGGCTATTTTTATCATCACTTTATTTCTACATCCAAATTGTGGTAGCATTTGGAGCTTGCCATGATTTGCTCCTTCACCCACAAGCACATCCTCTACGTGTCCCATCCCCCTAAGTAGTGGATGCTGTCACTAATTTCACATTCCTATTCAAGACATATTTGGCAGCCCAACCATCTTCATTTGAGTATTTTGTTCAAAGTCCCATTTGGTATAACAAACTTCTCTTGAAAAATGGTACTCCAGGAGTGCACCAGGAGCTTAGTAACAATCTCTCAGTTGCTATAATTTCTTCTGAGACTCTTTCCTCATCCTTTTTGCTACTACCTAAATGTCTGAAATAATATCAGCTTTTGGAACCTATGCTTTCTGCCCCACTCCATTCCTTCTCCTCCACTCGTACTCTAGATCATGGCCCACAGAGTTCCCCCAACCACTCCAAAGCTGCCCTTATCTATAAAACATTAAAGAACACTCCAACAGCTAGACTCAAATCCAAAACTGAACTCATTTGGGAATTAGACATACTATCCAGTTGGTCCACTACCCTCACTACCCTGTGGGAGAAAATATGGAAAAAAAATCACAACACTGCACTCCCTGCTAATCTTACTCAAACACTATTATATTCTTATAATAGGCTTTAATATACCACAGCACATCTATTCAAATTCAAATTGCTCAAAACCTGTAATTGTTGGCATTATAACACTAGCTCTGGATCATATCTCCACATGTTTTTCCTATGTCACAAGCTCTCTCAATTCTGGGATCAAGTGTGGTCACTAATAAGTGTCATTTTGGATAGCACCTCTCCACTTTCAATGTCTGATTTATTTATTGGTGAGTTAAATAATCCTTGGTCTCATAACAGATTACATCAGAAATTAGTAGACTTTATGATCACAATTGATTTTGTCGTAGTTTGACTCTTGCCCTTGGCAAGACTGCTGGTTTAATCCCTTCGCTGCCAGGCCTTTTCCCCCTCAGGTGCTAGGCCTTTTTATGGCTATTTGGAGCAGTTTGCGCTTAGGTCCTCATAACTTTTTGTCCACTGAAGCTAACCACGCCAAATTTGCGTCCTTTTTTTTCCAAAGTCCTAGGGATTCTAGAGGTACCCAGAGTTTGTGTGTTCCCCTGAAGGAGACCAGGAAATTAGCCAAAATACAGCAAAAATTTAGTTTTTAAAAAACAATGGGTAAAAAGGGCGGCAAAAGAAGACTTGTGATTTTTTCTCTGAAAATGGCATCAACAAAAGGGTTGCAGTGCTAAAATCACCATCTTTCCAGCTTTCAAGAACAGGCAGACTTCAGTCAGAAAACCACATTTTTTAACTCAATTGTGGCATTTTACTGGGCCATACCCCATTTTTACTATTTTTTGTGTTTTCAGCATCCTTCCAGTTAGTGACAGAAATGGGTATGAAACAAATGCTGGATCCCAGAGAGATAAACATTTCTAAAAAGTTGTCAAAATTATGAATTCAGCAAGGGTCATTTGGGTAGATCCTACAAGGTTTTCCTACAGAAACTAACAGCTGAAATTAAAACATATTGAAATTGAGATAAAAAACAGCCATTTTTCTCCACGTATTATTTTGTAACATTTTCCTGTGATTTCAGATTTGTGAAAGCAATATACCGTTATGTCTGCTGGACTCTTCTGGTTGCAGGGATATATAGGGCTTATAGGTTTATCAAGAACCCGAGAGCCAATAAATGAGCTGCACCATGCAATGGATTTTCATTCTATACCGTGTATACCGCAATTCATTTGGTGAAATATAAAGAATGAAAATTTGTATCAAAAAACCCTTTGTACTTCCAAAATGGGCACAAGGTGTTGAGAAGCAGTGATTATTTGCACATCTCTCAATTCTGGGGTCCCCATACTAGCATGTGAATTACAGGGCACTTCTCAAATAGATGTCTTTTTTACACACTGTCTTACATTTGGAAGGAAAAAATGTAGAGAAAGACAAGGGGCAAGAGCACTTGTTCTGCTATTCTGTGTTCCCCCAAGTCTCCCGATAAAAATGGTACCTCACTTGAGTGGGTGGGTATAACGGCTGCGACAGGAAACGCAACATGGACACATCACATTTTTTACATTGAAAACTGATGTGTTTTTTGCAAAGTGCCAAGCTGTGGATTTTGGCCTCCACCTCAGCCGGCACCTAGGGAAACCTACCAAACCTGTGCATTTTTTAAAACTAGACACCAAGGGGAATCCAGGATGGGGGTGACTTGTGGGAGTCTCACCAGGTTCTGTTACCCAGAATGCTTTGGAAACCTCAAAATTTGGCCAAAAAAAACACTTTTTCCTCATATTTTGGTGACAGAAAGTTCTGGAATCTGAGAGGAGCCACAAATTTCCTCCCACCCAGCATTCCCCCAAGTCTCCCAATAAAAATGGTACCTCACATGTGTGGGTAGGCCAAGTGCCTGTGGCAGTGAAGAGCCAAAAGCATGTCGAAATTGAGGGGGAACCAAAGCGGATCCAAAAGGGTAGTTTGAAAAAAAAAAATTCTAGGCTAAGTGGGGCAGAATTTTTATCGGTATAGATGAGACAATGATGGCTGGTAGAAATGTTGTGGATTTCTGCAGATTCCGTAAGGTTCCATCACAAAAATGTGGAAAAAATGTGTGATTTCCAGCAAAGTTGGAGGTTTGTAGGGCATTGTGGGTAAGAAAATGGTGCAATGGTGCACATGAGGAACACCACTCTGGACTCACACAGATGTTTAGTATTCAGATGCGTCTAGGTCTTGTGGATTTTTCTACATAGCAGCATCCCAAAGTCCAAAAAGTGCAGCCCTCACCATTCCAAGTGGATTGATTTTGAGAGTTAGCCAAGCTCTCATGGCCCAAATGTAAAACCAAAACCCCAAATAATCAAATTTCCTCTTGGTGATTGTGGGATAAGATTTTTTAGTGTGTAGGGGAGAGCTGAAAGACTGTTACCCCCTTCAGTTGGGGTGGGGGCATAACCATGCCCATACTGGTTAGTAGCCACCACCCCACTATTTTTTTTTTAATTCCCTGGCATCTAGTATACTTTCTTCCCCCCCAGAGTGTGGATTGTGGGTAATTGCCCCATCTGCCTACTGGTGGGAAGAACAACTTTGGTCTCATTTATTTGGGTTGGGGATATGGCCATACCCCCACCCTCTTATTTTGAAAAAATCCTTCCCTGGTCTCTGGTGGCCTTTCTGCCCCCTTGGGGGCAGATGGGCCTTCCTAAAGTAGACTGATCTGCCCCCAAGGGGGGCAGATATGGCCAACAGTAACGTGCCCCCATGGGGAGCGACTCTTGCCAAAGGGGCTGCCCCCCAAACAAAACACACACATACACACACATACCAAACCCTGGTGCCTAAGTAGTTTCTGCCTCCCCCGGGGGCAGATTGACCTTATAGAAATAGGCCAATCTGCCCCCAAGGGAAGCAGAAATGGGCTAAATTAAATTTTCCATCCACTGGGCGACCCTTGCCTAAGGGGTCATTCCCCTTGTGTGAAATTGGCCCCCCCAAAAATCCCCAAGGCCTAGTGGTTTCTGCTCCCCTTGGGGGCAGATCGGCCTAATAAAAATAAGCCGATATGCCCCCATGGGAGGCAGAAATGGCCTGAAATAAATTTTCCCCCAGGGGAACAACCCTTGCCTAAGGGGTCTCTCCCCACATATGAAAAATAAAATAAGGAAAAAAGTATACCTGGTATCTAGGCGTTTCTGCCCCCCAAGGGGCAGATAGGCCTAATTACAATAAGCCGATCTGCCTCCAAGGGGGTCAGAAATGGCCTAGAGTTAATTTTGCCCACAGGGGAGCAACCCTTGCCTACGAGGTCGCTCCCCACATAAAAAAAAGAAAATAAGGAAAAAAGAATACCTGGTGTCTAGGGGTTTCTGTCCCCCCTGGGGGCAGATCGACCTAATTATAATAGGCCTATCTGCTCCCAGGGGGGGCAAAAATGGGCTAAAAATAAATTGCTCCCCTGGGGAACGGGCCTTGCCCAAGAGGCCGCTCACCTTATGTATAAATATAAAACAAAATAAATTACCTGGTGTCTAGTGGTTTCTGCCCCCCTTAGGTGAATATTGGCCTAATAAAAATAGGCCGATCTGCCCCCTAGGAGGGCATAAATGGCCTGAAACTAATTTTGCCCCAGGGAAGCAACCCTTGCCTTAGGGGAAAAGACAAAAACAAATTAGCCCTGGTGTCTAGCGGTTTCTGCCCCTCCTGGGGGCAGATCGGCCTAAATATAAAAGGCCAATCTGCCCACAGAGGGGGCAGAAGTGGCCTAAAAATAAATTGTCCACATAGGGAGCAGCCCTTGCCCAAGGGGCCGCTCCCCTTATTCAATAATAAAAAAAAAATAACAAACTCCCTGGTGTCTAGTGGCATTTCTCGTGCCCGATCACATTGCGATCGGGTAGCAGAAATGCTGAGAGAGACATAAAAGGAGAGGAAAGTCCTTTCCTCTCCTTTCATGCCTCTCTCGCCCCCTCCCCGTGATCAGAGGAGAAATGCTTTTGCATTTTTTTTCCAATCCGCACTGGATGCTGAGCTTCCAGCCCGGAGGGGTAGGCATCTGATGAGGTCAGTGCGCAATCGCACGCTGACGTCATCAGACACCACGGGGGTCAGGGAAGGCGGGAGTGGAAGGTGAAGCGATTCCCATTCCATCCAAAAATGTAAGCACAAGAGTCAATAATACAAAGACCCCCACCATCTTGCAATAACATAAAATGACATGAGATATGAAATATGTCCTAATACCCTATTGTGATGAATCTAACCAACAACCTGAAGAGAGCTAGGAGTGTTAAGCCTAATCTCCCAATGCCGTGTCCATGAGAAGAGCCCCCAACCCTCGTTACCTTGGAATCTAGATCAGACTCTGTAGGGACACGAAGACTGGGTCAGCGTCAAGGCGACGTGTAGCATGGATAGCGTTGATGGCATCTGATAGGAATCCCTATGACTATCTGTCTATGTAAGGTGCATTTATACAGATCTGCTTGAGCCCCTGACATAGGTCTGTTCCCAAACAATAGATACCAAGACATGCTTGGGGTGGCAATTACATAAACAATTCCTCAAAAGCACAAAGTGGGAAAAGAATGTAATATGAATACCTACATCTTATCAATCTCTGGTGCTGATAGTGACACATTAGCAGAGTGGCACTGATAGCACGGAACTAAAACATTGTCCTAACTAAAAAAAAATGCAGCCTTCTTTGAAAGATATATTTAAATAACTGTGCTAAAACAGAGTAGGCGAAGTAGGGTAAGAGTGACTGAGTGACAGGGGCACAGGTTTGCAAGCCAGAAGGCTAAGCTAACTCCTGCTTCCCATTAGAACAAGATAGGATTCACAATACCCTCCCCATTGCCAGAACAAGTATGACGCCATAGGATGACGCCACCGATGGCGAATGAACCCCAGCTAAAAATGCTCTGGACTAAAACGAGCTAAAATCAATAAAAATAGTTTAAAAATTGTAGTTAATTTTTTTTTTTTTTTAAATAGATAAAAACATACAAAGAGATATAGGCCCTCATCATGACATTGGCAGTAAATGCCGCCCACGGCCATTCTGACGACTGGCAACATACCGCTGCGGTGGCGAATATCCGTTCACCATATTATGACACACACACACCACTCCGACAGAATACAGCCACATACACAAATCCGCCAGCCCAAAGGTCAGTGATAAAGTCGCGGGCCCAACACCCATACCGTTACGCCAACAAAACAATGCCCTCCACAGCATGACCCACGAATCACCACGGCGGACATTCAAAGTCGGTAAACCATTGGCGGTACACACCGCCGCTCTCAAAATGGACACCCACATACAGAACAACACTACATTGGCCAGTACCAAAAACACACATGACACCCATACAAACACCACACCCAGACCACTATAAAACACACACCCACATTACCCACAACCCTTTACCAATAATAATTACTGCCAGGAGAGTGACACAAACAGCACAGACACAACTAGACACACACCACATACACCCCTACATCTCTCACACACCCCACATCACACACCCAACCACATTACTCAACACACTCTCCCCAACACACACCACACAACATCCATGGCACCACAAAGGCACCCCTGTTTCACTGAGGAGGAGTCGAGGGTCAGGGTGGAGATAACTCTCAGGGTAGAGCCACAGCTGTTTGGAACACAGGTACAGCAGATTTCTATTGCCCAGAAGATGGAGCTATGACAGAGAATCGTGGACAGGGTGAACGCCATGGGACAGCACCCAAGAACAAGGGACGACATCAGGAAGAGGTGTAACCACCTGCGGGGGAAGGTACGTTCCATTGCACAAGGCACTAGCTAACCACACAGAGGACTGGCGGTGGACCCCTACCTCCTCCCCCACAGCTCACAGCATGGGAGGAGCAAGTACTGGCATTACTGCATCCTGAGGGACTCGCTGGAGTAGCCGGAGGACTGGACCCTGGTAAGTCAACATTTACTACTACTACTACCCCATACCTGCATGCCATCTCACACCCTCACCGTCACCACCACTCCCATCACTCCACTCCATCCCACACACTGCACCTACACATATGACTAACCACAATGCCATGCCCTGCATGCTACACCAATGCATGGACACCCCTCCCAGCCCTGCATGGACACCCATCACTAAACCATGCACAGCGTAGGGAAACCAACATTCCAACAATACATCACCATACACAAGTAAAAAATTGGCAGGGCAACACCAATGAAAGGGGGGAAGGCAGAGATGTACAAAAGTCATACACATGAAACATAATATATCACTTACATCCCCACAGGTACCCCAGCCAATGCCAGTTAAGAGGAGGTGCCACAAATATCCAGTCCCCCAACAAAAGATGCCCCCAGTGATGACAGGAACTCTGGACTTCTGGATCTGGATGACCTACCTGGCCCATCAGGGACCACTGGACAACCGGTTACCCATGCCCACTCACAGACCACCACAGAGTCCCCCCATCAGGATCCAACACCACAGCACCCACCCAGCATACCCACACCTCTGTCCCCAGGACACTTCAATCAGCAGTGTGCCCACCTTTACAGGGACCCACGGCCACACCTTACCCCCAAGACAATCAGGGACCTGGGGTCAGTGGCAGGTGGGCACACCGTTCAGGGGACAGAAGCAGAAACCAACAGGGACATTGGGAGGACTGCTGTGTGCCAGGGGAAGGACAGGACCAGGAAACTGACTCTCCAAGAGGCACTATCCGAGATCCTGGGAGCCTACCAACATTCCAAGGACACGATGGGCTGGATCCTTGGTAACATGCAGGAGAACAGGCGGCTGCAGGAGGGACAGTATCAGGGGATCAGGGAGGACTAGCAGGACAATAACACCACCCTGATCTCCATAGCAGGGGTGCTGGTAGACATGGCCAACATCATGAGGAAGGCAACAGCACACCAGCGGGCCCCTACCACTAGCCAATCCATTGACCAGCCCTCCACTTCCGCTGCTGCTAGTGGGCAGTAGCCCCACCACAGGACCCACAGGCCACCAGCACCCCTCCCCCTGGAGAAGGTGAACCACAATGCAAACGTTCACTGTGACCTGGACAGATTCCAGAGACACTTGCCAAAACCACAGCCAGGAAATGAGACTCTCCTGATTGTCCCCCTTGTGTCTCACTCAGTCACCTTGTCCACCTTGAACTGCCACTGTTCCCCTTCCTATGGCCACTTGGACACTGCACCTGTGCTACAAACAGACTGGAACAATACCCTGGACTTTCTTCCATTATCACCCCATTCCATTGCACTTTTCTTTCAGTTTGTTAGCACTAAAATAAACACCCTTGAACACAACTCAAATACTTGTATGTCATGTGTTGAAAAAGTGTATTTATGGAAACAGTTACATCCATTGCAAATGAACTGTAGATCGTGAGAGCATAGAAATACTGACCTGTAGCTGGCTGTAGTCAGCACATCAGTAGACAGCTGTCATAGCACCAACATCTGTAAAATGATAAACCATAGGGGACAGTAAGTAAAGGTAAAAAGTAGTTAATTTCATCATGCCACAGCCACACCAAATACAACAATAGTCATAGAAATGTGACGTTGCACTGTCTCACCTATGTGTCATTGGAAGTACTGACAGATAACTGATGTTCTGTTGTCCTCATCTTCAACCTCTTCATCCTCACTGTCCTCAGGGTCCACTGCTGCCACAGGGGCATCCCCAGTCTCCTCCCCCCTGCAGAAATGGTACATGTTGCCTGAGGGCCAGGTTGTGCTACATGCAGCATGCCACTACTATCTGGCAGATTTTCGCGGGTGAGTAGCACAGGGATCTACCTGTCAGATGGAAGCCCCTGAACCTGGCCTTCAGGAGCCCGAGGGTTCTTTCAATGACCCGTTTGGTTCACCCATGTGCCTCATTATAATGTTCTTCAGCCCTTGTCTTGGCATTCCTCACAGGGGACAGAAGCCACAATTGGTTTGGGTGGCCAGAGTCACCTGCAGGTATTGAGGGACAAACTTTAGCCACACACTATCCTATGAGGTTAACACCAGAGGCATACACTAACATACAGTGGGTGGGGACCAAGGCTAACCTATTATCCACACCCTGTGCCTCTGTAGTTGGGCCATCACATTTGGGATGCTTTTATTCCTCAGGACAAAGGCATCATGCGCCAACCCAGGATACTTAGCACTGACGTGGGAGATATACTGGTCTGCCGGGCACACCATCTGCACATTCATGGAGTGGAAACTCTTACGATTCCTGTACACCTGTTCATTCTGGCGGAGACAAACTCAATGTGTGTCCTGTCAATCGCCCCAATAATATTGGGGGTATGTACCATTGCATAGAATCCGGCCTTCACAGTGGCCACATCTTCCACCTGAGGGAAAGCTATGTAGCTGCACATGTGTTTTACCAGGGCAGGCAACACTCTTGCCAGCACGATTGAGAACCTTGGCTGTGACATTTCTGCTGCCAAGCCCATTGTCACTTGGAAAGAACCTGTTGCCAGGAAATGGAGCACTGATAGCACTTGCACAAGAGGGGGGATCCCAGTCGGATGACAGATAGATGAGGTCAGGCATGGCTCCAACTGGGCACACAGCTCTGTGATTGAGGCCCTGTCAAGTCTATAGATGAGTATAATGTGCCTGTCCTTCAGTGTAGCTAAGTCCACCAGGGGTTTGTACACGGCGTTTGTCTCCACCTCCTATTCATCCGCAGCAGTAGGTATCTAAGAGACACACGAGTGGGTAGGCTGTCACAATTGGAACAACAAAACCACATCAATAATCCACATGGTGCACTTATGTATTGGGACAGTGTTAATGGTGAAGTATGTGCCAACCTAATCTGTGACGTAGCAATTGTGGATATGCCTGTCGCCCCCCGAAATGGCTACTGCCTGCATGTAGGGACAGGTGGAAGTGAGGTAACTCCACCGACGTTAGGTGCCATGGCGGAAGGCAGTCTTGCACCACTGTGCAATTCCTCATTGGATATTATGGGGCTCTATGGAGTACAGTGGCCAATGGTGATCTACGCTGGTGATGACTGTGTACACCGTCGTGGACGTGACCGGCATTTTCTCTCTCAGTCCTCACTTGTTTCCTGACCTTCAACAGGGGAAGACCTACACTGCGTGTGCCACTGTGACCTGTGTCTGGAACCTACCATGGCCTGTGTGACTGGGGAAAGGGCCCCTATCTTCACTTCGGAGGAGTTGGAGCGACTGGTGGATGGAGTCCTACCCCAGTACAGACAGCTGTATCGGGCCTCCAGACCAACAGGTGAGTACACTTTGGCCACAATGCATGTGTCAAGGATGCATGGAGATGTGTGTCAAAGCATTGTGTAAGGGTGGATGGGGGTGGGGGGGTTGTCTGTTGGCGGTGTACATGTTGTGCACTGGGCTATGTGTGCGGCAATGGTGATGGAAACGGGTATGGTGGGCCACTTGTGTGACAGGTTGGATTGTTTGTTTAATGGTGTTCTCCTGTCTGTATTGCCTCTGCAGGTCAGTGTCCATCAAAAGAAGGGATTATGGTGTGCCATTGCCAAGGACGTGCGGAACCTGGGGGTTCTATGGCAGGCAGTGGGATGACCTGAGATGCTGGCCACGGAAGACCGTGGAGGCCCAGCTGGGGATGGCCTCCCAACGAGGAAGGGGTGCCCGTCGGACCCTGACCCCCTGATGGCCCGCATACTAACAGTGGCCTACCCTGAGCTGGATGGGCGCTTGAGGGCATCACAGCAGCCACAAGGGGGTGAGTACAGTGGGTATCAATACATATTTTTGCTGGTGGGGTGGTAACCAGGTGGTGGATGTGTGTTAGTGGATGCCCCTAAGGCCAGGCCAGACATTGCAGCGTGGGTCATCTGAAGGGTAATGTGTGTATGGCAAATACGGGTGACCTAGCTTGTTAGAAGTCCATTTCAGGCAGGGCATCATGGGTCCCAGGAGTGCTGCAGTTGGCGGTGTGTTGTCCTCATCTTGCCTTAGTGACTAGCCATATCCCTGGTAGTGCAATGCATAGTGCTGAAGCCTGTTCCCTGTGTGTGATGGTGATGTGTATGCCAACTGTGGTGTAGTCACTGACCCAGTGTATCCTTTGTCTCTCTCCCCTCCTTTTTTCTTCTGTCATCCTGTCCTTGTGTGCATTAGCATCATCTGGCGGAGGAGCAGGGGCACCAGCGACAGAGGGAGCTGCATCCCACATGACCCAGGAGGCAGAATCCACCAACGCCGAGGGAACCAGAGAGACGGAGGGCGAGGGGAGCACCACGGCGGAGACTGAAGGAGACAACACAGACTCAGATACCTCTTCCGATAGGAGCTACCTGGTGGTGATGGACACCTCTGTGACCACCCCAGCTGCAGGTACAGCCGCCACCCCCGTACCAGCACCGCCCTCCCAGCAGTCCATCAGCAAGTTTCCCATGCCCACTCACCCAGGAGGGTGTGCATCTCCTTCGCCCCAAGCACCTCAGGCCCTGCCCCAGTGAGTCCTGCTTCCTTGAGTGAGGAGGCTATTGACCTCCTGAGATCCATCTCTGTAGGGCAGTCAACCACTGTGAATGCCATCCAGGGGCTGGCATCCCAGGTGCAGCAATGCAATGCCTTCCTGAAGGGCATTCACTGTGGACTGACTGCCCAAGAGAGATCGATTCAGGCTCTGGCCTCCTCTCTGATGGCAGCCATTGTCCCTTTTTCTACCGTCTCCTCCCCATCTCCCACTTCCCAGTCCCATTCTCCTCAACCCCAACCCATCCCAGGCACACATACAAATGAGCGTGCACACAACATAACACCCAGGAGTGTCACAGGCAAACACAGGCACCACACTTCATCCCACAAGAACTCATGCAAACACCATACAGTTGCAGACATGACAACATCCACTGCCTCCACTGTCTCCTCTGTGTGCTAGGATGCTGTACTCACCGTCGTCGTCTTCATCGGCGTTGGTGTTCCAGGTGGAGCATAACATAGAAGATCATTAGAAAGACTTGCAGTTTGGGTTCCAAGGCAGCATTGTTCTTTCCTGTGTATCCGATGGTGAGTCCTTTCTCTTCAGTGATGTATTTCCGCTAGGCTTTTGATGGCATTGCTACTACCCCGCAAAAGGTGGTGGAGTGATGTGTCTTAATATAGTGGGCAGTACTTTGTCTTCCACCTGCCTGTTGTTGGCTACCGCTGTGGTGAGTATTGTTTCCGCTCTGGCGGTTGGTGTGGTACATTGGCTGTCTATGGGAGTTATCACCGCCATGGTCGTAATTTGGCAGCACTTACCGCCAGCCTGTTTGCGGTATTACCGCCACTTTATAACTCACCACCAGGGTCGTAATGAGGGCCATAATGTTGATCATGACAAGCACAGCAGGCCAAACTAAGGGCAATTAATGCAAACTTTGGATTTGGTAAGATAAACCGATCATCAAATCTTTATAACAGTATTCATGATCTTGAAGAGCATCTTTGAAGCCGTTGAATGGAAAGGACCTCATGGTCAGATGTTAGATCGATGACAGGGTAGGCAGATGGATCCACGGAGCAGTAGTGCATAGTAGTCCCTTGTGCAGGTCCACCTGCAGGAGTGGCACTTTCCACAGTGCCAAAAAGAGCCAGATCGTTCACCAAGGGCGTCTCAAAAGTGGCCTCGCGAATCAGCCTTAGTCTCAAGGGGCACGACGGTGAATGAACCCTCATCGGGACATCAGCAGTTCGTGGTCCACAGGAGACACTGACGGAACAGCAAGACACACTGTAGTCAAGTGTTCGAAGAGGAACCACATACAGTGAAAGACTGGCTGCACACACCAAAGGACTGGTCGGAATGACTATGACCAGTCACGCTCCAGCTCTTCCAGCAACTGTGAATTAAATAACTGAACCATGCGTTCACGGCACAGTTGAGCTGCTGGCAGTGGCTCCATCACTCTGCTTAGCTGGAAAGACACAACCACTGCGAATCAGAACCAATAGCAGTAGTATTCTGCCTATTAATGCCAAAGTTATAGGAAAGCACTTGAAAAGAGTGAATGGATGGCCGAAGGAATGACTCCGAAGACAGTCTGGAAGATGGACACAAAACCAGACCCAACAGTCTTAAAGAAATGGACAATCCCCTTAGTGCTTGAAGCGTTCAATATTTTGGATACCAGCTCTCCAAAGTGCTTGGGGTAGTTGGCATTTAATAGGGATTGTATCTCGGGTGATAATCTTGCTATCTGGAGAGCATATGTCTCTGTAGGCAATGTCAACGCAACTTGTTTCTGGAAAAGTAGCGCCTTTAGTCTGCTTAGATTATCATAATTTACATTAGCAGTATCAAAGGGATGCCACATTTCTGACACTCTTATCTCTTGCGTGGGGGGGAATAAAACATGTCCGCAACATGTTACGACCTTAGAAACTGAAATTGCGTAGGCAATTCCTGGCCGCATACCGCAACAGCTTTGGTTGCTCAGCATCATATAACTTCCATTGGAAAGTACATGAAATGCTGGTAGAATCAAAGGGACAGGAGTACCCTTCAGAAAACAAGCCAAGTTTGCAACCCCCGCATTGCAAAGGCCATGAGGGGACACCTGTTTGCAGATCATTGAATGACTAACAGTAGTCTCACATTCGCTTCTGCTGAGAAAGACCTCTGTTTCGATGCTCAGACACTTGTATTCAAAGGGCAATTCCCACTCTTCCTTAATATAGTTATTGCCTAACCGATTGAATCTACCCACGGCAAGATGTTTTAGGCATTTCAAAAAACGAGAAGTGGAAATGAGCAGATGTATAATGCCATGTAGGAGCCATACTGTCGATTGACTCTCTGCGACTTTGAAAGGCAACTTCTCTAACTTTTTTATGTGAACCATGGTGAAACTCACTTCCCTTTTAGCCATTGTCTGTTGTTCCTTGGATAAATTAAAAGCAGCAAACAAGTCACTACCATTAATATACTTCCATGGAACTCGGCCGTTTTTCAGAGTCTATAATGTCCAACCTTACTGCATAATGGAGCGCAGCTGACTTTGTCCATGTTTTAAAAGGAACATGTCTGTCTGAATAATATCAATTGCAGACACAACTATGTTCATTAGGGAATAAACCGTGTTGGGCAGAGTGTTCATGCCGTTGTCAACAACAGCTAGAGCCTTTTCTAAATTCTCTTTGTCTACTGCCCTAAACACACAGCAGCTTGTATCTCAGAAAGCTTCCAGATATCATTATATATGGCATAGATTAATCTTTTAGAGCGTGGCTTTCTTGGACCTAACAAGAAGTCCTGCAAGTCTATATCTTCAGAAAGAGTGTTTTAATGTTCCTTTACTGTTTCTAAGGTGTTAGTCTGTAACCATTGTTGGCACAGTTTACCCACACTGTATGGTGTAACTATACCCATGTGTTGACCTGAGACAAACCGAGGGTCTGGCCGGCTAATCTTAAAAAAACCCTGAGGAATTCACAAAATGTGCCTGACACCCATTTGTGTCCATTGGCCATAGTAACCACAAGTTGGGATTGGAAAGTGAAGAGTTATAGGTACCAGCCTGAACCTTTGCATCTAGTTCTTCCTCGGTGACATTTAGGAATGATTACCAGTTGTTAAATTGTGCTGGTGTGGGGATACTGGGCGCATTTATTTCTTTCATTTTCGCTAACCCAAGACAGGATGACTGTTGAATGATATCATTTAAAAAGATAATTTGCAAAGGAATAAGGCACGCTCTAAACAGAGCTTCCCTACCCTGTATTTGCCAATCTTGTGTTCCCCATATAATCTTTAAATAAATAGTGTTCCTCCAGTATTCGTAACCTTCAACTGTAAGATGGGAAACAAAGGAATCTGAATAAATCAGTTTTGTGTCAGTTAGCAAAAAGATCCAAATTTTTGAAGGTGGTAACTTGAAATAATATGACTCTGGATTTTTTGTGTCATGCCCAGAAAAATAAGTAAATTTATCTGAATAATGCTTTGGGCTCCCCACAGGTTGAGTTGTTCCCACTGTATATAGTTAAACATTGATCTATGTCTAGGTGCATGGTGCAGGTAGTAATTTCCCCAGCTGTTATAGCAGAACATTTCCCCATAATTCTTTGTATTGGTATACACATCATCACTTTCAAATACTGAATAGTCCTTCATTTCAGTTAACATTGAATCAACTGTCTGGGCATCCCAATCATATGATACAACTCCAGGTGTAATTACATACGTCATAGATATTTTGTAAAAGTATGGAATTTGAATGACCTCATTAGGCCCACATATATCAAATGGAACATTATCCCACACATTCCCATCAGGAATTGATACAGCTGAAATGTTCACAAGGGACAAGTCTCTTCGGACTTTATGTGAGGAAAAATATGGACTGAAGACTTCATCCACAGGCTCAACAGAGGAGCGTTCAGGAAGGTAATGTCCATTTATAAGCAAAAAGAAAACAATCACAAAACCAATCCATAGGAAAAATGCTAATAATGTCAAGGATAACCATAGATAGTTCCATGGGTGAATTAAATAGTTATTTTTAAGCCATAGATACAGCTTACGTGTCTTTGAAACAGTTTCAATAGCAGGTTCGGATGAAGTAGAAGAAAAGTCATCAATGACGATGAAGTAACCAGAAGCAGTCTCTTCAAACGTAGGAACAGGTGTATTACCGGTGGATGGATCCACTTCGCAGGGAGGCTCATAGTAGACAATGTTGTCAGTTTTTGTTGTGCTGGAATGGAAAACAGCCAAATCTTGGAGAGGTGTTGTCGTTGAAGTGGCAACTGGAATCAGCAAGAGCTCATATTCCACCCTCCCATGCTCGAGAAGGCATTTGTGCCATTGTTAGATATACTTGTGTGGTCAGAAGTGTTGTTTCTTCTTTGAAGTGGCATGTCCTGTTTGGTAGTGAGAGGGAACCAGGAACTACCCAAGGGACCTATGGGTCTACTGTGCAGGATCGGCCACATGGTGAAGTTTGACGTCATCAATAAAAATGGATCTGTTAGCTTTGGAGCCTGGCAGCTGTGGTAGGATGACAGTTCTGGTACCTTGTATTCCCAGGACTGGAACCGGTGCTCTATAGGATGGATGGAATTCCTTCTTCACAGCAATCTTCTCACAAAGATCCCCAAGTTTAGGAATCCAGCCAGTAGAAGTTGTTGGTAAATCCCTTATTCCTAAAATGGCAGCACTGGAGGATGATTCATCATCACAAAATTGCTGAAGCTCCTGTGAGACAGTGAGATGTTCATTTATGGCAAAAGGTGTGTCTGCTGCCACCAAACCAGGGCCATCAAGATCTGGGACATACATAGGTATCCCAAAAAGAACCTCATAAGGAGTCCGTCCCCCTGAGGACCTTCTTGGCAGATTATTCAGTACTCTCTGGACCCCATATAAGTTATGAAACCAGCTGTGGCCAGAACCTAATACTATAGCTGTTAAGGACAGCTTTAGATCACAATTCCTCCTCTCCACAACTGAATTTCCCTCGGATGGTATGGTGAGGAGTAATGGAGTTCATCACCCATCGTCCCAATGGTATCCCTGAATGCCTTCGAGGCAAAAGCAGGGCCCTGGTCCGAATGGAATGCTGCACCTGCATATGTATCGATAAAGATCAGCAAGTCTTTAATAACAGATTGAGCGTCAGCTGACCGCTGTGGCCTTACCCACAGGAATCTAGAACAGGAATCTACAGTGGCTAAGATGTATTTGTATGCACCATCCATTTGTAGGGGACTGCAATGGTCTAGGTACACAGATTGTAGTGGCCTGTTGGGCACTAAGAGGGATGTCTGTGGTGGGCGTTTGATATTTGAGCCCTTTATCTGCTAGAAGATATCACAGCAAAGAGCATATTGCTTGGTCTGTTTATATAGACCTGGCCACCAGAAGCGTTTTTGTAGGATTTTGATTGCGGCCTCAATACCAGTGTGGGCAGAAGCGACACCCTCATGTGCTGCTTTGATGAGATCTAGGCCCGTATTTATACTCCGTTTGCGCCGAATTAGCGTCGTTTTTTTTCTACGCAAATTCGGCGCAAAACTAACGCCATATTTATACTTTGGCGTTAGACGCGTCTAGCGCCAAAGTATGGGCAAATAGCGTCATTTTTTGGCGTGAACGCCTTCCTTGCGTTAATGAGATGCAAGGAAGGCGTTCCCGTCTAAAAAAATGACGGCGACGCAAATGCGTCGTATTTATACTCCCGGGCAAAAGTCACGCCCGGGAGGTGGCGGGTCAAAAAACCCCGCATTTGCGCCACTATTTAACGCCTGGGTCAGGGTAGGCGTTAAGTGGCCTGTGGGCTCAAAATGAGCCCACAGGTGCCCTCCCCTGCCCCCAGGGACCCCCCCTGCCACCCCTGCCCACCCCAGGAGGACACCCAAGGATGGAGGGACCCACCCCAGGGACATTCAGGTAAGTTCAGGTAAGTATAATTTTTTATATTTTTTAATTTTTTTTGGGTGGCATAGGGGGGCCTTATTTGTGCCCCCCTACATGCCACTATGCCCAATGACCATGCCCAGGGGACATAAGTCCCCTGGGCATGGCCATTGGGCAAGGGGGCATGACTCCTGTCTTTACTAAGACAGGAGTCATTTAAATGGCGTCTGGGCGTCGAAAATAATGGCGCAAATCGGGTTGAGGCGATTTTTTTGCCTCAACCTGACTTGCCCCATTTTAAGACGCCCTAACGCCATTTTCCCCCTACGCCGGCGCTGCCTGGTCTACGTGTTTTTTTTCCACGCACACCAGGCAGCGCCGGTCTGCTAGCGCCGGCTAACGCCATTCCATAAATACGGCGCCCGCATGGCGCTTCAGAATGGCGTTAGACGGCGCTAAATTTTTTGACGCTAAACTGCGTTAGCGCAGTTTAGCGTCAAAAAGTATAAATATGGGCCCTAATCTCTGGTCTTGGTTGGGGATCACTCGATCTCCACCCCCAGGAGGTGTTGCATAGGCAACATTCTGTGCACTGATGTGGTAAGAGTATTTTGTAGGGTATGCTTTTGAAAGAGGCTTGCCTTCAGCCAAAGCTTTCACGACAGTCAAAATTTCATTACCCAATCTTGTATGAGAACGAGTCACTGCAGCCACAGAAGCCTTAGCTACTGCAGATTTGGCCACTTCATCAGCCAAAGTGTTGCCGATAACGTGTTCTCCTAGACATTGGTGGCACAATGTATGTACTACATGGACACAAGGTAGCTTATCCTTGAGATCAGCCACCCTCCCCAACAAAGTTCCGTCTTTTTTTTTTGGAGTCTCTAAACCTGTTTAATGGCTAATGATTAAGATAATCACTGTAGGACTGGACGCAGTAGTATGATTCACAGACAATCAAAGTCAGTAACCCTGGCTCTGTGTGTTCTAGCACTAAGATAAGGGCTTTGAGTTCAGCTAGCTGAGCTGTGCAGTCTCCTAGGGTCTGATTGTCGGTATTGTGAGGGCGGAATATGCCATCCTTCATCACTCTGCTCATGGCTGCGCAAGCGGCTGAGTATTGATGTTTGGTACCTACAGCTGGTTGTGCTGAAACATCAGTGTAAATGACAGCATGGCATCTGTCCAGTGGCAAAATATCTAGAGGTGCGGGGTACTCCTGTTCGTATTGGAGAACTTCTTGTGTCTGAAGTTTTGGATCAAAGATGTAGTAAACATCGGTGGCAGTCAGGGAAGTTGCCCAGTAAATCCAAGGTGGCTGTAATGCTTTAGTGTTAGGAACACTTGCTTTGGTGACAGCCTCTAAGGCTGGCAACAGGGTAACAACAATAATGCGTTTCCTTTGGGCAAGTGGTCCCTCCTTAATGACAGCCATCTGAACTGCCGTTAGAATTTTTTCTGTTGGTGCAAAACGTTGTTCTGCATTTGAGTATAAATGTGATTTATATGCTATGGGCACTGTGTTGCCCTCATTAAAGGTGACATAAGTGAACCCAATGGCACCAGCAGTTATTCTGATGATCAAATTTGTTTTGTTGTCACAGGTGTGCAAGTGTTTTACTTCTAGCATGTCTTGTTGCAATTCCCTAAGGATGCATGTGCGTTCAACTGTCCAGTGTTTGCTAGAAAAATCAGGGTGTATTAAGTCATAAAGTGGCGTGATACGTTGGGCATAGAGAATGTAAGCTCTGCCAAAGTTAAAGAAACCAAGTAATGACTAGTTTCTTGATTGATTTGGTGGCTGCAGTTGAGCACATTTTTCTAGAAAGTGCGGGCCAGGCTCTTGCCCTCGTTTGATAGCTCATGTCCCAGGAACAATACGCTGAGAAAGGCTGTTTTAGTTTTCCTAAAATTAAATTTGTGGCCAAGGGCTGCGAATCCCAAAATGATCTGATTGACTTTGGCAAGATGAATGTTGAGGTCATCATCTGTGAGATACATATCATCCACATAAGCCAGCGCCTTAGGATCAATATCATATTATATTAATGTTACAGGGGCTGAGAACAGCCCGGGGCTGTTATTGTAGCCTTGGGGCAAACGACAAAAGCGTTTTCGTGAGCCAAATGAGAATGCACTCAGGTCCCGACTTTCATGTGCTAAGTTCTGGCAGAAAAAAACGTTGGAAGTATTCAAGGTTGTTTTGTATTTTTTGCGCACTATGTTGTTAATTAGTGCTGTGCTATGTGAATTTTGTATAGCGTATGTACGTGTGTGACTGTTTAAGTGTCTGTAATCTAAAACTATTCTGTATGAATGGTCAGGTTTTGCAACTAGGAATAACAGGTTACTTACTGCAGAGACACAGGGCTCAATTACTCCCTGGTACTCGAGCTGGGTGAAGATCTTCCTCACCGGAGCTTTAGCTTCCTGTTTAACAGGATATTGTGGCTCAGGCTGGGGTGTAGACCTGATAGGTATTAGATGACAAGGTGTGTCCTTGTCCCAACCTACATGATTGCGGTACAACACAGGTACCTGCGCTAAAGCCCAATTGAAAGCATAGGCTTGTTTTACCGCTTCTGGAACAACATCAGAGAAAGAAGCCAAAATGACATCTTCCCCATGTGGGAGCTTACGGATGTGCTCAGGTAGCCAGTCCTTCTCGGCCAGCAGGATATCACAACTAAGTTCATCCCAGAAAATCACACCAATGGTGCGCTCTACGTCTCCCTCAATTTGCGTATTTAAATCATAAACCCTGTCAGGTGGGAGGATGCACCCGTCCGCAGTTTGAACTGCAATGTAATCGCTAGTTGCTGTCGCATCCAGATGATCTTTCAGACTCTGGCGATATATCATGACCTCTGCTGCGCTGTCTATCAGTGTCACTACCCACGTCTTGTTCTTCAGCAATGTTCTCAAGTGTACTGGCATTTTTAATTAACAGTACTGTCACCTTTTTCTTTTTGAGTTGTAGTTTTTGTTGTGGGGGCTTATCTTCTTTTTGTCTGAAGACAGTGGTGAGCCTTTCTTCTGTTTCAGGTATTCAGGACGTCGATCAGGACGGCCTCCTCTCTTACTACGTCTATCCAGTGCATCCTGAAAGGAACGAGAGGGACGTGAATCAGTATATCTGTCAGGAGCTTTTATATTTTCTCTATTTCTGAGTATACCTCCTGTCGGAGTTCTCCGGGTGTGGAGAATCTGCTCTCTGATTTTGTCTGTCTTTAAATTGCTTTTGTTTATCCCAGCACTTTTTAGAACCCTCCTGTTCTTGTTTAGTACCTTCCTTAGGGGTGGTACTCTGTATTTCAAGCTTTTTCGGCTTGACTCCCAATCCTATACTCCTATACTGGTATAGATGCCGGAAATTATTTTTGGCAGCTGTTTCTCCTGTTCCAAGTGTGGAATCTTTCGGAGGCGCTGGCGTATAACCAGTGCTACCGTTTCCCCTTTAATTTTACTAAGTATGATTGAGGAGACTGCGTCAAAGTTACGCATTAAATTCATCCCCAAATCTAGGGCTGGAGCAGCCCCGTGCTCATTCTTAATTTGTTTTAGCACTTCAGGTAAATTGGCAAGTGCGGGGGTATCATGTGTGGTAGTATAAATTACAGCGAAAACTGTACCGCATGTGGTGCAGTCATCTACTGAGGGAACCATCCCGAAGGGCAAGTATATTGTGAGAATTCTATGTTTCTTGTGTGGTCCCACATGGGGAAACACAGCTTCCAGCTGATTTGTTTTCTGGGCTATCCAGAACAGGATTTTCTCTTGTTCTGTGGGTACTTTACCCATGATAGAATGTACTGTTTGTGGATTAATCCCAGTAGTAGCCAACTGATATCCAGCAAGTGCTGGTGGTTCTGGACATGCTGGTGTAGTGTTCAGAGTTTCAATTAGGAACTGAACAAGTTGTCTATATAGAGTTACTAGCACAATGTGTAGATTGTGCAGATCAGCTGCCTGCATGTTTTGTATACCTGGGTGAGGTGTGTATGTAACAAAAAGGCCACATTGGTCCTTCATTACCCAAGGGACCTAATCTCATGGATTGTATTATGTGTGGTAGGGCACCATTAAACCAGTTCTGATGTTCTTGATAAGTAATTGGGATTTCAAGATTATTGGTTTGCTTGGTACCGTTGTGGTACATTTGCAATTCTGTATGTGTGGAATGTGAATGATCTTTGCTCTTCCTCAGGAAAGGTGACCCAAGAGTAGAATGTTTCTGTTTGGTAAGCTTCACTAGCTTCTACTATGAATGTGACATCCCCGCCCTCATCTGTTAAGCCATGCGCTACTAGGTGTAATGTTAACGCTTGTCTAGCATTCTCAGGAATATCAATGGTGTTAGCCATAATGTGAAGTGAGTAAAGGGATGGACACCAAGTGGGGAGAAAAGTCCTTTTAATGATTTGAGCTTGAACAATCTACAGCCTAATTAGGTGGTCCCTGTTTAGCTGAGGAGGATCTTCCCCAAGACCATGGATGTCTCCGTATAATGGTACTTAGGGTACCTATTGTTTGTGAGACACTGATAGTCAGGGTATCCATAAATTAGTGCCTAAACACCATAGTTCGTGGCACCATGCTGGTTTAAGGAGGATAGTACTTATGTATGTAGGCGACTATGCTAGTCCTACAACAAGTCGCAAATGTCATACCAACCCTCCCAGCTCACAAGCAGCACCTCCCCAAAAACCCAAACATTAAAGGGTGATTTCACACCTTCACGCATGGATTCAAGTGTGTGACATCTCAGGGAGTGTCGTGGTTAAACGGAGATTACACCTTTCTCACATGAACAACGTGTCTCAATCAACTACAGGCAATGAGAGAGATGCTGTAAAGTTTAAATAGGTTTTATTAACAAAACTGCAATCTATAATAGGTTGCATGGGCTGCAATGACAAGGATAATGAATAATGCAAGAAACAGAATTGTGAACACAAGAGTCATTAATACAAAGACCCCCACCATCTTGCAATAACATAAAATAACACGAGATATGAAATATGTCCTAATACCCTAGCATAAGGAAATCTATCCCCTAACCTGAAGAGAGCTAGGTGTGTTAAACCTAATCTGCCAGTACCATGTCCGTGAGAAGAGCCCCCCCAACCCTTGTTACCTTGGAATGAGGTCTCTAGCTCAGACTCCGTAGGGATACAAAGACTGGGTCAGCATCAAGGTGATGTGCAGCATGGATAGCGTCAATGGCATCTGGTAGGAATCCCTCTGATTATCTGTCTATGTGAGGTGCATTTATACAGATCTGCTCGGACCCCTGACGTAGGTCTGTTTGCAAACAATAGATAACAAGACATGCTTGGGGCGGCAATCACATAAACAATTCCTCGAAAGCACAAGGGGGGAAAAGTACCTAATGTGAATACCTACATCTTATCTCTCTCTGGCGCTGATAGTGACGCCTTAGCAGAGTGCCACTGATGGCACAAAAGTAAAACATTGTCCTAACTAAAAAACAATGCAGCTATCTTAGAAAGATATAATTAAATAATTGCGCTAAAACAGAGCAGGCTAAGTAGGGTAAAAGTCACTGGGTGATGGGTGCACAGGTCTGCAAGCCAGAAGGCTAAGCTAACTCCTGCTTCTCATTAAAACAAGATAGGATTCACTACAGTTTACAAGTAATCACTTATACCTGTAGATCTACTAAATCTATCACTCTCCAACAGTGGTGGAAGTTGATATGTTATAATCATCCTCTGGATCGGCACAATTTACATTCTATCTTTCTGTTAGCCACATGCAAAGCATTTATGGAACCACTTATCAAGCAATCCCCTTCATGCATGTGGTGAAGCTTAATTTACTGCTGAGATTACTATTTATTATTTGTAAATATTACTTTTTGTACTTACCATGTTCTTTTCTTTATACTTTCATTCTTGACCTGAATCCACATAGTTTCATTTTCTTATTTTCTTTCCCTTCTTTTCTCTTTCTACTTTCTCCTTTACTATTCTGTCTTCTCCTTTCCTAAATTTTTGTCAGGTGCATCTCCTCTTGACAAGTGCTTTAAGGCAGCATTGTTTTATTTTTGTTTTTTTTATATGCTGTTTGAACATGCCATATTATCTGACTTCTAGGTTTATAACATATTTTTCCTTCCTTTAATACAAATATAAAACCAAAACATATATATGCTTTTCTTTATTTCCATGGTAATTTTGTTTCCTTAGACTCTACTTTCCTTGCTACTTCAGAAAAGATTTTGATTGTTTCTGACAATAACACTGACTGATTAATAAAACAAGTGTTTCAGGTACACAGATGGTTCCCAGTCTCCAGGAGTCCGATAGGTGAACTGCATAATTAAATCCATTTTTGCTGGTTGAATGTTTGAGGTGATGTGTCCATTCGTGATGATGACTAGGAAGATAATATAATTACTCAAGACTAATGTAGGATAAACTTGTCAGCAGGCAGCCAGTTAGTAGTAAAGTCCTGCCAAGTAGGTGGACCATACTTGCTGATGGTGCAAATACATTTCTCCGTTGTTATAAGTATGGTGTCAATGTCATATATAATTACTCTGAGCCTCGCTTTTTCCTCTATGCAAATGACAACCCCTTTACTTTATAATGAAAAGATGATACTATAATATATTTCGGACAGTAGTTCTGCTTTCTTTAGGCCAGCATCTATGCGTGCTTCACTCAGATGGAGAATTTTGGTTAAAAAATGTATTTATTTTTATATATACAAACACACACATATATACATGTATATGTATCAAATAAACCTTTCATTCCCGTTTTAGACTGGAAGAAGAAGTCGCACCCAGCATGTCTGCATCTCAATATTAATTCTTAATTTGGCTACGTGTTTCAACCCCAAAGGGTCTTCATCATGGCCCAATCGAAAATGTGCAGTGCATGGCGAGGACGCGAGTAGTAGGATCTAATCAAAGAAGACAATTTCCCTCTTGAAGGAATTGAGAGGGAGTGTAGGACCATCCAATGTCTCATAGCAGCACAAGAGTAAGAGGTTCTTAGGAGGTGAAGATTGTCAAAGGAAAGAGGGTCAGTGTGATTTTAGAAGCAAAATAAGGCACTAAGGTGGTTGACTGAGGTAGTCTCAAGGG
This sequence comes from Pleurodeles waltl, assembly GCF_031143425.1. Classification (NCBI taxonomy): domain Eukaryota; kingdom Metazoa; phylum Chordata; class Amphibia; order Caudata; family Salamandridae; genus Pleurodeles; species Pleurodeles waltl. The sequence continues at coordinate 804,385,338 of NC_090438.1, forward strand.
AGAAAATAAGAGGGGCTATAAATGAGTCTTAGGAGTTTGCACTGGTATATGTGCTGGTAGGCAGTGTATCTTGACCAATGTGGTCCCTAACCTCTGTGAGCCTTGGCTATTCACCGTACTCGACAATGGTGATAAATAGATTATTGCAGTCTCCTAGTGATATAACACAAAGCATCAGAACAGCATAGCAGCAGCAAACATCACACTCCGGTTTTCTCATATTCAGAGGAATATGGCAGCTACATCACTTTTGCTTTGTTCTTTAGATAGCAAATGCAATGCACCTAGAAACAGACATCAGTTCTGCTCACAGAAGTAACGGTGGTAAATGACAACACCGAGAGTACTCTTTAAAATTAGACCATCCTGTAAAACTACAAAGCATCAAGCAGCAATTTCCAGTCTCTTTTGGTTTATTTGCATTTGATCCTTCAAGAGTCCTGCTTCTGACTGCTCATTCTTGCAGAATGGTAGTCTGGCATTGACTGATGGGCCAGGTCAATGTGTGGGCTATTTATTCTTGTCTTGTCACGGCCCACAGGACTAACAGCCCAGACATAAGCCCTTTCAAGCTCGGCCACCTGGCATTGCCAGAGTCCCTGACAGGCCAAAAGAATACTGCTGCAGTACAACCCTGCTTTCTAAAGCACAGAAACAGTGGAAGTGCTCTTGACAGACGTCCAGAGCAGCTATATGACATCAGAGTCTGTATGGATATGCCCTGCTTTGTCCCTTGCATATACAGAGAGTAAAGAAATACATTGGGCAGGAATAAACGTCTTCCTATATTTCCTTCTGTAATTGTAGCTGTATTTTTCGGCTAGCATTTGCTGAGCATGCTGAGATTTGGCTGTTTAAAATTGCACAAGGCTGACATTTAAAGCATATCAATAAAATATCTTTACCGGTACCATAATATTTTTTGGTGTAACTGATGGGTCCTGCTTTTGTCTATTTTTGTTATCAATAATGATGTCTAGAAACTACTCTAAGCAACCTTTTAAGTCCTTGATGCACCCAGTAGGTGTGCTTAGTGAGATTTTGAATATTACATTATCCCTAATTATTTTCGAAATGCAGTAATTGGGGAACCATGCATTATGAGGAATGATATGTCATTACCTGTACAACTTCACATTTCTAATTAGTCAAAGAACTCCATGGTGATGTGCAATAGCCTGATACAGTTCAGCTTAAGGGTTCGTTATACCATACAATGTATTGGTCAGTTAACAAAATGTTACAATAAATATTATGTCTGCAGATACTAATGGCCTAACTCACAAAGTGACTTAGGCCCTCATTACAACCCTGGTGGTCGGTGGTAAAGCGTCGTAAGACCGCAAGCAGGCCGGCGGAAAAAATGGAATTATGACCGCCGCGGTCATCCGCCCCTTTACCATTCCGACCGCCATGGTGGTGAAGACCGCTGGGCTGGAGATTGCGGTCTCCAGCCTGGCGGTCGTCACTAGACCACCAACGGTATCAGGACCCTGCATACCGCTATGGATCTCTGGTGGTTGGGAACCGGCATGAGATCCATGGCGGTAGGCACTATCAGTGCCAGGGAATTCCTTCTCTGGCACTGATAGGGGTCTCCCCCACCCCGCTACCCTCCACGAATCCTCCCCCCAGACCCCCACCCTCTGCTGCCCCCCAAAGGTGGCACAACCCCCTTCCCCACCCCGACCCCGAACATGCACATATACACACCCCTACAAGCACACATCCCCAACATGCACATATACACACCCCTACACGCACACATACACCCCGACAACACATACCCACACACATACAAACAGACATGCACACCGTCCAACCCACACACATTTCCCATACACACAACACCCCCGCACGCATACACTCACTCACTCACCCCCTCTACACTCTCACACACACACACCCATGCACGCACACAACACACAACACCCCCCGCCCCCTTCCCTAACAGACGATCAACTTACCTTGTCTGTTGATCCTCCGGCAGGGGACGGGATCCATGGGGGCAGCTCCGCCACCAGAACACCGTCACCAGATCACCGCCACACCGAATCATGGGACGTGATTCAGTGGGTGGTGTTCTGTTGACGTGGCGGTGTAGGTTGAGCAACCTCCACTTTCCCGCCGTCCGCCAGTATGCCTGCTGGCGGCTTTCCGTACGAAAAAGGACGGCAGGCTGCCAGCGGTCATAATACGCGGCACGGAAGACCGCCACCACTGGCGGTCTTCAGCACGGCGGTACCTCGGAGGTCTTGCGAAAAGACCGCTGAGGTCGTAATGACCCCCTTACACTTTTGAGCAGGTTTACACTTTTGTAAGGTGTACAACTTTGCACTGTTCACAAACTGAACTTTGGTAGTAATTTATACTTTTGTAGTAAGTCTATCATGTCCCATGGCCAACCACTGGTACTTCAACACCCTCCCATAGAAAGTAGTGGAGGTGGGACTTACTCCAAATGTGTAAGTTACAACAAGAGTGCAGTTTGTGAATACCGGAAAGTAGTAAGCTTACTCAAAAGTGTAAGTTACTACAAATGTGCAGCTTGTGAATAGAACTTTGTAGTAATTTTGTATCACTACTGTAATACTACAAAGCATACTGCAATGGGCAGTTTGTGAATCAGACCTAGAGAGTTCGATTGAGCCAGTTTGTAAACGCTTGTGCCACATTATACCTGCCCCGGGTATAATGTATGCAAGAGAGGCGATCCCCCTCTAGGAGGCCCACAGGAATAGTGCAGTGAAACCTGCAAGATTTCATTGCGTCATTCTAGCATAATCGTTAACGCCTGCTCAAGGGCAGGCATTAAAGTGACTCTAGGCTGTTTTAAATGGGCTTTCACGAGCTTTGCTGGACTAGCGTCAACATTTTTGACAGTAAGACAGCAAAGCGCCACAACTACGTCAGAAATTCTAGCGCAGCTGTGCTAATGAGGGCCATGGTGCGCTGTATTGTGAATACAGTGTTACCATGGTGTGGTTAAGAGGACGCAGGGCGGCACAAGCAAACTGGCGCATTGTGATTGATGCACCAGTTTGTTGTAAATGAGGCCCAAAATTTGTAGAGTAAAGTCACCTCAAACGGGAGCGGCTTTGTTCTAATTATTAAGAGAGTTGTTTCCCTGTATAACTCCATGCAACATTGAATCTGTAAAGCAACAAACTGTTTTCCTCATGTCTGTTTCTCTGTACTGTAATCAGAAGATGCAATTTCACCTTTTCACTAATAAATGGGTGAAAATGCGTTTATTAGTACAGTTGCTGGAAATAAGGTGTTAATGGGCCACATTTATTTTGAAGCATTCCTAATACCAGGTGAGTTTTCCAAATATGCAGAGGTGGAGAGACCTCACCAATAGTTTTAAAGTATTAACTTTTTACAAAGAAAATCGTCACGTGAAAAAGTTAGTGATTTGTCTATCTACGCACAGAGTACGGCTTTTTAATTACCACATTTCGCCACATACTGTTATCTGAAGAGTGCTTTCTCTGGGGAAACAGCTCAATGATAAGGGTTCTTTAATTTCTCCAGAGATGTCTACATATCATGTCTCTCGGGATTCTCTGGACTGCAAGATTAATTTCTTGACTTTCCCATATTTCTACCTTGGTATTCTCTCTGCCCTGGGTTAAAATAAAACCATGGATGCTACAAACCGGCATTGCAATAGCTTCCCACAACAGAACTGTTTTTAATGCCACAAACCAAAGGCAAGCTGGTTACTTATCTCTTTTACTAATTGTAAATCAGTTCCCTGGTGGTAACTGCAATTACCCATTTCTAAAGTATTTCTGTCTGACCCACTTGCTGCTGTATTGGTTTTTGGACTTCTTCTAAATTGTTATTGGGAAAATTATAGATGATTCTGGTTCCATGTTGGAACTTCTTTTTGGCATATACCTAATTAAATGTTATTTATGACTCTCAGTTTCTAAATGTCACAACTCACTGCAATGACACAGTGACAGTTATTAACAAAACTGGTTACCCACTGTTGTGATGTAATAAAGGCCTTACAGGCCAGATTGACAGGGATCTCCAAGAGCCTGTCAGTGGAGCTCTGTTTGTCTGCTTTGACTGAAAGAAGAAAGCAAAGTTGCAAGAGGAGGCAGAAAGGCAGGGAAGGTGGTCAGGGTTGGTTACGGACTGCAGCTTAAGGACCCGATTCACAAAGATAAAATTAGACCAAAAATCTAAGGCCCACATTCATTTAAGCAGAGCCTAGCGCCAACTACTGCCACATTAGCGTCATTTTTTTAATGCTAATGTGGGGATAGTGGTGCAAAAACGCTGCACCATATTTACAAAGTGGTGCAATGCATGCATTGCGCCACTTTGTAAACCCTTTCACCACATTGTGCCTGCGCCAGACATAGGGGGTTATTCTAACTTTGGAGGAGTGTTAATCCGTCCCAAAAGTGACGGTAAAGTGACGGATATACCACCAGGCGTATTACGAGTTCCATAGGATATAATGGACTCGTAATACGGCTGGTGGTAAATCCGTCACTTTTCCGTCACTTTTGGGACGGATTAACACCTCCTCCAAAGTTAGAATAACCCCCATAATGTATGCAAGGAGAGCGTTCCCCCATTAGGGGGCCTGCAAAAATGGGGCAGTGGAATCTATGAGATTCCACTGCACCATTTTTAGCGGCATTTTTAACGCCTGCACAGAGCAGGTGTTAAAAGGAGGCACACTATTATTTTTAATGGGCCTCTATGTACTTTGCAGGATTAGCGCCCACATTTGTGGCACTAATCCTGCAAAGTACAACAATATCATCACCAATTATGACGCTATTGTCCCTAGCCTGCACCATCGTGCGCTGTATGTTAAATACAGCACACACATTGTTGCCTTCGTGGTTGCGCAATGGGCCGCAAGAAAAGTGGCGCTTCATGACGTGAAGGGCCAAATGTTTTGTTTTGGGTCAGTGAGGAGAAGCTGTGTTATGTATGGCTCCCCCATTATTGCTCTGCCATTGAGTAGTAGTTGAAGGTAGGGGAAGGTGATGGCGCCTTCCAGAACATAAAATTATAGATGGGATAATAATATACAAATAATACAAATATTATTAATAATATGTTTTTGTGTGGGTGCCATTTCTAAGGGCCGTTTGCGAATGCAAAAATGGATTCCCAATTTGCGATTCTGTAACTTCTTACCGAATCGCAAATTGGAATTGCGACTACATACAGATTTGGTATTAGGAAGGGGCATGTCAATGGCGTCCCTTCCTAATACAGAATCACAGTGGTATGTAGGAATGTTTTGTGACCGAAATGCAGTCACAAAACATTTGCATTTTACCACCTACTTCAAGTAGGTGGTAATCCATTCACAAACGGGAAGGGTCCCCAAGGGACCCTTTCCCCTTTGTGAATGCATGTGAAAACATTTTTTAAGAGCAGGCAGTAGTCCCACGGATCACTTCCTGCTTTTAAAAAATGAAAAGAAAACTTTTCATTTTTCTTTTTTTATCACATCTTGTTTTCCTTCCAGGAAAACATGCTGCATTTAAAAAAAAAAAAAGATTGCTTTATTTAAAAGCAATCACAAACATGGTGGTCTGCTCAGCCCAACAGGCCACCATCCCTGTGATAGTAGCCATTCACAATGGGTCGCAAATTGCGACCTACCTCATGAATAGGTAGGTCGATTTGACTGTCATTGGCAATCACTAAATGAAACTCCTGGAGTTTCACATATTCAAATAGCGATTACATAATTACAATTCACAGAAAATCGCAATTAGGTAATCGCTATAAGGAAAAATGATACGTCTGGCCCTTGTTATTTTGAGTGTTAAAAAGAGCAACAACTGCCACAGCAAGTGCTGCATAAAACACAACGTACGTTTGTTTCATAAAAAATTATGAAACTGAAGGTAACAACAGAGAGACCACAGAAACCATTTATAGTAGTTGAGTGGGCTAACGTATCCGCCACAACCCCGGGTTCAAATCCTGTTGGAACCACTTAGCCATTCATCCTTCTGAGCTTAACAAAATGAGTACGCTTGACTTCGGAAACTATTAACACATGCTGTTTGTCAGTAGTACCAACAGAGGTACTCAGGGCAAACGTACAATATTAAAATGTGCCTGCAATGCATATGTTAACAGAATAAAAAAGTGTCTCACTTAACAAGCTTCCTTCACAAATAGCTGCTAATGTAAAAGTGCTATGTCCCTCGGCCCAGTATTTCCTTGGTGATTTAACATTGCCTCCAATGGATGGAAATTATTTAGCTCTACATGTGATTATTTTACGCAAAAGTTGATAATTAATTGCATGAACAATGATGTGTATTTACATCCTCTCCGCTACATCAACTGCTTATGTGCAGCAGCACTAGCCACACCTTGCTTTCATAGTGTTATTCAAACCTCACACACCTCTCTCAAGATGTGCACTATAATCCAAACGTCAAAAACAACTTTTTTGAGCTAACTCAGCCTAAAACTTTAAACTTTAGTGCAAAAGCAAGCATGAGAGCATGAGAAATGGCCAGCACCTCTGTCATTGATTTTTTAAAGACCAGATCATTTTTGATTTAGCTAAAGGAGAATTGATGTTCACTTCAAAGCGTTCGGTCCTGAAAGCAAAATGATCATCCCCCATTGCAAGGTTTATTTATCTCAGAGCCTGAATAAGAAAATGAATCAAGATTCTCAGTGGTCTTTGTGGGCAGTACTGATTTAGGTAGTTATCAGAGTCAAATGTGATTTTACTGTAGCAAATTGTATGAGTAAGGCACAGGTTCTTAACCCCTTCGCTGCCAGGCCTTTTCCACCTCAGGTGCCAGGCCTTTTTTTGGCTATTTGAGGCAGTTCGCGCTTAGGCCCTCGTAACGTTTTGTCCACATAAGCTACCCACATCAAATTTGCGTCCTTTTATTCCAACATCCTAGGAATTCTAGAGGTACCTGGAGTTTGTGGGTTCCCCTTGAGGAGACAAAGAAATTAGCCAAAATACAGTGAACAATTCTTTTTTTTGTAAACAAATGGGAAAAAAGAGATGCAGATGAAGGCTTGTGTTTTTTCCCTCTGAAAATGGCATCAACAAAAGGTTTGTGGTGCTTTAAGTACCAGCTTCCCAGCTTTCAGGAACAGGCAGAATTGAATCAGAAAACCAAATTTTTCCACATAATTTTGTCATTTTACTGGGACATACCCCATTTTTACTATTTTTTTGTCCTTTTAGCCTCCTTCCATGTAGTGAAAAAATGGGTGTGAAAACAATGCTGGATCCCAGACAGCTAAACATTTCTGAAAAGTTGACAACATTCCGATTTCAGCAAGGGGTCATTTGTGTAAATCCAGCAAGGTTTTCCTACAGAAAATAACAGCAGAAATAAAAAACATGTTGAAATTGAGGTGAACAAAAACAGCCATATCTCTCCATGTTTTACTCTCTAACTTTTTCCTGCGATGTCTGATTTTCAAAAGTAATATACTGTTATATCTGCTGGACTCTTCTGGTTGCGGGGATATATAGGGCTTGTAGGTCCATCAAGAACCCTAGGTACCCAGATACAATAAAGGAGCTGCACCTTGCGATGGGTTTTTATTGTACACCGGGTATGCAGCAATTCATTTGGTGAAAAATAAAGAGTGAAAAATAGGTATCAAGGAAACTTTTGAATTTACAAAATGGGCATAAGATGTTGAGAAGCAGTGGTTATTTGCACATCTCTGAATTATGGGGTCCCCATACTAGCATGTGAATTACAGGGCATGTCTCAAATAGACGTCTTTTTTACACAGACTTACATTTGGAAGGAAAAATGTAGAGACAGGCAAGAGGCAATAGCACTTGTTCTGCTATTCTGTATTTCCCCAAGTCTCCAGATAAAAATGGTACCTCACCTGTGTGGGTAGGCCTAGTGTCTGTGACAGGAAACACAATATGGACACATCACATTTTTACATTGAAATCTGTTTTTGGAAAGTGCCTAGCTGCGGATTTTGGCCTCCAGCTCAGCCAGCCCCTAGGGAAAACTACCAAACCTGTGCATTTTTAAAAACTAGACACCTAGGGGAATTCAGAATGGGGAGACTTGTGGGGCTCTCACCAGGTTCTGTTACCCTCAATCCTTTGCAAACCTCAAACTTTGACAGAAAAAACACTTTTTCATCACATTTTGGTGACAGAAAGTTCTGGAATCTGAGAGGAGCACACGTTTTCTTCCACCCAGCATTCCCCAAAGTCTCCTGATAAAAATTGAACCTCACTTGTATGTTTAGGCCTAGTGCCTGGGACATGAAATAACCCAAAACACAACATGGCCACATCACATTTCTCCAAAGAAAACTGACCTGTTTTTTGCAAAGTGCCCAGCTGTGGATTTTGTCCTCTAGCTCAGCCAGCATCTAGGAAAACCTAGAAAACCTGGACATTTATGAAAACTAGACACCTAGGGGAACCCAGGATAGGGTAACGTGTGCTGCTCCCACCATGTTCTGATACCCAGAATCCCTTGAAAACCTCAAAATTAGGCAAAAATACACTTTTTCCTTACATTTCGGTGATAGAAAGTTCTGGAATCTGAGGGGAGCCACAAACTTCCTTCCACCCAGCATTCCCCCAGGACTCTCGATAAAAATTGTACCTAACTTGTGTTGGTAGGCCTAGTACCCACAACAGGAAATGCCCCAAAACACTACGTGGACACATCAAAATGATCAAATACAAAATGACCTGTTTTTGTGGTGGCGGGGGGGATATCTGCGTTTTTGGTCCTGGGCTCAGCAGCCATCTAGGGAAACCTACCAAACCCAGACATTTCTGAAAACTAGACATAACATAACGTGTATTTGTAAAGCGCACGTTCACCCGTAGGCCTCTTGGCGCTGAATAACAGATGTTTATTGTTACCCAGCTCAATAGTACATACCCAAGGGAGTGCAGGGAGGTGTGACTTGTGTGGATCCCCCAGTGTTTTCTTACCCAGAATCCTCAGCAAACCTTAAATTTTGCTAAAACAAATCACATTTTTCCCACATTTCTGTGTGGGATCACTGCACCGGCACAAATTTCCTACCACGCAATGTTCCCATCAGTCTCCCGATAAAAATTATACCTCAGTTGTGTAGGTGGGCCAATTGCCTGTGACAGGGAAGAGCCAAAAACAGGTCGAAATTGAGGGGAAACCAAAGCGGGTCCAAAAGGTCAGTTTGGAAAAAAATGTTTTTAGGCTGACGAGTGGGGCAGAATTGTTATCGGTATAGATGCGACAATGCTGGGTGGTAGGAATTTTGTGGTTTCCTGCAGATTCCGGAAGGTTCCATCACAAAAATATAGGGAAAATGTGTGATTTCAAGCAAAGTTGCAGGTTTGCAAGGCATTGCGGGTAGGAAAATGGTGCGGGGTGCCTGCGAAGCACACTATTCCAGACTCACCCAGATGTTTAGTTTTCAGATGTGTCTAGGTCTTGTAGACTTTTCTACATGGCAATGTCCCAAAGTCCATAAAGTGCAGTCCTCACCATTCCAAGTGGGTCGATTTTGAGAGTTAGACAAGCTCTCATGGACCAAATGTAAAACCAAAGCCCAAAATAATCAATGCCCTCTTTCTTGCAGTTGAGATAAGATCTTTTAGTGTGCAGGGGGAGAGATGAAAGACTGATACCCCCTTCAGGTGGGGTTGGGGGCATAACCATGCCCATACTGGTTGGTAACCACCACCCCACTATTTGTTTTTAATTCCCTGGCATCTAGTAAGCTTTCTGCCCCCCCAGGGATGGATTGGGGGTAATTGTCCCATCTGCCCACCAGCGGGCAGAACAACTTAGTTCCCATATATTTGGGGTGGTGTTATGGCCATACCCCCACCATCTTTTTTTGAAAAAAAATCTTTCCTGATCTCTGCTAGGCTTTCTGCCCTCCTTGGGTCGCTCACCTCGTGTGAAACTGACAAAGAAAAATCCCGGGTGTCTAGTGGTTTCTGCCCCCCTTAGGGGCAGATTGGCCTGATTAAAATTGGCCGATCTGCCCCCGGGCGGGCTGAAAAGGCCTAATAATAAATTGCCCCCCAGAGGAGCTACCCTTGCTCAAGGGGTCGCTCCACTTCATTGTTAACATTTTTTTTAAAACACGTTTAGTGGCTTCTGCCCCCCCTGTTGGCAGCTCGGTCTAATTAAAATAGGCTGATCTGCCCACGGGGTCAGAAAAGGCCTAATAATATTTTGCCTCCCTGGGGAGCGGCCCTTGCCAAAGGGGCCGCTCCTCTTAAATTTAAACAAACATAAACAGACACTAACGATCGGGCTGCAGAAATGCTCAAAGAGACATGAAAGGAAAGGCCTTTCCTTTCATGCCTCTGTCTGCCCCCACCCCCCAACCGGAAGAGAAATGCTCTGGATTTCTCTTCCAATTTGCGCAGGAAGCTCAGCTTCCAGCGCGGTGGGGGTGGCCTCTGAAGAGCTCACTGGGGGGGGGGGGGAGAGCTTGTGGGGGTTAAGGGAAGCGATTTCCCTTCCATCCCTGTCTATGATAGGGGGTGGGAGGCCCACGGGGAGAGCGCTAGCGCTCCCCTCATGGTCCGGGTGCAGGACTCACTGGTCTCATCCTCAGCACACGGTAACCGTGGCAGAGGGCGAGACCAGCTCACCCAGGGCACCCAACAGGTTAAACTTGATTCCTTGGTTCAAGGACAGTCAGTGAAGCCTAAGCCTTGTAGCCATCACATGATAATTTTTCTTAAGTGTACAGGTCAGTCTTACCTCATAATTCTGAAAATTCTGGGGAGTACCTGTTTGTTGTCAAGGGTGAATTCAGGGAATTAAAGTATCCAACTAGCTATAAAGCATGAGCATACCACCGTAGCACAGGAATCACTGGGAAGGAATGGTAGGATTTTCCAAAGTGCCATCAATAACCGGAAGCAGGGATTAACAGTGGAGGAAATATGATAGGCGAAGGACAGATTTTCATAAAAAATCACACTAATTAATTTTACCCTTGCCACATGTATTGGCGGGTCACCCATGTAAAAAGGCAGTAAACGGTTGCTCTGACAAAGGTCTCCTACCGAGAAGTATAAGCTCTGGCTTGACAGTGTTAAGGTTTAGGAAGTTGGGCTCCAATCATTGCTGGACAGTGTTCAAACAATCATTCAAGTTAACTAAAAAATCTAGTGCTTTTTGGTTCAATTGAAACATTATCTATGTGTCATCTGTAATTGAAAATTGTTGGCACCCAAATGAGTGGAAAAGGTGCAGCAGAAGTTGAATGCAGAGATTACATTGCACTGGGGAAATGTAGGAGCTTTGCAGCACCCTCAATGAGTCATGCCACATGACGTCCAAAAGCTAGTCAACCTTAGCAATTGACAGCCCTATCAATAAGGATTGTAACCAGTCTTAGAGCATACCATGAACCTAGAGTCTGTAGGTCTTCTCAACATCTCCTTTTTGAAGTACCATATTAAAGTTTGCAGTGAGATTGAGGCATATCATTTTAACTGCCTCATCTAAAACAGTATGACTGATGCCATCTGTCATCGAGATCAGAATCATCTTTGTGTCCCTCTGTTGGGAAAACCCATCTGCCTGTTATCCATCAAATTGCCTTTTACCAGGACCATTGCACAGTTGTTTATCTCCCCGTTTTTCAAGATATTTCCTAAGCCTAGTAGTAGTGATATCAGAAGAGGATTTGTTTTACATCTGATGCATGCAAATTACGTTTTTCAGTAGTGTGGGGACCACATCTTGCTGCCATGTGTCCTGAACCAAACCAGAAAGAAGTAAAGAAAGAGTTTAAACAGTTCAGTGATCGTTCCTATCTTCCTATCAGAACAGGAGCAGGACCTTGAAGCACAGGAGGGGCAAAAGGGGAGGTTGATAGAGAAACCCAAACTAATAGAAGTGTGTAAATGTTCTACTACTGCATGATACTTTCACCTTGAAGGAAAACCCAATTGAAATACACTCACAATTCCATCAGTTAAACATACATAAACATTGGAAACAGTTAAGTTGTAGATGAGTTATTCTTCAAGCACTGTAGAAGATAATATTTTCACAGCTACTACTACTAGTTTGTATCTTACAGCTGCCAGTATTCAGAAGTATGTTTCAAGCTTGGGTATCTATTCTTTGATTTGACAGAATCATGTAAACTCACACCCTGTGCTCAGATTCTGTGTTTTGTATTATTTTACAGCCAACATCTTTCCAAACGGGTTAGCATTTATGGTTTTTAGCGTGCCTAAGCATATCAAAATCAAGAACGTTTAATGTTAACAGGAACTTAGGGTTACCACATAGTACCAGGTGGTACTGTTTTTGCACTCTATGGGGCAGATTTCTGAAAAGAGTTACTGCACCTAGTGCAGCGCCAATTTTCTTGCGCCCCTTAGAGCCCCACTAACGCCACCATGTGTGCGCTGTATTTAAAATACGGCACACCATGGCGGTAGTCGGGGTACTAACATCACAATTTTTTACGCTAGTCCGGCACTTTGCAGGATTAGCGTCAAAAATGTTGACGCTAATTCTGCAAAGCACCCACAGGCCCATTGAAAACAATGGGAGCCTCCCTTTAACGTCTGCTCTTAGCAGGTTTAAAAATGCCAATAAAAATGATGCAAAGAGATCTCTTAGATTTCTTTGGGCCATTTTTTCAGCCCCCCTAGTGCCAGAATGCCCCCCGCATATATTATGCCTGGCACAGGCATAATGTGGCACGAGGTTTCAAAGTGGCGCAATGCAAGCATTGCACCACTTTGTAAATATGGAGTTGCGTTTCTGGCCTTCCAATGCCACATTAGCGTAGAAAAATGGCACTAATGTGTCGTTGGAATGGCACTAGGCTCTACTAAATCTGCGTCAATGTGATTAAGAACCTGGGCCTGAGGCACCATGCCCAAAACAGAAAAAACATGTTCTTACGTATTAACATAAGGGCCATCGTACGGATACAGTACATGTATTGTATGCTGATAAATGGTGTATGAGGAGGAAATAGCTAAAGAAATGTGCATGAACTACACCACTGACCTCTACCTTTCAAAAACATCGGGGAGGGGGGATTGGAGGGAGGCGAAATATAGCAAATATTTTCAAATGATCTCTTAAAACCTATTCAACTATCCTCAATGTGTTTATAAAGCACAGTTTGCTAGTGATTTTACCAGGAACTGAGGCACCAAATTCTGCATCGAATTAAGTATTATGGAGCCCCTAAGAGAAATTGTGACTTTGCCTTTGATGGTGGCTCAATGAGTTTTATTTAACACTTTTGTGCAACAGATTTAAGTAAAAACACAAAAGAAGTGCAAGCTTTAAATGACAGAAACGAACGAGGGGAGAAGAAAGATGTAAATCAATAAATATCTTGCTCCTGGTGCTAAAAAGCACATCTGAGTACTCAAAGGAATGCATGAAAAACGAATACGATTTCGGTTTAAGTACTTATTTAAATTCACATCATAATCTTTGTAGATCGGGCTATGGATCTCTGAGTGATATTGGAATAGATTTCAAATCAATCCAACAATTAGCTTCAAGTTAGAAGTCTCGATCAGCGTGTCTCCACAAAACTTCAGGGAGAAATCCCAATCCACACCCGGTGATGATGAAAGTCCTTGTTGGATCAAAAAGGAAAGTGGACTTGATGTAGTCTCTTCGAACCCTGGCACCACACCACCCGACCCAAGATTGTCCTTAAAATATTGTTTTATAATGCTTCCCATGATCCTTGAAATATGATTATTAGAACATTAGTTAGTACTGTGTTACTTCGATCAGGCCTCTGGTTTTGGCTCTGAATTTTTGTCATTTTACTTTGTGATTCAACCAAGGTTCACACATTTTTGCTTCGGTTGGTTTGGAAGGCAGGTGCCATCACGTTTACTGTTTTTTTCGTGCTGTGCTATTTTCAGAAACAGACTGTGCTACTTGTATAAGCAGCTTTATTCTTGGCATGTATAGGTTTTGATTGAGACTGTTAGAACAGGAGACGTTATGGGAACTGGGCCAATATGTTTATTCTGGAAGGCAGAAGTTTTAGAAGCAGTGTTGGAAGAGTTGTTTTCTTTTTTTCCTGGCTGTTGATAAAACATCTGCATCTTGCATGTTTGTCTTTATGGTCCTTGATGTCCGTGACTGGGTTAGTATTGTTTGAGTAATAAGGTTAATTGCTTCTTTTTTTAGCTGTTGAAAAATTATGGTAATGCTTTTGTTTCCTTAGCTCTGTTTCTACCCCGTAGCTCTTGCAGAGGTCGTTATCATTTTTTTTCTGTTATACTACCAGGTGCACCAAGTCCTCGCAGGTGTATTTGGCCAAGCAAGAAGGGAAGGAACAGGGCATACCTTGGTCAGTAAGACTTGGAGGGGCATATTTAAGAGCCCCTTGTCCCGATTTAGCGCTGTCTTAGCGAAAAAAAATTACGTTAAGCCGGTGCTAAGGAGGCCTTTTCTCTGCTCCATATTTACAAAGTGGCGCAAAGCATGCACTGCGTCACTTTGTAACCCCTGGTGCCACATTATGCCTGAGCCAGGCATAAAGTATGCAAGCCGGGCATTCCGGATTTCATACTGCCATTTTTGGCATCATTTTTAATACCTGTTCAGAGCAGTTGTTAAAATGATGCACCCCTAGACACCTATGGGCCTTCTTGCACTTTACTACACTAGCGTCAACATTTTTGATGCTGGTGTAGCAAAGCGCCACAATAGCGGAAAAAAATTTGACGCTATTATGCTAACGACCGCCATGGTGCACCCTATTATAAATATGGAGCAACCATGGTGTCGTTAGGTGCCAGTAAGAGGGGTGCCGAAAATGTGGCGCATCAGCTCTGATGTGCCACTATTTCATAAACATGGGCCTTAGTGTTAAAATACATCAGACGACAAGCAGGGAGCACAGGTTTGGGTAAAGGGGCAGTGGGAAGGAAGACAAGTGCAAATTGGTAAGGTTACTAAGGGAGAGAAAACACATTATTTTGTAAAATAACCAACATAGTTGAAGACTTTCAAAACAGATAGGGGGAGAAAGAGTGTGTACTTTTTTGTCTGTGTGAATGTAAACATTCCTATTGAAAAAGCCGATAGATACCTCACCATACTCGACTGAAAGCACCTGTGTCCAACTATTCAGTAGAAAATATATTTATTATGGGGGTGTAACACCCCAAACAACCCCCTGGAGCTACACCCATGGGAAGGAGATGGCTAGTGACTTATTTAGACTGCCTATCCGAAGTGAAGCCATTCACGTTAAAATTCCCCCTACATTTGCTGGGTGCATTTCTGAACCAATATTAACAGGAGGCTTAATAAATTGGTTCTCAAGCAGCTTGATCCATGTAGATGAGTTACCTTGTACAGATCATCTCTTGGAGTGAAGAGCTTCGTAATTGCAGCTCCCCCTCTTGCACCTAGATTCCAGCACTTGGATCCTTGTAATATTTTGGATGCTAGGAAAGGCAACTCTGTTCCCTGAGGAGGCTCCTTTGCTTTGTTTCCTCTCTTTTTCCTTTTAAGTCCATCCTCCTTCTTCGTCTCTGACTCCTCTCAATACCTTCCTGAACGGACTAGGGGGAGGGTTTACTCACAGGAGTAGGTTCATGCACCAAAGTTTGGCACTCTGCGTTGTTAGCAAGCATGCTATGGTTTGTTGATTGCATTGCACTCTGCCTTGACTGTCAGATGGCACTCGTTAAAAAATATATCTAATATGTGTACTTGTTTCTTTGTCCGAGGGACCAAACCATGGAAAGGAGGACCTTTGCTGTAACCAAAAACACACACAATTACACCATAATACAATCTAGCAATCAACATACACATCACACACATATACACAGTACACCAAACCTACTATGCCATGCACAATACACGCAGACTCAAACAGGCCAAACACACAAAGCCACACAGCACTACAACAAACACATATCAAACTAACACAACACACCACCATGACAACAACAATTCAGATGCATACACATACCCATCCCACAAGGGAGGGGTAATTGGGCTTGGAAGGGGAGTTTGAGCTTCGGCTTGGGAGGGGGGTGGATCTTTTTGGGAGGGGTGGGCTTATTTTTGGCAGAGGAGGGGCATGGGTGCTGACAGGGTGGCAGTGGAGGCCTTGGTGTTTGAAGGGATAGGCTTGGAGAGGGTACCAGACCTTTTAGGGGTGTCACAGGAAAGAAGGAGTAGAGAAAAGGTTTAAACTCAGCAAGGAACATTTTTTAAGGCACACAGGATGGTCATCGGAAGGGGGTTTGGGTGTTGAGGGTGAGTGACCAGTTGTATAATGTGTTGATGTGGATGTTTTGGGTGCATGCTTGTGAGAGGTGTGCTTGTGTGTGGTGGGTGTCTGTTGAGTGGGTGAGTGTGGGCGTTTATGTGTCTTGGGCTAAGGGGGGTTGTAGGTGCTGGGGGATGCCGTAGTGGGGGGTAGCTGACTGTTGGGGTGGTGACTGCAGGTATGGTGGAAATGCTGTATGTAGGCGATTCAGTGGTTGACGTGTCTGCAGGTGTGGTGACTGGGGTGGATGTCTGAGGGTCTGCAGGGGTGCTGTCTGCAGGTAGGATAGGTGTGGTGGTTGGATCAATGAATGTTGGTGTGGTGTCTGCAGGTGTGCCAGGTGTTGTGTTTGTGATGCTGGGGGTGGTGAAGGTGTCAGTACAGGTAGTGACTCTTGCTGTGTATACAGTTGGATGTTGTCTGTGTGCATGCCGGTGGTGTGTCTTGTGGTGCTCATGTTTGTCTGCGCTACCCTTGGATGTTGAGGTGGATACCTTTCTGTCTGTTTCTGTGCTTTGGCTGCATCAGGGAAAGGGGGATTGGGACTGGGAAGAGGAAGGTGGAGGGGGGACGGTAGACAAAGGGTGACTGGCTGCCGTCAGTGTGCAGGCCAGAGCCTGTAATTATCTCTGTAGGCCAGCTAGTGCATTGGGAATGCCCTCCAGGAAAGCATTACTTTGTTGGATTTGAGTTGCCAGTCCTTGGATGGCATTCACAATAGTTGACTGACCCACAGAGATCGAGCCTCTTCAGTGAGGGCAGCAGGGCTACTAGGGGCTGGGGCAGAGGTGCCTACTGCAAATGGAATGCCCACCCTCTTGGATGGGCAGCTACGGCCACCTCAGAGGGGAGTTACAGGAAGGGCGGTGATAGAATGGGGGGTGGAGGACAGAGATGGTACACGGGTGGTCCCCGATGGGTTCATCACCACTAGGCAGTGGCCACTGGAGGAGGGTTCTGAAGAAGATGTATTGGATCCGGTCTCCCCCGTGGCAGTCCGCTCACCCTCCAGGCCACTGGGTCCCTTGCTGTTGGTGTTCTTGTGACTGGAGATCCCGTGGCCAGACGCTTCCTCACTCAGCTGTGCTCCATCTCCTTCACCTGCCAGGGCTGATGCTGAAAAACAGAAAGTCTAGTATGGTCACCACACCAGTTTAGAGAAATAGGTAATATTTATCTAAATCAAACAGGACCAAAATGACAAAAATCCAACATACACAAGTCAAGATATGAATTTTAAAAGAATAAGAGTCTTAATACTTAGAAAACAGTGAGAATGCTGTTGTTACACAAAAGTACCTGGTTTGCATCAAAAATAAAACCGCATGGGCAATCGTGCATCAGAAAAGTCAGCAATGCATCGATTCAGTACTCGCAAGAGAGGCCGTGCATCGTTTCATTTCCGGGCGGGTCGGCGTTGCATCGTTTTTCTCCCTTTCAAGCGAGCAATGCGTTGATTTCCGGACTGGCACCTCAGGTCCGGGCAGGCTTTGTGTCTATTTTTCATGGGCAGCGATGTTACGTTTGAAATCCGGTCGCAGTGTCAGGAAAGCGCGCTGAATGCGGTTTGCGTCGTTATCAGCATCCGGAAGCAAGTGTGCATGTTGTTTCTCCAACCGCAATGTGTCGATCGTCTAGCCGTAATGCAGGCGGAGCATCAATTTCAGCTGAGAGGCCGGCAGCGTGTCGTTTATCAGCCGCATTGTGGATGGTGCATCGGCGATCTTTGCGTGGATTTCAGTCCTTTTCCAGCTTCACCTTTCAAAGGCCCAGAGACTGGATTGGGCACCACTTGGCAGGGTAGGAGTTTTTACAGAAAGTCTGGGTGCTGTCAGGGAGAAGTCTTTGATGGCCCTGAGACTTCAACAACACGAGGCAAACTCAACTCAAGCCCTTGGAGATTCTTCTCAAGCAGGAATGCACAACAAAGTCCAGTCTTTGTCTCCTTTCACAGGCAGAAGCAGCAACTGCAGGATAGCCCAACAACGCACAGTCGCAGGCAGGGGCAGCACTTCTCCTCAGCTCTTCTCCTTGGCAGAGGTTCCTCTTGAAGCCTTGAAAAAATCTGCTTTTCAGGGGTTTTGGGTCCAATACTTATACCCTTTTCTGCCTCTGAAGTTGGCAACTTCAAAGGAAAGTCTCTGTTGTTCACAAGATCCTGCCTTGCCCAGGCCAGGCTCCACACTCACACCAGGGGGTTGGAGACTCCATTAAGTGAGGGCAAGCACAGCCCATTCAGGTATACGTGCACACTCCTACCTCCACTCTCGCTCAGATGACCCATTAGGATACGCAGGCTACTCCCCAGCTCCCTTTGTCTCACTGTCTAGAGGGAATTCACACCAGCCCAACTGTCAGTCTGACCCAGACAGGGAATTCACAAACAGGCAGAGTCACAGAATGATTTAAGCAAGAAAATGCCCACTTTCTAAAAGTGGCAGTTTCAAATTGACAATTTAAAAACAACTTTACCAAAAGTTGTATTTTTAAATTGTGAGTTCAGAAACACCAAACTCCATATTTCTAGCTGCCCCCAAAGGGAATCTACTTTTAAATATCATTTAAGGGCAGCCCCCATGTTAACCTAAGAGGGAGATAGGCCTTGCAGCAGTAAAGCTGAGTTTAGCAGTATTTCACTGTTAGGACATGTAAAACGCACAATTACATGTTCCACCTTTAACATACACTACAGCCTGCCCATGGGGCTACCTGTAGTCTACCGTAGGGATGCCTTACATGTAGAAAAAGGGAAGGTTTAGGCCTGGCAAGTGGGTACACTTGCCAAGTCGAATTGGCAGTGCAAGACTGCACACAAAGACACTGCAGTGGCAGGTTAGAGCCATGTTTACCAGAGCTGCAGGCCCACTAGTAGCATTTGATATAGAGGCCCTGGGCACCTCTAGTGCACTTTACTAGGGACTTACTAGTAAATCAAATATGCCAATCAGGAATAGGCCAATTACACATACAATTTACACATGAACACTTGCACTTTAGCATTGGTCAGCAGTGGTAAAGTGCCCAGAGTACCAAAAACAGCAAAAACAGAGTCCAGCACACAGTCAAAACATAGGAAGCCCAAGCAAAAAAGACAGGGGATACCACACCAAGGATGCCAGGTCTAACAATGGACATATGCACACCTGCAAGAACTCAATTTGCCAGACTTTGCAAGTTAAGGTAAAGGAGTCAGAACGCATCACACACACATGCATCTATAGTGATGTATCAAGGATTGAAAATACAATGTGGACCAAGTCTTCTAGGTCATTGGTCTTCAGACAACAAATATCATCAGTCAAGTAAGGGCAAGTTAGCTCAGACCTATGTCCCACACACAACCATAATATATCAAAAAGAGTGTTCCAGAAATATGGACAAATAAACAATGCAGTAAGATGACAATCAGACCTCCTTAATGATGCAATTAGTCCATCATTGGGCCACTGAATGAGTGGGTACATCACTACACACATCAGACATGCCACACCTCACATCTGTCTGTGGAGGAATCAAAACATGTGTTGCTAAAATGACAGGTACAACTACCATAATGCAAGCCACAAGTCTAGATACACTACTACTCACATGTGTATGTGAACTACATACCTGCACCACATAGGTATAAATGCCAACAGTAGGCTCCCAAACAGCCAGGACTGATTTGCCACATGCTTCTTAGAAACAGCAAGTATACATAACTATTTGCAATGTCGAAGCTTCCCTGAACCTTTCAAATGATACATGATGCTGATACATATCTGTCAAGAATGTTACTGTGAAAAGGCTTCAATTGCCCATGTGTTATGCCTACAACAGTATGCCCAAGGACAATTCTGTGTGGCCACTTTCCTCTAACAGAACATTAGTAAGGTTACAAAATATGTAGCTTCTGATATCAATATGTGTATGCCCATAGAAATGTTGGAACACCTCAATGGTATCCAACATGGATGTTGTCTACTCTGATGAGGCATCACAAATGCCTATGTACGTTCTTCACTTAACAAGGGGGATTACCTTGTAACAGGTGTGAATATGTTTACCTTATAGGTCATGTGACATGTCAGCTGGACATCACTGCCTCACATGCTGCTGTCACTTATCAGAAAGCATTAATCAAATCAAATCAGGGTTTATAAAGCGCAAGTACTCACCTCTAAGGGTCTCAACATGCTAAGGGGGTTTGTCCCTTGAGCTTCAGTCGAAGAGCCAGGTTTTAAGGTTCTTCCTAAATTGGGGTACCGATGGTGACTGCATGAGGTGCAGGGACAGGGTGTTCCTGCTCTTTGCCGCAAGGAAGGCAAACGATCTCCCACCATCCGAGGTCTTCTGTATACGGGGTACAGTGGCTAGTGCTTGTTGAGAGGAGAGGTCTGGTAGGGGGGTAGAAGGTGATGCAATGGTTGAGTTAGGTGGGCCTAGGTCTTAGAGGGCCACTAAACATTAGAAAATTAGTGATGAATAGAATATGTCTGACTCTATGTTGCATATAACTGGGAATCTTGATGACCTACACACCTTACCAAACCATTTAATTGGGAGGATTGACCTGTTGGTGAGTATGTACAATCACAAAAGTAGAAGATTCAGTATAGTGGTACACATATGACGCAGTCATATGTGAACGAATGTTATGCAATTGTACTGAGATAACAATATAGTTGAGTCACATGCCTCTAAATACATTTGTTTGTGCATACCTGTGTGATATAGGTGTCTACGGTACATCAATGTGTTCAAAGGAAATCTGTGACACTTCGCACTTACCACATTGTCAGAGCCAACATACTATTCCCTCACTCAATCACCTGGTAAAGGAACAAACATGAGTTTGGTCTCTACTTATCCCCTTAAGGCTGCTGAGATGCCTTCAAATGCCCATCCAACTCAGGGTAGGCCTCCAAAATGAGGGCCATTGGGGGGGTCAGGGTCGGACAGGCACCCCGTCCTCGTTGGAAGAACATCCCTAGCTGGGCCTCTGCGGTCTTCCTGGCCCAGTGTCTCAGGTCCTCCCACCTCTTCCGACAGTGGGCACTCGGCTGGATGTGGAATACCAGGGTTCACACTTTCTTGGCAATGGCACACTAGATCCCCTTTTTCAGATGGGCGTTGACCTGCATGGATGACATAGAAAACAATGTATATCATGTCCACATGTACCATACCACAACAGGCAGGGTTATAACTAGTTAGTAGAACAAGCCAAACACAGACTGTCTTTAACATCACCTCCACTGATACCTGAGCATATGCAGTCAGGCCAGATGTGAGGTCGAAACAGGCAGACAACATACATCTCCAGCACTCATGTTGTCACATAGGACCAGACTGCAAACACATATGCAAATATGCCATTTCAGGAGAAGTCTGGTATACTAACTCCACTAACTTTGTGCAACAGTAACAAGGTGGGTCAGGGAACATACATCAAACACTCTCCACAAGCTCTCAGGACTCACAATCTGTCACCAAATGTAAGTACATAACCAGGAACTCATCCCATTCTATCACAACTTTGGCACCCTACAGACTTTAAGCACACAATCAGAAACCTTGCCCATCAGTTTTTGCTTAGTTTCACAAAGTATAGTTGGGCTAAGGAAATGCTTGTGCACATAGTGCACTTACCTGCTCCTCTGGTGCACCATAGAGCTGTCCATACAGGGGTACGTCCTCCTCCTTCAGCTTCTCAAGCTGCTAGGGTGAGAAGGCAGGGGCCCTATCACGTGTAGGACGTGGTATGATTGCTCCCAGAGGCAGTACACATCAGCACAAGTAGTGGAGGTCTTGCTGGCAGCAGTATCAGGAGTCAAGTGAGAGATGAAGTGTGAAATGGCAGTCAAGTCCGCCATGTAAGACACCGGCACCGCCAGCGGACATCACCATTGGCCCAAGACCGCCAAAGGCAGCAATGTGTTCCAATGGCACTATCCACCACAGTAGTATCTGCCTACCGTCATGACGACTTCCGCCGGCAGACGTAGGTCATTTACTATTGTCCAGTAAAGTAGGTCAGGCAGGTGTCATTTTAAGGTCCTTAGATGGTTGAAAAAGTTCAAATAAAGATGTGTCACAAGGTTAGAGACATATCTATGCCATCGTTTTCACCATGTATTTAAATTCTGATTTAATATAAATGTTGTGAGATACTTGATATGTGAGTTATGTATCGTTAGTGGCACTGTCTGCACCCTCATGGCAATTGGATAGATGGTAATAGTGTCTACCATATGTGAAAAGAATGTAATTATCACTGAGACTTTCAGTGACATGAGTATCCATTTCCTAGTCACAATCGAGGCAAGTGGATGACACTGCACCAATAAACCATTATTTTCCCTAATGTATATCGTGTGTACCATGTTTAACTATTTCATATGCCATGTCTATGCATCATGTGTGACATATGTGGATTCACATTTACAATGGACACGATGACTGATCGACATACCTTCTCGTACGCCTTCATCTAGTTACCGTGGAATGACAAGGGTCAGACAACCTCCAGTGTACCGTCCACTAGCAGACCTACAGATCATGGAGGATCAGCATGTCATCCAGATCTACCGCCTAGATAGGCAGACAATCATGGATCTGTGTTGTCAGTTGGAGCCAGATCTGATGCCTGCCATTCATCATTCAAATAGCATACTGCCTATTGTAGAAATCATGTCACTGCTGCATTTCCTAGCCACAGGGTCCTTTCAGAATACCGTGGCCCTCACTGCAGGCATGGCCTAGCCTATGTTCAGTCTCGTCTTGAAGGATGTACTCTCTGCATTGTTAAACACCTGGAAAGCTACAGCAGATTTCCACAACGGGAGAATTTGGCCCACGTGAAGGCAGATTTGTAAGCTTTGGCACACATCCCACATGTGGTGGGAGCCATTGATGGTACTAATGTAGCATTATTTCCCCCAAATGGCAATGAACAGGTGTTTCGGAACAGGAAGAACTTCTACTCCATAAATGTGCAAGTAGTCTGTTTGGCGGACCTCTACATTTCCCAACTATGTGCAAAGTACCAGGGTTCAGTTCATGATACCTTCATCATACGGAACAACAATATACCACTGCTGATGATGCAACAATACACAGAGAGGGCCTGGCTGGTTGGTAAGTGATCTATATGATGTGTGTCTATATCTTATGTCTGCTGCCAAATGTAAGTATGTGAAAGATTTACGTTTGCATACATGGAATTATTCCTTACAGGGGATTCTGGATACCCAAACCATCCCTGGTTGTTGGCACCAGTGAGGTACCCAACCATACCAGGGGAAGTTTGCTTCAATGAGGCACCCAGAAGTACAAGAAATGTCGTGGAGTGGACCTTTGGGCTCCTAAAGGCTAGATTTCTTTGCATTGATAAGTCTGGTGGAGCCCTCCTCTACTCACCCACCAAAGTGTGTCAATTCATTGTTACCTGCTGCATGCTCCACAACCTCACCCTGAGACGGCAGATCCCATATATACCAGATGAGGGGAAGCTAGCAGTTCCAGTGGATGAGAATGCAGAAATGCCAAGTGAGGATGACTGTGATGAGGATGAAGGTGGAAACCGCACGGCAGGTCTCATGAATCAGTACTTCAGCTGACTGTAGGTATGCGTTGTTCTGTTACATACTTGGCTCAGTGGTTTACTGGGTGGCTTAGAGATGTTTGAGAAGGGTCTTTGTATGACCGTCAGTCAGCTCATTATTTGCCTAGCAGTACATAGCTCGAGTGTGCATGCAAAACTGTACTTGGTGTTGTGATTATCGTGATGATCTCATTTGTTAATGTTTATCACACTGCACAGTCAGACTTACTATTCTATTTGGGACATGTCTTTATAGGTCTCCCTTACCATTACCTGCTTATACATTTTGCATCACATTTAGACTTTGCAGAGTTCTTCAGAAGGTCATCCTCATTTGGTCAACTCCAATTTGCGTCACGGACAGGTGGGATTTGCAGGTCTGGCATTTGAGGTGATCATGGATAGATCCAGGTACTGTATGTCATCAGATTGGTGGTGTATGAGTTCCATACCCAGACTGTCAGGACAGAAGGATGGTAGTGCACTGTTGCACACATTCAACCTGTGTGCCATGTTATCTGGGTCCAAGGGTGTCAAATGTGTGAGCTTGTGTATCTGACACATGTCATCCTGTGCAATCCATAACTTTTACCTTCTCATTGGTTTGATATAGATGCTATTTAATTTGTATGTAGCTGTCAATGTGTTACCCCATTACAGGCCATTGTACATGTGTGTAAAGACTGACATAGGTGTGTAGCATGCCTACAGATACCTGACTATGGTATGTGGAAGGTTCAATAAATGGGGACTGTTGTATTGACCTCTGTCTGCATAATGAGGTCTGGTCATTAGAGTGGTATGGGAATGAGATAAGGCTTTATCTGATGACTAATAGAACCAATCTGTTTGCCTATTTATATAGACAAAGAATCACATGTTCCTAACTTCATTAGAGTGTGGGTGCTTGTTATTCACGCCTATGCTTTAGCTTTAAATTGTGAAACTGTACTGCACTGTGTAATATTTGGCATGTTTTCAACCTATGAGCAGGGCAGTGCAATAAATGGGATTAGCAGTGTGTCCATTTGTATAAACGTACATATGTCTTAGCCAGATTCAACAGTACATGTGAGATAGGACATAACAGATTTGGTACATATGTGAATATCATGTGTAAGCAACACATTTCAGAGTTAACTGTTCAAAATAGAAGTCCAGTGTCCTTGTGCCACTGGAAAATGAAGAGTGGTTGTAACATAGTCAACACAGTGTATCTGTGAAACACAAGAGGAATCAATGAGTAGAGGATCACCTCCTGGCAGTAGCTGAAGTCTTAGCATCTTCTACTCCTGTATGTTTTTGGTGTACGTCCACGTTTGCGGGGTGGTCCTCAGCTATAGAGGCTGGGGTGTCTGTGGCATGTCCTTCTTCTTGCAGAGCCTCCATTCCACTGGCTGCCACAGATGTAGAAAGGCATGATCTTATATGGCCAATGGAGGGGTCTGCTGTTGAGGACATAACCTACTCAGGGTAGTATTATTGTCTCTCAGCACCCTGTAAGGGAGGCCATGTTGGCAAATTTGGCCTCACTTTTGCATGACTTCCTGGTGGTTGTCCCTCTGCAGCTGCTTAACCCCCCCCCCCCCCCCATCATGGCAAGTACTTAGCCCATCATGCCTTGGAACTATTGGTAGGTTCCCAAGACTTGGGAGATGGTGTCCTGGCCAGTTGTACCCGAAGGAGCCTCAATCCGCTGGCCAACACCATCCCTCCCACACACCCTACCCCCATGTGCCTGTGCCCTTGGCACAGTTTGCCCACTCTACCTTGTGCTAGGTCCTTCATTGTCAGGGTTTTTTAGTGGTGACTCTGTTACCTGTACTGGGGTCACATGATGGTATTGACTGTCCTTGGAACACAGGTTTGGGGGCAAATGGTTGCTGCGCAATGTGGTTGCAATAGGGCTTAGAGGGGTCGACGTAGGCAGGGTGAGTCGTCCTCAATGTCCTCATATCTCAGGTGTCCTCTTCCTGGTCACAATAGGTAGTCGACCTGTTGTAGAAGTGAAACAGAAGGTTACAGATTGTAATGCAACACGTGGTATCAAACTTTGACAGGTAGATATGCTTTGAGCCATGTACAGAAAGACTTATCTAGATTCCCCGATAAGACAGTGACACCTGCTTTCAAATCTAGGGTAGAGCTGTATGGGATACGGGGAATTCGTATCACATACACCTTGCTATAGGATTCCAAATTAGTTTGAAAGTTGGATGTCTGTTGATAGACTCATACCTTGTCTGTTGTTTAGCTGAATATTGCCCATGTTAACTCCCAGTTAGCAATAGTTCAGTATTAGGAACCCAGAGAGCTGCAGAATGTGAAGTGGAAACTGACCTGTACATCAGTTTAGGGGTAACCAATCTATCTGGTCATATATATAAGGTTACACAGAGTACACCACACTGCAGATATGTGTGTTCCTCCCAGTTGAGTAGCTTTCAATGGGTGATAGAAGCTAAAAGGCACATTTTAGCTTAGGACACAGCTGTAGCTTTGTGTTAGTGGTATTATACTGGCAGATGCCTATAGCATTGCTATCATTGTGAATCATTCAGGTGGGTGTAGTGGATTGTATAGTTGACATGCAAGACTATTTTAATTTTTATTCACTGTTATGGTTTTATACTGGTAGAACAGTGCCTGCTGGGAGCTCTAGTGCTGTTAGACCCTGTTCTACCCACTCCATTGACAGACACTGTGCCCCCAGGTGTGTTTAGTTGACATGTGGTATGTCAGAGAAAGGTATTTGGCAATTATACACAGGGGTGGTGAGTATGTTGGCTGTTAAGACATCAAAAAGTGATCAGTGAGCATGCAAGACTGTATGTTAGGGTGACATTTTCAGTGCTGTGACTTACCCGACTCAACTCCCCCAGGTATTCCTGTCACGCCCTCAGGATGCAGGATGTTTAAGATCTTCTCTTCCCATGATGTGAACGTTGGAGGAGGAGGTGGGGGCCCACCGCCAGTCTTGAGGACTGTCAGCTGGTGCCTGGTGGCCATGGAACGAACCTTTCTCCTGAGGTTGTTCCACCACTTCCTGATGTCATCCCTTGTGCGTGGATAGCTGCCTACAGAATTTACCTTGTTGACTATGTTTCGCTACATCTCCATTTTCCCGGCAATAGAGGTTTGTTTGGACTTGTGCATCCATATAGGTGAGGCACTACCCTGATGATTTCGTCCACCATGACCTTCAACTCATCTGTGAAGTGGGGGTGTAAGCCTCCTTTAGCCATCAGCAGGGGGAAAGCGCGAATCATCGAAGCAATCCGGAGGGGGCAGGAGCCCAAAACCCAGCGTCCAATTAGAAGGGCAGGAGCCCTTTAAATTCTCATCGCGCTCCCGCCGTCGCGGGAAAGCGCGAATCATCGAAGCAATCCGGAGGGGGCAGGAGCCCAAAACCCAGCGTCCAATTAGAAGGGCAGGAGCCCTTTAAATTCTCATCGCGCTCCCGCCGTCGCGGGAAAGCGCGAATCATCGAAGCAATCCGGAGGGGGCAGGAGCCCAAAACCCAGCGTCCAATTAGAAGGGCAGGAGCCCTTTAAATTCTCATCGCGCTCCCGCCGTCGCGGGAAAGCGCGAATCATCGAAGCAATCCGGAGGGGGCAGGAGCCCAAAACCCAGCGTCCAATTAGAAGGGCAGGAGCCCTTTAAATTCTCATCGCGCTCCCGCCGCGCGGGAAAGCGCGAATCATCGAAGCAATCCGGAGGGGGCAGGAGCCCAAAACCCAGCGTCCAATTAGAAGGGCAGGAGCCCTTTAAATTCTCATCGCGCTCCCGCCGCGCGGGAAAGCGCGAATCATCGAAGCAATCCGGAGGGGGCAGGAGCCCAAAACCCAGCGTCCAATTAGAAGGGCAGGAGCCCTTTAAATTCTCATCGCGCTCCCGCCGTCGCGGGAAAGCGCGAATCATCGAAGCAATCCGGAGGGGGCAGGAGCCCAAAACCCAGCGTCCAATTAGAAGGGCAGGAGCCCTTTAAATTCTCATCGCGCTCCCGCCGTCGCGGGAAAGCGCGAATCATCGAAGCAATCCGGAGGGGGCAGGAGCCCAAAACCCAGCGTCCAATTAGAAGGGCAGGAGCCCTTTAAATTCTCATCGCGCTCCCGCCGTCGCGGGAAAGCGCGAATCATCGAAGCAATCCGGAGGGGGCAGGAGCCCAAAACCCAGCGTCCAATTAGAAGGGCAGGAGCCCTTTAAATTCTCATCGCGCTCCCGCCGCGCGGGAAAGCGCGAATCATCGAAGCAATCCGTAGGGGGCAGGAGCCCAAAACCCAGCGTCCAATTAGAAGGGCAGGAGCCCTTTAAATTCTCATCGCGCTCCCGCCGCGCGGGAAAGCGCGAATCATCGAAGCAATCCGGAGGGGGCAGGAGCCCAAAACCCAGCGTCCAATTAGAAGGGCAGGAGCCCTTTAAATTCTCATCGCGCTCCCGCCGCGCGGGACGCGCGCGGGCGGCGCCCGGGCGAAGCCCGGGCCAAGGGCGGGCCCGTCCTTGCCCGTCATTGCCAGGAAGAGCCAGGGCAGGGCCACCCCCCGGACATTTTGTAACAGGTAAAGGCTGCCTGAGGGAAGCACCATATGGTGCTGTGGGTGGAGTGAGGCACCCTGAAAGATCTTCATCAGTTCGGAACTCCAACGCCCTAAACAGGTTCCACAGATACAGGACTTGGGCAGTGGCTGACAACTATTTACCCACCCGGACACTTCCTCAAACAGAGGTGATCAGCCCTTCATGCCCCTTAGATATCTCAGCACTCCCTAACACAAACCTCAGCAGAGCTAAACAGGGTGAGGAAAAGAGAGGGAGAGTGCTCACAGGAAAAAGATTGCAAAACTTTTGAACAGGATCTGAGTGTCCTACCAAAACAAGATGGGTAGACGAAAGGGAGGGATACCTTTGGAAGAGGCAGGCAATAATAAGACCTTAGACGGCTTCCTCCAAAAAGCGGTAGGGGCACTAGAAAAAGAAATTGAACTGGTCGAGCGCCGTCTAACTGCTCCCCCATCCTTCTTTTCACCAGCTTCACAGCCCCCCTCTGCAGAACCACCTGCACCAAC
Source organism: Pleurodeles waltl (assembly GCF_031143425.1). Taxonomy (NCBI): domain Eukaryota; kingdom Metazoa; phylum Chordata; class Amphibia; order Caudata; family Salamandridae; genus Pleurodeles; species Pleurodeles waltl. The sequence continues at coordinate 804,414,264 of NC_090438.1, forward strand.
CACCCTCACTATCCAAACACTCAACGCAGAACCCTTGGACAGAACCATACATTCTTCGGGATCTACCCAGCCTATGTCAATCAGGCCTACACCCTCCCCAAATCATGGCACAAAGGGCAAAAGGAAACGGGGGGAGACGAATCTAAAGAACAAACGGGCCCGTGTCCTGGACCCCTCTGTCCATACTGTTTCTACCAGACCTAAGGATCATATACCTGCCCAAACCACCAACTATGGCAATCTGGATATTACTTCTATCACAGACTTTATTAAAGATGAGCTTCTAAAACAACTACATCCTATAACAATCCGTCTATTAGCCATCGAGGAGAAACTCGATGCCCTCATTAAACCCAGCCAGCCAATCCCCCCTTCCCCATCGGGCTTGCACTGCTTGCGACAACTCCCTATCCTTGGCCCCCCTGTCAATGATGCCAGTAGCCCCCTTCTCAAACCACCTACGGTTCACAAGCCAAAACCACCTTGCTCTGACACACTACATCAACTAGCGAAGCTTTCTACACCTAGTCTGGCTAATCTCCCTAAAACGTGGTACACAAAGAGCGATTCCTCTTACCTAAGGCGGACTGGTGAAATTGCCCCTTCCACAAACACGGGCGCCAAACCCCATAGAACCCACCCAAATATCCCAGTAGATCGGATGCGCAGGGACTCAGGAATCAACATGGGAACTTTACATCTACCTCCAGAAGCCTGCCCCTACGTGCTTGTTATTACGAATGTCCCTAAGCTCAAGTCCATCATCCCCGAATCATTCACAGAACTAAAAAACAAGGTTATTCATTGGTTGCATAAACATGCTAGATTCGCATTCCATATGATACCCTCAATATTAATGGTGAGGAGGGTGGGTTGGGTGGGTCCACTCAAAAACCCTGGTACTGGGGACTGTATTGTTATTAACTTTAATGCGCCCTCCCTCGTCGATCAGCTTTCCCTAAATGCATGCCATCTCAACCCCCTAGGGGGGGCCACTTCACTTTGCAGGCTTCAGGCCTTTTACCCCCATAAACCTGCACCAGGTTTCAAGGGGGTGACAATGACATCCAGAGATTTTCCTAGGGCTCAGATGCCAACTGATTTCCAGCCAAGTTGCAATCCTGCCTCGCCCACACTCTCCGAAAACGATTGACTATCACACATGACTTTTCTTAATTCCCGAGGTTCAAGCAACTGGAACAAAACCTATCCTATAGCTGGGAAAAATGAAACTCATAAAACAGGGCAAATCAACTGTGGGGCCGAATATACTCCCATTAGCAACACTAGTGAGTCTACTCTAACCCCCGCTCTCGCCCAGTCAGACTATCTTAAATCTTCTGAAATTCATATCGAGGGAACAGATAAGGAGCGCTGGGTGATTGAGATTAATTTAGCAACAGACCCACTAGATCACAGCAAACCCGCAAAACCACCTCTACTCCAGGTTTCTGATTGGCTTAGACCACCCCCTGTCCCAGATGGGGCTGGAAGCACCCTAGACACGACCGAGAAGGGCATATTGCTTCCCCACGGTACCCTAGCCCCGAGAGAGAATCCCGTGGCTGAAGCTCCCCATAACAAACCAGATGGCTTAGATACCATCCTCAGTTGGAACATTGCCGGATTGGAGAGTAAAATGAACAACCCTGAATGGGGAAAATTCATAGACAAACATAAAATATGTCTCTTCCAAGAAACATGGGCGCTGGAGCCTAAATATAGAATCGGTTACAAAAGTTACTGGGTTCCAGCAAATAAGGTGAATTCAGGGAGACCCTCAGGTGGCCTGCTAATATGGCTCAGCTGTTCTCTCAAATGCCAAATTGAACCAATTGACTTGGGCTGCCCTGATCTAATGGGTTTATCAATACCATCCCTTAGAGAGAAACCACTTTTAATAATTAACATCTATAATAGGAGCCTGGGCAATAAATATGAGTCCAACGCACTGACTATTTTAGACAATTTTCTCACCGATAAATCACCCACTCATTTTATTCTTATTGCCGGAGATTTTAACACCACTTTTGAACCCTACTCACTGGCCCAGGAACTATATAAAGATGAAGATGCTCATTGGGGCATCCCCCAGCTGGTGTCAAGCAAAAGACCTAAAATCAACAGACTATCGTACCAGCTCATGGACATTACATTGGCACACGGTCTCCGGGCTTGCAATGGCCGCTCCCGTTCGGATCTTAACCTTCACCCCACATTTAAACGTGGGTTGCAGAAGAGCCAGATTGATTACATCTTGCTCGATATCCGCCTTTGGGGTCACATGGTCGATATGAACATCACAGAACATGAGGAAAGCGACCATGAACCATTGATTTTATCACTCAGGAACCTACTACCCCTACTTGAAGCCTCCTGCCCCAAGTCCTATAGTCAGCAGCTCGCACTGACCAACAACAGGCGAAATGTTAGATGGAAATCCCTGAACACTGACATAACCACTTTGGCAAAAGTGTACTGGCAGCTGGCGGATCATATGGAATATATACTTCAACCCACGAAAGATAGTGGTGGGCTTATAGCAGCCCACACACTGTTTTTTAACTCTTTAAAAACTCTACTTACTAAAGAGTCGGCAACAGAGCCTAAACAGAACTCTAACGCAAGATGGTTCAACACTGCATGCAGAGAAGCACAGCATAAGTTGCTGAGAGCCCTAAGAGGTGGCCAGATGGATTATATAAGGGAAGCTAGAAAAGACTACAAAAAGGAACAAGGTAGAGCCCGTAGGGAATGGGATGAATCAAGATGGGTCCTCCTCCTGGAATCTGCTAAAACAAACGACACCACGAAATTTTGGAAATTGGTAGCTGATGCCAGCAATGAACCACACCGTTCGCCTGGTGCCTCAATACTCCCTGCAGAATGGTCCGACCATTTTTCCCAATTATACCTGGGGACCACCGATGCTGCTTCCCGGGATCTGATCCATATCATGACCTCCGAGACCCCCAAAATTGAATTCACTTTGGCAGATACCAAGGCTGCGATTATCTCAATGAAATGGGGAAAGGCCCCCGGCCTTGATAAAATACCAGGAGACCTTTACAAGTCAAATCCAGATGTATGGGCCCCATACCTAAACCTCATCTCAAACGAGATAGCTGCTGGAGCACCTGTTCCGAGCTCCTGGTTGGGAGCAGAGATAGTCCCCATTTTTAAGAAAGGCGACCCCTCTAACCCTGCCAACTATCGCCCAATCTCCTTACTCGACAACTTCCAAAAAATCTATGCAAAGCAAATTTTGTCCTGTCTAGAAGACTGGATTTTAGAAACAAACGCCATCTCTGACCTACAAGCAGGGTTCAGACCAGCAGTCAGTACTATAGATCAGGTACTAAGATTTTTAACAATAAAATGGAAAACTGTAGAAATAGGAAGGGGTAACCTTTACGTAGTTTTTATTGATCTCAGAGCCGCGTTCGACCTGGTCCCCAGAAACCAGTTATGGCTGACGCTAGCCAATATGGGTGTCCCGCACGGCCTTCTGAAACTTATTACCCGCCTACATGAAAATACCTACGCCCAAATCAGGAACGGCAAGAAGGGTGATCTCACAGAACCAGTGGCTATTGATAGGGGAGTTAGACAGGGGTGCGTCCTGGCCCCAACTCTCTTCCTATTATACATAAACAACTGCATCAAGTACTTAGCAAACTGCACAAATGATTCTCCCAAGCAGGCTGGAACCAAAGTCCCCTGCCTACTCTACGCAGATGACACTATTCTTTTGTCTAAATCACCCATGGGAATTCAAAACTTGGTAAATCAGTTTGGTGTTTACTGCAGAAATTATGGATTAGACATAAACCATAAGAAAACCAAACTTATGATATACAGCGCCCCGAACAAGAAGCTCAGCGCAAACATAAAGATGGATCTGACTCCCCTGGAGAGAGTAATGGAATATGACTACTTGGGCATTAGACTATCCGACAAGGGCAGCTGGGAGCCAGCCATAAGGAAAGGGGCACTAACAATTAGCCAAAGATGTGGAGTAATAGGACGCAAAGCTAGCACTGCCACAAGCCCCCCTCTGATCCTTATCTCTGAAATATATAAAGCACAAATCCGTGCTGCGGCCCTATATGGAGCAGAACTTTGGGGATCACATAGACAGATGGATACTCTCCAAACCAAAGAAAACAACTTCCTCAGACACATATCTAGACTGGGGAGGGGCACGCCAATGCTCCCCCTCAGACTGGACCTGGGCTTAAATAGTATCAAAGACATAGCATATCTAATACCACTCCTGTATTGGGTTAGACTATGGAAAACAGACGAACTTGAACCCTACAGGGCAGCAGTTAAAGAACTATTACCACTTCATCACGGATGGGAAAAGGTACGGTGGCTCAGGGAGATGAAAGCGGCATGGACCAAACTGAGTCTATCCCAGTACTGGGAGAACCCCGAGATGATTCCTGGCAGTGCTAAACGCCTGATCAAAGAACATTATTGGGCAAAAATCAACGAAGAATCTCTCTGTTCACATGTGTCAGGTCGGCTGACAGCTGAATTCCTGCTGGTCAAACACGTTCCCTTCCCTGAAAGCTCCCTGGATCTACCCATACCAGCCCGTGCTCGCTCTCTACTACTCCAGCTCAGGTACGGGACATTGGCGGTTAATAGCTACACGGCTGGTTGGTCGACTAACAGTTCCCCATCGGACAAATGCATAAATTGTCATTTATGCAAGGAAACAGCTGAACACATCCTATTTTTCTGCCCTCTGTACAAAGGCCCCCGAGGGAAGTGGATTATTCCCTTGTGCAGAACACTCCAACCACTATCCCGCAACAGTCTATTCAGAATATGTAAATACGACACTTCCATACTGATAATCAGCGCTGTTTCTAAATATCTGGCAGCAGCATGGAAAATTCGTAATAGGACTATTCTAGATTTTAACTCACTGTTTGAAGAGTTGTCTTGAAAACAGTAAATCAGCATCCTGTTATATCAGCCTTGGGCTCTAATTGTAAACCGCGACTTATTGAGCACAAAAAAACGTATCTCTGAATAAGTGCTATATTGAGTTATTTTAACCAAAGTGTTTTATAAATTTAAAATTATACTTAATTTTATAATTGTCAAGATGCAATTTATTGGATTAATTAACCCAAAAGAACTAATTAACCTAGAGCATCATCTACCACTGTCTGACTTCTTAAATTTTTTAATCAGTTTTACTGCCTGGAGTTTCAGTGCCTGATTTTATATAGAGATGTGCCACACAACAGCTTTTACGTTATCATTATTCTACTGTTCAGGGTTATGTACAGGGTAAGATCCAGAGACTATTCCGAGCACCTCTTTCACCCCTCCTATTTATGTAATCTTTCTCAGGCAGCTACTGGACCCCTACTTTTTTTTACTATTGTTCCTTTTATTGTGTACTGGTCTATGGTTTTTATCTTTCTGTACGTATGTATATATTTTTTAAATCTTTTAAATGGCCCAAATTTGGACCGAATAAACTATTGATTGATTGATAGCCATCAGCTTTTTTGCTCCATAACCTTCAGCCATTGGGCTTAAGACATTATCACTCACAGCTTTGATTAGCCCACAGGATTATTTTAATTTTCTATTGCCTATTTGCATTTGTCCTTCATCCTCTATTACAATGCATGGGGAAACTAGCTGGCATCTAATATCAGTTGGAGTGCTACCGGGTAGCCCGCGGAAGCAAGTGCTGACAGAAGGATTTGAAAACTATACACTACAAATCAAACAAGTCTCATTTTCAGATGTTTTTATTTGCACTTTAGTACAATACGTTTGATGCTTGTATGGTTTGCGTAGGCCTGTTCTACATACCACAAAAAATGTCAATCCGTTTTGCTTTATCAATGCTTGTTTCCAGCTGTGAGAGTTAATCAGTTGAAATGCAGATATGGTAACAAAGAAACATAAGTAGAAATACTCATTGAAGAAATCAGAATTCAATGTTAGGTTTATTCAGAGTCTCATCAAATGGGCACTGAAAGAAATGTAGACAGAAAATGAAACTAAGATCTAACATCCATCAAAGGGATGAGAACACTCAATTCCACAAAGTAGAAAAGGGAAGGAAACTCTGCATTTGTATCTTTTAAGAATTACTTTCCCTAACTGTCTGTGGAGAAAAGCATGTATTGCAAAATCGGTTAATGACTGTTTAAAGGATGCAAACAAGGTATTAGGCCATAGTATCATCTCAAAACACAAATGTTGTGTCCAAAATATTGTCAACTAAAACATATTGTGGGACATAATATTAAAGGTAACAATATTGCTCTTTTAATTGTATATTATTGTTTGTAGTTATTGGATATAATATTGTTTCCTTTAATATAGATGTATCAACCATTGTTGTTAATTAATTTGATAAATATAAATATTTTATTATTGCATGGTGTTAGTATGATACTAAAATTGGAATTTAATATTTTTAGTATAGTTTAAATTTAGTAGTAGGTTGTTAGGTTTGTAGGATTTGGGGTGGGAAGTTGTTTAAAAGGTATAGTTATTTATATTTATGTAATTTAGTTCACTACATAATAATTATAAAAATTTATTATTATTTTCATTTCCATTTTTAATTGATTGCTAATTGATTGGTTCGTTTATTTAATTATAAAATTGTTTAAATCAGCTTTGGTTTGTATTCTTTTGAGTAGTAGAAAAGAAGTGTGTTTATTTTAAATAGTCATTATGTTTTCTAAATATGTTTTTTAATTTGTTTCTTAGGGAAAAGTTATATTTTTAGAATTTATTTTAATTTGGTTTATATACAATGAATATATTTTCTATTTTACATCAGGTTGCATTTTTTATTTTCTTAAATAGTTACATGTTTTTCATCAAATCAAATAGTTTTATTCTAGCATTAAATAATGATCATAATGAGCAAGTACAATTCATAGTTCACCATAATAATTAATAAAACCCATCCATGTCAGCATTAGGGGGCAAATAATTCAGCATATTATTTGGAAAACTGATATAAAATGTTAAAATAATTTTCATATTGTAAGAGGACCCTGCTGCCCTCATTCAGAAGAGCATGGGCTTCCTCACATGAATGGCATTTTTTAAAAAGGAACCTACGCAATAGTGTATCTTATTACAACACAATAGCGCAGGCCTGCACCTGATGAGACCCAAGATCATAGGATCAGAAAGTCCATGGTAAACGACGATAAAACGTTTAAAAAAAAAACAACTGTTAAATGAAATTGTTTTTGGGGTATTTTACATCACATGGACAAACAAGAATAAACAAGTGATCATACTGTAGAAGGGGGATAACAAAGGTAGCATCTGATGATCGCCATTGCTGCAGCGCCGAGAAATCCTAGCTATTACCTCAGACCAAAATAGTGGGTCTCGCGCTTTAGGCCGATGGACCGACACGACATTGATTGAAGGGGATGTCAATAATGCATGTCATAATCAATCACAATAAACAACAAATCAAGTAGTTGTCAATCTGATTTCACTACAATGTCCACACAAGTTTATTAAGAAGATTTGTACATTTATTTCCCTATATTAACAATGCTAAAGTCACGTAAATAATTCTCAAACACAAATAATACATATAAAGAATCATCAATGGTTGATTAGAATGCCTCATGTATCTGAGTTTAATCAAAGCAAGTAAACAAATTAACTCAAGAAATATAACACAACAGATTAGCATCAAGATTTGCGCCAGTGAAATAATAAACATTGAAACAATAGATCAAAGAACGTCAACACGAATCAAGAGCATATAAAGTTAGACTCCCTCACTAACCACCAATTAGCATTAGCATGTTGGGCTTCATGTAAAAGTTTTAGAAACACAAAATTAGAAAAACATACTAACTCGGGTTATATCAAAAATAATATGAGTTGCAGCTGGTTCCTGAAAAACAAAAAACACATAACAATTTACATTTCATACATTACCCATAGGATCAATGAATAACAACCGGATTTGCATCAGCAAGGGGACACCATCAGTCTGAACGATCTGTAAGTCCCTCTAAATCGACATGACTGCAAAACTCCTTTATTAATCTAACTCTGGAAATATCACTGGAAAGTCTCTGGAAAATCTCTTGAGGTCTGACCCTCTGCTCTCTCTCTTTCTCTCCCTCTGTCTCTACCCCAAGGAATAAGTGACAAAACATTATGTTAATCTTCACAAAACGCATGATTGGTCAGGGCATGGGGTGTTGTATGTTCAGCCAATAAAACTACTGTTAGATAACTAAAAGTTACACATTCACAACACACTAAGTTTTAATTTGTCCTTGACATCATCATTAGCTAAACATAATTATAACAATTTCTTCTTCTCTTCTGTCTCATCTGTGGCTCCATTGTTCCATCTCGTCAAACTCTCAGGTTCAGGAAGAAACATCTAACAATGTTGCATCTACTTCCACCCTCGAGGAAAAACCACACGTTAGTGAAATTTTTCTAAACAGGACAGTCAAACGCTGGCAATGACCTAATAAATCTGACCTTGTAAAGCATAACTAAAAATTCCACCATGGGTGGCTGTTTACATGTCTATAAACTATTAAACACACTCTTTTTGAGTAAGCATTGAATAATGAAAAACACATTCTATTAAAGCTAAAGTTAGCCTAAATAGAATACAAAATGGATTATGGTGGCCATTTACAAAAGTCACCCGTTTTGTTAGCGTTCGTTAGAAAAAATCACACATTAGTTAATCAATAGTCAGTACATTATTAATTATGAATTTTATTAGTAAAATCTCTAGTCTCACACCATCCTGAACCTAGTTTAAAGAGTCCTCTCCCACATGTTGGACACAAAGTCCAAGCATAGCTTCAGACCAGGGATGGTTTGGATTAACACATATTCTTCATTCTGGATCTTGACAACTCAACCTCCTCCCTTTCTTGCAGCCTTAAGACCAAATTAAACCTTCTGATCCAAAACTTGTCCATTTTTGCTTACATTATGTAGCTTGGAAGAAATGGCAGGTCTGCCCAAAACTGAACACCTTTGCTTAATATAATCAAACCAAGGGATATGATGACCCATCTCACAGGACAAACAGTCCTCAAACACCTCTCTATTAAATGACGCATGAGAGTTTAACCAAATTGAACACCTCAGAAGCAAAGGAGCCAAATTAATCTGATCTTCCACATAATCTAAACCAAGCTCCTAATGGATAGCAAAAATGGAGGAGTTGGGAGGGAGATGTAAAAACTGTCTTCAGGCTCTGTTCTCCTCAGACAGCAGTCCACTGATAGTTTTGAGCTCTCCAGAGAATGGCCCCATAGGTAAGTACAGGTAAACACTTCCTCCTATTCACTTTTAAAAGAGACGTTATGAGTTTCTTACCTATGGTCGAAGCCAGGTTCAACACAAAACCCCGGGAGTTTGAAAAGAAGTGTCCTGGCTTTTCTAATACATGGGGACCAAGTGAGTCCCAGGTAAGAGAGCTTTTTGATTCTCATGATTGGTTTACTCTGGATGCTCAGGGATCCCATTTTACAGTTCCTTTGTCCACAGACCATAACAAAGGTTTTAGTGGGGTGAACTTCCAGATTCAATGTGACGATATAGCCGTACAACAGGGTTCTGAGTATATTGGGTTTTCTAGCCAATAGAATGGTGTCATCTGCATATGTTAAAATGGGGATGTGCTGTCTCCTAATGACTGGCACATCACACTTCTTTAAAATCAAGACACTGTTTAGCCTGTTTACATCTAACAAGAGTAGGATTTGGGCAAGGATGCAGCCCTCGCTGACTCCGCAATCTAAGCCAAACAATTCAGTATATTCTTAATTTTCCCCATATCTGACAAACGCAGTAAGGTCATTATAGCATCTTCCCCAGCCCTGGAGCATGCATGTGAACTACGCTAAACAGGAGCAGAGGTCATACATTATTTTATTCAGTTAAAGTTGGAAAAACACTTTGGCTCCGTTCAGTTGCATGATCATGTCTGCTATGTGTGGACCAGAATGTCTCTCCCTCTCAATGACTTTGTTTCCTGGCACATACCAACACAGTGTGCACCACTTTGCTAGTGTTCTTTTTTGGTACTAGTACAGTGCGTGAAACCCATGTGTTGAATTTGTAGGGCATTCAGTGATGTCATGTTTAAGAGTGCTTCCAACTCTTTCTCTACAGCTTATTATAGATGGAAAGCAACTCTGTGGTGTCGCTGAGCAACAGGTTGAATGCCTTCATTGATATGAAGCTGTATTTTCATTTTCTTAAATTTTCCCAGGTGATGGAACAGTGGTAGGAATTGGCTTGTAATCTCAGACTGAGCACAGAGGTTGTAGTTGAGGGATATCAATTTGTAGTTAAGGGATATCAATCCCATTTCACCAGCAGTGGCAAAACTGAGTAAACAGGCACTCAATGAGGTCCCTTGTACAACACGAATAGTGGCTTGCACCCATGTATTTTTGTGTTGCATTGTTGCTATGAACAGCCCTTAGCTTGGCAATGGCTCAGAAGTGCCCCAGGCATACACCTTCATGCCTGATGGATTACGGTGAGGTACAGGGGATAAGCTGTTACATTTTTCTACTGGCATGATGTTAATCGACGCACCATTGTCTATGATGAAAGTTATTAGATGATCGTTCATTTTCAACTTGATCTGGGGACAGTGTTCAAATAACATTTGTTGCTCTGTTTGGTGAACTATCTTTGAACTGTAATCTTCGTTACAGGTAGCCCCCCCTACATGTGCATGCTGTTTCAATAGTGATGTTGAATAACCTTTCTATGATGAGCTTGATGACAATTGATTTGGCTTTGTTTCTACATATTGTTGCTTTTTGGTTTCAGGAGATGGGTTAAATACTTCTGGAACATTCTTGCAGCCATTTTCCCTTGCTGTTGTGATGCACTTGAGTTTACTTTGGCTCAGAAAACAGCTATGAAATGGTTTTCTTTTACACAACCTTTGCAAACTTGTCCTTCAGCAGGACATTTACTTTCAAAGGGAAATGAAAATCCACATTGAAAGCATAATTTTGTTTTCCTTAAAGACGTCGACTTACGTGGGTCTTGTCTTTGCTTGTGCTTGATTTTTACTGTCAGTGCCGATTCATGGTGTGCCATTCCTGCTTCCACGCCAGCAGCTTCTTGATCTGCTCATTCTTTTTCTCTCTCAGCCATCAACATTTGCTCTAAACTATGTGTTTCTCTTAGCATGAGCCTTCTAAACTAATCTGAAAGAGGTAGTCATCAATAACTCTGAGGTGCATGGCTTCTTCGTAAGTGAAGTCACATAACTTGCAATGTTTAATGACTGTATCAAGTCTTTCAGCAAACTCATCCATTGTTTCACCAACCTGTTGGTGCTCTTGGGTGAAGAAATACCTTTCATAGTTGCATTCGGCATTGGACTGAACCTGTCCTCTAATGCTTCTTTTACCTTTTGGTATGATTTTGCATCAGTCTGTGATATTTTCTTTAGCACTTCTTTCACTCCATCGTCTGCAAGGTTTTTAAATTTTTTGATGATCTTTTTGTTATCTTCTTCATCTAGTGCATCTATGAAGACATCAAATATTTCGATCCACGCAGCCCACCTGGCACTAATGGTTTGCTTCTTAGAAGTGTTTAAAGGCTGTGGGGGCTTCAGTAACTTGGCTTCATTGTATATCACGCTCCCTTCTGCTGTCAACGACTGCATGCGCTGTTCAGACAGTTTTTGCTGCTCAGGGTGGCACCGAAAACTTCTGCAAGCAGAGGTCGCTGTTATAGTATGTGCTGCCATATGCTTCAATCGCCCTTGACAGTGAGTATGTTTTTTTTCATACCTCACTACGTGATTTTTATTTCTTGCTTTGTCTGAATATGTTCTGTATTTGATGCAGCGTCCCTGTTGACCACCTCATCAGTAGTTTTGGAGGGCGTTGTGAATGTGCTCCTCTACAGTGCCTTCATTCTCTTCTGCTGCTGTGTATGGGCTGGAGTAGGGCTTTTACTTCATATGTGCCATTTGCAGACCGTTCTGCATCAATTCAGGGCACACATGGCAGGCATGAGCAGTTTGCCGTATTGCTACAAACTCTAAAGGAGAGAAGTCTTGTCTTCTTGGGCATGTATCCCCTACTAGTTGCCAGTTGTAGCGTCTTCTCCAGCCCTGGAGTATGCCGATGATTTATGCCACACGGGAGCTGCAGTCAAACATTACTTTATTCATCAGCATACACTAACACACTGTGCATTACATCATACTTTCTGTTACCCACACCTTAACACCTCCCCGTACATTATGTACTTCCTGTTCAGAGTCCACCCAGAACCATGAGAATTCTAGTGTGCATAGCATCAAGATGCTGCAGTCATAATGCAGTACTCTGTCGCAGAAAAGATCCATGAAGGATAGATAAATGGGGCTTCTTTGGCTATGGCATATTTGCTGATTATGAGGTAAAAATTGAGTCACTGCTCCAGTGTCCCAAGACCCGCTCTTAACCCTTACTGTAGATTTGAAAGAACCCTGGATTCAGAAACCCATGTAGATAACCTTTCTAATACAATCCTGCCAATGATATTCACCATGGAGTCAAGGAAGGAAGTCGGACAGTAGCAACCAGGCTTCCCTTGGCTCCTCTTCTTATACACTGGAACAATGATAGCAGATCTCCAGGACTGTGGTAAACCGATCTTATATGTCAGGTTAATATGATTGGTAATGAGAGAAGCCCACAGGTCAGAATTAAAAGTGGTCCACTGGGACCCTATCTGGTCCAAGTGCCTTATCCATAGTGCTAGATGTTATTTCCTCAATTATCTCATCCAAGTAAAATTCACTGTTGAAAGGGAAATTCAGCGGAAGTTGGTCAGTTCCCTCCTTGCTAGGAACATCTGTGGAATAGATCTCACTAAAGTGAGCTACCCACTACTCGGGGCTTATATTTGTGGCTAAAATTGAATTACCCCCACAAGAGAGCTTATTTTTATTAGCAGTATGCCAAAACAGCTTGGTATCTTTCGTCTTGGAGGAAATGACTCATTTGTCCCATATGTATTACTGCACCTCAACTTTCCTTTTACAAGGGGCTAGCTCATACTTCCTCCTGCAAAGAGCAAAAGCTATTTTGTCACTCTGAAGTGCTTGGAGGTCACTGTGTAGGCACTGACAGGCTTTCCTGCCTCACTATCAAACCATAACCAATGTGGAGTGGCCTGGGGCCTAAATGGCTTGGATAAGGAAACCCTAATAAAGTCACCTAACTTTAAAAAAAATTCTCGATGGAGTACAGGAGTCGTAAACTGGAGGTAAGACACCTTTCAATCAAATTATCTGCACAAAGCTTGCACTGAATAGACACCAAGTCAACAGCTCTCAAGATCAGTGTAGGTCCCCTAGTTGTAGAGGTGAGAATCCTATTGTCCACAGCCATTTTGAAGACTTCCCCTTTGAAGTGGCCATAATAGGAATTAACAGATTATGGTCAATATAGACACTAGGCAGAGTAACCTCTTCCACAATGCAGTTCAGAAGATGGCCTAGACACAAAGATGTAGTCGATTATGGACTGACAACCTTCCGAGATGTATGTAGGAATTCTGGACTATGACTTGTCAGCAAATTTAATGGCATTACAAAAATCAAAACTTAAAAGGTATGGATACAGCAAACTGCCCATTCGGTCCCTTTCCTGTATCTCATCGCACCTCCCCTGAGTCACATGCTCCGAATTCACCACTGAAAGTTTTTTTATCCAACTTTCCACTGAAATTCCCAGCAAGTGCCAAATTAAGGGCCAGTTTTAGCAGAGGGGAATACTCCATCACAAACGTGATGGATATCCATCACCTTTGTGACAGAGTATTCCCTCCGCCGACATCCAAATCAGGCCTTCAATCCTTTATCTACAGTAACATGACTATTGGCATGCTGGAATATGAGGTCAAGAAGCTAATAAAAGTTTGGATTTGTACTAGACACAATATTTCCACTGTAAAAATTGATGACAACCATGCTAATTTTCCCTTTTCAGGATAGTTGTGGGGCCTGTAACACTGGAGAAAACATTATAAAACAATTCTGTAACACACTATGGTCCTGATTTAGAGTTTGGTGGATGGGTTACTCCATCACAAACGTGACGGATCTCCTCGCTGCCACATTATAATCCCAATATATCCTATGTGAACTGTAATGCGGTGGACGGGATATCCGCCTTGTTTGCGATGGAGTAACCGAACCACCAAACTCTGAAGTATGCCCTAGGTTTCCTAAAGTCAAACAATGTCAAATTGCTTAACAAATTCTACCCAACTTTCTTGATCAGCTTGCTGGATCTCCTGGTAATGTTTCAACTCAAAATTGTGATTGCACTGGGTACTCCAGCTAACTTGAGGGTCTGGTCATGGGTCTGATGCTGCCCCTGAAGTGCGGGAACTCAATCAGCCAGACAAGACTCACTCTTGGGCCATTGTTATGTGAACTAATTACAGAATTCTGAGAAACCTTAGATCCAGGATACTCCTTTGTTACAGGACGCAACAACAGAGATTAACAGAAAGTGCTACGCAGATGTATGTAGTAAAAGACCATTGCAGGCCCAAAACCAATACTGACAGTAATAAGGTGAAGAGTTCACTTGAGGACATATTGAAATGAGTAACTTGAAAGGTTTGCAGTTAAAAGCTAAATTGTGTTTAGTGAGCATGTACCTATTTACAACTCTTAGCACACAGGCTCACGGGCATGTGCTTTGTGTTTCCAAATAGATTGTAACCTGATAAGACGATAAGTTCAGGGAATCTAATCAGTTCAAACTACACACAGGTCTTAGGGTTACATTGATAATGCATACATGGTATTCATGGTATTAATGTTGTAGCTTACTCAAACATGTATTCTAGAGTGAAAAATGGTTAGTTTGCTGAGCCTAGTTAAAGCCACAAGTGAAGCATGTGTCGAAGATTAGTTTAGAAGTTAGGGGTTACAGGGTCACATGTGTACAAAGGTTTTTTCTGTTTCAATCTATGACTGGCCAGTCAATTATTATTTACTGTTTTGTAATAAAGCATTGTATGATTCTGTATATAAGAAGCTGTCTGTGCTACAGCAAATTGAGACCGGCTGCCTGCCTGTGTGAGGAGGGTCAATCTCCCTGTCACAACAGTAAAGAGATGTTTTTACATTGCCAAAAAGGAGTTTGTCTTTCTTTCCATTTTTAAGTTTTGAATTACCCTGCAACACCTCTGACTCTGGTTTATACCCCAGTCAGTCATTCTCAGACAAGTTATGTAAAGCAAGGTGCTGGTTAGATGTTGAGACTGGAATATACATGGATGGAGATATAACCAGATTTATTTTAGGTGCTGAAGCTCACTCAACCCTCCTCATGTTCTGATAGAAACACCCTAAGGGTAAACCCCTTCAGGTTCCTGCACCAGCCAAGCCAATATGGATGAATGTATCTATTCACCAGCAAGGTTCACAATGATGCAATTACCTCTGAATTCCTTAGCCATAGGACCCACACATCCCATCCTTTGAGTGAAGAGGATGTCATTGAACAGTCATAATCTGCTGTTATTATTTCTGTGCAGCCAACGAGTAACTTTGAAATGAGCTGACCCATAGTTTCTACTGTCTAATTAGCTAATCTGGGCACATCAGCTAGCACTAGAACATAATTGTAAGAAATTGGGTTACAGGTTAATGAGGGTGAAACCTTACCCCAAAAGCAACAATAATCTTTGTCAAGCTGAAGTCACAAGCAATCCCAAAATTACCTTGACTGCTCTGGTAGCTTGGCAAAAAGCAGTAACCTTAGAGACAATGTGTAAAGTATTTATGCAGCAATTCAAACAGTAATAAAGTGAAACACAACAAGAAAAATCCCATGCCAATTTAGATACAATAGAGTAAAATTCAATAAATAATGTAAAGCAAAAAAGACAAAAACCAATCAGTAGAATCAGAAAAATTCAATTTTCAATATTTAAGTGAAAACAGTGCCAAAAGGCACAAAGTGCCAACTGTGGTCATCTGGTCGCTTTGCTCTGGGATAAAGTCACACGTTCAGGCCAGTCGCAATAAAGCATGGGCCGGCTACATGGACCCGGTAAGACCAGCTGAAGAAAGTACATTAAATCCTGTTTGCAGAGTGATGAACAGTCCTGAGTCAAGAATGCATCAGAGAGTAAAGGTGATACAAGGACCTTGTGTGGAGATGGGCCGCACAGCAGCGGTTCTGGAAGACTGGTGGGCATTGTGAGTTTCATGGAGAAGCATCGCACAGCCGCGGTTCCAATGAGCAGGAGGGATGCAAAGCAAAGTCCTGCATCAGGGATGCACTGCGCATCAGTTCTGATGCACAGCCCTGGGGACTACAGCTGGGCTCACAGAATATTAGCCGGCCCACTTCCAAGGGGCCAGTACCAGGGTGCCACCACTTGGGAAAGCATGATTCACAGCTTGCAGGGTCCAAGTGTTGGGTTCTGGGTTGTTGGAGCCTGTTCTGTACCTGAGGCTCTGATCAGAAGGCCAGCCAACTAGCCCTTGGGGTCACTCTTGTGTTCCTGGGTCCAAGATGCAGGTCCAGTCCTTCTCACTCAGACACGAGGGCAGCTCTACCCCGTCGTTAAGTCAGAGTGACACATCCTACCAACACCTATGTTCCCGTTGTCACGCCATCTGGGAGCAATACTCAAGGACAAACTGCCAGCTACACATAATAATGTGACCCAGGGACAGGCTGCAGGCACCATATGGTTAGGACAAGAAAATACCAACTTTCTAAAAGTGGCATTTTCAGATTTGTGACTTAAAATCTAACTTTACCATATCAAATTACAGTTATTTAGACACCAACTCAACCTGTTCACCTGCTGCCAATTGAAAGTTATTACTTATTAAATGTAATAAGGAAACCAAAAAGTTATCCTACAGGAGATGTAGGCCTTGCAGGCGTGAAAAACGAATGAAAGTGTTTTACAACCAGGACATGTAAAACTTAAAAGTACATGTCCAACTTTTTAAATACACTGCACCCTGCCTTCTTGTGGTTCAGGGTCTACCCTTGGGTGACATATGTATTAAAAAGGAGAGTTTGGGCCTGACAAAAGTTTTATTTTGCCAGGTTGAAGTGGCAGTTCAAAACTGCACACACAGGCTGCAAAGGAAGGCCTGAGACATATTTTACAAGGCTTCCTAATTAGGTGGCAACAACCAGTGCTGCAGGCCCACTAGAAGCATTTAATTTACAGGCCCTGGGTACATGGGGTACCACTTTAGTAGGGACGTACATGTAAATTAAATGTGCCAATTTAGTATGAGCCAAATCTACCACATTTGGGGGATAGAGCACAAACACTTTCACACTGGTCAGCAGTGGTAAATTGCACAATGGCCTAAGGCCAACTAAAACAAATTCCACAAAAATAGAAGGGGTAAAGGCAAAAGGTTTTTGGGAAGTCCACCCTAAGGCTGACAGGAAAGGTTGAACATACATACAAAAGTGTGCTCAGGTCTCCACAACTTGCCATATGCTTCAGGTAGGGCAGATGAGGCTACATGTGGCTAGTTATCCTGAATGCCTTCACCCCCTCAGTCTGAGCTGAGACATACACCCTCAAGTTATGTTGAATGTTATTATTGGCTCCTGTGTAGGCCCCCCTCCTATTCCTGCTCCCCTTTCTAATCCTCTGAGCCCATCCCTAAACAAGAAAAGTCTGTGTCTGTCTCTTTGCCTGTCCCTGCCCCTGTGTCGAGTTAGGGATACCATCCTAATGCAAGCTCAGAAGTGTAACCATTTTACCACCCTCTTCCAGAGAATGTAGTTTAGACTCTAATTTTTTAGACAATTTTGTTTTTCACATCTCCAAGGTATACTTTTGAGCAGGCCTGAAGGGGGCCAATTCATCCAACGGGTCAAAGTTCCTGGGGTTGACCCTGTGTTTTTATCATTTAGCCATAGTGGCCAGGCATAGTGGGGAAGACGGGATGGAGGCAGTGTCCAAGCCAACATCTGGGACGGAAACAACAGTTAGTGGCAGCACCAGCAGATCTGTAAAACCCTGGACCAGGAGTGTGGGCAGCCACTAAAGGATGGGACTGGCTATAATTTAACTAAGGCAAGTCTGAAGAATCAGCTGCAAGTGAAAGACATCTCTGAGCCAGTTGTATTTTCCTAATGATTACCTCCACAGCTCACACAAAGAAGCCCTCCAAAGTTGTACCACTGGGGACTATGTTGGGGGTACTGGGAGTAATGGATTTAGTGAGACCCAACTTGCGTTTCCACATAATAACAGTAGTAGAGAAGCCTCACTTAAGGTAGCAACAAGCAAAAGCTATGTTTTTCTAAATCTTATCCAGGACTGGCACAAATGTAAAAGAATTTAGGAGTTGGAATGCTAAATCCAGCCCCTTCTAAACTCCAGCAGGTTCCTTGCTTCTGCTTACTATGAAGTGGGAATAGTAAACTTGACCCCTCCAGAGTCTGACACTTTCCTATTATTTCTTGGATTTAAATGGGAATAATAAATCTAAACCTTCCAAAGTTCAACACTTTCCATGTTTCTGCTTATGTTGGGCTAGGAACAGTAACTTTGACCCCTTCAAATTCCAACACTTTCCCTACTGTTGATCAAATTGGTGTCGGAATAGTAAATCTAACCTCTCCTAAGGCCCAAATTTTCCTTACTGTTGCTTTATTATTCTAATAATTAAATAAGGGCCAGATGTATGACACATTTTAATGATCGTAATGCCTGCAAATTGCTAAATCTCAGAGTCTGCAACTGCAAAATGGCTTTCCTAAATATAATAAACACATTTTGCAATTCATTAAGTGCTTACTCAATCGCAAAATGGGCTTAGAAATGCATACTAAATGGCAATTTGGAAGGAGTGTATTGAGGGTATTCCGTCAAAATTTTGCTTCGGAATGCGATGTATTAATGGCTTGCAACTGCAATTTTAGATTATCTGCTCCTCAAAGGAGGTGGGAACCCATTTGCAAAGGTGAAGGCAGTCCACAGGAGCAATGCTAACTATTAAACTTAAACAACTGCTTTTTTTTCTGGAATGCAGACCTGTTTCCTTTATGAAAATGGGCAACATTTGAAAAAAGGTACTTTATTTAAATGTGACGACAGACATGGTGATCTGCTAACCCTAGAAGGTTTCCATCGCCCTGATGGCATCCCATTTAGAGTGAGTTCGAATTTGTAATGTATCTCATGAATATCGAGGAGGTGAGTCAAATTGCAATCCACTTCGAATAGTGATTTCCAGAAATTACCTGTTAGTACATAGGTTGGTTTGCCAAATCAGAAGAGATTCAGTTGGTGTACAATTTGCAACCACTTTTTGTGAATCAATTCCTTGTACAACTGACCCTTATTTGGTGGAAGAAAGATAACTATTTATTGTTGGCAAAGTGGAGGGGACTTGCAAGGGGCAATAGTTGGGAACAACAAAGTGCTAGTGTTTTGGCAGTGTGTATTCATGTCCTTAACTTTAGTGGCAAAAACACTGATTGATTTCTGAGCAATGAATGTAAAAAAACTCTAATGTATTCTATTTCTTCCTGTTTATATTTCACACGTTTTACTTAATCATCTTGCTTTCCCTAAGAATGTCAGATATTTTCAGAATGTATTTTTTTCTCTTTTTATGGGACATGTTACCTTTGTGTGGTGCGTACTCTGAACTGAGCCACCGCCCTCCACATGTTTATAACGGGCCACAACGGAGAAATCTGGAGTTCAGGTGGAAGGCAGTGTGAATTTCTTACAGTACCTATCAGTGAGTCAAAAGATATTCAGGGTACATGGTCATCCAATCATCGGCCTCTCTGCAGAGCGCATAGAGCAATGGTCATATATTCCAATTACAATTGTGATTCTGTGTAAATGTGTGGAAAGAAGGTTCACAGCTTTCAAAGCGATGAGAAGGTGAAACTAAAAGAAAATGCAGTCTTACAAGTGTGTGAGTATATTGAGGGTTTGAGGGTGATGCAGTAAAGGAGGTGAGAGGAAGTGCATTTGGGAGAGAGTGAAAAGAGAGTGCCCAAGAGGAAAGGTATGTGGTGTAAGATATGCAGATGAACAAGATGTGTTGTGAAAAAAGGTGTACAAACTAACATAGAGTGAACTAAACAGGAGAGATTGCAACACTCTGAATACCACTATCCCTTCCACAGGCCTCAGTAATGTTTAATTTAGAGTCACATAATTTAGGAATTATAACATTTTCAATATTGCATATTCAAAAATCATTGTTGTTATTTATTTATTCTGAACAGCTAACAACCGTTGGCAAAGCCAATAGTCCTGGCTGGTTTTAGGTGCATGTCAGTTGTGTTATACAGCTGGATGCAATAACAGAAAGCTCAAAGAGGAACCAAAATAGTTGTTGGGTGGCACTCACTGGAAATCACAAAAATGTAGTTCATTCGTTTAAGCCAAGACGTTAATTACATAGGCCACACTGCTTTACAGACTCTTCCCTCACTTTTGTATCACACTTAAAGCCCTGAGGAAAACATTTTTTCTCCTTGAGAAACCCTTTCACATTCACCCCAACCAATTTTGAGTTCTCATACGCATTCCATCATCCTCGCCCTTCTCAGGAATATATTTTCAACCCTTATCAAGGTGAAGAGGAGTCAGATAGAAGTTTGTAAATACACATTTGCATATGTGCATTAGCTAACCAGGTATTCTAGACCTAGAATGCCACTCCTGTGAGTAGCCCTTTGTGTAAATATATCATTTTACAATTGAAAAAATCAATTCTCATTAGATTAAAAATGAACGATCATTTAGAAATGAGAGAATGCCACGACCAAGGCACAATATATCACATTTAATATTGTACCCTGAAGATGTTACCCGGTAGTATTGCCCCTTTGGTCCTGCTGATACCAGTATAATAGGAGACCCTTAGGGGGCCCTTGGAAATTAGGAATTAGGCTGATAAGACCTATTTTCATACCAATATCTTACTAGGAGATTTCAAAGTTAAATACACCAGCTCTGTAATATACCTTGACATTTTGATGGGGTACGTAACTGCTGTTGCCAGTGCCATGGCAATTATAATGGGGAAAATTATTTGATTCCAGAGCTTGAATGTATTCCATAAGTACTAAACAAACTAATATCCAGAAGGTGCAGAAATAGGTGTATACAATGATAGACAAAACCTTTCATTTTTCTCGGTTGCCTTTGTGCATGTTTCTCCATGAGACATGTCGAATTTCAGTCGCACAGGAGTGAGTTTCATATTTTTTTGCAAAGCCTGCTCGTCATTCCTATCATCACAGGCCTAGTTTGCTTCAATGCAGTCTCATTCAATCAACATCCCAGTTATTTCAGGAGATGACGGTGCCTTCCACATCATGCTCCTGTGCCCTTCAATACTGATAGCCCAGGTGTTTTCATATGTCTAGCCTTAGGGTGCCTCCTTGGAAAATAATTTACAGTATACAGTAGATACCCCAGCGAATTCTTTTGCAGGTTCCTGAACATCAATTTTTGTATCCACATTTTCAGGGAACACTTCCACAGCTGCAATCAATATAGCTCAGTAGAATTAACTAGAAATTAAGAACAACTGGACAAATCATGTGTGAACCATGATTTGACAGCGGTCAAGATGACAAACTTTCCTTGAGTACACCTTTGGTACTCCGTTGTGCTCAGGGTTATTGTCCTCAGCGGGACCCTGCGGGAGAGAAAGGTTTTGCACCTCTTCAAGCGTGGAAGATGAAATGGAAAAGTATTACTTTCCCATGTGATTACATCGCTAAACTCAGTCCAGGATGAAGACCATCCCGGAGTGGGAGTGCTTTACCACGGGTATTGGGATGAAATATCTTGTTAATGAATAATAATCATGTGTTTGTACATCAATTTTAAAGTGCTGAAGCTTCACAATGGGCTAAGGCAAGATGGCTTCCGCTCTGCGGCGCTTAAAAAGTGCTAATATGCCTTCATCATTAAGTAATTGAGGTCACTAGTACGGTGGTTCTCTCAGAACCGCAGAGAACATTAGTGAAAGATTTGCAAATTAATCTTTGGAACTTTTGTTAGCTGGCTGCCCCTCCTCCCCCCCCCCCCCAGGCAGTGAAATCTCACCTGCCCCCCTATTAGATTGCACAACCCAATACAGAGCACTGAAGCACCTCGCAACTGCTTCACAGCCATGCAGCCTTTTTTGGAACAAGGCGCTGCTGGATGCTACTCTCTCGGATTCAAAGGAAATAGAAATAGATGAACTTCAAAAGTTAGACACTAGACTGCTCTCTGTGACCTGGAAGTGTAAAGCTCTTCGGTGCTAATGAAGTGTTGCAGGTAACAGTGTTTTCTCCGTCGTTCGCTGTCCCATCTCTGAAGATGGTGCGCCACTTCACGCCACAGCTTCTTTCCTCGGGCCCCTTATTTCCCATTGGGTGTGAAAAAGATTAATAAACACTGACTTGAAATGGCGCATTTCGGTGTCACCTTATGCTAAAGTAGCTAGAAGAATATTAAGTGACATAAAAACTTTGAAGTAGTTGACTCTCACTGGTTTCAATGCAAATTTTTACATTCTACTCCAAAGCTACAAAATACCAGACTGCAGGCCTGCATTATTGTTATTGATTTTGCTATGATGTTTCTATGACAGGTTGGTGGTTCTTAAGGTGATTTTCCATCTGTATGCGGCAACAAGGTACCTTCCTGCTGCAACATATTTAGGCCCTCATTATGACATTGGCGGTAAATGGCGCTTACCGCCGTGCTGATGGCTGCCAACTTACCGCCGCGCTGGCGAATATCCATTCACCATATTATGACACACACCCCAATCCAACAGAATACAGTCACATACGCAAAACCGCCAGATCAAAGGTCAGTGATCAACTGGCAGTCCCAAAACCCACAACGTTACGCCAACAGAACGATGATCCATCGCATTATGACCCATGAATCACCATGTTGGACATTCAACGGCGATAAACCATTGGTTTCACTGAGGAAGAGTCAAGGGTCATGGTGGAGAAAATGGTCAGGATAGAACCACAGCTGTTTGGAGCACAGGTGCAGATATCAATAGCAAGGAAGATGGAGCTATGGTGGAGAATCGTGGACAGGGTCAATGCTGTGGGACAGTACTGAAGAACAAGGGATGACATCAGAAAGAGGTTGAACGACCTATGGGGGAAGGTACGTTCCATTGCAGCAAGACACCAACTCGCCATACAGAGGACTGTCAGTGGACCCCCACCTCCTTCCCCACAACTCACAGCATGGGAGGAGCAAGTCTTGGCATTACTGCATCCTGAGGGACTCGCCGGAGTTGGAGGAGGACTGGACACTGGTAAGTCTACTTTTAACAATTATCACCCCCGTACCTGCATGCCATCACACACCCTCACCCTCACTCCCATCACCCCACCACATCCCACACACTCCACCATCACTTCTCACTAATCCCAATGCCAAGTCCTGCATGTTGTACCAATGCATGGACACCCCTCCCAGCCCTGCATGGACACTCATCACCAGAGCATGCAGAGCGTAGGGAAACTAACATAACCACAATACGCCAACATGCACAAGCAAAGCAAAAGCTGGCAGGGGAACAACAACCATAGAGGGGAAGCTACAGAAGTACAAATGCCAGACACCTAAAGCATAATACATCATTTACATCACCACAGGTACCCCAGCAAATGTCACTGGAGATGAGGTGCAACCTCTATCCAGTCCCCCAACATAAGAGGCCCACAGTGATAACAGTAACCCTGGACTTCAGGATGTGGACGATGTACCTGGCCTATCAGTGACCACTGGACAGCCGGTCACCCAAGCCCATTCAGAGACTACCACCGAGCCTCCCACATCAGGAACCAACAACACAGCACCCACTCAGCATACCCACACCTCTGTCCCCAGCACACGTCAATCAGCAGTGTGCCCACCTGTAAAGGGACCCCAGGCTACCCCTCGCACACAAGACAATCAGGGACCTGGGGTCAGTGGCAGTGGGCACACGGTTTAGGGGACAGAGGCACAGGCCAACAGGGACACTGGGAGGACTGCAGTGCACCAGGGGGGAACCAACTCTCCAGGAGGCACTCTCTGAGACCCTGGGAGCCAACCCACATTCCCAGGACATGATGGGCCAGATCCTAGACAACGTGCAGGAGAACAGGCGGCTGCAGGAGGGACAGTATCAGGGGATCAGGAGGACTTGCAGGCCATTAACAACATGGCCAACATCATGAGGGAGGCAACAGCACACCAGCGGGCCCCTGCCACTAGCCAGTCATCTGAACAGCCCTCCACTTCCGCTGCCACTAGTGGCCAGGAGGCCCTGCCACAGGACCAACAGGCCACCAGCATCCCTCCCCGTGCAAAAGGTGAACCACCCCGCAAACATTCCCTGCGAACCAGACAGAAGCCAGAGACACTTGCCAAGACCACCGCCAGGAAATGAGACTCTCTTGATTGTCCCCCGGTGTCTCACTCAGTCACCTTGCCCACCTTGAACGGCCATTGCTCCCCTTCCTATGTCCCCATGGACATTGCACCTGTGCTACAAATAGACTGGAACAATACCCTGGACTTTCGTCCATCATCACCCCATTCCATTGCACTTCCCCTCTATATTTTAACACAACAATAAACACCCTTGGCTAAAACTCGACTACTAGTATTTCATGTATTGCAAATTTTTATTGATTGAAACAGCTACAACCATTGCAAATGAACTGAGCATAGAATGAGCATCAAATTAATGACCTGTAGCTGGCTGTTGGGATCACACCAGGAGAATGTTGTCATATCACCAACATCTGCAAAATGAATATCCAAAGGTAGCAGTAAGTAGGGCAAAGAAGTGGCTAATGCCAGCATGCCAATGCCACACAGAATACACCAATACTCATAGAAATGTGAAGTTGCACCGTCTCACCTGTGTGTCATTGGAAGTACTGACATATCACTGATGTTTTGTTCTCCACATCCTCATCCTCTGCCTCCTCCTCCTCACTGTCCTCAGGGTCCACTGCTACCACAGGGGCATCTCCAGTCTCCTCCTCCTGCAGGAAAGGTACTTGCTGTCTGAGGCGACATTAGTAACACAAAAGAATGATGGACGGAGTGCTGACAATGCAAACACTCACCCCCAGTCACAGATCTGGGTTTAATCCATCGTTTTTTTGCTGCCCATGCCATTCCAGTTTGGACCCAGCCATATGCAAATCAGTCTTGACCCTGTTCCCCAGAGGAACAGTCCAGCCCGAACTGCCAGGCCAGGTCTTCCCTGGACTGGAAACAAGCATCCTGGGACCGGTTTCGGGGTTTCACCCCTCATCAGCCAGGCTAGCTTGAATCCAGTGGCATGGGAAGCACGGGACCCACGTCTGGGCATACCCTTCCCACTTAGGGCGACATTAGTAACACAAAAGAAGTTACGCTATCCCACAGCGTTTGTGTTTTGCTTTGCTTGACTTGCTGTCTGAGGGCCAGGATGTGCAACATGCAGCATGCCACTACTATCTGGCAGACCTTCTTGGGTGAGTAGCACAGGGATCCACCTATCAGATGGAGGCACCTGAACCTGGCCTTCAGGAGGCCAAAGGTCCTTTCAATGATCCTTCTGGTTCACCCATGTGCCTCATTATACCGTTCTTCTGCCCTTGTCCTGGCATTCCTCACAGGGGTCAGCAGCCATGATAGGTTTGGGTAACCAGTCGCCTGCAAATATTGAGGGACAACATTTAGCCACACACTATCCTACATGGCCAATGCCATAGGCATACACCAACATAGACTGGGTGGGAACCTAGGCTCACCTATTAGCCACACCCTGTGCCTCTGTAGTTGGGACATCACATTTGGGATGCTGCTATTCCTCAGGACAAAGGCATCATGTACCGACCCAGGATACTTAGCATTGACGTGGGAGATGTACTAGTCCGCCAAGCACACCATCTGCACATTCATGAGTCGAAACTCTTACGATTCCTGAACACCTGTTCATTCTGGCGTGGGGGTACAAATGCAATATGTGTTCCATCAATCGCCCCATATTATAATGGGGATATGTTCCATTGCATAAAACCCACCCTTCACAGTGGCCAAATCCTCAACCTGGCAGAAAGCAATGTTGTTCCACATGTGTTTTGTCAGGTCAGACAAGACTTTTGTTAGCATGATTGAGAACATTGGCTGTGATATTCCTGCTGCCAAGCCCATTGTCACTTGGAAATAACCAGTTGCCAGGAAATGGAGCACTGATAGTGCTTCCACAAGAGGAGGATCCCCGTGGGAATACGGATAGCTGATATCAGGACAGGTTCCAATTGGGCACAGTGCTCTGTGATTGTGGCCCTGTCCAGTTTATAGGTGAGTTTTATGTGCCTGTCCTCCAGTGTAGCCAAGTCCACCAGGGGTTTGTACACAGGGGTATATCTCCATCTCTTAATCATCCACAGTGGTAGGTATCTCAGGGACACAAGAGTGAGTAGGCTGTCACAAACTGAACAATGGAGCCACAACAGCAGTCCACAATGTGCAAACATGTTATGGGACAGTGTAATTTATGAAGTATGTGCCTATTGATCCTGTGACGCAGCAATTATCGATAGGCCTGTTCAGCCCCCTGAAATGACGACCGCCTGTCCTGTGTGGAGGGACAGGTGGAAGTGAGGTAATGCTGCCGACATTGTGAGCCGTGGCGGTAGGCGGTCGTGAACCGCCGTGCAATTCCTCATTGGTTAATATTGGGCCCTATGGGGTACAGTGGCCAATGGGGATCTACGCCGGCAGTGATGGTATGCACCACCGTGGACGTAACTGCCATTTTCTATCTGATTCCTCACTTGTTTCTTGACCTTATGTAGGAGAGGACCTACACTGCATGTGCTGCTGTGACCTGTGTCTGGAATCTACCATGGCCCGTGTGACTGGGGAAAGGGCCCCAGCCTTCACTTCGGAGGAGTTGGAGTGACTGATGGATGGGGTCCTACCCCACTACGGACTGCTGTATGGGCCTCCAGACCAACAGGTGAGTATACTGTGGGCACGATGCAAGTGGCATGAATGCATGGAGTTGTGTGTGAAGGCCTTGTGTAAGGGGGGTGGGTGGATGTCCTCTTGGCAGTGTACATGTTGTGGGCTGGGCTATGTGTGTGCCAGTGGCGATGCAAACGGGAATGGTGGGCCATTTGTGTGACAGGCTGAACTGTTTATCTAATGGTGTTCTCCAGTCTGTATTGCCTCTGCAGGTCAGAGCCCATCAAAAGAAGGGAATATGGTATGCCATCGCCAAGGAGGTGTGGACCCTGGGGGTCTATGGCAGGCGGAGCACCCACTGTCGGAAATGGTGGGAGGACCTGAGACACTGAGCATGGAAGATGGCAGAGGCCCATCTGGGGATGGTCTCCCAATGAGGAAGGAGTTCCCGTCAAACCCTGACCCCCCTGATGGCCCGCATTCTGGCAGTGGCCTACCCAGAGCTGGATGGGCACTTGAGGGCATCACAGCAGCCACAAGGGGGTGAGTACAGTGGCTATCATTACAACTTACTGCTGGTGGGGTGGTATCCGGGGGGTGGCCGTGTGTCCTTGGGTGCCCCTAGGCCAGGCCAGACATAGCAGCATAGGTCCTCTGGTGGCTAAGGGTTTGAATGTAAAATACTGCTTACCTAGCTTGTTAGTATTCACTTCTGGGCAGGGCTGCGTGGGTCCCAGGTGTGCTGCAGTTGGCGGGGTGTGCCTCTCCTCATTCCTTCGTGACTAGCTATTTCACTAGTAGTGCCATGCATAGTGGGTAGGCCTGTTCCCTGTATGTGAGGGTGCTGTGTACGCCAACGGTGGTGTTGGTGCAGTCATTGACTCTGTGTATCCTTTCTCTCTCTCCCCCCCTTTCTTGTTTTGTCATCCTGTCCTTATGTGCATTAGCATTATCTGGCAGAGGAGCAGAGGCACCTGAGACAGAGGGAGCTGCATCCCACAGGACCCTGGAGGCAGAGTCCATTGATGCTGAGGGCACCAGTGGGATGGAGGGCGAGGGGAGCACCACTGCGGAGTCTGGAAGGGACAACACAGACTCCGTTACCTCCTCCGATGGGAGCTCCCTGGTGGTGGCGGACACCTCTGTGACCACCCCAGCTGCAGGTACAACTACCACCCCTGTACCAGCACCCCCTCCCAGTAGCCCCTCAGCGAGTGGCCCGTGCCCGCTCACCCAGGATGGTGGGCATCTCCTTCGCCCCAGGCACCTCAGGCCCTGCCCCAGTGAGCCCTGCTGCCCTGAGTGAGGAGGCTATTGACCTCCTGAGATCCATCTCTGTAGGGCAATCCACCATTGTGAATGCCATCCAGGGGCTGGCATCCAAGGTGCAGCAATGCAATGCAATGCATTCGTGGAGGGCATTCACAGTGGATTGGTGGCCCAACAGAGATTGATTCAGGCTCTGGCCTCCTCTCTGATAGCAGCCATTGTCCCTGCTTCAGGCGTCCCCCCTCCAACTTCCACTTCCCAGTCCCTTTCTCCTCAACTCCAACCCATCCCAAGCACACAACCAGATGAGCATGCACACAAGAAAACACCCAAGAGTGGCACAGGCAAACACAAGCACCACACTGCATCCCACAGGCACTCACACAAACACCATTCAGGTGCTGACACGACAACATCCACTGTCTCCACTGTTTCCCCCCCCTCCTCCTCCTCCACCTCCCACCCAGTTACGTCTACACTCACACCTGCATGTGCTACATCAATATCCACTATAAGCATCATCACCACACCAAGCAGAACACACACCTCACTGGCAGACACCTCCACAACATCCAGGCACACGTCCCTGTGTTGTATCCCACTGTGTTAGTCCCCTCCCCTCCTAAAGGACACAAGCGCAAGCATACAGACACCCAACAGCCATCTACATCACAACAGCATACAGCCCATGCACCTGCACCCAAATCCAGCAGACATACACCTCCATCAACCACTCCCTCATCCTCCACTCGCATTACTCCTCCTTCTTCCCACCCCAACGTACCTAAAAAGCTTTTCTTTTCCACGATTGACCTCTTCCGTACTCCTCCCTCCGTCCTGCATATATGGGCAGGGTAGCAAGGACCCAGCCAAGCACCTCAGCCAAACAGTCTACGGGGCTAGTGGTAACACCACCTACTTGTGGTGGTAGGGATTCCAGACCAACAATACTGAAGGGGAAGGAGGCAGCACAACCTGAGAAGAAGGGGAAGGAGCCTGCACCAGCTGTGAAAAAGGGGAAGGAGCCTGCACCAGCTGTGAAGAAGTGGAAGGAGCCTGCACCAGCTGCGAAGAAGGGGAAGGAGCCTGAACCAGTTGCGAAGAATGGGAAAGAGCCTGTACCAGCTGGAAAGAAGGGGAAGGAGCCTGAACCACTAGGCAGAGGGGGGAACAGCCCATCCACCCCTGCCAGGAAGAGTAAGGGATCCCCAACCCATGGCCAGGTGGAGAGGAGGCAATCTACGCCAGCAGAAGCTGTCAGCCAAACACCGCCACCACCACCAGCTGTCACAGGGCCCTTGCCACCAGCCGTGGTTGTTCATCCATCAGAGAGTGCGGGGTCTGACGAGGAGCCTCCCCCAACCACCACCACAGTGCAGCCATCAGAGAGTGCAGGGGCTGACCAGGACCCTCCCCCAATCACCACCACAGTGCAGCCATCAGAGAGTGCAGGGGCTGACCAGGAGCCTCCCCCAACCACCACCACAGTGCAGCCATCAGAGAGTGCAGGGGCTGACCAGGGGCCTCCCGCAACCACCACCACAGTGCAGCCATCACAGAGTGCAGGGACTGACCAGGAGCCTCCCCCAACCACCACCACAGTGCAGCCCTCACAGATTGCAGGGGCTGACCAGGAGCCTCCCCCAACCACCACCACAGTGCAGCTATCAGAGAGTGCAGGGGCTGACCAGAAGCCTCCCCCAACCACTACCACAGTGCAGCCATCAGAGAGTGTAGGGGCTGACCAGGAGCCTCCCCCAACCACCACCACAGTGCAGCCATCAC
This sequence comes from Pleurodeles waltl, assembly GCF_031143425.1. NCBI lineage: Eukaryota > Metazoa > Chordata > Amphibia > Caudata > Salamandridae > Pleurodeles > Pleurodeles waltl. The sequence continues at coordinate 804,444,321 of NC_090438.1, forward strand.
AGAGTGCAGGGACTGACTGGGAGCCTCCCCCAACCACCACCACAGTGCAGCCATCACCGCCGGCGGATGTCATGTAGTCCAGCCTCCAGAGGCTACTGTGCGGCCTGCCCCCTCCAGAACCAGTGGGCAAGACACCCAATTGAGTGACTGTGGCCTTGAACTCCCCAGGACAAAACAATGGGCATGTTGCCCCCTCCAGAACCAGTGGGCAAGACACCCACCTGAGAGACTTGACATTGCACTCCCCAGGACAAAGAGCAATGGGCATGTTGCCCCCTCCAGAACCAGTAGGAAAGACACCCACTCGAGAGACTGTGGCCTTGCACTCCCCAGGACAAAGCAATGGGCATGTTGCCCCCTCCAGAACCAGAGGGCAAGATACCCACTTGAGAGACTGTGGCCTTGCACTCCGCAGGGCAAAGCACAGGGCATGTTGCCCCCTCCAGAACCAGTGGGCAAGACACCCACTTGAGAGACTGTGGCCTTGCACTCTCCAAGACAAAGTAATGGGCATGTTGCCCCCTCCAGAACCAGTGGGCTGGTTTCTCCATCCGGCTGAGGTGCCCCCTCCCCCCCCTTGAGGTGCTTGCCTATTTGCAAACTGATGCCCGTGCAGTGTTCTATCCGGATTGGTGCAGGATTCGAGTGGGGCCTTGGACTGTGCCCTGTGGCCATGTGGGCCCTTTGAACTATGGGCTGGGCAATGTCCCTTTTTTATACAAGTGTACATTTCTGTTTCATGGCCAAATCGGATTGTTGATTTTATGGTTGGACTGGTTACAATCACTTTCGTCAATTCCTGTTGTCCTTGCATTATTCTGCAGATTTTCGGGGTCAAATAGTTTTTGTAATGCAGCTGGTTGTGTGTATGGTGTGTGTGTGTGTGTGTGTGTGTCGGGTGTGTGTTGTGCGTGTGTGTGTCACTGTCGTTTTCCTCCCACCCTCCTTTGTGTGCTAGGCGTTGGTGTTCCAGGTGAAGCATAGCGTAGAATATCATCAGGAAGACTTGCAGTTCGGGTTCCAGGCCGGCGTGGTTCTTCCCTGTGTCTTCAATAGTGAGTCCTTTGACCTTGGTGCTCTGTTTCCGCCAGGCTTTTGATGGCGTTGGTATCGCCCCGAAAAAGGTGGCTGATTGCAGGGTCTTAATATGGTGGGCGGTACTTTGTCTTCCGCCTGGCTGAAAACGGCTACCGCTGCGGTGACTGTTGTTTCCGCCCTGGCGGTCAGTGTGGTACATTGCCTGTCTATCACCGCCATGGTCATAATTTGGCGGTAATTACCCATGTGGTGCAACGCCGCCGATCTTCCTTCTAAGAAATTAAAAGGCACCTCAGAACATAAGGCCTTGTACATGAATTGATCTTTCCAGCGAAGTTGAAAATTATACATGAACGACGTTCTCATTTCTTTGATTCTCCAATGGAAGGCATAGAATGGCTAGACCAGAACTTTCAGGGCACACGGAGTGATCCACAACATGAGTTTGCATCTCAGTAATTACGCGTGGCCGCCGTAAACAGGACACAGAGAACAGTGGAGGAGGATGTCCATCCCCACAACAGGCACATGAAATTCAACTGGAAGCCATCCGACTTGCTAGTACTCAGATGGATCCCAGCCGTAGGTCTAGCACGGAGTCATCCCTGGCTGGGGACTCAGACACTGAAACTGAGGGCAATGTAGCATTATTCCCAACTATTATGCCACAGACCGCTAATGAACTCTGAAAAATCGAAGGACTGCCCTTTTCGTTTGCTCATCTCCACTTCAGAGATCCTGTGAACGATGCTGGAAGGAACCTTCATCCCAACCGCACTGTATCCTAGATCATGACGCTGATCCCTATCTGATGACATTGTGGTTAGCAACCATCATTATATTTGCACTTAACCATCTACATGTAATATCCTTCTATTTTTAGCTTGAAGCTGGGAATTACTATGTGAATAATCTATTACAGATGAGACCTGGGTCCGGACCTATATTATGTTTGCTGAGCAGATATATAGGGGGTCATTACATACATGGCGGTCTGGACCGCCATGCCGGCTGTGGAGGTAACTATCACCAACGGCATGGCGGTCCAGATCGCCATATAATGAACGTGGCAGAATTGCCACGGATGAAACACCGCCAGGCTCCCACCACCGGGCAGCCTGGCGGTGGTGGCATTTCCGATCCGACAGGGCAGCACTGCAAGCAGCGCTGCCCGCCGGATAATGAGTCCGATTCCACCAGCCTCTACCTGGCAGTTTACACCACCAGGGAACGGCTGGCAGAATGAGTGACTTGGGCCCCCATGCACAGCCCCGTTGCGCATTTCACTGCCCGATTTACTGCCGCATTGCCGCCAGTTCCATTTGGAGCCGGCGTCAATGTTCAGGCCCTGATTCCAGCTGGGCCGGCTGGTGGAAACACTGTTTCCGCCAACCGGCCCAGCTGGATGTTCGTAATGAGGCCGGCGGGGGGTTCTGCAAGGTGGTGGTCTTCTGCTGACCATCAGCGCCGATCTCGGTGGGTTTCCCCACCGAGATCGTAATGAGGGCCATAGTTTGGTGTATGAACCACAGTACCCCACTAGCGTAAGCCTGCCAATCTTTACGTTTATACAGTTTTGTTGTATTTGCACTGGTCACGCAGAGTTTTCCATGCTGGACCACATATTGGGCAGGGGTATTATTTGTTATTGTAATGCTTCCATCATTACTGAAACACTGGGAGAATACAGTAGAGCCATGGGGATAAAATTGCTCGACCTTCCCTACATTCATTGTAACGACCACAGTCACTAAATCATACAATATAATTACTTGGAATATTAAGGGACTGGGGTCAATCTATAAGCAACACATGTGCTGGCACAATTGCACAGACGCCACGCTCACCTTGCCTTCCTACAGGAAACCCACCTTACTACACCAGAAGCCCTAAAACTGCAGTGCAGGTGGAAGGGACAATTGTGCCATACCTCATTTTCGGCATATGACTGGGGAGCAGCCATATGGATAAGGGCGAAGATTTAGTTTTAGTCCAAGATACAAAAATTGACACACAGGGTCGATATGTACAATCCAGGGGACTACTAGATTAGATGGAGAGCAGATAGTGCTAGTATGTTTTTATGCACTGAACCAAGAACAGGATGCTTTCTATGCATGCTTATCCACTGTGTTATCGGACTGGGCTACCCTCCCATGGGTGCTGGGTGGGGATTCGAATGCGGTACTAGATGTTCTCCTCGACCGATCACACCCACCTCTTCTGAGGTGGGACCGGTTCGCCAGGCGAGAGCATTGCAGCAACGGGTTGAGGGGTGGGAACTGGTGGATGTATGGAGGAGCCACAATGGAGGTGAGAGGGAAAGCTCCTTTTATTCCTACCTGCATATGCTCCATTCCCGTTTACACCGCTTCTTGTGCACTCTCAACCCACAATACCACATAACGCATGCGACATATCCAGGTAAGACGTTATCTGACCATCGCACGCTCGAGATCCAGCTGGCCTGGGGACGGGTACCCACCCCAATACCAACATGGCGCTTATAGCCCACGATCCTGGAAGACACGGTTTATAGGGATAACCTTGCTAGTACTATAGACACATTCTTTTCAGAAAACATAGATACTGCCTCCTCCCCATTAATCGAATGGGAGGCTTTTAAGGTTACAATACGGGGATCCTCTATTTCTGTGCGAGTGGGAGCACAGGCCAAAATTCTGAATGGCCTCACACACCTAGAAAATATTCTGGACGCTCTGGAACAAGAGGCAACACTAGATGACACCAAAGGCAGTGCAATTACAACAGCATGCATCCGCCATGAGGAACTTCTAAAGCCATTGTGTGTTGTGGATTGCAGAGCTTACAACCAAAGGGTGCATGCATGGGCAGACAAACCAGGTGCCCTTCTTGCCAAATGAATCAGTCCACAGCAATCTCCCACGCCGATATTAACAACACAATCTCCACAGTTGGGAATAGAAAGTAATCAAACTGGCATTGTGTAGCCATTTTAGTTATAGCTTCATACACATTATTTTAACAAACTGGGCCTGCCGCTGTCTACTTTAACCTAGACATATTTTATTCCGCTTCATTTTTTATTATTTTAACAATACCCACATTTCCGGTCTTGTTTTATTTTCTCTATCTAGCTGTTCTTTGCCTAGGCCAGCACTGCATTCTTAAACAAGACATTTCTTTCACTCTGTGCTTTTCTCAAGGCTGCAGTAAGATAGGTTGCGGGTAAATGTGGTATGCTTTGTCTCTAATGTTCACAGAAACATATACACTCTTATGTGGGGATCCTTTCTTGGAACATCAGCTGTTTTATTATAAAAACACTACTTTGACCCATGTATGTTAGAGGACGATTCCAGGCAAATGACCACGACTGTATGCTGATTGCTGATTGCTGAGTGCTTCGCTGCAGCTGCTTATGTAGACTGTAGGACTCTTGCTCAGGTATGAGGGATGATGTCTTCCCAGGGGAACCTGAAGGGCAGAATTAGAGTTTAACATGCTGTGCTCTAACATAGCTTAGGTAGGAGCTATTTTTAACGATTCTAGTGACAATATGGAGTGATATTTCACTCTCTTTGTCACAATTTTAATCCTGTCATGCTTCATCGTCCTAGTTTTTGAAAAATATGCTTTATTATCTAAGATGCAGTTACTTCAATAAAACCTTATTGAACTATACCGTGCCTCTGATTGTCCTTGCATACATGAGACTAATGTAACTGAGAGAAACGGTTGAGATCTGAGTGACCACGATTTCCATGAGGTGTCAGTTGTGTCATGTGCTCGGTTGCCCAACCATCCCTGCTCTTGGGTGGAGATGAGGCACTGCTAGTTAGCCAGAACAAAACGCAGACCAGGCCGACAGGTGTCACCTGCAGTGGGTTCAGATTCAGTCCCCCATAGTGCAAGTGATTATGCCACCCAAATCCAGTAATTGCATTAGGATAATGAGACCCTACGCAACAGCAGCAACAAAGCCTTTCATCAATACTATACTGATCTCTAGGCTGCGCCCCAGCCTGTAGACTACCACACCATACACAGGTTTCTACACCAACATCTACGTCAGCAGGTGACAGCATTGGAGAGAGAGGAGCTGCGAGCTCCAATTGTGATCACCGAGATTCGCGAGGCACTGAGGGAGAGGGCACATAATAAGACTCCTGGATCTGATGGATTGCAGGTGGAATTTTATGCCACAAACACCAATCGCCTGCTCCCTCAGCAAGAGAAGTTGTATAATAGGTCTCTCAAGGAAGGAATGTTTCCAGTCACAACTTGAGAGGCAGTGGTAACTTTGCTTCTTAAACCAGATAGACCTTCTACACAGATGTCCTCTTACAGACCCTTGTCTATTTAAATACAGAATATAAATTCCTCAGTAAAGTATTAGCGTTCAGATTACTCCCACTCCTTCTACACCTACTACACATGGACCAATGTGCAGTTTTTCCACGCCATGGTACATCGATGAATATCCGTCGTCTATTTCAGTTGATAGATGAGACAAAACACAAATTTCTGCATGCCGGCTGTATCTCCTTAGATATGCGGCAAGCATTGGACACTCTCAGCTGGAACTATGTGTTGGCCTCTCTGGAGACCTATGTCAGATTTTACACAATGGGTGAAGCTCTTATACATGGCTCTGACTGCTAGAGCCAAGACGGGAGCGAATGTATCCACCTCTTGCTCCATATACCGTGGAACTAGGCAGGGTTGTCCTCTGTTCCCCCTTTTGTTTGTATTGGCATTGGAACCCCTGGTACAACACCTTTGCCACACCGCAAGTGATTGGGGAATTGTGAATTGTGCTCAACCCCACTACCCATGCTTGCTCCTTATATGCAGATGATATGATACTCTATTATAGGGATTTTCGGCAAGACACGGAGAGGGCAACACAGTTGTATTTAGCATTTGCACTCCTTTCAGGGCTTCACATTAATCCCATAACTCCTATGCATACTCCTTCTGGGGCACCTGTTCGGAACCTTCGGTCCAATTCAGACCCATAACCATTGAAATAGCACCTGTATCCTTCCTTTATCTTGGTATTCGCAAATAGCGGGACCAGGCAGATTTGCTAGAAGGTAATTTAAGCCAGACGATTACATCGCTCCAGTCTCAAGTCGATTTCTGGATTACTTTACCCCTCTTGGTGGCAGGGAATGTGGCATTGGTGAAAATGGTGTTGTTGCCCCGTGTCTTATACCATTTTGTTAACTTGTAGTCATGGTACCACCTTGCATATTTCGAACATTTTACTCATTAGTGATTGATTTAATATGGGGGAGGGGTCGCCACCGCGTTGGCCTAAAGAAACTACAGTTACCCCCAGACATGAGTGACCTGGGAGCCCCAGACTTCAAAGCCTACTGTATGGCAGGCCAACTCCAATGGCTGTCCTACTGACTAGCCGGCCATAATCTGAAAGAGATAAATTGAACAGCAGCATTATGGAAGAAAGGCTTCAGTCATCATTTGCTCTGTCCTGGGTCCCGACAATTACCTCCAGGGCCTACCTTACAATTGCAAATGGCGTTGGCTTACTGGAAACTAGCTACACGTTACACAGCCTCAACCCTCGGCGCAGCCAACATACCAGTGTGCAGGCTCCCTACCCCCTTAAGAATGATCACGGCAGCTACACTCAGAGTGTGGGAACAAGAGGGACAAGGTACACTAGGGGACTTGTTTGAAGATGGCATATTAATGCTGCACTTGGACAAGTACATGGTTTGTCTGAAGCTCTCTTTTTAACCCATGCTAAAATACTGTCCTAAGTATGCAACCTCTGGGCACCACAGGGCACTGAATCAGGCACTACACACAATGGGACACAGCAGTTATCTTGTTAGATGGCTATACCGTGGGATCTGAGCACATCTCCACACATTTTTTGATACGCCGAAAACTAAGTGGGCAACTGATATAGGTAGATACATTACTGTTAAAGAGGGGACTTTCATATTATAATATGTTAAAAAAGTATCTTGCAATACTAGATTTAAACTGATACAATTTTACCTTTTTCAATGCACGTACCTCACTCCACATAGGATCAATAGGATGTATCACACGACAACAGTGCAATGTGCTCGGTGTCATGCCATTGATGCCAACCTTCTCCATATGTTCTGGACGTGTCCGTCCCTCTCACAGTACAGGGCTACAATAGGAGCCACTTTGATAGAGATCACGGAGGTGATAGTGGAACTGATGCCTGCTTATTTTCTTCTGGGGTTACACCCTAAAACACGAGGCTCTAAGGTAACTTCAAGCATCATGGACCTGGCTTTGCTCTTGGCGAAACAACAGCTGACGAGGTGCTGGAAGTCTCCCCATGCACCAACCATCCACTCATGGAGGGAGGAAGTATTACACTGGAACCAGACTGAAAGTTTGGCTCTCAGGAGAGAACAATATAGAGGGATGAGAAGGAAACCAATATCCCTTGAGTGGGACACACTAGTGGAAGCGTTTAGGGCTCAGAATGAGACACAGGACTAACTGCACTGCATCCCTTAGGGATTCTGCACGACGAGAGAGAATAAAAAGCCTAAACACATTACAAACCCTGGGGTTCTTTTTTAGCGTCACCCTCCCCGCATATGACTCACAAAGAGTGGTGTTGTTCTTAAGGAGACTACGTACGTCTCTCCTAGTAGATGTACACCTGAGAGGTTCAATAATACTTGCAACACAGATGGCTTAACTCATACACTTAATGATGGAAGCGGTTTGGGGAGGAGTGGGGGTTTATTGTTCTTCATCAATGCTAAATAATATGCGAAAACGCAGACACACCTGCAGGTCTGTAATTAGGCCGCTTGTCTACAATTCTGTTATATATGTAGAGCTACTTGATCTATACAATGTCTGTTGAACCATGCTAAGGTTGAAAACCAACAAAATAAAAATATATATATATATATACATTTGACATAAGAGACATACAGTATAGAATTTATTTAACCTGAAAGTGTATCCATGTTCAATTAGTTGGCCGGAGTGAAGTTCTGTATATTTTTCTGTGTTTTAACTTTAAATGTGCAGTCTGCTTTTTGAATGTTTTTCAAAAGCTGCAGGTGTCAGGATCCGAGACCACGTTAATAGGGAGCACATTGTTTGAGATGATAAGAAAAGCCCAGCAGAATGCTTATCGAGTAAGTGAGGAGTATCCTGAGCTGACAACTTTACCTTTTGTGAAATTCCACCATACCTCTCTTGATGGATTCTTCTCCAGAAGCTCTGTCGTGCTGACTATTTTCATAAATCTATAGAATATTAGTATAGTTAGGATTTTAGATTAAATGGTTGGGCAGGAAAACTTGGAATTGATCTCTATGCATCAATTGTTTTTCCTTATTTGTCACATTATCACTATTCAATTAGTGATCTTTTATATCCTAGTTACATTTCATATTGTATGATGTTTTGATTCACCATTTATACTATGATACTATAATTTTGAGATGCATATATGTAAGTTTGACTTTGAGTTTGAATAAAGCTCTTTGAAATATAATTTGGTCTCTGAGATTAAATGTGTGACGATTGAGTTACACTGTAATCAATTTGAATAATTTGATGCATTGTCTCTTCATCTTTCGGAACAGAGAAGAAAAATTAATCGGACCCCAGGATTTAGAAATAGGGCCCATAGCTGGAGCAGATGATAGCAGAGTATGTTTCTCTTAATGCACTGAGGAGAACGGAACTAGGTTCAAGAAAAGTTAGTCCCCAGTACCCAATTTAGATGCTCATATCCAGACTTGAATGATCGGCGGAATTGTGGTGATTCGGAGGAGAGTTGTAATGGCAGCAGATGTGTGAGTATTAACAGGGTTGCAGATTGCAGAAGTTGAGGTTAGTTTGCAATAATTGTGTGAATAAGTGGTTTCGTGCAGAGATGTTTTTGCATGTTGTGTGTGTGCGTGATGAATTATAAAAGAGATTGATGAGCTTATCGGGTCAGATGTAGCCTAAGATCACTGGATAGTTTAAAAGGTGTAGAAGACACTGTTGGGATCTCAGTAAAACGCTGCCAAACGAGGTAGGAGCGAATTTCAAGTTTATTAGAAGGAAACTACAGAGCCACCTCATTAGCGCGCTGCCGGCACCTCTCCAACCGCCGTACTGCCGACAACACATTCTACATTCTACCCTCGAGTACCGCATTACACAAACCACCCCACGAGCCCTGCATTCCACGTTCCTCATACAACATACCATCTCTCTTTTGCTTTTTTTTTTTTTTTTTTTTACAACTATAAATATAGACAAACAAAAACACAGAGAACAACAACAGGGAAAACAAAAACAATATTGAAAGATAAAATATCTCACAAAATCTGCAATATTCAAACTTAATGAGGACTCCGAAGAAAGAAAAAGGAAGTCTTAGAACTGAAAGAAATTACTGAACGGGTTTTAGTTTCCATGGCAAAAAATGTTCACGGGAAGATCTGCGTGGCAATCCTTCCGTACAACCTAAGGAAGTCTTTTGTGTATTAAACTTATGCGAATTTTGAACACGTATCATAGAGCTTCCACCATAACCCCTTCCACCTTCCTTGCTGCTGTCACTCTCATCACTCGTACTCGACGCAGGACTCTCGGATAACTTTACCACCTTGGATACGTTCCACCAGCCACCATCGTCAACCATAATTGCACTCCCACAAACTTTTCTCACCCTAACAGGTTTTCCAAAACTAAGATCACCTTTTTTAACAGACATACTTTTTTTTATTCGCACCAAATCTCCAGGGCAAACCATACACGACTTGGTGGCTTTGATGGTATCATACCTTCTTTTCATGTGTTCTTGTCCTGACCACACCTTTTCCCAGTCGACCACACTCTTCCTTCCACACAATCCTTTGCTCTTCAAAGAACTCGCTAACCATGATGGGAAAAGAACGGGTGGATGATAAACCCACAACATGGTGCTCACTGCCTCGAGGATGTCGTAATTATTGTGTCTAGCCCATTTTATACAATCCCCAACCACTCTATTCATTCTTTCGACCAAGCCATTGGTCTGGGGGTGATATAAAGAACTTCTCAAATGCCTAATATCAGATTGTTTCAAGAAGTCCTCCATTTCTGAATTAACAAACTGAACCCCATTGTCTGAAATAATGGTTTCCGGAAAGCCTTCTTGCATAAAGACTTCTTTAAGGAAGTTAACCGCATTGCTCGCTGATGGAACAGCACAAAAATGAACCTCAGGCCATCTACTTTGATAATCCATGAGAACAAAAGCATATCGTAACTTGTGAGAGAGAAAATTAAACGGCCCAATCATGTCTATCCCCACTTTAGACCACGGTCTTACAGGAACCTCAATAGGATGCAAAGGTGGAGTACGTACTACCAACCCCTTCTCCGCAGAATTGCAAACAACACACCCTTTGACCACAACATCAACCTCTTTATCCATAGATGGCCACCAATAATTCTCCCTTAACCTCCTTTTGGTCATAGTCGCTCCAAAGTGTCCTTCATGTGCCAAATTTATCAGACCAGAACGTATATCATGCGGAGGGATACACCTCTCACCCCTCAATAGTATCTGATCTTCCATTGAAATTTCATTTGCAACTTTACAAAATGGTTGTAATGGTAAGGGAACATTCTTTTCTTTCGGCCACCCATTGATTACAAATTCTCTAACCTGGGCCAAAATCGGATCCTTTAAAAAGGCCACCTCCCAATCAGTTTTGCTAAAGCCCTTGGACAATGGAAGATCCACACTGGCAACAAAACAATCCTCTCTATCATCCTCAGAGTCAAAATCATCCAGCTCTTCCATGTCACGACTCACGTGCTGCTTGCGCCTGGAATTTGCAGATCTGGTGGCGTGGATCTTCAATGTTCGACTTTGGCCCAAAAAGGGGCGACTCCTTCTGGTAGCCACGGTGCTGTAGGCAATGGAGACGCCAAGAACAGACCGTGCCCTTCAGAAAATAGCGCCAGAGGGAAAAAAAACCCTTAGGAAAAGGGGAAAAACCTCCAAACAGGAAGATTCCTGGAAAAAACAAGAACAAACAAACAGGAATCCAAAAGGAGCAAAGGTCAGGAAACATAGAATGCTGAAATCCAGAACCAAAAGGGGAGGAAATCAGGAGCGAAGACACTAACTGAGCAGAAAGTGTTGCAGCGCAAGGAAATGAAGAAAACACAGCCCTTATATACCAAAAGACAGGAAGTGACCCACAGGAAGTAAAAGGACACCATATTAGACAGGGAGAGGTACATAGAACAAAACAGAATAGAAACCATAGAGAATAGGGAACAATGAATGCTGGGAAGAGAAAGGTAACCTGGGAAGGGAAGAAGACATAAAAAAAGTACAACAAAAAGACCCCAGAAAGAAGAAAAGAAAGAGGACAAGAAGGAAGAAAGAAGAACAGGTAAGGGGGGTCAGGAGACCCCAGCAAGGCGGTGGAAAACGATAGAGCGAGGCCCCATGCAATGCCTGGGGCCTCGAAAAGTGCATGAAAGGCTGGGGGCGTGCCGCGTTTTAGAAACGCGCTGTGCGGCCCCAGCCGAACGCCCGGCTTGTGCCGAACATTCGGCTCGCGCCGCACCACGCGGCGCGACAGTAGGTCCCCCTCCCGAAGGGCCAGGTTTGAGAGGAAATAAACGGTGAAAGCGTTGAATCAGGCGAGGAGCGTGAACAGAAGATGCATCTTCCCAAGAGCATTCACTGAGAGGATAACCCTTCCAATGAATCAGATACTGAAGGCGTTTGTGAAAAAGACGAGAGTCACAAATTTCCTGTACTTCATATTCAGGAACATCATCCACGAGTACAGGAGGTGGACAAGGAAACTGACGTGAGTAAGGGTCAGGCACATAAGGTTTAAGCTGAGAAACATGAAAGACCGGATGAATCTTCCATGTATGAGGTAAGTGAAGACGGACAGTGACAGGATTGACCAACTGAAGAATACGGAAAGGCCCATAGTAACGAGGTGTGAACTTATTTTGAGAAAGACGTGAGGGTAAGAATTTGGAGGAGAGCCAGACTTTATCTTGCGGATGATAGTCTGGATTGGTAGCACGTCTCTTGTCAGCAGCCTTCTTCATATATCTCTTGGTATGTAACAAATTAGATCGAATTAGTCTATGGATTTGGAGAAGGCGTTTGGAGAAATAGGTAATAGCGGGTAGAGGAGAGTTGGATTGTGGAGAAGTAGGAAAAGAGGTAGGATGAAAACCATATGAACAGAAAAAGGGAGTGACCTTGGAGGCACTATGGACTGAGTTATTGTAGGAAAATTCTGCTATAGAGAGGTAAGTGTTCCAGTTACTTTGGGTAGAATTGCAAAAGCATCGAAGATATTGCTCTAGTCCTTGGTTCAGACGCTCGGTCTGGCCGTTGGTCTGAGGATGGAATCCTGAAGACAGGGCTCTATTAATGTTTAGTGTTTTACAAAAATGCCTCCAAAATCGGGAAATGTACTGAGGTCCTCTATCAGATATTATGGTATGTGGAAGTCCATGGAGACGGAAGATATGATCAATGAATATTTGACTTAGTTCTTGAGAAGTGGGTAGCCTTTTCAGGGCAGTGAAATGAGCCATCTTCGTGAAAGAATCCACCGTGACCATGATGACCCGGTTTCCTGCTGATGGTGGGAGTGAACACATAAAATCAGTAGAGATGGTATGCCATGGGGCCGGTGGAACAGGCAAAGGCTGTAGTAATCCTGCCGGTCTGGTATGGGGTATCTTGATTTGGGCACATATGGGACAGGCCTGAACGTATCTTTCCACATCCAGCTTCCAGGTAGGCCACCAGAAAAATCGTGAAAGAAGTTCTTGTGTGGCCTTGATGCATCTATGACCAGCTACAGGTGAATCATGGCACATTTGTAATGCCTTTTCTTGCACCTTGTTAGTGGGGAGGAATATCAGGTTTTGATAATAAAAATATCCTTGTTTCTTATGTATTAATGGTCTTAGTTCTTCAATGTCGTGGTCCGATAGGTTGGCGTATTCCAGTTGTACTTCTTCCAGGAAAGACTGAGCCACTCCTATGATCTTACGGGGTTCCAGAAGATACTGAGATGAGGAAGGAGTACACTCTGGATATCGGCGAGACAGAGCATCAGCCAGAATGTTTTGAGATCCAGGAATATATGTGATAAAAAAATCGTACTGACTGAAGAAAAAGGCCCAGCGGGCCTGACGACTATTCTGGCATACAAAATTTCGTAAACATTGTAGGTTACGGTGGTCTGTCCTCACCTCAAATGGTTCCTTGGAACCCATCAGAAACTGTCTCCACTCAAGGCAGGCTGTTTTCAGAGCCAATAATTCCCTTTCCAGTACAGAATAGTGTTGTTCAGCTGTGGAAAGGATATGAGACAAGTAGAAAACAGGATGTTCAAGACCATCATCCTCTTGTCGTTGGAGTAAGACAGCTCCGATGGCTCTCTCAGAAGCATCAGTAACGACTATAAATTGTTTGGTGGTATCTGGATGTCTCAAGATGGGGGCTTGGGTGAAGACTCTCTTTAATTCTTGAAAGGCTGCTTCAGCCGCCTCGGTCCAGACAAACCCTTTCTTTAAATTTTCCTTTTTTAAGGTGTGAGTTATGTGGCTAGTCAGTCTGGCAAAGTCTAGAATGAATTGTCGATAGAAGTTTGCTAACCCTAGGAAACATTGTGTTTCTTTTATGGAAGAAGGAGAAGGCCACTCTAGGATAGCTTGTACCTTTTCTTGATCCATAGCTATGCCAGTGGGACTTAAATGATAGCCCAGATATTTGACTTCCGTCATGTCGAACTCACATTTTTCTGGTTTGCAAAATAGTTGATGAGCACGAAGTCTTTGAAGAACTTGTTTCACATGGGAAGAATGGAGTTCAGGATTTCTAGAATAAATAAGATTATCATCTAGGTAGATCACGACTGTCTGATTCAGAAGGTCTGAAAACACTGAGTCCATAAATCTCTGGAAGATTGCGGGGGCGTTAGTGAGGCCAAACGGCATAACCCTATATTCAAAATGGCCAAATGGAGTCCTGAAAGCTGTCTTCCATTCGTCGCCTTCTTTTATGCGTAAAAGGTGGTAAGCTCCTCGTAAATCTAATTTAGTAAAACGTTGAGCCCCTCTGATAGCTTCTAGTATGTCCCTGATGAGAGGCAAAGGATAACGATCTTTAATTGTTATTTTATTCAGACCTCGAAAATCCAGGCAAGGACGAAGATCCTTTGTCTTCTTGGGCACAAAAAAGAGAGGAGCCCCAGCCGGAGACGACGATGGAACAATAAGACCACTCTGTATATTTTCGTCCAGATACTCTTTTAGAACTTCTCTTTCGGGTTCCGTGAGAGAGTACATCCTCCCAAAAGGAACAATTGTGCCGGGTTCCAATGGAATAGCACAATCATATTCTCGATGTGGAGGTAGCACAGGTTTCGACGGTTTTTGGAAAACATCCTGAAACTCCAAATAGTGGTCTGGGACCCCTTGGACCGTATTAATGGACATACCAGTGGTACCTTCAGTATCTAAGGATCTTTTCGGAGACCAATACTTGTCGGAAGTAAAACAGTTCTCATGACAAAATTGCGAAGACAAAGAAACTGTCCGGGTTACCCAATTTATATACGGGTTATGTCTGATGAACCACGGAATTCCAAGAATGATGGTATGGTTGGGGGACGTGATAAGATCGAAGGAAATGTGTTCTTGATGGTTTCCCACCTGTAGACTTAACATCAGGGTAGTGGTGTCTACAGGACCCGAGGATATCAAGGATCCATCCACGGTGTGTACCTGTTCGGGTACTTCTTTTGCTTGTGTAGGAACCTGGTGAGCAGCAGCCCACGTCTTGTCCATGTATATACCACTAGCACCACAATCTAGTAATGCCATAGTCTTTTCTTGACGACCGTCAGGAAGTTGTAACAGGACAGGAAAAATGAACAAGGCGGTTGTATTGTCATTAAAGGAGCTGATGGAAGGTATAGCTGTAGATCCCGTCCCCTCCCTTCTTACAGAGGACGGGAGGTGGCGTTTCCCGAAGGCCTGGGCGGACGTACAGGACAGGTACGAAGCATGTGACCAGCAGAACCACAGTACAGGCACAACCCTCTCTTGCGTCTGTCTTCTCGTTCACTAGCAGAGAGCGGACCTCGGGTAGTATCCACCTGCATGGGTTCCCCTTCGATGTCTCTAGCAGGAGTGCGAGGTTCCTCGGAACGCTGTAGGCAAGCTCGTGAGCTACTTGGCTGGGAAAACCCTCTACTCCTTTTCTTTTCCGATCTCCGTTCCTGAAGACGATATTCGATGGACAGTGCTTGATCCATCAGGCCACGAAGCTCTTCTGCTCTGGTAGAATGTACTAGTTCATCCTTTATTTCTTCTTTGAGTCCTCTACGAAATAAAGTTACCAGAGTACGTTCCACCCAAGTGGTCTCTGCCGCCAGCTGACGAAAACGGGTTATATATTGCAGGACGTCTTGCGAGCCTTGTTGGATGTCACATAGGGCTTCTTCAGCAGAGGCTTCCAATCCAGGACGGCTAAACATCTGTTTGAAGCGACTCACAAAGGTGGAATAGTCCGACAATACCGGGTCGTTGGAGGACACCATCGGGGTTGCCCAGGCCAAGGCTGGACCGGATAAGGCACTGATAAGATAACCCACCTTGGTCCTGTCGTGGGAGAATTGGGTAGGTCGGAAGGCGAAGTACACTGTTAATGCATCCAGGAACTCGCGAAGCTTGGTTGGTTCACCAGAGAAACAAGGGGTGGAAGCGGAGATAGTTGGAACATCACTGGTGCGGAGAGCCAAAGCCTGTCGTAACGCAGCATTTTCATTGCGTAGTTGTTGCAATTCCTGAGCTTGTTGCTGAATCGTGGTCAAAAGAGATTGTTCCGGATCTGCAGCAGCCGCCACTGAGTCATCCATGGTGTTTGAGGACGTCGGAATGGTTGGGCGCTGCAATCTGTCACGACTCACGTGCTGCTTGCGCCTTGAATTTGCAGATCTGGTGGCGTGGATCTTCAATGTTCGACTTTGGCCCAAAAAGGGGCGACTCTTTCTGGTAGCCACGGTGCTGTAGGCAATGGAGACACCAAGAACAGACCGTGCCCTTCAGAAAATAGCGCCAGAGGGAAAAAAAAACCCTTAGGAAAAGGGGAAAAACCTCCAAACAGGAAGATTCCTGGAAAAAACAAGAACAAACAAACAGGAATCCAAAAGGAGCAAAGGTCAGGAAACACAGAATGCTGAAATCCAGAACCAAAAGGGGAGGAAATCAGGAGCGAAGACACTAACTGAGCAGAAAGTGTTGCAGCGCAAGGAAATGAAGAAAACACAGCCCTTATATACCAAAAGACAGGAAGTGACCCACAGGAAGTAAAAGGACACCATATTAGACAGGGAGAGGTACATAGAACAAAACAGAATAGAAACCATAGAGAATAGGGAACAATGAATGCTGGGAAGAGAAAGGTAACCTGGGAAGGGAAGAAGACATAAAAAAAGTACAACAAAAAGACCCCAGAAAGAAGAAAAGAAAGAGGACAAGAAGGAAGAAAGAAGAACAGGTAAGGGGGGTCAGGAGACCCCAGCAAGGCGGTGGAAAACGATAGAGCGAGGCCCCATGCAATGCCTGGGGCCTCGAAAAGTGCATGAAAGGCTGGGGGCGCGCCGCGTTTTAGAAACGCGCTGTGCGGCCCCAGCCGAACGCCCGGCTTGTGCCGAACATTCGGCTCGCGCCGCACCACGCAGCGCGACATTCCATGGGTAACCTAGAAAGAAAATCCGCTCTCACATTAAGTTTCCCCGGCAAAAACTTAACTTCCATGTCGTACTGTAACAATTTAGTGGTGAGACGGGCAATACGTGGAGCTGTATAGTTGGTTTTATTCCCACTGAGAATGTAAAGTAGCGGTTTATCATCCGTCACAATGACAAACCTTCTGCCCCACACATAACTTCTTAATTTTTCGCTTGCCCAGACACAAGCCAACAACTCGTTCTCTATTACTGAGTAATTTAGTTTGGTTCCTCTCAATATCCTAGAAGCATAACTGATTGTGGCTTCACCTTTTTCAGTGTCCTGGACTAGAACAGCACCCAATCCATACTTGCTTGCATCAATCATTATCCTACACGTTAATAATGGATCGTATGGACGTAGTGCTTTGGCATTGGTCATTTCAGATTTTACCAACTCAAACATGTCCTGACAATCCTTGTCCCATGTAAATTCAACACTCTTCTTCAACATATTAGACAAACATTTCATCTTGGAGGCGTAATTAGGAATAAACCTGGAATAAAATTCACATAATCCTCCAAAAGAGCGCAGCTCGTCCTTATTCTTTGGAGGAAGACAATTGCGAACAGCCTCCACCAAACCAGGTCTTGGTTTGACACCCTCCGACGAAACAACGTGCCCCAAAAACTCATTCTCTTTTTTCCAAAATTCACACTTTTCATCTTTAACAACCACCCCATTTTCCTCAAAAATCTGTAGAACTAGCTTAAGCACTGTGTCGTGTTCTGATAACTGTTTGGCAAAAATCAGTACATCATCCTGGAACACCAGGACACCTTCAACATCTTTCATCAGTTGTGACATGATGCGTTGGAAAACAGAAGCAGCTGAAGCAAGACCGAAAGGCATCCTACGAAATTGGAAAGTACCAAAAGGGCGTGTTGAAAGCCGTATAATGCCTGGAGTCTTCTTCAAGGACAACCTGGTGATATGCCGAAGCCAAGTCAATTTTTTAAAACCACACCGCACCACTAAGTTTCTCAAGAAAATCATTAATCCTGGGTAACGGAAAGGAGTCGACCCAAATCTCTTTGTTGAGACTCCTTAAGTCAACACATAAGTGCATCTCGCCACTGCCTTTGCGAGCGACAACAATTGGGGACAACCATAAGCTAGACTCAACCGCCTCAATTACCCCTGACAATTGTAATTTTTCTAACTCCAATTTAAGATCCTCCCTCAAGCTGAATGGGATCGCTCTTAATTTGTGCTTAATGGGTATGGCGCCTTTTTTAATTTTGATACTATGTTTAAATCCTTTGATACATCCTAATTTTTTCTCAAATACACTAGGGAACATCATATGGAGAGTTGACAAATTCATGCCGCTATGGTCTTTAACAACCATTACTTGCTCAGTGGTACCATGTCTCAGTACAATACCAAAGAGGCCTTGATGGAACCAACCTAAAATATTGGTACCCTTGACAGCAACATACACCTTTCCACGGGATTTTGCACCCCTTGAATTCCAACACATCTTCGATTAAACCCTCCAGCTCTATCCTCCTTCCTTCATAGGAAAACGGAGCTCTGTCAGGCGGACACAATTTCCTAGCACCCCACGTTTTCCTAAACAACTCTAAAATTATCATTGTAATGCGTGCACCGGAATCCACAAGTAGATGGAGTGTTTTGCCCCCCACACAAATATCCACATACGAGTCCACACAACATTCCTCATGATTTCCCGAAAGTGCTTGTTCATCTGTGACCACCACAATCATGTCATGGAATTCATTCTCCAAACATTGATTAGACACCTCACTGGCTTCAGACACACTGCTGATCTTGACATTCTTGTTCCAGGACTCTGACACACCCTAGCAAAGTGGCCTGTCCGGCCGCATTTGTGACACACCACATTCTTAGCAGGACAACCTTTAGAGTCTTTTGCATGTGTGAAATTCCCACATCTGAAACAGATATTACTCCGTTTGAAAAACTGATTATTGCTGGGCCTAAGTTCTTTGCGTGTAGAGACAACGTTGACACTGGCTTTCTCTTCTTCCTTGCGTTGAGACGAAAGTTCTTTAAGAGAAGCTTGAGCCAGCTCGTTGCTCTTGGCCTGCTTAATCACATCTTCAAGCGAAGGATCCCCCATCGTAAGTAGTCTTTGTTGGATGTGTTTGTCACAACAATTCCCCATGAGCTGGTCTCATACCAGCTGATCACGGAATGCGCCAAATTGACATTGTGCACACAGCTTACGAAGAGCACTGACAAACTCATCAATCGATTCACTTTGTAGCTGGACCCTCTTGAAAGCTTTGTGGCGTAAAACAACAAGGCTTGGCTGTTTGTCAAATCTCAGGATGAGTTTTTTTACTGTTTCCTGATATTCGTCCAATTCTTCACCTTCTACCGCCTCGACATCAGGAAGGTGTTTCAAAGTCTCTCGGCCTTCAAATCCCAGTGAGTGTAATAATAGAAATGTTTTCCTCTCAGGTCTGTACCGTGATGCTCCGATAGCCCCTAAATAAGTTTAAGTTTCAAACGCATCAAACCATTGAGTCCAAGACACCGGTGGTTCACCAGGTGTTTCTAGAAATGGTGGAGGAGCAGAGACAGATTGCACAGTGTTCCCTTAAATTTGTCCAAACAAATACAAGGACAAAAACAAAAAAAAACAAGATAAATTGGATGCTAAAATGCAGACGGAGGCTTCCGTCGTTATCCAGTAATAGACAAAGCCCGACTTGTTGTAACCAGAAGCCTGACCAAGATTTGCAAAGCTGTTGTAACTGTAGTCCAACCAAAACTTGTCAATAATAAGTAACTCCCTTATTTTTTTATTTATTTTTTTTACTTGACACAAATATTTTGGAACAGTTAGTCAATGTACTAAAACAAAAAATTGAAGAAAAGGTCATCCAAGTGCAGCCATAAACGTGCAGGCACTGAAACGTGTGTTTCACCGTAGTAGTCTCTTTTCCTTAAACAGGTTGCTATGTTACATGCCGGTTGCTAGGGTACCAGGCGTGAAGAGCGAGGACAGAGAGAGAATGCGCGCGCACACCCTGCTTGCGCTTGTCATGTGACGCAAGGCAGCACCAGCGCAGAGCACGCGAAGGGTGGGTGCTGCGCGCATACTGTCATCGGAGGAGGCCGCACAAAAAGATTTCCTCCCGGAGGGCACACAAACAGGAATGCGGCATCGGAACAGGACTCACCTTAAGCAGAGATGAACTGTCCGATAACGGTGCCGCGTCCGCCTCCGGAAAGTGCACAATCACTGTGCGTAGGTTCTGAGGTGGCTCCAGGAAGATCGCTCGTCGCCAGAATTATGTTGGGATCTCAGTAAAATGCTGCCAAACGAGGTAGGAGCGAATTTCAAATTTATTAGAAGGAAACTACAGAGCCACCTCATTAGCGTGCTGCCGGCACCTCTCCAACCGCCGTACTGCCGACAACACATACTACATTCTACCCTCGAGTACCGCTTAACACAAACCACCCCACGAGCCCTGCAAACATACACCATATTATATTGTCTGCTCAGAGCTTGTGTCATTGTGGGACATCGTCAATGGCATAGTTAAGATAAGGATTTACTCTGTGTGTGAATGTGAGGGAGTTGGTATAATGGATATTAATGCACAGAGTTAAGCTCTACTGGTCTCAGTGATGCCCCAGGTCAAGGTTTCATTGGAAGTGATTGTAAACTTTCTTGTGTGTTTGAAACTATTCATTTTAGCAGGGCAGACAAAGGTTTTGTATTTTGTGAGTGTGTATGATATTGAGGAGTGAGCGTACATGCAGATAATAAAGGACGGAGGACTGCTTTAAGGTGCGAGGTCTACGTCACACTGTACAGTGCTGGTTTAGGTGAGTTGGAGTAGTGTTACACTACTATTGGTGGATAACATCATACGGTGCTGCACTGCAATTGGTGGGAACTTTGGTGCAAGGAATTGTATTAACTGAATTGAAGTCTTGTGAAAACTGTTGAAAAATGAAATGCTTTAAAGTTTTGTGGGACTTTTGCAGAGGTATTCCTAGTAGAGAGTGTGAAGTAGCCCCTCTCAAAGGTACTCCTGGCCATTATATGGAAATGAATGTAAGGCTTCATACATGTGTTTGGTTTGGTCAATTGTACAAGATCACTGAAAAGGATGGCCCGTTGAGATTCCCACAATAAGGCACATTTAATTTGAGAATTATTGAAAATTTGAGGACGGTGCTATTCAAGATGAAGCCACCACCTAGACCTGCACAATATAAAGCACTTAATGCTTGGAAACATGCTGCTCATGTGAAGGAAAGGGAGCGATACCAAGGTACAGACAAGAAATCTATGCATTCTTACGCCGTTGCTAGATGGGATGCTGAGCATTAAAGGTGGAGAATAGGCATGATAGAGGGGGTTAAGCTGTATCTGGCTTTGACCACAGATGTGATTGAGGGGAAACGGGAAAAAAAAGACAATCAGAATGAAAATGAGGAAGAAGCAACAAGATCACAATGACATGAGCATAGATGATGACGACTATTCTGGAGATAGTCTTTGGATGTGCTGTTGTCTGAATGTCCACCCCCGTAAAATGGAGCTAGAGGTGAGGGTGGGAACAATGGAATTGTAGGCAGTGGCATAATTACCTTTCCTACTACCCAAGATAAGTGGACTTTTAGTTCTGTAGGACTTGTTCCTACTAGTGCTCCTTGCGAACTAAGAAGTGAGGGTCTGAGAAAATGTGTCCCAGTTGACCCCACCACACGTACTGCTGATGCACTCACAGTACCAGCTACTATTGGCCCAGTAGTTCCTATATGTACGTCAGAAGGCTCTGGGAGAAATACATACAATTTGGCAGTGCCTAATAATGCTGCAGGATCAGTAAATTATCCAAATAATTCAGGTAATAGAGAGTATGTTCCTTTGATTCCTATACATACAAGCACTCAATGTGCAACAAGTGCAGAACAACTCTAAATATGTCTGGGTGTAGTTCAAGAGGCACAATACAGAAGATGTCCACTTATACTACTAGTGTATCTTTGGGGAATGGTGCTCAGGGAAATGATTCCACACCTAACATTTCTGCACTAACTCAATCTATTACTGCAAAGGAGATGGACAAATGGGTACAAGTCTTTAATGAAAGCACTCAGTCTAAAGAGAACATAAGCTCAGAATTGAGTCAGGGCACAATTCCATCTACACTGAGAGAAAGAGCTTAGGAAGTAGCAAAGTTGACAGTAGAATTGAACGCAATGATTGTTGGAAATCTTGGATTAGAACAATTGGAAAATTATCAAGATGAGCTCTCACTCAGATCAAAGAATTAATTTGGAACATGGGGAAATGGAATGAATAGATAAATGGGAGTGAAAACAGGTAAAGAAAAAGGAGATAAAGAAACCTTCAGGTAACCCGCCTCCAGTTGGAGCAGAGGGAGGTGTTGCAAACTTTCCTTTGACAGAACTACCTTGGGGAGGTTATGTACATCTGCCATGGAGTAGTCTTGCATTATTTACCAAAGATTTCCCACAACTGCAAGAGAAGTCAGAAGAATGGTATCAACAAGATGAATGATTTGTGAACATTTCATAGGTGTTGTGGATTGCTCTGAATGTGTTGTTTGACATTGTTGTTCCTAGTGACCTGTGAAAGGAATGTAAGATAGCTGTTCGATAGCCTGAGGTGGAACCAACTATAAATAAATAAATTGACAAAGGATCCTTCACCTTTACAGTAGTAACAAAGAAATATCAGGAGGTCATGACATTCCTGAAAGGGAAAGTACCTCCTCAGGATGTTGATTGGGTCAAAACTGACAGAACGACTCAATAACTAAAGGAGTTGATCGATGCTAACTATGAAAGATTGTTGCAGGCGTTCAAACAGTACAGTGGTATGGAAACACTAAAGGCAAAGGATATGGGACATTTTGTGTCAAGGTCTGTGACAGGGTTGAGGCCAGAAATAAGCATGATGATCCAGCAACATTTGATCTGCTGGCAGAATAAGTCTATTGATGAAATTTTGCATTATGCAAAATATTGCCATCATGAAATAGAGATGAAGCAGAAAAAGCTAAAGGAAAAACTGATGATTGCTCAAATGAGAGCTGTACAAAGAACTAGCCAGACACCCCTAGCTGTAAATATTGTAAGCACGATGGAGTTGTATACCAGCAACCACAAAATCCCATGCAAGGTAGAGACCGAGAAGTCCCTATAGATCTGGGCACAGGGATGGATGTGAATAGTCTAAAACGATAAACACAATGCCATATCTGCAATACAGTGGGACACTGGAAGCAGGAATATAATTTAAATGCAGTTAATCAAGCTCAAAATGCTGGATTTGTGCCTTCTCACAGTAATACTTCTAATCAGATTCAGGGTATGCAAAGACTTAGAAGTGAAAATAAAATGTTAATGTGCCCCAAGCTCCAATAATGCAAGTTCCTCAACTGCTGATGCCAAAGCAAAATGCTATTGGGCCACCTCAGAATGTGTACCAGGGTTTGGGGATGAGTACGAATTTGATGTAGGATAACAATCCATTTCAACAATTTCCGCTGTTCAATTTGAATGAAAGGAAATGTCTCTGATCAGTCAGCTAGACGGTGTCTGAGGTAGGAGGAAGACTGCTTACTTGGCAAAGCCTTAGAGGTGGACCAGAATGGACCATTTATAGAAAATGAAGTGGATGGCCATCCTGTGTCATTTTTGGTTGATACTGGTCCTACCCGTTCAACTTTGAGAACAGTAGAAGTCCCAAACCTACCCCTCTCAGGAAAAATAATTTAAGTTGTTGTTGTAGAAAAGTAAACGAATGACTGCTCAAGTAACTGCCCTAATTAAAGTGAAAATATGATCTCACAAGGATAAACACGTTTATCACATGTGATCATAGTCCAGTGAATCTCTTGGGAAGAGACTTTCTTACAAAACTAAATTGGGTTATCTTTTGCACTCCAGCAGGAATAGAAGTGCAAACCTATGATGAGGAAGCCATCTTTGAGTTGATGAAAACTGAACTATGTTTAATGATGCTGACATTGCTGTTACTTGATGATTTGCCCCCACATTTGAGAGAAACTGTCAGACATGAGGAGTGGGATTTTACAGGGAAAGATATCGGACTGATTAAAGGTGTAG
Source organism: Pleurodeles waltl (assembly GCF_031143425.1). NCBI lineage: Eukaryota > Metazoa > Chordata > Amphibia > Caudata > Salamandridae > Pleurodeles > Pleurodeles waltl. The sequence continues at coordinate 804,468,273 of NC_090438.1, forward strand.
AACCTGTCTGGATCTCTGTCAAGACTAATGCTTAATTCCTGAGAACCTCACAATATAATTTGTCACCAGAAACGATTGCTGGGATAACTTCTGTGATTGAACCCATGGCACTGCAGAGAATGCTGAAGGAAATAATGGGAAGTCCTTGTAACTCTCCCATTATGGGTCTTCAGAAACCAAGTGGCAAATATAGGATTATACAGGACTTGAGGAAGATAAATAAGTTGTTGTTCCTTGTTGGCCCATGGTACCAAATCCAACTGTAATACTGTTCCAGATTCCATATGAGGCTGAGTGGTTCACTGGCATTGATTTGTGTTGAGCCTTCTTTTCTATACCATTGCATGAGGACAGTCAGTTTTTACATCTCAGCTCGAAAAGCAGGGTCTTAAAATGGTGTTGTGTCCCACAAGGGTATACTGAATCTCCATCTGTTTTTAATCAGATTTTAAATGAAAATATGGAATCTTTACTCATGTCTTGCAGCTCAGTCTTGATCCAATATATCAACAAACTAATGGTGGCGTTCAATAGTCAAGAAACTTGTAAAAAAGACACTACTGAGTTGCTGAACCACCCGGCTGAGAATGGACATAAGGTGTCACCAGGAAAGTTACAACTTTGTCAAAAAGCGTCCCAATATCTTGGATACCGCATTGAAAAGGGAGTGAGGAATGTGTCACAAGAGAGGATTTGAGCAATATTGAAAATGAGTCCGCCAACCACACAGAGGGAAATCAGGATATTTTTGGGAATGGTGGGCTATGGTAGGCAGTGTATACCAAACTTTTCCATGATGGCCAACCCTTTGTAGAGGCTGACACACAAGGATGTGTCTGATCAGGTACCATGGGATGACTGTCTTGTTGCGTTTGTTAGAAATGGGGTCTCGAGTTGGCAGTGGTTTGCACCTTACCAAAGTAGGGACCCTCAGTCTAGTCAGGGTAAGGGAGCCACATAGCTAAGATATCCCCTGCTCACCCCCTTGGTAGCTTGGCACGAGCAGTCAGGCTTATCTCAGAGGCAATGTATAAATTATTAATACACTTACACAGTAACACAGTGAAAACACCACAAAACCACTCCACACCAGTTTAGATAAATAGCCAGTATTATCTCAGTAAAACAAAATAAAAACGATAAAAATCCAACATACACAAGATATGCATTTTCAAAGATTAAACATAATGTAGAACTTAGAAACACAATAGCTTCAACTTGGGCTTTCAAAATGGCTTGATGGAGTTGCTTCCACAGTCCAGTGCCACCCGTGAGGGCATGCGGGCCAGTCATGAAGCCCAGACCCTGGGTGCAGTATCTTGGAAAATGATGAGGAAACAAAGATATTACATGGAGTCAGGGAGGCGAGGGGTCGCTGGAGCCGGTTTGGCGTTGGTTCTTTACCGCTACCAGGGAGGTATAGAATTGGTTCCTTACTGCTAGGCAGGGGAGGTGAGGCATCGGTTCCTTACTGTTGCAGGGGAGTTGATGCGGCATCAGTGGTGAAGCGTCAGCTCCTTACTACAAGGCGGGCTTGATCAATCAAGCAGGTCAAGTGCAAGACATCGATTTTGCAGTGTCGCAATCAGACCACAGGGCCTCAGGTGCAGCGGTGGAGTGGGAGGTCATGGATGTTGGTGACACAGCATTTGGAGCTCACACTGTGGTGGGACTTCAGAGATGCAGTGGCTTTGTTGGGCCTGTGTTGCAGGTTGCTATCATTGCGTCAGTGGGGACCATGGCTCTGGTACAGGTGACGGTGTGGAGTCAGAGAGTGGCACCGGCTTTAAAGTCACCCTGGAGTCAATGTGCTTAGTTTTGTCTTGGTTGCACCAGAGCTCACTTCCAATGGGCCAGGAACTGGATTTGGCACCACATGGCAAGCCAGGACTCTCAGCAAGAGAAACAAGGCACTGGTAGGTGAAGTCTTTGATGGTCCTGAGACTTATTAACAGGAAGCAAGTTCAGTACAAGCCCTTAGAGAACCTTGGAAAACAGGATGCAGAAAGCCCAGTTCAGTCCTTTCACTCCCAGTACAGAAGCAGCAAGTAGCAGGCCAGTACATCAAAGCAGCAGACACAGTAGAAGTGCCTACTACAGCATCCAGCTCTTCTTCCTTACAGAATGTCCTCAGCCGAGTAGTGTTCTAACTATGTGATGTTGGAGGTCCAGTACTTCTACCCATTTCTGTGTTTGAAGTAGGGAAACTTCAAAGAGAAGTCTTTGGAGTGCACAAGACCCTGCCTTTTCGTGCCCTGGCTCCAGACACATTCCAGGGGGATGGAGACTGCTTTATGTGAGGACAGGCACAGCGCTAATCAGGTGCAAGTGTCAGCTGCTCCCTCCACTTTATCTCAGGAAAACCAATCAGCCTGGCCATGGGCCATCATGATATGCAGGGCTCACCTCAGCTCTCTTTGTGAGACTGTCTAGAGTGAATGTACAAACAGCCTAACTGTCATCCTGACCCACACGTGTATTTAGCAGACAGACAGAGGCACAGAATGGTTAAGCGAGAAAATGCCCATTTTCTAAAAGTGACATTTTCAAACCTACAGTTCAAAAACCAACTTCACCGAAAGATGTATTTTTAAATTGGGAGGTCAGAGACCCCAAGCTCCACATCTCTATTTGCTTCCCATGGGAAATTACACTTGAAAGACATTTCAAGGCAATCTCCATTTTACTCTATGGGAGAGAGAGGACTTGCAATAGCCAAAAATTAAATTAGCAGCATTTCACTGTCCTACCTTTTAAATACCCTGCACCTGCCCACGGGCTATCTTGGGCCGATCTTGGGGGTGACTTACAGGTAATAAAAGGGAAGGTTCTGGCCTGGCAAGTGGGTGCACTTGCCAGGTCCAAATGGCAGTTTAAAACTGCACTCACAGACACGGCAATTGGAGACCTGAGCCATATTTTCAGGGCTACCCATGTGGGTGGCACAATCATTCCTGCATCCCTACTAGTGGCATTTGATTTACAGACCCTGGGCACAATCTGTGCACTGTACTAAAGACTTACTAGTAAATTAAATATGCCAATTGTGGATAAACCAATCACCAATACATTTTAGACAGAGAGCATATGCGCATTAGCACTGGTTAGCAGTGGTAAAGTGCCCAGAGTTCTAAAGCCAACAAAACAGGTCAGAAAAATAGGAGAAAGAAGGCATAAAGTTTTGGGATAACCCTTCAAAAAGGGCCAGGTCCAACAGCATTTTTTGAGCTGAGAGAAGTCCTCTATCGTGCCTCGGCTGTAGGGATACCCAATTATAACAAAAGTTTTGCACTTTTCTGCAGTGAGAAATAGGGCTATGGAAATGCTAAAAGAACCGCAGCCTATTTTACCGTCACATTGCACCCTGTTACTTCTGTATTACCCGGCTGTCTTAAATCAGTAGCAGCAGTCAGCAAAAGCATAGAGAGGTGTGAAAATATTTTTATGGGTTACCCATTTACTGTATACGTCACAGATTCTGTAGAACATTTGTTGACCAAAACGAGAACGCAACATCTTACTAGCAGTCGACTGACCAAGTATGAGCAGGTGATGTTGGCTGCAAAGAACGTAACTATCAAACATTGTGGGATTTTGAATCCTGCCACTCTGTTGCCAATACCGAATCAAGAAATGTTTGAAGATTATGAAGAAGACCAAGATTGTTTTGATGTCACTGGAAAGTGCACCAAACTGAGACCAGACATCTGAGCTGAACCGATACCTGAATCTGATTATGTCCTCTATGTTGATAGTTCTTGCTTAAGAGACAGTGGAGGACATTTGAGATCAGCTTATGCTGTCTGTACCCTTCCTGAGGTTGTTGAAGCCTCCTGGCTTTAAGGAATATTCTCTGCCCAAGTAACTGAATTGATTGCTCTTACAAGAGCATGTTATATTTCCGATCAATTGAAAGTGACAGTTTTTACAAACAGTCAGTGTGGCTTTGGTGTCGTTCATGACTTCGGACAACTATGTTCTCAGAACGGCAAACAAGTGAGAAACCTCCTCGATGCGCTACAATTGCCGAGCCGATCACACTGGTTAAGTTCCCTGCACATCGTTCTGGTGATGATTCTTTGGTCATTAGGTATGTTGACGAGGTTTCAAAATACTGTGCACACAATGTTTGTACATTCAGTGGTGAATTCACAAATGAAGGAATGGATGAGACTAACCTTAACCTCTTGTTGACAACAGTTGACATCTGGGGTGAAGTGAAAAGGCTTCAGGAGGAAGTGTCTGAGGAAGAACAACAGAGTTGGGTCAGGGTAGGTTGTACCAAGGGAGATGATGGCATTTGGGTTTCAATGGATGGATGACAGGTGTTGCCAAATAGTCTGTTACCTCCTATGACCAGACATTTCCATAGTCCAGCTCATATTGGGAAAGATGCCATGGTAAGATTGTTTAGACAGACTTGGTTCAATCCTAAATTTAGGTTAATGGCTGAAGCGTTGTGCCATGGATGTGCTGTGTGTCAACAGTACAGTGTTGGGAAAAGAATTGCAGTTACAATGAGTCATATAGGAAGGTCAGAAGGACCTTTTAACAGGATACAAATGGATTTAATTGCAATGCCCATGTGCAATGAATTGAGGTATGTTCTGGTTGTAGTGTGTATTTTTTCCTGCTGGGTCGAAGCTTACCCACCTAGGCGCAAGATAGTCTCACTGTAGCTAAGTTGTGTCTGAGGGAACTAATTCCCAGGCTTGGTATCCCAACCTCTTTAGAATCAGGTTGAGGAACTCATTTCAACAATGAGGTCCTGAAATTGTTATGTGCAGCTTTGCAAATGGACCAGCGATTACATTGCAGTTCCAGACCTGAGGATTCAGGTCTTGTGAGCATGTGAATGGCACGTTGAAATCCAAACTAGCAAAAGTGTGTGCTTCAATGTCATTCAAATGGCCTGATGCTCTGCCTCTTGTGCTAATGAGTTTACAGAGTGTACCTGATCGAAAGATTAGACTTTGCCCCTATGAGATCATAATGGGGAGGGCAATGACACTGCCAGCAATTGCTGCAAATGCACTTGTGAATATTACTGATGATATGGTCCAAGATTATTGCAAAGGATTGGCTGATGTGGTGTGTTCTGTGACTCATCAGGTTGGAGCAGCCACAACATGTCTGCATCAAGAACAATGTCATGACCTCAATCCAGGTGATTGGGCCTTAGTGAAAAAAACATGTCAGAAATCCATGCTTAGACCCTCACTAGCATGGACCTTACCAGGTGATCCTAGTGACGACGAAAACTGTAAAGTGTGGAGTTCTCCTCAACTGGATGCATGCCCTCCACACTCCCAGAGTTGAGTGTCCCCTCAATACAGCAGCTCCTGTTCCAGAAGAACCAGTGGTACTAGAGAGGTGACAAGAATAGGACACACAGGCTGTTGGGGTTCAAATCGAGTCAGACACAGCACTTGATCAAGCTAAAGGGGTTTTGCACAAATCAAATCAGAGACTGACGACCCTTCCCTGTGGTGAATGTGTCAAACTCAGAATCAGACCCTGAAGAAGGAACTAGTACTGGAAGAAAGCAAGTGGAAGCTAGAGATTTTTGGCCAAGAAAGAAGAAAGAGGGAAAGTAAGTCTGCCTAAAGAACATTTGTAGCCAACGATTGCGGAAGAACCTGAAAGTTCTGATCTGACTGGAAGTGACAATGAAGATGTGGTGCTAAGAGGATCAAAGAGATCCAGAGTGCCTACTCGTAGGTATTCTTCACCAGAATAGACTTACTTCACAAATGAAACAGTCACAGATAAAGAGTTCTGGGGATGTTGGAGTGAGCATACTGGTTCTGCTGAATCGCCATGAACTGAACGCTGTGGTTGAGATGTATTTCAAATTTTCACTGCCTTCAATGAATTTGGTTCATGTAGATCTTAAATAAATTTTTGTTGACTGGAATAGAGAAGATGGAAGATTTTCTAGGCCCCACTAGGAGAAGATAAAGGATTGTCATTTAGAAGAATATGGAGTAGGGCTGGGTAAGCCTCACAAAGATTTATATGTTGTTGCTCAATGAACTTTGAACTCTGGTGCTATTTGCATTGGTGAAACCAATGAAGACATTTTACTGCTGCAGCATTTTCCCTGATAATAGCTCTGATTCTAAGGCGCAATGGAGCCAAGCAAGAAAAATAAGAGTAGATACATAATATGTGCTTTATTGCTTATTTCTCTTGTAGTATTAGTAATTTTGCTAATAGGAGCATTTTACTCTACACACTATGAAGAGAAATTGTTACTTCCTATTGTTCCCCCACAAACCATTAGGTTTAATAGAATAATGTAGAATAATGTTCCTATGTTAGATGATAAAGCATTATGCTTAGGTGAGTCAAGAGGAGATTATTCATATGACATGTGTATTTTAAGCTGTTGAATGAGTATGTAAATACAATGAATGCTAAAGACTGCTATGTCTGTACTCTGTTATCTGCTTTTGTGTCAGAAGGCATCACATATCATCATAGCCCACTGACATAAGGTATTTCCTGTACTTTACAACTAAGTATAATTTACAAGTGACATTTTCAAAATTATTTTACGAAGTATGACTTAGTGTTGCCAGAAGTTCCTTTGTTTAAACACCTGAATAAAAATCTTTATTTTAATGGTGCAGAGAGTGCGGGAAAATATTTTGTGGAAACCTTTAGACCCTGCATATGCACATAGACACAATTTGACCTGTTCAACGACTGAAATAGAGGAGACTTTTTTAAGTTGGTGAAAGATCGAAGAAGGGAATTAGAAACTAAATTCAAAATAAATAAAGATCTTACAACACAACACAGATGGAAGAAGGAAGAAATAGAACACCAAGTGCAAGGGAATTTACCTACTTCCATTTTTGACTGGCAACATAAAGGGAAATTGTACATACACATTGTTCAGAGCTATATCAATCCTTCCTTCATGGGGAAAAGCGATTGTGAGCATGTTTTTGATGTCAGAGAAAAGAGTGAATTCTTTTTGGATGGAAAGGATCTTGTGATTCTTGCAGTGTATTGTATTTGTGACAGTATGCAAATTTTAAGTTGCCTAAAGGATGGTATGTGCTATCTATCAATAGCATTTCCAAAGGTCTATCATGCGGAACATCTTGAAGAACCTGTGTGGAAGGTGAAACCCAGAACTAGATGAGAAGCTAGTGCTGGAGAAATAGTGGGAGACATTGATTCTGTCAGTGGGAGTGATTTTAAATGATTTAAAGATTAGGAGGCTGTCTTCAAAAGTGGATAAGCTGACTATTAACACAGCAAACTTGTTGGTAAATACTGAGATGGTTGTGATAAGATCAATGGTTTTTCAAAATCCACTTGTGTTAGACATGTTCCTCACAACAGAGGGCAGAGTCTATTGTATGATGAAAGTTCAGCAATGTTGTATCTTTATTCTGAATAAAAGTAAGGATTTGGAAAGGTAAATCTGGAAATTCCGTGGTTGATGAAAGATTTGAAGGAGTTGGAAGCAAGTGGTGCTTGGGAGGCAGTTGGAAATTGATTTTCTGCTATAGGCAGGTGGTTTGGGAATTTGGAAAGTTGAATTGTATGTTTTGTATTGAGGCATTTTTGATTATTTCAATAGTGGGGATAGTTTTGTTGGTTGGTCATAACATTTTTCAAAGAAGGATGTTCCAGAGAGGTCAGAAGAGAAAGAGAACAGAAGTTGAATTGGAAGATAGTCAGTGTAAATTTTATTATGATATGAAGTGTTTGGAGGTTTCAAGGTGGAAACTGATCAAAACAACCAGGTTTTAGACAGTCTCATTCAAGACTGAAAATGGATTTATAATGACTCAAAAAATAATCAGACAGAGGGTTGAGAGAGCATAACCTGGCTGTGCCATTACGCCTCTTAATCGTGAAATGAATGGGTGGTTGTTTTCCTGCTTAACTGAAGAAATGTTTCTTTTAACGTGATGCATGGTAAAATATACATGCTAAGTGCACAGACAAATTTAATGTTTTATGTATGCTATAGTTTATCTTCATTTGAAAAAATGTTTATGTTATAGTGTTTTAGAAATATTATTCTTTATAATCATTATATATGTGACACAAGGGACATATAGAATTTATTTGACCTGAAAGTGTATTCATGGTTAATTAGCTGGCCAGAGTGAAGGCATATATATTTTTCTGTGTTTTAACTTTCAGTGTGCAGTCTGCTTTTTGAATGTTTTTCTGCAGGTGTCAGGATCTGAGACCTAGTTAATAGGGAGCTCATTGTTTGAGATGATAAAAAAAAACCCAGCTGAAAGCTTATCAAGGATGTGAGGAGTAATAATCCTGAGCTGGCAGCTATAACTCTTGTGAAATTCTAGAGCGCAAGGTTGTACCAAGGTCGACGCCAAAAGCGCAGAAGGACAAAGTGTCAATTAGCAAATTATAATTTGTGGCTAGGTTTTTGAACTGGGAAAGGTATTTGCCTATGAGATCATCCTTGGAAGAAATTAGATTTAAGTGTGGTTTAGTTAAAGGTAAGCTTCAGATTCCCTCTGCCCTTAGCTGAGAGCATACCTTACTTATATTCTTCTCTTGAACTTTACATTTCTATATGGCTCCGTGCCGCCATACCTCTCTTGAGGGAGTCTTCTCCAGACGTTCTGTCATGCTGATTATTTTCCTAAATCTATAGACTATCCATATAGTTAGGGTTTTAGGTTAAGTGGTTAGTGTAGGAAAGTACCATCTTGCCTGGCATGTTACCGCCATATTTCACTGTATATATGTTGTTTTAGTGTATGTGTCACTGCTAACCAGAACCTCAGTGGTTATGCTCTCTCTGCTTTCTAAATTGTCACTAACAGGCTAGTGACCAATTTCACCAATTCACATTGGCATACTGGAGCACCCTTATAATTCCCTAGTATATGGTACTGAGGTACCCAGGGTATTGGGGTTCCAGGAGATCCCTATGGGCTGCAGCATCTTTTGCCACCCATAGGGAGATCTGACAATTCTTACACAGGCCTGCCAGTGCAGCCTGAGTGAAATAACGTCCACGTTATTTCACAGCCATTTACCACTGCACTTAAGTAACTTATAAGTCACCTATATGTCTAACCTTCACCTGGTGAAGGTTGGGTGCAAAGTTACTTAGTGTGTGGGTACCCTGGCACTAGCAAAGGTGTCCCCACATCGTTCAGGGCAAATTCCCCGGACTTTGTGAGTCCACACGCGTGCACTATACATAGGTCACTACCTATGTATAGCGTCACAATGGTAACTCCGAACATGGCCATGTAACATGTCTAAGATCATGGAATTGTCACCCCAATGCCATTCTGGCATTGGGGAGACAATTCCATGATCCCCCGAGTCTCTAGTACAGACCCGGGTACTGCCAAACTGCCTTTCCCGGGGTTTCACTGCAGCTGCTGCTGCTGCCAACCCCTCAGACAGGTTTCTGCCCTCCTGGGGTCCAGCCAGGCCTGGCCCAGGAAGGCAGAACAAAGGACTTCCTCAGAGAGAGGGTGTTACACCCTCTCCCTTTGGAAAAAGGTGTCAGGGCTGGGGAGGAGTAGCCTCCCCCAGCCTCTGGAAATGCTTTGATGGGCACAGATGGTGCCCATCTCTTAATAAGCCAGTCTACACCGGTTCAGGTATCCCCCAGCCCTGCTCTGGCGCGAAACTGGACAAAGGAAAGGGGAGTGACCACTCCCCTGACCTGCACTTCCCAGGGGAGGTGCCCAGAGCTCCTCCAGCGTGCCCCAGACCTCTGCCACCTTGGATTCAGAGGTGTGCTGGCACACTGGACTGCTCTGGAGTGGCCAGGGCCAGCAGGTGACGTCAGAGACTCCTTCTGATAGGCTCTTACCTGTGTTACTAGCCTATCCTCCTTCCTAGGTAGCCAAACCTCCTTTTCTGGCTATTTAGGGTCTCTGCTTTGGGGAATTCTTCAGATACTGAATGCAAGAGCTCATCAGAGTTCCTCTGCACTTCTCTCTTCACCTTCTGCCAAAGGATCGACCACTGACTGCTCAGGACGCCTGCAAAACCGCAACAAAGTAGCAAAGACGACTACTGCAACCTTGTATCGCTGATCCTGCCGCTTTCTCGCCTGTTTCCTGGTGGTGCATGCTCTGGGGGTAGCCTGCCTCCTTCTTGCACCAGGAGCTCTGAAGAAATCTCCCGTGGGTCGACGGAATCTTCCCCCTGCAAACGCAGGCAACAAAAGACTGCATCACCGGTCCTCTGGGTCCCCTCTCAGCACGACGAGCGTGGTCCCTGGAACTCAGCAACTCGGTCCAAGTGACTCCCACAGTCCAGTGACTCTTCAGTCCAAGTTTGGTGGAGGTAAGTCCTTGCCTCCCCACGCTAGACTGCATTGCTGGGTACCGCGTGATTTGCAGCTGCTCCGGCTCCTGTGCACTCTTCCAGGATTTCCTTTGTGCACAGCCAAGCTTGGGTCCCCAACAGTCTAACCTGCAGTGCACAACCTTCTGAGTTGTCCTCCGGCGTCGTGGGACTCCCTTTTCTGACTTCGGGTGGACTCCGGTTCACTCCTCTTCTAAGTGCCTGTTCCGGTACTTCTGCGGGTGCTGCCTGCTTCTGTGAGGGCTCCCTGACTTGCTGGGCACTCCCTCTGTCTCCTCATCCAAGTCGCGACATTCTGGTACCTCCTGGGCCACAGCAGCATCCAAAAACCCTAACCGCGACCCTTGCAGCTAGCAAGGCTTGTTTACGTTTTTTTGCATGGGAAACCTCTGCAAGCTTCTTCACGACGTGGGACATCCATCCTCCAAAGGAGAAGTTCCTAGTCCTCTTTGTTCTTGCAGAAACCAAAGCTTCTTCCATCCAGTGGCAGCTTCTTTGCACCCACAGCTGGCATTTCCTGGGCATCTGCCCACTCACGACATTGTCGCGACTCTTGGACTTGGTCTTCTTGTTTCATAGGTACTCAGGTCTGGAAATCCACTGTTGTTGCTTTGCTGGTGTTGGTCTTCCTTGCAGAAACCCCCTATCATGACTTCTGTGCTCTCTGGGGGTTGTAGGTGCACTTTACACCTACCTTACAGGGTCTTGGGGTGGGCTATTTTTCTAACCCTCACTGTTTTCTTACAGTCCCAGTGACCCTCTACAAGCTCACATAGGTTTGGGGTCCATTCGTGGTTCGCATTCCACTTTTGGAGTATATGGTTTGTGTTGCCCCTATACCTATGTGCTCCTATTGCAATCTATTGTAACTTTACACTGCTTGCATTACTTCCTTTTGCTATTACTGCATATTTTTGGTATTGTGTACATATATCTTGTGTATATTTGGCATCCTCATACTGAGGGTACTCACTGAGATACTTTTGGCATATTGTCATAAAAATAAAGTACCTTTATTTTTAGTATATCTGTGTATTGTGTTTTCTTATGATATTGTGCATATGACACCAGTGGTATAGTAGGAGCTTTGCATGTCTCCTAGTTCAGCCTAAGCTGCTCTGCTATAGCTACCTTCTATCAGCCTACGCTGCTAGAAACACCTCTTCTGCACTAATAAGGGATAACTGGACCTGGTACAGAGTGTAAGTACCCCTTGGTACCCACTACAAGCCAGGCCAGCCTCCTACATTGGTTGTGCAGTGGTGGGATAAGTACTTGCAACTACTTACCACTTTGTCATTTTGTACTTTTCATAAGAGAATAATATACAAAACAAGTTCAGTGTATGCACACCTAACCAAAAAGTTTTGCTTTTTTTCTCTTACACTATTTGCTAAGTGCTGAAAAGTACTTCAAAACTTTCTAAAAGTTCGAAAAGTTTGAAAAAGTTTTTTTCCTGTTCTTTAAAAAGTCCTAAAACTTTTTCTATCCTTTATCTGTCTCTAAACCTTTTTCTATCATGTCTGGTGTAGGAATTCCTCTTAATTTGGTCAATACTACTTATGACCACCTTAACTTTAAGAGCCTAAGGAGTCTCTGCATTGATAGAGGTTTAGTGGTAGGTAAGAACCCTTCTAGAGAGCTACTGTCTAATATGCTTATTGAGAATGATAAGGCCCAGGGTGGCACCTCATCTGAAAAGTTGATAGATAGCTCACACTCTGACTCAGGGGAGCCCCCAGTTGGAGTGTTGAGGGTTCCCTTCTTAATTTGCCCCTTAGCAGACCACCTAGCAATGCTGGTAGTATTAGAAGCTCCCATCATAGTAGGGATGTTTTTATTCCTGGAGGCCAGGTTGTTAGGGTGCCAACTGTTAGGGACATTTCTCCCTCTGCTCATTCAAATCTTTCTACTGTGTCAAAACATTCCCAACCCACCCACCCTGATGACAAGATGTTAGAAAGGGAACTCAATAAGTTGAGAGTGGAAGAGACCAGGCTGAAGCTTAAACAGCAACAGCTGGCTCTAGACAGGGAATCCCTAGACTTAGAAAAAGAGAGACAGAGGTTGGGGTTTGGACCCCATGGTGGGAGCAGCAGTATTCCAGATAGCAATCCTGTGAGAGAACATGATTCTAGGAATCTGCATAAGATAGTTCCCCCTTACAAGGAGGGGGATGACATTAACAAGTGGCTTGCTGCACTTGAGAGGGCCTGTATGGTACAGGGGGTCCCTCAAAGGCAGTGTTCTGCTATCCTATGGCTATCTTTCAATGGAAAGGGTAGGGATAGACTCCTTACTGTGAAAGAAAGTGATGCCAATAATTTTACAGTTTTGAAAAATGCACTCTTGGATGGATTTGGCTTAACCACTGAACAATACAGGATTAAGTTCAGAGAAACCAGAAAAGAGTCCTCACAAGACTGGGTAGACTTTGTTGACTATTCAGTGAAGGCCTTGGAGGGGTGGTTACATGGCAGTAAAGTTTCTGACTATGAAAGCCTGTACAATCTAATCCTGAGAGAGCATATTCTGAATAACTGTGTGTCTGATTTGTTACACCAATATCTAGTGGACTCAGATCTGACCTCTCCCCAAGAATTGGGAAAGAAGGCAGACAAATGGGTCAGAACAAGAGTGAACAGAAAAGTTCATACAGGGGGTGACAAGGATGGCAAGAAGAAGGATGGCAAGTCTTCAGACAAGGGTGGGGACAAATCTAAAAATGAGTCTTCATTGGGCCCACAAAAACACTCTGGTGGGGGTGGTGGGTCTAAATCCTCTTCTAATCAAGTAAAAAAAAACATGGTGCTATTTATGTAAAGTAAAAGGCCATTGGACAACTGATGCCAGTTGTCCAAAGTAAAGCACCAAGCCTCCCACTACAACAACCCCTACTGCAACCTCTAGTGCCCCTAGTAATAGCAGTGGTGGTGGGAGCAAACCTACTAATAGCCAATCCAAGGGAGTAGCTGGGCTCACTTTTGGTATTTTAGTTGGGGTTGGTCTTGTTAGGGAGACCACAGAGGCTGTACTAGTCTCTGAAGGTGCCATTGATTTGGCCACCTTGGTTGCTTGTCCCCTTAATATGGATAAGTACAAGCAACTTCCCCTAATAAATGGTGTTGAGGTTCAGGCCTACAGGGACACAGGTGCCAGTGTTACCATGGTAATAGAGAAACTGGTACACCCTGAACAACACCTTCTTGGTCACCAGTACCAAGTGACAGACGCTCATAACAACACTCTTAGCCACCCCATGGCTGTTGTGAATCTCAACTGGGGGGGGGAGGTTACTGGTCCAAAGAAAGTTGTGGTTGCCTCAGATTTACCTGTAGACTGTCTACTAGGGAATGATTTAGAGTCATCAGCTTGGGCAGAAGTGGAGTTGGAGGCTCATGCAGCAATGCTGGGCATTCCTGGGCATATTTTTGCTTTAACAAGGGCTCAGGCCAAAAAGCAAAAAGGACAGGTTGACTTGGATCCTGGAACAATGGACCAAGTGCTCCCTAAAGCTAGGGTTAGTAAGGGTAAATCCCTACCCACTATCCCTCCCTCTACAGATGATTCAACTTCTGAGGAAGAAGAATTTCCCCCCTGTGCAGAACCTTCACCAGAAGAGCTGGCAGCAGACACTGCTGAGCTTTTGGGTGGAGGGGGGCCTGCCAGGGAGGAGCTGAGTGTGGCACAGCAATCCTGTCCCACATTAGAGGGTCTAAGACAGCAAGCTGTCAAACAGCAAAATGGGGATGTCAGTGACTCACATAGAGTTTAATGGGAGGACAACCTCTTGTACACAGAGGCAAGGGATCCAAAACCTGGAGCAGCCAGGAGATTGGTCATTCCCCTGCAATACAGAGAGTTCCTCCTAACTCTGGCACATGACATTCCTTTGGCTGGACATTTGGGTCAGATTAAAACAAGGGAAAGGCTTGTCCCCCTGTTTCACTGGCCTAGGATGTCAGAGGACACAAAAGACTTTTGTAAATCTTGCGTGACCTGCCAAGCCAGTGGCAAGACTGGTGGCACCCCAAAGGCTCCCCTTATTCCACTGCCTGTGGTTGGGGTTCCCTTTGAAAGGGTAGGGGTTGACATAGTTGGCCCCCTGGACCATCCTACTGCTTCAGGCAATAGGTTTATCTTGGTGATAGTGGACATGCCACAAGATATCCTGAAGCAATTCCTCTAAGGACCACTACAGCACCTGCAGTGGCAAAAGCCCTCCTGGGAATCTTTTCCAGGGTGGGTTTCCCAAAAGAGGTTGTATCAGACAAGGGTAGCAACTTTATGTCTGCATACTTGAAGGCCATGTGGAAGGAATGTGGTGTAACATACAAATTCAGCACACATTATCATCCACAAACAAATGGACTGGTAGAGAGGTTTAATAAAACTCTCAAAGGAATGATAATGGGACTCCCTGAAAAACTCAGGAGGAGATGGGATGTCCTGTTACCTTGCCTCCTTTTTGCTCACAGGGAGGTACCCCAGAAAGGAGTGGGCTTCAGCCCCTTTGAACTCCTATTTGGAAACCCTGTAAGAGGTCCCCTAAAACTTGTGAAGGAGGGTTGGGAACAACCTTTAAAAGCTCCCAAGCAAGACATAGTGGACTATGTACTCGGCCTAAGATCCAGAATGGCTGAGTACATGAAAAAGGCCAGTAAAAACCTTCAGGCCAGCCAAGAGCTCCAAAAGCAATGGCATGGCCAGAAGGCTGTTCTGATTCAGTACCAACCAGGACAGAAGGTGTGGGTATTGGAGCCTGTGGCCCCAAGAGCACTCCAAGACAAATGGAGTGGACCCCATCTCATTGTTGAAAAGAAGGGAGAGATCACCTACTTGGTTGACCTGGGCACTGCCAGGAGTCCCCTTAGGGTGCTCCATGTCAATCGCCTAAAACCCTACTATGACAGGTCTGATCTCACCCTGCTCATGGCAACAGATGAAGGACAGGAAGAAGAGAGTGACCCTCTCCCTGATCTCTTCTCTTCCACAGAACAAGATGCTCTAGTAGAAGGTGTAGTTTTGGCAGACTGTCTTACTGCTGAGCAGAAAGACAACTGCATAAATCTCCTAGGTCAGTTTTCTGAACTCTGTTCTACTGTGCCAGGCACCACTTCTTGGTGTGAGCACACTATAGATACTGGAGACAGCATGCCTGTCAAAAGTAAGATCTATAGGCAGCCTGACCATGTCAGGGACTGCATAAAACAAGAAGTTCAGAAAATGCTTGAACTAGGAGTGGTTGAACACTCTGAAAGCCCATGGGCCCTCACCTGTGGTGCTTGTACCAAAACCTCACTCCAAAGATGGAAAAAGGGAAATGAGGTTTTGTGTAGATTACAGAGGTCTCAACCAGGTAACAAAAACTGATGCTCACCCTATACCCAGGGCAGATGAGCTCATAGATACACTGGCATCTGGCAAGTATCTAAGCACCTTTGATTTGACTGCAGGGTATTTCCAGATCAAGTTATCAGAGGATGCTAAAGCAAAAACTGCATTTTTGACTATTGGAGGGCACTACCAATTCACAGTAATGCCCTTTGGTTTGAAAAATGCACCTGCCACTTTTCAGAGGTTGGTGAATACAGTCCTGCAAGGGTTGGAGGCGTTTAGTGCAGCATATCTGGACGATATAGCTGTCTTTAGCTTCACCTGGGATGATCACCTGGTCCACCTGTGGAAAGTTTTGGAGGCCCTGCAAAAGGCAGGCCTCACTATCAAGGCTTCAAAGTGCCAGATAGGGCAGGGGAAAGTGGTTTATCTGGGACACCTGGTAGGTGGAGAACAGATTGTACCACTTCAGGGGAAAATCCAAACTATCATAGATTGGGTTCCCCCTACAACACAGACCCAGGTGAGAGCCTTCCTAGGCCTCACTGGGTATTACAGGAGGTTCATTAAGAACTATGGCTCCATTGCAGCCCCACTTAATGATCTCACTTCCAAGAAAATGCCTAAAAAGGTATTGTGGACAGCTAGCTGTCAGAAAGCTTTTGAGGAGCTGAAACAGGCCATGTGCACTGCACCTGTCCTAAAAAGCCCATGTTACTCCAAGAAATTCATTGTTCAAACTGATGCATCTGAATTAGGGGTAGGGGCAGTCTTATCACAACTTAATTCTGAGGGACAGGATCAACCTGTTGCTTTTATCAGGAGGAGGTTGACCCCTAGAGAAAAGCGTTGGTCTGCCATAGAGAGGGAGGCCTTTGCTGTGGTCTGGGCACTGAAGAAGTTAAGGGCATACCTGTTTGGCACTCACTTCATTGTTCAAACAGACCACAAACCTCTACTTTGGCTAAAACAAATGAAAGGTGAAAACCCTAAATTGTTGAGGTGGTCCATATCTCTACAGGGAATGGACTATACAGTGGAACATAGACCTGGGAGTACCCACTCCAGTGCAGATGGACTCTCCAGATATTTCCACTTAGACAATGAAGACTCATCAGGTCATGGCTAGTCTTATTGTCCTTCGTTTGGGGGGGGAGGGGTTGTGTAGGAAAGTACCATCTTGCCTGGCATGTTACCCCCATATTTCACTGTATATATGTTGTTTTAGTGTATGTGTCACTGGGACCCTGCCAGCCAGGGCCCCACTGCTCATAAGTGTGCCCTGTATGTGTTCCCTGTGTGATGACTAACTGTCTCACTGAGGCTCTGCTAACCAGAACCTCAGTGGTTATGCTCTCTCTGCTTTCTAAATTGTCACTAACAGGCTAATGACCAATTTCACCAATTCACATTGGCATACTGGAGCACCCTTATAATTCCCTAGTATATGGTACTGAGGTACCCAGGGTATTGGGGTTCCAGGAGATCCCTATGGGCTGCAGCATTTCTTTTGCCACCCATAGGAAGATCTGACAATTCTTACACAGGCCTGCTAGTGCAGCCTGAGTGAAATAACGTCCATGTTATTTCACAGCCATTTACCACTGCACTTAAGTAACTTATAAGTCACCTATATGTCTAACCTTCACCTGGTGAAGGTTGGGTGCAGGTGCAAAGTTACTTAATGTGTGGGCACCCTGGCACTAGCCAAGGTGTCCCCACATCGTTCAGGGCAAATTCCCCGGACTTTGTGAGTGCAGGGACACCATTTCACGCATGCAGTATACATAGGTCACTACCTATGTATAGCTTCACAATGGTAACTCCGAACATGGCCATGTATCATGTCTAAGATCATGGAATTGTCACCCCAATGCCATTCTGGCATTGGGGAGACAATTCCATGATCCCCCGAGGCTCTAGCACAGACCCGGGTACTGCCAAACTGCCTTTCCCGGGGTTTCACTGCAGCTGCTGCTGCTGCCAACCCCTCAGACAGGTTTCTGCCCTCCTGGGGTCCAGCCAGGCCTGGCCCAGGAAGGCAGAACAAAGGACTTCCTCAGAGAGAGGGTGTTACACCCTCTCCCTTTGGAAAAAGGTGTCAGGGCTGGGGAGGAGTAGCCTCCCCCAGCCTCTGGAAATGCTTTGATGGGCACAGATGGTGCCCATCTCTGAATAAGCCAGTCTACACCGGTTCAGGGATCCCCCAGCCCTGCTCTGGCGCGAAACTGGACAAAGGAAAGGGGAGTGACCACTCCCCTGACGTGCACCTCCCAGGGGAGGTACCCAGAGCTCCTCCAGCGTGCCCCAGACCTCTGCCATCTTGGATTCACCTGTGTTACTAGCCTATCCTCCTTCCTAGGTAGCCAAACCTCCTTTTCTGGCTATTTAGGGTCTCTGCTTTGGGGAATTCTTCAAAAACTGAATGCAAGAGCTCATCAGAGTTCCTCTGCACTTCTCTCTTCACCTTCTGCCAAAGGATCGACCGCTGACTGCTCAGGACGGATGCAAAACCGCAACAAAGTAGCAAAGACGACTACTGCAACCTTGTTTCGCTGATCCTGCCGCTTTCTCGCCTGTTTCCTGGTGGTGCATGCTCTGGGGGTAGCCTGCCTCCTTCTTGCACCAGGAGCTCTGAAGAAATCTCCTGTGGGTCGACGGAATCTTCCCCCTGCAACCGCAGGCAACAAAAGACAGCATCACCGGTCCTCTGGGTCCCCTCTCAGCACGACGAGCGTGGTCCCTGGAACTCAGCAACTCTGTCCAAGTGACTCCCACAGTCCAGTGACTCTTCAGTCCAAGTTTGGTGGAGGTATGTCCTTGCCTCCCCACGCTAGACTGCATTGCTGGGTCCCGCGTGATTTGCAGCTGCTCCGGCTCCAGTGCACTCTTCCAGGATTTCCTTCGTGCACAGCCAAGCCTGGGTCCCCGACACTCTAACCTGCAGTGCACAACCTTCTGAGTTGTCCTCCGGCGTCGTGGGACTCCCCTTTCTGACTTCGGATGGACTCCGGTTCACTCCTCTTCTAAGTGCCTGTTCCGGTACTTCTGCGGGAGCTGCCTGCTTCTGTGAGGGCTCCCTGACTTGCTGGGCGCCCCCTCTGCCTCCTCATCCAAGTGGCGACATCCTGGTCCCTCCTGGGACACAGCAGCATCCAAAAACCCTAACCGCAACCCTTGCAGCTAGCAAGGCTTGTTTGCGGTCTTTCTGCGTGGGAATACCTCTGCAAGCTTCTTCACGACGTGGGACATCCATCCTCCAAAGGGGAAGTTCCTAGTCCTCTTCGTTCTTGCAGAAACCAAAGCTTCTTCCATCCAGTGGCAGCTTCTTTGCACCCACAGCTGGCATTTCCTGGGCATCTGCCCACTCTCGACATTGTCGCGACTCTTGGACTTGGTCCCCTTGTTTCACAGGTACTCAGGTCCGGAAATCCACTGTTGTTGCTTTGCTGGTGTTGGTCTTCCTTGCAGAAACCCCCTATCACGACTTCTGTGCTCTCTGGGGGTTGTAGGTGCACTTTACACCTACCTTACAGGGTCTTGGGGTGGGCTATTTTTCTAACCCTCACTGTTTTCTTACAGTCACAGCAACCCTCTACAAGCTCACATAGGTTTGGGGTCCATTCGTGGTTCGCATTCCACTTTTGGAGTATATGGTTTGTGTTGCCCCTATAGCTATGTGCTCCTATTGCAATCTATAGTAACTTTACACTGCTTGCATTACTTCCTTTTGCTATTACTGCATATTTTTGGTATTGTGTACATATATCTTGTGTATATTTGGCATTCTCATACTGAGGGTACTCACTGAGATACTTTTGGTATATTGTCATAAAAATTGATATTGTGCATATGACACCAGTGGTATAGTAGGAGCTTTGCATGTCTCCTAGTTCAGCCTAAGCTGCTCTGCTATAGCTACCTTCTATCAGCCTAAGCTGCTAGAAACACCTCTTCTACACTAATATGGGATAACTGGACCTGGTACAGAGTGTAAGTACCCCTTGGTACCCACTACAAGCCAGGCCAGCCTCCTATAGTTAGGCAGGAAATCTTGGATTCGAACTCTATGCATCAATTGTGTTTCTTTATTTTCTGCATTATTGCTACTGAATTAGTGGTCTTTTATATCCTAGTGAAGTTTCCTATTGTATGACATTTTGATTCACCTTATGTTTTTCATATATTTATAATAGGATTTGGGACTCATATATGTAAGTTTGACTTTGAGTCCGAATAAAGAACTTTGAACTATAATTTGGTCCCTGAAATTGAATGTGTGACTATTGAGTTACACTGTAATTAATTTGAATAATTTGGTGCATTGTCTCATCTTTCAGAACAGAGAATAAAAATTAATCGGACCCTAGAATTTAGAAATAGGGCCCATAGCTGAAGCATTAGTGCAATTATAATTATTATTGGCATTATGAATTTTTTTAAATTATTGTAGGTTTATATAACACAGACTTGAACTATGTGGTTTTCAGAGCACTAAATTTAGTAACATGCAGATGGGATTTTGGGGTGAGGTTCTATTATGTGATTTACTATTTCAATCGTAACGACACCTTTGAACGTTTCAGCATTGTATATAATATTAGGTTTCACTTTAAGTATGTTTTACATGAAATCATTGCTATATCTTTAGAGCTTGTTTTCTACAAAAGTAGGATATTTTCCACTTTCAATTTCATCAAGACCGGTAGGAGGGCACCCTGTTTGGAGTGCAGTTGTCTTAATATATATATGTATGCCATAGGAATTCTGTAAAAATCACACTTTCAGGAGTGGGGCTGCTTCCTGTTTAAAATAGTGGAGCGAACAGGAATGCCCTTAGGCCCAACCCCCAAAACTCTTAAACATGGTCCCTTATAAACAGTGTTTATAACGGGTCACGATTAAGAGCTCTGGAGTTAAGGCTGGAAGAAGTGAGAATTTTTCACACTGCCTAGCAGTGTGTATACATAACAAAAAAACAGCACAGTAAAAACAAAAAACAAAGAAAAAATACTTACCTACTCCAGTACTCTCCATTCTACAGTCCGGCAGCAAGGGGGTCTCTGAACCAACTCTTTACGGTAGTCCTGGTGCTGCACTCATGCTGCTCAGGCAGCAGGAGAGAAGCACCAAGATTGGCAGGAACGTGCTAGTTTGACGCTCCTTCAGGCCCTGGGCGCCTGTGCCTGCTCTCCACACAGCTGTCTGAGACAGCTTGGGTGGAGAGTTTTAAAGTGCACGTTAGGCTGGTCGTCGCAAGACAGCCCACCAAAGTGACATGCGCACTTTAAACTGGAGTGCCCACCACTCCTACTCCCTCGCTCCCAGTCAGCAGTGATGGCCCCACCCCAAAACTTGGCTCGGACTGGTTGGCTGCACTGAAAAATAAAACGGCAATAAAACGGTTTTATTGCTGTTTTGTTTTTAATTTTTGCTGGGCTGGCAGCAAGGTAGGCAAGGCCCCCATGTCCTAAAGGAGGCACCGGGACCGCCGCTGATTTTGAGGCAATTTATCAGCATTTTTTTTAAAGAAGAAGAAAGTGTGCACATTTCTAGTGTGGACTGAAACACATTTTAAACTCTGAACACTTATCAGCAGGAAAGCAATACTTTAAATGCTCCAGCAATTCTTAATACCAAAGAGGTACACTGTAATAATGAGTACCTCTGCATCTGTATTTCCATTACAAGCTTCGACCTGGATTATTACTGTTGTCGCTGTTATTGTTATATCCTCCGCAGCAAACCGTCGCTTTAACACAGTTTGCTAACCTTAAAACACTTATGCAGCAGATTTACACCCCCATTGTGAGCACGGAAACGTGGAAGATTTCTAAGGACAGGCGAAGCCCCATTCGATCTAAGAAGCTTTGGATAGAACATCACCTCTTGTCCTCCCCTAATTTTCACGATTTAATTTCCAGAGCCCACCTGTAAACCTTATCTCCCTTTCCTCCTGCAGCCCTCCTCGGCGCCGTGCGAAGAGCCGCAGAGCTGCCACACGACGGCAAGTTCACCGACTGAGCATGTTTATTCCTCTCTCCATCTAAGTTTATTGAGGCCTGCATTAAAGAGCTTTTGCAGATAATTGAGGAGCTCAACCTTTTTGTTTACCCAGGCTCTCGGAAATCTCATTCCGCTTTGACTTTAATCTGCCAGACCTTTGATGTTAGCTGTTAACCTGCTTGTATTTATCAACAGGCCCACGAGCCGCGCGCGCCCACGTGACGCAGCTCCACCGAGCCGCGATAAGTCTTCGCGCGGTCTTCTGGGTTCCTGTCAGAAGCTGTATTGAGCCATCCCTTGCTCACAACGGATAAGGTGGAGAAGTTTCCACTTACCGCACGGAGACGAGGTATTGTAATATTGATTTCCATTGATGTATTGTGAGTGAAGCGCAGGAATCTTCGCAGTTCAATCTCATTGCTTTAGCTGTGCCGCAGAGCCATGCAGTGTTGTTCAATCATTGCTGGATATATCCCTGTCTTAAAATTTCAATTTCTAAAATGAGCCTCCACCTTCTTCATTTTACGGTGCTGCCAGTGGTGGGTTACCCTCCCTATACCGCTGGTACTTTATCATGAACAATGCGTGCTTGCGGAAAAAGTGTTTTGCATGTTATTCACACAGACACAGCTGCGTTCCTGTGATTTTTGATTTATATTCCTAATGTTTTGTTAGATCTTTAATGTGCACAAATTCTGCCTGTTGCGATTAGTATAAGTGCACCTATTACGTTTTTAGTTCTTGGTTGCACATTTTATGAAGATTTTCCCGAGAAAAAGGCGAAAAACATTTTTCACTATTTCAAAGCAGTGTTTTCTCAAAATGTTGACAATTTCTAGAGCGCAGTTACATCTCAAATATGTCTTATACACTTTAAAAATTATACGGATTTGGGACATTCAGAATTTTTACTTTTGTAGAAAGGTCCAGTTTAGTGAGATTACAGAGTCTTTGTTTCCTTTCGGTAAACTTTGATAAACCTCTCATTTCAGTGTGTACCTGAATATCGAAACTAGAATATGGATAGCACAGAATATGGAAGACAAATTATCAAAACAGTCATATCAACAGGTAAGTATAGATTTTCTATAGCTAACTCCACATACAGCTATTTTGGTGATATGTATAGATCTTAAAGGTTCATAGGTGTTGAGTTAGGAATAGTAAATCTGTACTTCCCTATACGCGTTTAGCTTTTGATATTTTTCCCCTTGATTTTTATGTCACGATAATCTTGCAAGTCGGTAGTCTGGGGATTGCTATAAAGTAGTACAGTCCTAATTTCTGTGTACCCACCTACAACTGCTAAAATGGCCTACGATTTATATTCTCTTGCAACGAAGGACATTCTTATCAAAGTGGTCTAGTTTGAGAAAATAAATATGTGATCGCGTTTGTCTCTGTTGAATTCAGAGTGTGGTTTAGGTGTGTAAACATTCAAATAATGTTTACCGTTTTTTTGTCCTCAGATATTGTTTCGACCTTCGGTTTTGTGCCTGATTTGGTTTTAGCTGTGACATAATTTGCCGTTTTAAGTAAAGGACTATATATTTTAAGAGCTGTAAATCTGACACAATTGTGTCCTTTATGTCTCATTATTACCTTTTGTAGTGTAACTCATTTCCAAAAGCAAGGCTGGACTGCCTAGCTACTCTGCCCGTTTAAAAGCGACGAGCCAGACAGATATATTTGCCACCCAATAAAGTGTGCAGTACTGCCCGGGAGTATGTTATATCATTTGTTTTGTACGTATACTCACTCGAGAACTGCTATAGGACTAGTAGAAAGCGTCTGCCAGTAACCACTGCAGGGTTTTATGAATCAACGCCATCCCGGGCCTACTCCAGGCCCAAGCAAATTATTGTGCAACAGCTTCCCCTTTCTTCAGGAGAACAGAGTTTATCAGAGCTGTAGACATATTTCTCCAGCAGTAACTTGAGCAATGAAGAAACTTAATAAAATGAAGTGGAACATGGCTCTCATAATTCATGGTCTGTGCAGCACCAGTGGTCTTTAATGTAATAAATATCTGACCTGTCCCTGGGGCCATAAATAACAATAAACCCTTGCCAGCTAGATCTGCCCTCCCTTATGATTATAATGTGTACCAGTGCTGAGACATAGATGCTCGAGGGACAAAATAGAAATTCTGTTGTGTGGAACTGCAGAGATCTTCACCAGCGCTAATGGTCTGCCCATGATTTAGTTCACTAGGGGCTCATGAGAATTACCTATGGATCGGTGTGAGCTCTGGACCGAGGGGGCTGAGCAGGAGGCTGGGGAGGCAGGCATTAGGTGTGCCAGCTATCCCAGTCTGTGTATAGCTAGTGCAGAAGCTGTATGAGGACCATGAGGTGGTGCCAGTCTATCAGCAGTCCCTTCTGTGTGAAAAAGCAGCTGTTACATACTGTAGCTGACAGTCACTTTGGTGATTAGTGGTAGACAATGAGGTGAAGGGAGACACAAAGACAATCAAACTTTGGTTACTGTGGACGGTTGGCGGGTGGATTTTGTACTCTCTTTGTCATGGGGTAAGGCTGATATGCAATTGGAAGCCCTTACAGAAGTTGTCAACTATAAGCAGAGCCACTGGAATTAGGCAGTAGGGTAGCACCAAATTATGTGGAAGGATTGACTTATCTATGTGAAAGGACAGCACTAATTATGTGGCATAACTGAGCACTTTTCTTTATTATATTACCTCATTATTTTATGATTTTTACACATGATAATACTGTCTGGGCAGCGATGTCTTCTCATTAGTACCAGTTTAACAATCAAATACTGAAATAATCAACTAAAAGGTTGTAAGTTAACCTTTGACAAGTGCCTTCTACTGCGTGCAAACACGTTGCCTTGTTTTCAGTAACCTTTGATCCGTTTCAGCTAGAAGTAATTTTTTGTTGTTAAATCTGCTGATTATGCCGCAGACGATGGATTATGTGGCAAATACAGCAAATCCATAATAATGTGAAACAGCTGTGACCACAGAATAACATATTGACAGTGGCCCTGGCTATAAGTGTTTCTGAATTAGGTAAAAGGATGATAAACTTGAACTTTTTTCTGGAGTTTGATACTGCTGCAAGAAGGTAATTGATTTGCCAGCTGGTAAGGCCTACTCTGGAGACTCAGGAAGATGAACTTGTCAACAGGACCAGTGGAGGTTGATGAAAGGGGAGAGCAAAGATGAGGTAGCTGAAGAGACTTGGGGTTGCAGAAGGATGTGTTAGAGGTGCAGGTAGATGGGCCAGGTAACAAGGGTAGGATGTAGAGAGGTGAAGGACTTACATATGTATTTGCTTGTCTTTAGGGCAACTGTAACTCTACAGGACTTCACAGAGGACTTTGGAGCTTCTTCCATTCACAGATAATGAAACTAAGACTGACAGCTCAGTTATCATTGAGGCAGTCAAGGAAGTTAAGAGGTCCTAGGAATCCATGCCTCATGAGATTGTGTCTGCAGGATAATATGGGGGGAAGATAATTAATTGAACGTTTTGAGGTTGTTTAGGATTGTGTCCTAGGTAGAGTCAGGCTGGTAGGAGATTGAAACACTTGTATTTCAGGCTGTTGTTTCTTGTGGATAGTAGCAAAAGGACCTCTGGGTTAAAGATGAGGCACGTAGGAGGACTGTAATAGGAAACAACATTGTGCTTTCCTTAATACAAATGATCCTGGGTCTTGAGTTGACTCTTCTGGTCCCACATTGTGGCTCTTTGCTGGTATCAACCCTATTTCATTTGCTCCAATTGTCATGTAATGTTTGTGTGCAACAAATCTTTTCCCCTCACTTGTTCTCACCAACAACTTGTCTGTCCAGCTGGGTCACTGCTTATCACTGCCTGCCTTCTATTCCTTACAACTGCACTTCACTGAGCACCACTTCTTTTTAGTTGCAGTCCTTAGGCTTGAATCATACTAAGCAGCCATTTCACCCGCACAATATCATCAGTAGGGTCATAGACCAGCGTGTCTCTCCTGCTCCCTTGCTTTTCTCCTCTTGAACCTTTTCTCCTTCTTTGCACTCTCTCTGCATTACTCTTTCTCTTTCTTCTTGCAACTCTTCCTCAGCTCATTTCAAAAGTCTCCCACCATCTTCTTTTATTCCATCTGTAACCACCCTCCAGTACCACTCTCTAACTTTTACCTCTTCGTCCCCAATAGTAGACATCTCTGGCACCATAATTAGACTGTTAGACGCTGGATTGTAATACACCACACATTTCCTCTAACAGTGCAAGCGTTCTGGTGATCATGCGGTCTTGCAGACTGTTCATCTTACTCAGTAGAACTGATGTCCCATAGGACCTCCAAAGAAGAATGCAGAGGTTACTATGTCCCTTATTCCACTTCAAGATGATTGGCAAGTAGCAGTGCATTCGGCTTCAGATGCTTCACTGCAGAAGCTCGACATTGCAGAAGGTCAAGTTGGTTAGTATAGCTGCCATCATCACGCTGGAGTGTTCCCTAACAGTAGTGCAATGTAGCATATTTTCATGGCATAAAGGTAGGAAACACTGGCTTTGTCACTGGTCATTTAGGGCCAGATGTAGCAAAAGTTTTTACCCATTTTGTGTCTATGGGAAAAAGTGTTCGTACATATGGCCCTTAGTACTCTATTTGCATATTTAGTTCATCGCTGTTTACCCTGATTAGCAACAGTGGCATGCACTTGGTCACGCAAACAGTTAAATGCATATTTTTGCATTTTGTGGCTGACACTCAAAGTCAGTACATTTTCTTTTACACAGGAGCTGAGTTGAGCTGAGCTTGAAACAACGTCCAGTGAAAAATTAGTAAAGGACATGTCCTTACTGGAAGATGAAGGACCTACAGTAAACCGGCCATCAATCATGCTGTGATGCCCCGGCAACAGGTCAGTGGCAGTTCATTAATCTCCCTCACCCCACAACCCTACAAAAATAAAAACATCTGAGGCAGAAGTGACACAAAGTGGTGATACTTAACTCACGTCATTTGCATCACCATTCCATTGCTAGTGATGGTGCTTTAGATAGAAGAAAAAAAAACAGTGTCACATAACAGTGACTCTGGCTTGCAGAATAAGGAGGTTGGCGCTAGAAATTATCAGTGAGGGCACTGAGGAAGACGTGGCTGGCGTTGTTGAGTAACATGGTGGATTATGGGTGGATCTTTTGAAAAAGGAAACGCTGTGGGAAGAGGCGATTCAGGTGGTTCTGAAAAGACACTGGTGCAGGGGCCACCTATTTCTTTTTTCTGTTTGTACACAACATAATAAATCGAAAATCATTTCCAAATGACTTCACCTGCTGTCATAAGCAAAGGAGGTAGAGAGAGTTTTGTGATTGTGATAAATTATGGTGAACTGAGAAAGTAGCCAGAATGTTTGTCAGAAAGCGTGGAAGAGGATCTCAGTAAGTGTTATTTTAGTGATGTAACCCACCCACCAACTTTGCAATGATTCCACAAAAGAAAATCTGTTCCATCCGTAGTGTTGTTTTTTTACCATTGCAGACAATAGTACCACCACTGGTGAATCAAACTTCGCCATTACTGTTCACAGGAGCAAGGCGCAGAGAATCGCATTCACTAGGTGCAGTGCCAGGAGCTCAGCTCACTGAGAGCAACATCACACAAGGTTGCTGGGCATTGGCACAGAAAAAGTGCGATCGATCGGATATAATGCAAGCACGAAAAATATTTTGTCTTCTCGTGATAAAGTTATGAGGTTAGCCGTATTTTCCGTTCAAGCCCCACAACTCACAGATTGACTCGGTATGATCGTGCTAAAAATACAATTGGGTGGTCAGAAAATACACTTCACTATTATTTTCCAGTATGGAAGGTCTTCCAATTCGGAACAACAGCACACTCCTAAACTATTTAGGCTGAGAGACTTTGTGCTGGGATTGCATTAATTTCCAACGCAAATTACAATTTACGTTTGATAGTAATCAAAAGTAATACAAGGCTGTGCACGGGTGCGTGCATAAGCATTCCCAGGCAAACACCCGTGGGCTTTGACGCAAATCCCTATATACAAACAATTGTCGACAGGGATTTTCACCAAACTCCTGCACCCCTCTGAGGCAGGCATAACGAGGAGTAATACAGCAGTCTTTTGCTTTGGTGGGGAAGGGGAAAGACAGAATGTTTAATGCTAAGGCAGGAAGCGAAACACTTTTGTGGACTCACCTTGTCACGGAAGTTTTTTTTTCAAATCAAAGTTTCAGTGCCCACTAAAGGTGGTACGTTAGTGATCTGGCTGTTGGAGAGCATGGGGAGAGAGGGCAGTGCTGGGGCACTTTCAAGAGGGACCAGTTACAGGTCCAAATCAACCAAGTTTATTGCTCAAACAGGAAGACCTGTGGTTCTGGAAAGGAATTCAGAGCTCTGTATTTCTACAATTGTTGGCTATGAGTGGTTGAACGTTTTTTGTAGGCTCATTGGTTCCCACTTGCAACAAAAAACTGGGGTTTTATATTTAGGGTCCTACAGTATGCAGTACCTCCTTGTGATATAAGCATATGATTCAAATTATTCCTGAATCACAACAGCCATCCTAAGGAAACTGAACATACCTTATGTACCTAGATCCAGATTTAGTAATGATTTGCACCGGATTTGCAATTCAAGTTATGTTGGGATTTACTGCACAACATAAATCAGGATTTGCATTACATAGTTTCCCAGATAAAAACAAAATTGCACAGTGCCCTCGTTTTAGATTGCGTTGAATCAAGGGGGAGTTCTATGGGCAGCACATGGGTGTGTCTATGCGCCAGGTATGGGTTTTCAAGTAAATACCTATGTACAACCAACCATAGACACAGTTTTATGACAAAATCCTATCCTCGTTGAGGCAAGCACAACTAGGAGAAATGTTTACATTTCTCCTAATTTTTCATACTTTGCATGAGTGCTACATTGTACAGAACACAAACAAACCTGGAAAAATGTTAAAGTATAGTTTTTTTCGCTAGAAGGGTCCACCAAAAACCATAACTTGCAGGACGCATTCACCTTTGCAACAGTCTATTTCTAGTGGGCCAATTCTTGCATTGCTAGGATGTAAAGGGCATTCATTGGGTGTGTCATATTCAAGATCCATACATCTGGTCAACCAAACCCGAGCAGATCTTCCGGGACCTTAACTATGACGTTCCTAATGAACTACTTCTTAATATGAACTAGATAGCTTGTGTAGCCACCGCAGAGTGGAAAAAATATTATGGCCCTCATTACAACCCTGGCAGTAAATCCCGCTTTCCGCCGGGCTGAAGACCGCCAACATACCGTTGCGGCTGTGGAATTCCGCTACAGGTATTACGACTCACAGCTCAGAATCCGCCACAATGCAGACACCCACACAAGTCCGCCACACCAAAGGTCAGTGATAAACTGGCGATACCAAAACCCACACGTCACGCCAACAGGAATACGCCCACAGTATCACGACCCACGAATCAACGTGGCGGTCTTTCAACTGCGGTAATCCATTGGCCGCACACACCGCCGCTCTCAAAATACACACACATTTACAAAACACAACCACATTGGACAATTTGAAATACACACACCTGATACACCTACACACACCACACCCACACACCCAATCCAATATAAAGCACACACCCACATCACCCACAAACCCTTACAACCAACATTTTGAAAGAAGGCCAGAGAGAGAGATTAGCTAACACAACACCAGCATCCACAGACACACAACACCATCACTTATACAACATCCACGCACCTCAAACAACACCCACCAACACATCCCCTCACACACCACAACAGACAGCACCTCACACATCACCCACACCACATCATGGCACCTCAAAGACACCCCAGGTTTTCTGAGCAGGAGCTCAGGGTCATGGTGGAGGAAATCATCCGGGTAGAGCCACAGCTATTCGGATCACAGGTGCAGCAGACATCCATTGTTAGGAAGATGGAGCTATGGCGAAGAATCGTTAACAGGGTCAACGCAGTGGGACAGCATCCAAGAACACGGGATGACATCAGAAAGAGGTGGAACGGCCTACAGGGGAAAGTACGTTCCGTGGTATCCAGACACCAGATTGCTGTACAGAGGACTAGCGGTGGACCCCCACCTCCTCCCCCACAACTAACAACATGGGAGGAGCAAGTCTTGGCGATCATGCATCCTGAGGCACTCGCAGGAGTAGCAGGAGGACTGGACTCTGGTATGTCATATCTTAACTACTTTATCCCTCCCGCCCCACCTGCATGCCATCACATACTCCCACCCTCACCCTCACACCCATCACCCCAGCACCCCACAGATACCTCACTACCACAACCCACACATCCCAAAATCAAGCCCTGCATGTTACACCAATGCATGGACACCCATCACCAAAGCATGTCCAGTAGAGAGACTCACTCATGCCCCAAAATCACCAATCACACAAGGGCCACGCCAATAATTCAAGCACAGGAGTAGAGGTTAAATCACCCATTGCACAAGATGGCACACACAGACACTAAGATTATGCATTCACACCCCAACAGGACCCCTACCCAACGTCACCGGACAGGAGGTGCCAGACATATCCAGTCCCCCCACAGAAGAGGCCCACAGTGACAACAGCAGCTCTGCACGCCTGGATCAAGATGACCAGCCCGGCCCATCAGGGACCTCGGGACAGTCGCTTCCCCTGGCTCAGTCACAAACCACCACTGAACCTCCCCCCTCAGGAAACACCGCCACAGCACCCACCCAGCGGGCCCATCCCTCTGTCCCCAGGACACGTCATTCAGCAGTGTGTCCACCACTACAGGGAACCCAGGCAAACCCACTAACACAGGACTATCAGGGACCTGGGGGAGGTGGCAGTGGGCACACGGTTCAGGGGACAGAGGCACAGGATAACAGGGAAGCTGGGAGGACTGCTGTGCGACAGGGGGAGGACAGGCCCAGGGAACCCACTTTCCACGAGGCACTCTCCAACATCATGGGAGTTTACCACCATTCCCAGGAGACTATGGGCAGGATACTGGCCAAGTTTCAGGAGACCCAGGGGCTGCAGGAGGAACACTACCTTGGGATCAGGGAGGACTTGAAGGCCATCAACACCACCCTGGTCACCATTGCAGGGGTGCCGGCAGACCTTGTCAACACCAGGAGGTACACAGTGGCACACCAACGGGCCCCTGACACTAGCCTGGACGATGAACAGCCCTCCACCTGCGCAAGTGGACAGGAGGCACCGCCACAGGAACAACAGGCCACCAGCACCCCACCCCCTGCAGAAGGAGAACCACCCCGCAAACAGTCCCTGAGATCCAGGAACAAGACAGAGAACATTGCCAAGACACCCGCCAGGAAATAAAACCCCCATGAATGTCACCCTTCTGTCCCACTTTGACACCCTGTACATCTTAAACTGCCATTGCTCCACTTCCTATGCCCCATTGGACAATGCACCCGTGAAACAAATAGACTGGACTCTGCCATGGAAATTCCTCCACCATCACCCCAGCCCATTTCACACCCCCCTCCACTTATTTGCACAGAAATAAACACAGTTGAATCACAAAACAATCTGGAGTCAGTCTGTGCTTTCACAAATGTGTAATTGCAAAACTTCTGGAATATAGCAATGTCAATGTACTTGTTCACAAACCAATGTAACACAGCTGTAGGCCAGCAGTAAACATAGCAGAAGGCACAAAGTGTGACCCAGATCTGTGAAATGTAAAGGGAAAGTAACAAGTCAGGGTCCATACACTGAGTGAAAATGACAGACTTATGCTAGCTCCAACAATAGTATGAGATGTGGAAAGCAGTTACATCTTCTTACCTGTATCAACAAATGTCAAGGAACTCGTGAATTGATAAAGGATCAAGAGTCCATGTTCGTATACAGTAAGGTCCTCTTCCAAGCAATCAGGTACAATGTAGACCGAGAAATGTTAGCATCAATCCAATTTATTCTTGAGGTGTGATTCTCATATACTGGTAGGACAGATAACAGCCAACACGTGTTTCGTCTTAAGAGAAAATAATCTCAATGACTGCCTCAGGGCTGTAAAAGATACAATTACAACCAATATTACACACATACAATCTGTGTCAAGTCTTAAGAAATATATACAACAGATTGGTACCTCATCAACAGAATTCCAACACCAATTCCCATGTGACTTTGTGAAAAACGTCATTGTGTAAACACCAAAGTTTACTAGATGTGACAATTCATGAGTAAACAGCACATGAAGCCACCCATATATGTATTGATTAAATATAAGAGACAATCTGAAAATTAATAAAGCATTAATTTCAAGTCAATAGATAAACATGACTGGTCATGACACCCGCGTGAAAATTGAAAGACGTGGGGCAATCTAAGAGAGCCACAAAGTCAAAAGTTAAAGAATAGTGAGCCAAAGCCCCCAAGTAATTAGGAAAAAAAGGATTCCTTGCTTTCCTTAAAGTCCCAATTACTAAAGATCTGCGAAAAAAATTAATACACATAATGGCTAAATTAATCGAAAAGATCTATTGTGAGATTAGCGACTCAAGTTTACACGGATGTTAGATGTCGAAAAAGACACCTACCCAGTATTAGGCACTGTAGTATTGAATCCGCGTTGGCATGTAAGGGGTGTGTGTATATACACCTCCTTATCTGTAATCACAAACGAGAACGTTAAGGGAAAGTTTAAGGGAGTTCGTAAATACGCGGGCACAAGAAACCGCTATCGCCAAAAAAATAAAACTCACTTACCTCAAGGGTAACAGGAGGACATGGAATAACGTGTCCGGAGGGCCAAACCTCACTGTCCGGGCGGCGTGTAAGCAGGCCGGCGCGGAGAGGAGTCCGTCCTTTAAGGACAGCTAGCTTTCGATATAAGAAAGCAAGAAAGGACTACAATCCCTATTCGTGGGCGCCATCTTGGACGAGTGTATAACGATTCCCTGTGGAATTGGTTATTCAGAAAGGCCCAGTAAAAAAGGTATTGTATAATCTGTGGGCACTATTTTGGAAAAAAAGTAATATTAAAAAAGGAAATGGAGAAAATGGTAAAGAAACAGGGGCTAAGGCCATAATCATAGACATCATCTGGGAAGAGTGTAAATCTATTCCCAAAATAAAGGTTAATCAAAACAAAAGCAGAAAAAACAAGAGAATAAAAAGACTACAATATTAAACAAAAAGTGGGCACCATTTTAGACAGATAATCGAAGAGAATGGGATTATGGATATACCAACACGTCACCGACTACTGTGGATTATTGAAAAAGTAACAGAACAGAGCCTATTCATTTCTAACAGTGAAGGGGACAATAAGAAAATGTAAGAAATCATAATGTCTGCTCCATAGTTAATAGCAGTAGAACTAGGACCATGTCTATATTGAGCAGGCTATATCATGTGTGTGTCATGGCAATCCTAAGAACATTCTCAAAATGAACAAATTCCCCAGACCATAGTATACTTCTCACAACACAGTGAATAGACATTCGCCATCGGCTGGGAATTAATCCTGACGATGTGGATGTGTACAAACTGAACAGTCTAAATTGGCAAGAAATACTATTATTTTTTCTTCTTGTTACCTTTCCTTTTCCCTGCCCGCCCAACATGAGTGAGGCCGAGATGAACGTTAACTAATTGCATAACTCACTCACAATGAGATTCAAAATCAAAGTGAGAAACTAGCTGTAGTGCATGGCCAAATTATTCACCCAGGAAATACTCCATTTCATAATTCGTATTGAGGCCTTCTTCCACTGCCCTTAATTTAAGAATCCAATAACATTCACGCTTTCTAAGTGACAGTTCCCTATTTCCTCCACGGGGATCATTGTACATGTATTCAAAACCCAAAAATTCAAAGCTCTTTTTCTGACCTTGTTTGGGGCATTGTTTCATGTGTGTTACTATAAGATACCGATCATCCTCTTGTCTCAAAGCCCTATAATGCTCAATCACTCTTGTTCTTAATGATCTGATCATGCTGCCCACATAATATAATCCGCACTTACATACAATCATGTATATAATATAACTGCTGTTACATGTAATGTTCAAAATGATGCCGAATTGGTCACCAGTCTGATTACTGAAGGTGGAAATTCCAGATGTGGCCCATTTGCACATTCCTCAGTGACCACATTTATAGAACCCTTTGCTGCGACTAGTGAGCCAATCTACATGTTGGCGTGCACTGGGGTGACTGGGGCACAGTGTATTCTTGAGGGTCCGCCCCCTACGGTATGTAAAGATTGGGGTATTAGAAATGAATCCCTTGAGAGCTGCATCTGCTGTTAACACACGCCAATGTTTGATCATACATTTACGTAATAATGCAGAGGTTTGTGTATTGTTAACTATACAACGAATATTGGTATCAGTTGTTCTGGCTTTACGTCTGAGAGTATCTTTCCTTGCCATACACATATCTCTATTGCGTGCTTTTTCAAGAATACACTGTGGATAGCCTTGTTGTTGAAATCTGACCTCCATGTCATCTATACATTTTAAAAAGTCGGTTTCCAAACTGCAGTTCCTTCTTTCCCGCACCATTTCACCATATGGAATCGAATTTATCTGGTGTCTGGGATGTGAACTTGTTGCATGTAATATAGAGTTACAAGCTGTTTTTTTTCTGAACAGACGACTTTCAATCCTGTCATTATGAATGAAAAGTTCTACATCCAAAAATGGAATACTGATCGTACTGTGCTCCCAAGTGAATCTAATATTAAGGTCATTGGAATTCAGATATACTATGAAATTATTTAGTTTCTGTACATCGCCCGTCCATATCATTAAGCAGTCATCAATATATCTGCCCCAGAAAAGTATATCCATATTCCATGTATTACCTTCAGTACTCCAAATGACCTTCTGTTCAAAATACCCCATGAAGAGGTTCGCATATGCCGGTGAAAATCTGGATCCCATGGCAACCCCTTGTCTCTGGCGGTACCATTCTTTTTTAAATAAGAAAAAATTATTATCCAGGATAATTTCAACCATGGGAAGCAGAATTTTGGTATGTTCGTACAGGCTGGCTGATCTACTGGGGAGAAAATGGCGTAAGGTAATCATTCCCAAGTTGTGATTGATGCTTGTATAATGAGATGTCACGTCAAGGGTTCCTAGAGTCATCCCTGAGTCCCAATTAATATCCGCTAGGATACTCAGGATATGCTTAGTATCTTTAATGAAAGAAGGAAGATTAACCACAATGGGCTGCAAAAAGATGTCTACGTATTCAGAAAGTCTCTCCGTTGGGCCACCCATTCCTGATACTATTGGCCTGCCAGGTGGGAAACTCAGATTTTTGTGGATTTTCGGTAGAGCATATATACACGGATACCTAGGTCTAAATACTCGAAGATACATGTATTCGTCCTCTCTCAGTAAATGTTGATCAAGACACTGTTTTAAGAATTTATTGATCTTATTCGTAAGTCCTGGTATAGGATCTGATCCAATTTTCTCATTACATGTAATATCTTCTAGCTGACTATAGATCTCTAGTTTGTAGTCCTGGGTGTTCATGACCACGATATTACCACCCTTATCAGCCTCCTTGATGGTAATATCTTTGCATGTTTGTAAGTATCTTAAAGTCGTACTTTCCTCATGGCTCAAATTACTGTAACGGGTACGGTGATGAGTCCTATTTTTGCTTTCCATTTTATTTAGGTCTTGCCATACTAACTTGAAAAAAAGTGTCTATACAGTTACCACTAATGAGATCAGGTATCCACCTGGATTTAGTTTTCAGCCCACTATTTAGTGTGTCAGATGGAATATCTAAATCTGCCAAAATCTGTGAAACAGTAGTGGGATCCTGCTTATAATCTGTAATGAATACTAGTGGCATCGTGTCATGAACATCCTTAATTGAAAGAGGATGATGGTCTCTGTTAATGTCATACAGGCTATCATTATCCCTGTTGTCAGTATGGAGAGTAAAATACTTTTTGAGTTTCAATCTTCTAATGAACTTAAAAAAGTCAATTTTTGTCAATGTAAAGGCAAAGTAACAAGTCAGGGTCCATACACTGAGTGAAAATGACAGACTTATGCTAGCTCCAACAATAGTATGAGATGTGGGAAGCAGTTACATCTTCTTACCTGTGTCTCACTGGAAGTATTGCTTGATGATGTTGTTTCGGTTGTCAACATTTTCTTCTTCTGCCTCCTCTTCTTCACTGTCCACAGGCTCCACATCTGCCACAAGACCACCATCTGGCTCATCCTCCTGCAGAAAAGCCTTTATCTGTCTGTATTCCAGGCCTAAATAGGTGTGACACAGTTTTCTTCCATGCCATGTGGCCCCCTGAAATGGCGGCTGCCTGACCTGTAAGGTGAGACAAGGGGAAATGAGGTAACTGCGCTGGCATTGTACACCGTCGCAGTGGACGGTTGAAGAGCGCAGCGCAATTCAGCATTGGTTAACATTGGGCCCTATGGGTCCCAGGAGCCAATGACGATGTACACCGGCGGTGATGGTACGCACCACCGCGGACGTGGCCACCATTTTCTTACTGTTCCCTCACTTGATACCTGACCTTCAAGAGGAGAGGACCTACACTGCAAGTGCTGCTGTGACCTGTGTCTGGAAGCGACAATGGCTACAGTGTCTGGGGAAAGGGCCCCTGCCTTCACTTCGGAGGAGTTGGAGAAACTGGTGGATGGGGTCCTCCCCGAGTACACGCAAATGCACGGTCCTCCAGACAAACAGGTGAGTACACTGTTAGCATGGTGGATGGCACATGATTGTATGGAGTGTCGTGGATGGAAGATGGTGGGGAGGGGGACAGGCCAGCATGTCTGGATTGTGTGTGTATGTATGTCTGGGCCAGGGTGGGAGGTGTTTGGCAATGCGTGAGATGAAATGTACGGCATAGAAACATCCATTTTTACTTCACTTTTAGCGCCAACCAGAAGAAGGGTATTTGGCGTGCCATCGCCAAGGATGTCCGGACCCTGGGGGTCTACCGTAGACGGAGCACCCACTGCTGTAAAAGATGGGAGGACCTGCGCTGCTGGGCAAAGAAGACGGCGGAGGCCCAGCTGGGGCTGGCCTCCCAACGAGGAAGGGGTGCCCGGCCCACCATGACCCCACCTGATGTTCTGCATCCTGGTGGTGGCCTATCCGGAGTTGGATGGACACTTGAATGCATCACAGCAGCCACAAGGGGGTGAGTACAGTCTCTGAATCCAGACTTTGCGCGTGTTAAGAGTTACCTGGGTGGGGGATGTGGGCTACGGGTGCCCCTAGGCCAGGGCGAAGATGGCAGGGTAGGTCCCTTGTTGTGCAGGCTCTGAAGCACTCCTACCTCAATGCTGTTACTGGGCATCTACTACTGGGGAGGGTCCTGTGGGTTTCAGGTGTGCAGCTAATGGCTTTAGGCAATGTACCCCATGGGCTGGTGACTATCTTTGTAACTGGTAGTGCATGGCCTAATGCATAGGGCTGCTCCCTGTGTGTTGTGTACGCCAACGGTAGTGTTGTTCCTGGCATTGACCAAGTGTATCCTCTGTCTCTCCCCTCCCCCCTTTTGTTTTGTCACCCTGTCCTTGTGTGCATTAGCATCATCTGGCGGAGGAGCAGAGGCACTGGCGACTGAAGGAGCTGCATCCCACATGGGCCTGGATCCTGAATCCACAGACGGTGAGGGCACCAGTGGGACAGAGGTCGAGGGCTGCACCATGACAGGGACAGGAGTGGAGACCACAGACAGCGACTCCTCCTCCGATGGAAGCTACTTAGCCGTGGCGGACACCTCTGTGCCCACCCCAACAACAGGTACAGCCTCCACCCCCCCTACCAGCACTGCCCTCCCAGCAGCCCCTCATCGTGTTATTCAGAATACCATCCAGGGTGTCGAGAGGCATTTGCAACAAATAAATGCATACCTGGAGGGCATTCACTCTGGCATGGCGGCCCAACAGAGAGCATTTCAGGCTCTGGCCTCCGCACTGATGGCAGCCATTGTCCATGTATCTAGCCTCCCCCCTCCAACTTCCTCTACCCAGTCCCAATCCCAAGCACACCTTCGGACCAGCATTCACCCAAATCAACACACAGAAATGGCTCAGGCAAACACAAGCACCACACTTCATCTCACAGGCACTCACACAAGCACCATCCCCATGCAGACACATCAACATCCACTGCCTCCACTGTGTCCCCCTCCTCCTCTTCGTCCACCTCCCTCCCATTAGCATCTCCACTCACACCTGCATGCACTACATCCTCATCCACCACCACGATCACCAGCACGCCCATCACAACACACCCCTCACGAGCAGACACCACCCCCACAACCATGCACACGTCCCCTGTGTCCTCTCCCAGTGTGTCTGTGACCCCTCCTCCCAAAGTACACAAAGGCAAGCACCCACCCACCCAACAGCCATCCACCTCACAACAGCATCCAGCCCATGCACCTGCACCCAAACTCAGCAGACAGACACCTCCTACAATCACTCCCTCTTCCTCCACTCCCAAACCCTCTTCCCACCCCATTGTCTCTAAGAAGCTTTTCCTGGCAAACATTGACTTCTTCCCTTTCCCATTCCCCCCGTCCTTCCCCTCGGGCCAGGGTGTCCAGAAACCAGGCCAGCACCTCAGCCACCAAGTCGCCATCCGCTGTTGGACCTGCAACTCACAGAGGCTCAAAGGGGGCACCTGTCAGCCCAGCCAGTATGCCACCAATCCCTGCAAAGGACAAAAGCATTCCACCACCTGCCAAGGCGAAGAAGGGGCCAGCATGCAGAAAGGGAAAGGAGCACAAACCACCCAGCAAGGCCTCCTCAAAAACTCCAGCTGCCAGAGCCAAGGTCACACCACCATTTGCCAAGGTGAGGAAGGGGCAGAAAACGCCAGGCAAGGCACTTCGGCGGTCATTCTGACCTCGGCGGGCGGCGGTCGCCGCCCGCCATGCGGTTACCGCAGAATGACCGCGGCAGCCATTCCAACTTTCCCGCTGGGCCGGCGGGCGACCGCCAAAAGGCCGCCCGCCGGCCCAGCGGGAAAGCCCCTGCAACGAGGAAGCCGGCATAGTTGCAGGGGTGCGACGGGTGCAGTGGCACCCGTCGCGATTTTCACTGTCTGCAAAGCAGACAGTGAAAATCTGTATGGGGCCCTGTTAGGGGGCCCCTGCACTGCCCATGCCAGTGGCATGGGCAGTGCAGGGGCCCCCAGGGGCCCAACGACACCCGTTCCCGCCATCCTGGTTCTGGCGGTGACAACCGCCAGAAACAGGCTGGCGGGAAGGGGGTCGGAATCCCCATGGCGGCGCTGCAAGCAGTGCCGCCATGGCGGATTCCCTGGGCCAGGGAAAAACCGGCGGGAAACCGCCGATTCCCCTTTTCTGACCGCGGCTTTACCGCCGCAGTCAGAATAGCCCAGGAAGCACCGCCAGCCTGTTGGCGGTGCTTCCGCTGCCCTCCGCCCTGGCGGTCATGGACCGCCAGGGTCGGAATGACCCCCTTCATCTGTCGGAGGCCGCAGGTGAGTGCCTGGTGGCTACCAGCAAAACTGCCAGCCCTGCCACCTGCACCGCGGCCAGCACTGCCGGCAGCCCCGCCGCAAGCCCCGCTGCAAGCACTGCCTCCTGCACCGCCGCTAGCACCATGACTTTCAGCAGCAGCAACACCAGTGGGCAGCCGTCCGAGGCTGCAAGAGAAGGGGTGGAGCCACCCTCCACCACTGGCAGCACTGGCACCTTCACCACGGGCAGCACCGCCATATGCACCGCCGCCAGCACTGCCGCAAGCACCGCCACCTGCACCGCTGACAGTAGGACCACTACCAGCAGCAGCAGCCTCAGTGGCCGGCCAACCCAGGCTTCAGGAGAAGGGCTGGAGCCTCCCTACACCCCTGGTAGCACCCCCACCAGCACCGGCACTACCACCAGTTTGCAGCCATTGTCACCGCCGGATGAAGTCTAGCCCTGCCTCCATGGACTATCATGCGACCTTGTCCCTGCAAATCTAGTGCCTCAGACACCCAGGTGAGGGACTGTGAACTGCCACACCCAAAGTGTTGCATCATTGGGCACAAAGCCCCCTCCAGAACCAGTGGAGATATGCATCCACTCACCCAATCCTTGGCAGGATGAAGCACACTGGGCACAATGCCCCCTCCAGAACCAGTGGAGATATGCATCCACTCACCCAATCCTTGGCAGGATGAAGCACACTGGGCACAAGGTCCCTTCCAGAACCAGTGGAGAAAGGCATCCACTCACCCAATCCTTGGCAGGATGAAGCACACTGGGCACAAGGCCCCATCCAGAACCAGTGGAGAAAGGCATCCACTCACCCAATCCTTGGCAGGATGAAGCACACTGGGCACAAGGCCCCCTCCAGAACCAGGGGAGAAAGGCATCCACTCACCCAATCCTCAACAGGATGAAGCACACTGGGCACAAGGCCCCCTCCAGAACCAGTGGAGAAAGGCATCCACTCACCCAATCCTTGGCAGGATGAAGCACACAAGGCCCCCTCCAGAACCAGTGGAGATATACATCCACTCACCCAATCCTCCACATGATGAAGCACACTGGGCACAAGCCCCCCCCCCCAAGAACCAGTTTAGAAGGCATTAGTCTCACTAGAGAGACTGTGGCTTAGCACTCCCCAGGACCAAGCATTGGGCAAACCACCCACTTGAGAGACTTGAGAGACTGTGGCTTTGCACTCCCCAGGACCAAGCAGTGGGCAAACCACCCACTAGAGACACTTGTGATACTGTGGCTTTGAACTTCCCAAGACCAAGCAGTGGGCAAACCACCCACTTGAGATACTTGAGAGACTGTGGCTTTGCACTACCCAGGACCAAGCAGTGGGCAAACCACCCACTAGAGTGACTTGAAAGACTGTGGCTTTGCCCCCCCCAGGACATCGCTGTGGGCATGGAGCCCCCTCGAGGAGCAGTGGCGTTCTTCCATCTTCCGGCTGAGGTGCCCCCCGTCCCTGTCCCCCTGAGGTGCCTGTGTGTTTATGACCTGAT
Organism: Pleurodeles waltl; assembly: GCF_031143425.1. Lineage (NCBI taxonomy): Eukaryota > Metazoa > Chordata > Amphibia > Caudata > Salamandridae > Pleurodeles > Pleurodeles waltl. The sequence goes on from NC_090438.1 coordinate 804,508,953, forward strand.
GCCCCTGCAGTGTTCTCTCCGTATTGAGGCAGAAGTCAAGTGTGGGCTTGGCCCATGAATTTGTGGCCCAGTGGCCCACAGACATTTTGCATGGACAATGTACAGCCTTGTGTACATATTGTGTATTTTTGTAAATACTTTTCCTCAAATTGTTACGTATATCTGCTTATTTCTAAAATATCAATGATTTAACTTAATTCCTTTTGCCCTTGCGTACTTCCAAGGGGTTACGGGGTGTAAATGTAATGTTGATGCATGTGTTTGTGTGTGTAGTGTTGTGGGTGAGGGTGGGGGTGTTGCGTGTTGCGTGTGTGTTTCACTCTTTTTCCTCCCCACTCCCCTATGTGCTAGGTACAGCACTCATCGTGGTCGTCGCCACCGCCTTTCGTATTCCTGGTAGATGAGGAGGTAGACCAGCATGGGGAGGACCTGTAGCTCGGGCTCCATGGCGTCCTGGTTCTTCGTTGAGTGTCGAGAAGTGAGTGGTTTCCCTTCCAAGTCCTGTTTCTGCCGTGCTTTTGATGGTGTTGGTACTGCCCCAGAAAAGCTGGCGGATAGGCGGGTTGTGATGTGGTGGGCGGTACATTGTCCTCCGCCTGTCTGTTGGCGGTGACCGCCGCAGTATTTGTTGCTACCGCCATGGCGGTCGGAGTTTTAAAGTGGCTGTCTGTGTTGGCGGTTTCCGCCGTGGTCGTGATCCCATTTTTTTTTACCACTGGCCTGTTGGCGGTATTACCACCACTTTAACAGTGACCGCCAGGGTTGTAATGAGGACCAATGTGTATTTGTATATCACACGCGCACTCCTAGGAGCATTTTGGCAGCCATTAGCATATTTTTATTGACAGCCAACTCAATGGTACTCATTTTATTAACTTCAGAAGGATAAAATTCTGAATCAACCTGCCTGCTTTCAAATTTGTGATGATGAGGTCAAACACAGATTTGTGGATCAGATACCTTTGCTTATTGAGCTACATGACGAACAAGTATATAACCAGGAGATAAATGAATTCTCCTTCAAGCATCAAATATTTTTATGCCAAAAACAGAATAAAACCTAGATCGCCAGATTACAAAAGCATCAACTTTTCATGTAAGTAATAATCACCACTGTATGACCCAGTCATTAACAGAGAATCCCTAATTCACATCATTGACAGATACATCATAATAAGTACCTTGCAGTAACTAATGTATTAGTACAAAAAGGCCTAAGGGAAAGCATAATTACCTTCAGAAGACACATACACTCTGCAAAAAAAGATATTTTGGCAAAGAAAAATATGATTTTCTGGCAGCTCTTCTACCAGAGAACCCTTTCTCTTACATACCAAAGGGTATGTCTCTGATAGGCAAGAGAAAGAATTCTGGGCCTTAATTGACAAATGCAGATGAACAATCAAAAACTGTCAGGTCATCCGTCTTCCACCATAAAATAATGTCTCTCATATTTACAGTTTGACATCACACTGGACAACCTTCCGCTGTCCATCACCTCCTCCACCTACCACACCATTTGTTGACAGTTTTTAAGAGGAGAATTGATAGAAAGTTTTGGCTTTCCATTTTTACTGGCTGTTGTCCTCCTTAGTGAGGGTGATGTTGGGATGCAGAGTGCTTGTGCTTATAAAAGGTGGTGGGATGGATGAAAGAAAAAGAACGTTAGTGCTCTAGAAATGGCAAGGAATGCACAGGACAGTGTCAGTCCTTGTTCTTAAAGAGGCAGTACCTCCCCATGACACTTTGTGCTGGACAGCATGTGAAGAACACATGTTCTCCAGGATATGGCCCATTCGGTCCACCTTCTGGACCAAATCCTGGAGCACACCAAATACTGCAATTTGCCCAGCACATAGGTTCCTTATGACTTGCAGTGTCTCCTTGGAAACAAGGAGTGATTGCATGGAGGTAGGGCAAAAGGTGCTTGAAGCGATGGAGACCCCAGACCTATGTCTCCTGACTGACAGCCGTCTCTTTCTGCAGTTGATATCACAATGAAAGTGGGGATGGTGGTGGTGGTAGCTTTCAAAGAAGATAGCACATCCTTTGCTTACAACAAAAGGGGCTTGCCAGGTCAGACGAGACATCATCCAGCTCGCTGTTGGACTCTCACCCTGATCTGTCTTTCATGCCTAGGTCGATGCCGGGTCATTGAGCACCACATCTTGTCATTCTGCTGAGTGTGCCTTGCCAGCTGATTCAATCATGATAGCCACCTCCACTGGCAAAGGTCCTCATAGTGTTATCTGACATGGATGTTGCAGCAGTAGTAGATTCCTTTGACACACACATTTGGTTATGGCCCACCAAATCTTTTTCTTTGCGTATTAAGGGGGTCATTCCGACCCCGGCGGTCAAGGACCGCGGGGGCCGGGGTCGGCGGGAGCACCGCCAACAGGCTGGCGGTGCTCCGCAGGGCATTCTGACCGCGGCGGTATGGCCGCGGTCAGAACAGGAAAACCGGCGGTGTCGCGCCGGTTTTCCCGCTGCCCTGAGGAATCCCCCATGGCGGCGCAGCTTGCTGCGCCGCCATGGGGGATTCCGACCCCCTCACCGCCATCCTGTTCCTGGCGGTTCCGACAGCTAGGAACAGGATGGCGGTGAGGGGTGTCGTGGGGCCCCTGGGGGCCCCTGCAGTGCCCATGCCAATGGCATGGGCACTGCAGGGGCCCCCGTAAGAGGGCCCCACTTTGAATTTCAGTGTCTGCTTAGCAGACACTGAAATTCGCGACGGGTGCTACTGCACCCGTCGCACCCTTCCCACTCCGCCGGCTCCATTCGGAGCCGGCTTCCTCGTGGGAAGGGGTTTCCCGCTGGGCTGGCTGGCGGCCTTCTGGCGGTCGCCCGCCAGCCCAGCGGGAAAGCCAGAATGGCCTCCGCGGTCTTTCGACCGCGGAGCGGCCATATGGCGGTTCCCGCCAGGCGGGCGGCGACCGCCGCCCGCTGGCCTCAGAATGAGGCCCTAAGTGTCTAGCAGGCAGTCTACCCTCACACAAGGTTGGCAGACATCATAATCTAATCCACCCTGGCAAATGGGTGCTTACCAAATGTATACATGTCCACTTGCTTGTCGGATATCTCTTTGCCTTCAAAGGAGCTGCTGCCATGGTGGCTCCTACTGAAGACACCTTAAGGTTGTTGTGCAGTCACCACGTTTTATGCTACCGCTCAGGAATTTTCTACGCTCAGTATCCTGCAAGACTGTCACGTAAATCCTTTCAATTTGAAGTCAGAGAATGAAACAAAAACACCAAGCTCACTCGGTAGACGGGCTCACTGTGCCACTGGATTCAAGCTAGCCTGGCTGATGAGGGGTGAAACCCCGAAACCGGTCCCAGGATGCTTGTTTCCGGTCCAGGGAGAACCTGGCCTGGCAGTTCGGGCTGGACTGTTCCCATGAGGAACAGGGTCAAGACTGATTTGCATATGGCTGGGTTCAAACTGGGGTGGCATGGTGAGCAAAATAATGGATGGATTAAACCCAGATCTGTGACTGGGGGTGAATGTTTGATTGGTTCCGCATTCCGTCCATCCAGTTACGCTCTCCCACAGCGTTTATATTTTGCTTTGCTTTTGCCGCCCTAAGTGCGCCGGGTATGCCCAGACGTGGGTCCCGGGCTCACTGTGCCACTGGATTCAAGCTAGCCTGGCTGATGAGGGGTGAAACCCCGAAACCGGTCCCAGGATGCTTGTTTCCGGTCCAGGGAGAACCTGGCCTGGCAGTTCGGGCTGGACTGTTCCCATGAGGAACAGGGTCAAGACTGATTTGCATATGGCTGGGTTCAAACTGGGGTGGCATGGTGAGCAAAATAATGGATGGATTAAACCCAGATCTGTGACTGGGGGTGAATGTTTGATTGGTTCCGCATTCCGTCCATCCAGTTACGCTCTCCCACAGCGTTTATATTTTGCTTTGCTTTTGCCGCCCTAAGTGCGCCGAGTATGCCCAGACGTGGGTCCCGGGCTCACTGTGCCACTGGATTCAAGCTAGCCTGGCTGATGAGGGGTGAAACCCCGAAACCGGTCCCAGGATGCTTGTTTCCGGTCCAGGGAGAACCTGGCCTGGCAGTTCGGGCTGGACTGTTCCCATGAGGAACAGGGTCAAGACTGATTTGCATATGGCTGGGTTCAAACTGGGGTGGCATGGTGAGCAAAATAATGGATGGATTAAACCCAGATCTGTGACTGGGGGTGAATGTTTGATTGGTTCCGCATTCCGTCCATCCAGTTACGCTCTCCCACAGCGTTTATATTTTGCTTTGCTTTTGCCGCCCTAAGTGCGCCGGGTATGCCCAGACGTGGGTCCCGGGCTCACTGTGCCACTGGATTCAAGCTAGCCTGGCTGATGAGGGGTGAAACCCCGAAACCGGTCCCAGGATGCTTGTTTCCGGTCCAGGGAGAACCTGGCCTGGCAGTTCGGGCTGGACTGTTCCCATGAGGAACAGGGTCAAGACTGATTTGCATATGGCTGGGTTCAAACTGGGGTGGCATGGTGAGCAAAATAATGGATGGATTAAACCCAGATCTGTGACTGGGGGTGAATGTTTGATTGGTTCCGCATTCCGTCCATCCAGTTACGCTCTCCCACAGCGTTTATATTTTGCTTTGCTTTTGCCGCCCTAAGTGCGCCGGGTATGCCCAGACGTGGGTCCCGGGCTCACTGTGCCACTGGATTCAAGCTAGCCTGGCTGATGAGGGGTGAAACCCCGAAACTGGTCCCAGGATGCTTGTTTCCGGTCCAGGGAGAACCTGGCCTGGCAGTTCGGGCTGGACTGTTCCCATGAGGAACAGGGTCAAGACTGATTTGCATATGGCTGGGTTCAAACTGGGGTGGCATGGTGAGCAAAATAATGGATGGATTAAACCCAGATCTGTGACTGGGGGTGAATGTTTGATTGGTTCTGCATTCCGTCCATCCAGTTACGCTCTCCCACAGCGTTTATATTTTGCTTTGCTTTTGCCGCCCTAAGTGCGCCGGGTATGCCCAGACGTGGGTCCCGGGCTCACTGTGCCACTGGATTCAAGCTAGCCTGGCTGATGAGGGGTGAAACCCCGAAACCGGTCCCAGGATGCTTGTTTCCGGTCCAGGGAGAACCTGGCCTGGCAGTTCGGGCTGGACTGTTCCCATGAGGAACAGGGTCAAGACTGATTTGCATATGGCTGGGTTCAAACTGGGGTGGCATGGTGAGCAAAATAATGGATGGATTAAACCCAGATCTGTGACTGGGGGTGAATGTTTGATTGGTTCCGCATTCCGTCCATCCAGTTACGCTCTCCCTCAGCGTTTATATTTTGCTTCACTCGGTAGACGAAGCCTGACATTTAACACTAACATTTTTGATGCACAGCAAATGTGACAAGGTAAAAATAAGATTTGAGGGCATGCTTACAGAAAAGGCCACTTGTGGAAGACTACAAGGAGTTGCTGTGAAAAGGTTTTGCTCCTTGGGAGGGATGAACTCACCATGCACAGCCCAGAATAAATAAAGCCAGCAAATAGAAAGCCAGTAAAAGTGAGTTACAAACCAAAAAGACAGTGGTAAGCATTCTTTGGGAAGCTTTCTTAATGTCGCCAAGATGTCTTTAGCAAACTGTGCCTCGTAGGCTTCACCCTCAAAATGCATTAGGGTACTTAGAACACCACAAACCATGAATAGACAACTAAAAAAATAACACATTATTCATATTACTAGGCCCATGAACTCGAAGGCCTAAATTTAATGAAATAATGGTCTGTCTACTGAACTGTTTGTCTGCTGAGCCATGTACCTGAAAGTACATGCCAGTAGAACCTTTGCCATGATTTACAGCTCTTCTGGGGCAGAACTGGTTGCCTACTCAATGTATCCCTCAGCCATGATCTCTTCCCAGCAAAAGAATTTGGAAGCAGCAAGGGAGGAGGGGTTTTCTGCTCAGTGGTAGTAAGGCAAGTGAAGTTTTAAAGAGTGGGTTTGAGTACACCAACATGAACGAATTCCAGTGGTGATAGTTACATGATAGACAGCAAACTTCCATCACTCAAGCAATAAGTTCAGTAATGATGGTGCTCGCCAACTGGGGGGGATTATATTATTATGGTGCACACAACTGGCATATGTCAAGTTTCATTGTCAGAAACACACAATTGTGTTTCACAATCTTCACAGGAGCAGAATGATGCTTATATCTCAATGGCACCCCCAGAACTCTCCAATCTCCAACTATATGCATGCAGAGATTAAGAGTGCTCCAAGGGGGGAAGGGGATTAGGAGAAACAAGAAGAGACTGCTCTTGCCTAGATCTTTGGGTTTAGCTTAATTATCAACTCTGCCTTCTGTTCTCTGGCTCTTATTATATAGGTGTAATTTTGTTTAGAACTGTTACACAAAAAACACTGTCATTAATTCCTTTTACACGATGCTGCTTGCTTGTAGTTAACTAAACAATTCTTACATATCCTTAACTAGTTTTTCATCCCCCCAGGGAATGACTTTAGCTTCTCTTCTCATACAAATTAAAAAGTGTTAAATGAATGTTCTATTTCAGTATTGTCTCTTTCAATATTGTACTTTATGAGTAGCTTCTGTTTCTATTCAGTTATCATGTTTGATTTGTTTTACAGTATTTATTCTTAGACAGAACAGTCTGAGTTTTTCAGTGTTGATACTAATTGATTAACAGTGTTCTAATATCTTTATTCCCTTGCAGGGATACTTGTGTGACTGGACACCACAGGAAATATCTTCTATTCTACTCCACCTTCGAAGAGTATTAGGAAATCTGGTAAGTAGTGGCTTTTCTCTACCTTTTATCTCAGTGTTGTTAATTACAGGGAAACACTTTGAAAGTTTCCAACGAGTAGTTCACTTCAGAAGAACTAGTGAGAGAAAAGAGTACTTTCTCATGAACTTGACATAAAAAATCGGGAAATGTCTTCAAAAATCATCTCAAAGGGAGCAGACACTCAAACGGGACACTGCTCTATACTCCCAATAATGCTACATGCAGTGCCACTAATTCTAGCTTCTAAACTAAGAAGAAAACCGTGCATGCATTGGCAAGAGACGCTTTATGAGGAAAATCTTCAGTTAAAGTGCACCGCTCACTTCATAGCATGCACATACCAAAACTCCTCACAACAAAACATTGTGATGATTCTAAAAGAAAGTCAACAACTAGAACGAGTAAGTTCAGTATTCAGTGGCTGCTATCTTGAGAACCTTTCCATGCAAAATCTACCTCCAGCTAGGTGATTCAAGTTTTCTGGTTAATGGGTGATGCCTCTTTAGGCTTCCATATCATATAGAACATGTCATATGGGGAACTTGTTTTGTGTTCTTCCTGCAAGTCCTGACGTGCATCATCATGTTTGACAGTTTTACCTGCAATGATGCTGTGAATATACTGCAATTAAACAATTTGGAACACATTGACCCCAAATATGAGTCTGGCAGTCCTAGGACCACCAGACTTGCAGTGGCGCTTGGACCACCGCAGCTGTGGTGGTCCGACCATCACATTACGAGGTTGGCGGGCAGGCCCACCAACCTACCACTGTTCCTGCTAGGATCCTAAGTCCCAGTGGGCTGACAGCGGGGCTGGTTGTAATCAGCCAGGGCGGCTCTGAACTCAGTGCCGCCATGCTGATTTCAGCATTGTTCTCCACCAGCTTTTATACGGCAGTTCACTGCAGTGAAATGGCTGGTGGAGAACAAGTAGAGAGGGTCACAGCCCCTGCACTGCCCATGCCCAGCAAGGCCCCTCTGCCCAGCACCCTTGAAATGCACACAGTCAACTGTGCAAACAGTGCGCATTTCAAGGGTGCTGGTGCCCCCTGCGTGCAGCAGCATTACCACTGACTCTATTATGAGCCTGCGGCAAAGCTGCTACACCTTTCCCACTGGGCTGACTGGCAGAAACCTTAGTTTCCGCTAGTCATCCCAAAGTGAAAATGGTATTGGGGCCAGCAGGGAGGTCGCTAGCACCGCAGTGACTTCACTGTCAGGAGTTTGGTGGACCGATGTTTCTGTCTGCCAAACTCAGAACCAGCCCCATGATAGGTGCACCATGACAGATGACGGACCAGTACACAACTGACAGTGGATGACAACTTCAATGACAAATAAAAAGACTATAGAAAAAGTACTCTGCCATTGATGTCTCTCACCCACTAGCATTCTATTACACTGTCCCACATAGTGTGTTCATCAAAAAAAGCAAAGAACAGCTTATAAAGCGTTGTGTGGTCTAGCCCATGAAGCTCCGTTAGGTTTATAATTAAAAAATAAATAGTACAATAATATGAAATAGATGTCATATTTCAATATATAACATATTTAACTTAAAATATGTTTTAAAGAAAAAAGGAATAAAAAGGAATATTAGTAAAGGAAACCTAAAACATGATAAAACTATCACTTACTTAAATGTACTATAAAAATATTTTATTCATTAATGAATAATGTTAAGTTTTTAAGGCCACATTAAATCTTTTGACACAATTTTCCGAATAAAATATATATGCTTTTTTGCTAACTTACTTAGTTATAATAATATAAAGCTATTTATACATATCTTTGTGTGATCTGCACATCATCAATACACTTATCAAAATGTATTTTCTGTAACAGATATATGCAGCACCTTAATGAATACCAAGAAGAAGACTACGTTGGATATGTAGTCACTGTGTCTACAGTTTGTGCACCAATCAAGATAGAGACAATATTCGGAAATACAGATTAGACTACAAAAGAATATTAGCCTTGGAAAACATCTTGAAAATGGAACATATTTCTGTTGTTAATATTTCAAATTCAGCCTCACCACATGTTAAAATGAAGTCAGTGTTACACTTTTGTTCAACTGCAAAATACTAGAGCAGATGTGAAGGACATATCACAAGCAACATTTTCTGCTGTTCTTACCTAGCTCCTGGAAGTGATGCTTGTGCATTTGCAAGAATCTGTCTATTTCCCTGTTGATGCAACAACAATTAACAACATTAAGGCAGAGTTCTGTGCCTAACGAGGAATTCTACATGTTATGATCCGACTGAATGTAGCAATGTAGCCTTGATCCCACCTCATTACTGGGAGCTGGTGTACCACAACTAAAAGCACTTTGACTTAATCATTGTGCAGGTGGGATGTTCTGCAGACCTCTTCATTATTTCATTTACATTTTCAAATGCATCCTACAGCTTCCTCTCAACTATAGGTCCTGTCTCACCAGTTTGGGAAGGGCCTGGAGACATCTGAGGTGTAGCCACATACCTCCTTGCCTTGCCCACAATGATGTGGTTTGCCCTGAGAAACAAGACACAGCAGAAGTGGCCACAGTGCAGACGGTTGTGGAATTGGAACAGGGGACTCCATTGACCCAATGGTAGTGACTGGGGTTGAAGACAGGACTCAGGCAGTAGAGTTAATACCCCCTGAGAGAGTGATTGGAATCTGGTCAATCAAGCATGATGGTCCTGATGTTTAATCTCCACTGTCTAATGCAACACAAGGGGTAATGTTGTCACTGAATGATTTTGATGTTCCATTTGTAGGTGGTATGGCAAGTAGTGTGAACTGGGTACCCTGTTATTTAGAATATGCCCCTACTACCGAAAATTAATATTGTAGGACAAACATTATTTTGTGATTTCATTGTTATAAATTACATTGCCTTTTGACATCTATAAACATTATAGTCATTTAAAAATGTTTTTTTAGTTTTTAAGTGCTTAATGTTTAGCAAATGAGTATGAAGTTTCATTTAATAGACAGCTTTATTGAAAAAAATAGTATCTATTTTTTGTTAGCCGTAAAAGATTAAGGGTCAGATGTGCTAAGCATTTTAACTGTTAAAAACGCACTAATTCTGCATTTGCGACTATTAACGTGTTTTTCCTATGTAATAAATGAATCCCATTTTAGGAGTAAGAACAGTGTTTCTGACACCTATAAAGTGGTTCTGAATGGATACTAATTAGATATCTGGAAGAGGTGGGCTGTATGCTACTGAATTGGTATCTTACATATCAATGCTTTACAGGCCAAAAAAATCGCCAAGGATTGAAAATTTACAGACCCTTTAAAAGAGGTGGTAGTGCATTTGCAGAAGGGAAAGTGCCTGTTGGGGACCTCTTCCCCTTTGTAAATGCAAACAGAAAAAGTTTGATTTTAGATTCCCAAACATTCTTTACATTCAGTGGAACAATGCTAACTGTCAAACAAACTTAAAAAATCTTTGTTTTCAATGTGAACGTGAGTCCTTTAAAGAAGATAATTACCATTAGAAAAAGTTTACTTCATTCAAAATCAGATTGGGTTACAACTTGCAACCTATCTAGCGAACATTAATTAGGTAAGTAGAATTGTGACTCACTGTAATTCTGTGATTTTTGCAAACTGACCTAATGGTACATAGGTCGATTCATAAAAAATGTACTGATCACAAAAGTGCGGGTAGTAAACTGCAGCCAGTGTTTTGTGACCAGTACATAGTATGTCTGAACCTCATATACATCTATTGATGTTGAGGAATGTGTTTCTGAATTAAAAGCTGAATTGTGATCCATCTACCATATGATTTGTGTACTACTTTATTATGCACGTTATTTACCTGAGGATAGTACATCTGCCTCATTTGTAATGGAGTAAACTACAAAACAATCTCTAGATTAGATTAACTATTTAACATTTAATACAATTTAAGGCATTGTGGTGCTGCTGATGTCTTGGCTGAATGCATCTTTTACGTGGATGTGGAAATCACAGTTATTAATATGACTGTTTTTTTTAGCATGTTAATGCTAAATTGTGTTTGTTGTTATAGGTCATGTGAAGATTTTTAGACAAACACTAATTGTAAAAATGTTAATTGATAGGCATAGACTAGTATGGTACAGGGCCTGACTTCATTATAAGTTATACCTTAATTGTTCTTTATGTGGATGAGACAATGATAGGTTGGTATTGCATATGATAAAATAATGTTTTAATTATTCAAAATATTGGACCTACTTATGTGTAAAATAGTAAATGATCAAATATTATATAAAACGTTTATATTTATATGTGTATATATATATATATATATATATATATATATATATATATACATATTCACTAAAAAAAAGTTACAGTGCCCTAACTATAAGTCAAACCTCCGCCATTCACAGGTTTTTCTTCAATCATTTGACTGCTAATGTTAAGGACATTAGAGAAGTTCTCATGATTACTGTAATATCTGGGGTAATTAGCAGTGCATGGGAAGGGGAGAGTTATAGTTACCTTACAGCACGAGTTATGGTTATTTGAAAAAACTCTAACTATAACTGCTGAGTTTCTATGGTTTTGTATAAGTAAATTCAGATCCTAATTATAATGTCCCTGTCACCTTCTTCCAACGGGCGAGAGCTGTCAAAGTGCTCTCGACCGATGGAAACAGAGATTTAATCTCTTTCCCTGCCCAAACTATCGCTCTTGCACACAGGGAGCTGCAAGTTTTGCAGCTCCCTGTGTGCAAGAGTAGTGCAGGCTCCCACAGAAGGCGGGGAGCCTGCTGGGACCACGGGGCCTTGAAGCTCCCCTTGTGGTCCACATTGCACGCCGGGTGGCTCAGAGGCACCCAGAACACATGGCTGGGCAAAAGGGATATGGTCCCTAAGGTCGAGATCAGCTGGGGGGTGCACGCACCCCCTCCTCCATTTAATGACTGTCAGGCCCTAGGGAATGGAGCCCCTGAGGCTGAGATCGGCCTGGGGAGGGGGGTCTTGTGAGCCCCTCCTCCATTAATGAAGTCTGGGCCATTGGGGTGCAGTCCCTGAGGCTGAGGTCATCCCAAGGAGGGGAGCTGTGTGGCCCCCCATTTCCCATGGAATTGTAGTTGGCTCTGAGGAATGTGGTCCATGAGGCCAAAATTGGCCTAGGGAGGGGGGGGCAATGGCTCCCCCTCCTGGACTCTAGCAATGTACCCAGTGAGGCAGTATTTAGTACTTAAACAGTAGAAATTACTCCAGTTGGATTGACATTTTGTGCAAAACAGCGGACTCTTGTTGGATAAACAAGTAGGTGAGTTTCCATTCTGGCCATGATGCTCATTTCCCAGAAATTAAACCTCAACAGTACGCACTTACAAATATAACTGTAGGAGGTGCCCCAGTTGAAGCCCCACTTCTGGAAAGGACAAATGATCCTAACTCCTGGGTTTGGCGGAGGCAAAGCAAGTGTGTTATGTATTCCATATTTAAAAACAATCTGAAATCATTTGTGGATGTGAATGCATCTTTCATTCATTGGAGTGCAATCAGACACTCTCACACCCACATACACCCTCTCACACCCACTCTCATACCCAGACAGACACTCTCACAGCTACTCTCACATCCTGAGACACCCTTTCTCACCTATTCACATAACCAGAGAGACAGGCCCTGCGGCCACTTTCTCTGCGCATAGCCAAAGGCTGTGCATTGCGATGGTTGAATTAAAGTATAGTAATGAAAATTACTTTACGTAAAAAAAAATACATGTAAATTCATTGAAAAAAACTAAAGTTATAGGGACATTATAGTTAGGAAATAGAATTGAAAAAAACTCAGAAATTCACTTGCAAAACAAAAGGTTACATGAACGTTATAGTTAGGTTCTGAATTTACTAGCACAGAACAAAAGGGAACTCAGCAGTTTCAGTTAGAGTTATTTCAAGCAGCTATAACTCATGGCCTAAGGTAACTATAATTTGTGACCCCATTGCAGATTCACAACAATTTTTTTTTTTAACAAATTCTTTTTTGCCCTAGTTGGGGGGGGTCCCTCAGGGACAACAGCACCAGAGTTAAGGGGTCAGGGTGTCCCTACACTGGCCCCTTTTCTAATTTCTTGGTCTTTTTTTCAGGGACTCTACTGAAGCTGAGTCCCAAGATTGGGTGACAACACTTGCCATTTGAAGTGTTGGCAGCCAATCAGATCTCAGCACGAGATCGGGAGGCTTTGTGGAGCCTTTGCTTCCCTATTTATACAAATTAGAATTTTCTTTAATATCTCAAAAACAACTGAAAGGATTGACACCAAATAACCAAAAGGGTGCTTTCTGGATCATGAGCTACCTTCCTGCCACATTTGGTGTAAAACCTTCCAGTGGTTTGGGCTGTAGACCTGTTCAAACCCTATGGGAATGAACACAGGGAAAACCCATTTTGGGTTATATATATATATATATATATATATATATGTTTTTTTCTTTCTTTTTTTTAGGGGGGAATTAGCGTGGCTATTAGTTTTAGAAATCTTAGGTACTGTTCAATTTTGTAAATTCATTTTTTAGTGTGAAGTAAGGAAACCACCTCCTTTCAGTTACTACACTGATTACATTCCAGGATGTAAATGATATAGCCTATTGCATTACAGTTGCTCTAGTTTTACTTTTTAAGATTAAAAATATTTGATCAGCTCAAATCCATAAAAGAGGCTTGTTGGTTATAAGTTCATGGATAGAGCCTATTAGTGATATTTAAGTTTGTAGCAGATCTGTTGGTCCCCCCGATTACAGAGCGTATTGTCTTAACTACCCTTGGGAAAGACAAGCATCCATAATTATATATCTATACCTGCCTGTCAAATATCAGAGTGGGGGTTCCAGGAGGCACTGTCACTGCAGAACCTCAGAAGACAATGCAGCTCTCACGAGTAGCCACCATGTTCATTGTGGGCACTCATGACCTTTTTTATTAAGGGAAAAAATATTTGTCAATTTTCATGATAATACAATTACAAAACCCCAGGCACCTTTAAGTGTTGATCTGGCATGTGTGGGTAGCGGAGGATGAAGCATGACACTACTAGGTGTTTGATGCTTCCTCTTCTATAATTGGAAATGGACAGGTAAGGCCACAAGAGAGCAGGAACTAATTCTGATTGTTGGATTCCTTGGTGAGGGAACAGGAAGTAGGTTTCCCTATTTGGAGCAGTCATATTTGATTATGGGCCAGTTACCACCAATAGGGGGAGGCTGAACTGCCAACAGAGGAGACAAGGGCTGCCAGCAGACCTTACCCTGCCTTTGCAGTTGGTGGACATAATGAACAAAACGTTAAATACGGAGAATGGTCAGGCACCTCTCTCATGGACATCAGTGTCAGGGAAACAGTAGCCTATCCACAAAACTAAATAGGGCCTATGGTTGGTAAAATGTTTTGTTTGGGTTGAAAAAATAAAAATAAATTGGGCCTAAGCTCTGCATCCTGAAATGCAGGCCAAAGTGTTAGGGGGAAAACACATTTCTGAGTATTTCTTACAAGAAGTGTGGTGATTTCCTGACTCCCACAGTCTCGGAATGACCTCTGTCCCCCTGCGGCAGCATTCCAATACATTGCAACGTTATGACCTTTTAATGTTACAGTAGAAACCTCATCAGATTTTAGAACAAACTAATGTGACGTGGCAACATTTGTAGTGCTGGCATAGATAGCTTAATATATAAAAACTGTCAGACTGGGCAACAATGGTGTAATGTAGTGGTAATGGTGATAGTGGTGTGTACCTGGGCTCAGATTATGGAATTGCTTTGGTGGTGTACCATGCATTTGTACCTAATGTCTGTGCCCCTGGTCACTTCTGTTTTACAGAAGGATCTGCAGATGCTTGTGCAGCCATGTCTGTAATACACATTGGGCTATCACCCAAGCAGTGATATGGAGGCTTTTGTGTTGTCATCATATTACTGATATGAATACAGTGCCAGAGAGGCTCCAAGGATGTGTACCAACTGTATGCCAGTTAGGAAGTGGCACACCTTGCTCACTGTAAGACACTCAGTTACTATTTGGGTTAGGGACTACCCACCTCAAGGAATAAGCACCACCCTTCACAGGAAGAACTCTCAAAGTCACTAAATTGATCTGAGCTCAACCCCTTGGTAGCTATAGCAGAGAACAAACAGGCTTAACTTAGGACAATGTTTAAAGTATTTATGGAGTACTAAAACAGTAATAAGGTTAACATGCAAAAGAATAAAAGTTCCAAATTAGAATCATAGAGTCAAATTTGACAAATAAAATGACACAAAAATGATAAAAATCCAAGACGAGGAACTGGAGATATGAATTTGGTCAATGGTTGAGGTACTCCAGGACCTAGGTGCAATTGGAGGCAGACCATGAAAGGATGTGGGTCTGATACACCAACCAGGATCATCCTGGTCAAAGATTTTACTTTCTGACTTAGTCCTTCAAATTACAATCAACTACAGTTACAAAGATCATAAAGCTTTCCAGGATGTAAGGGAAGGTACTTAGAGACTCATCGGGTGGCTGAGGGAGGCCAACCGCAGGGCCAATTCCAGGTTCAGTTGCCACTGGTTAGCTGGGTGCTTCAAGGAAAAGGCCTCTTGTAGCTTGTTGTTTTCCTGTAGTGTGAACAGGATGCCAGCCGTATGACTCTTGAATTCAACTTTCTTGTCCGGGGTACTTTGAGGGCTCCTCTCAGGTCAATGTCAGCAAGTCCAGTTATTTTCTTATGTGCCACAGGTTTGCAGAAGTGTTCTCAAGTGGGCGCTTTGAGGTACCACATTTATGCCTCTCAATAGCTAGTGAGTGGGAATGACTCCTCGACTACCCTAACAAATGGGGCAAAAATTCCTGGGGCCAACCCTACCCACTTTAGGCATATTGAAGATGAGAAAAGTCTTTGGCCGCACTAAACCTGGGCTCTAAGGGCTGGCTGTGTTTGTTGGGGGGGGGGGCTGCACTGTGGTAATCCAATTGTCCTCCTCCATGTAATTCTAGAATCCAGTTTGTAACAGGTGCAGGGTCTGTACCTAAAATATACCCAGTCAGATGTTTGATAGGACAAAAGCAGAGCACTTCAGCAACCAATTAGAAGAACCACAAAAATTGTCTTAGTATCCTGTTCTCTCCCCTTTCAAGTTTTCCTTCAGGGTTATATGTAAACCATGAGAAAGACAGAAGGTAAGTAGGACAAAAGCTGAGCTGTTCAGCAACCACACAATGGACCCATAATATTTGTACTGGCATCCTGCTCTCTCCCTTTTCAACTTTACTGTTATATATGAACCTAGCACACCTGTAAAGCAGGCTTTGACACTAAAGCGGAAAATTGACACTGTAGTATCAAAAAGTATGGCTGCCGTCCCCACCCTGCATATTCAGAGCAGTCATCTCTTCCCATTCACATCAGTATATTTGTTACCTCTGGAAGGTATTTCACATCTTTTCACACCCATTCAAGTCTAATTAGTGCTAATTAGAGAACTAATGTAAAATAGCCTCCACTTACTTCAGAAGGCAAGAGGATAGTTGTCAAAAACGTTAATTTCCCTTAACATTTACTAAAAATATGGCTTCACCATTGAACAGGATTTTTAACAGCTATTAAAAGTAGTGTTTCAATTATTTTTCCAGATGCACCCATGCCTGAGATACAGTATTAATATTCTTTACCCTGGTTTTCTACACAGAACAGTGAGACCTGCCACAGTGAAACTAGTTTTGGGGTGTTAGCACTGTAAGGACATGTTAACATTAAATCTCCACATGCACTACTTTTAAATACCATGCACTCTGGTTTACAATGGCTGCATAGAGGTGATTTATAATATTTAAAATGGAGATCTCTACCTGTTGAAAAGGGTTTATTTTAAAAGGTCACAGTGCCTCTTTGGCACTGTTACAATCAGGCTTCTATGGTAGGCCGAAAGCCATGTCTGCACTGCCTCTGTAGTGGATTGCACAATCTGTGCTGCAATCCAGTAGTGTCATTTAACTTCCAGGCGCTCTGTACATTTTGTATCATATACCAGGGACCTATTGGAAAAGTTAAATTAACCAACTAGAAAT
Source organism: Pleurodeles waltl (assembly GCF_031143425.1). Classification (NCBI taxonomy): domain Eukaryota; kingdom Metazoa; phylum Chordata; class Amphibia; order Caudata; family Salamandridae; genus Pleurodeles; species Pleurodeles waltl. The sequence goes on from NC_090438.1 coordinate 804,525,785, forward strand.
ATGCCAAAGGTGGAACACAGGCACTTTAGTACTGGTTAGCAGGGTTAAAGTGCACGGAGCTCTAAACTCAGCAAAAATATACGGTCCAGCAAAAGGTGAAATATTTAGACTTGGGGGCCTATTTATGAACTGGTTTGCGTCGCTCTGGCACCACACAATGTGCAAAATCACTGAGCTGTCTTACTCTGCCATAGGAAGGTGTTCCATGGGTGTTGCGTGGGTGTTCTCAAGCAACTTCCATAGTTTTTGATGCATTTTCAAATGCACCAGAACTGGTAAATCTGGGAATGTGCCAAAAGATACACGTTCCCGGGATAGGCATAACAAGGAGAAATATCTTTATTTCTCCTTTTGACTGCCTCTTTTTATGTGTGCTGCATTATGCACCACAGATAGACATAGGAATATGCCTCTCAGGATTGTCTTTGGCAGAAAGGGGTGCCTTCCTGCACAACAACAATCCTACATGCAACACAGGCACCCTTGCACACTCTTGCACCACGGTGCAAGGGTGCCTGCGTTAGTGCTAGGCTGCCAAAAGGGCACAAATGCAGAGGAAATACAGCACATTCCTGCCCTTTTCCTGTAATGCAATGCAGCGCAGCAAGGTGACTTGCTGCGCTGCCTGATTTTTTCATAAATAGGCCCCTTGGTGTTAACATGTGGTGCAGATGGTAAATGATCTTCAGATATGAGTAATAAATAGCACTGAATTTTTATTTTCTGGGACCCGAAAGTTTTATGTCATCTGCATTTGAATTTGTAGTTAGTTAATTGTATTTTGATCAATGTTAAATAGGAATGTGCACCATATCATGCATAATCCGTGGGTGCTTGTGATATGTAATCAAATAAAGATTTGCACTTTTGTAAGATGAAAAGAATGGCTATGTAAAAATGTATTCCACCTCAACTAAAAAAAGTGTTAACAAAGTAAAACAGAACCTTATTAAATACATAGAATTACAGGAAAATAGTTCTGAAATCACTACACAAAGGGCCTCATTACGAGTGTGGCGGTCAGGACCGCCGCAGTTGCGGCGGGCAAACTGCCATATTAAAACCCTGATGGTCAGACCACCAGGGAACTGCCAGCTTTGCCAGGATCTATGATCCCGGCGTGGCGGTGATCGTAATCCACCAAGGCAGTGCTGCATGCAGCGCTGCCCTGCAGATTACGACCTTATTCTCTGCCAGCCTTTTCATGCCAGTTACACCACCATGAAATGGCTTGTGGAGAACAGGTGCAGGGGGCCACAGGGGGCCCCTGCACTGCCCTTGCACTTGGCATGGGCAGTGCAGGGGCCCCCATGCCCAGCACCCCTGCAATATTTACTGTCTGCTTTGCTTTGTGACAGTGAACATTGCATGGGTGCTGGTGCCCCCTGCGGGCTACAGCATTATCGTAGGCCGGACATAATGCTGTAGCTTGTTTCCCGCTCGGCCGGCGGACAAAAAAATCAAGTTTCCGCCCGCTGACCTGGCAAGAAACTCGTAATAACTCATACGGGGAAGTCACAATGAATGCGGCGGCCACTCTGTCGGGAGTTAGGTGGATGGGCTTACCCGCCCGCCAAACTCAAAATGAGGCCCAAAGTCACAATACATTCCACTTTCCATTTTAGAAGCAACTGAAGTGCCTCTTACACATCTTGCACAACAAATACTATTTAGAAATGTATAAAACCACAAAAATCTGAAGTGACAAACAACAAAAAATTATGTATTTGTAAATAAACCGGGATGTGTATAACAATATAGACAAAATACAGCTAGCTTGTTGTACTTACCCAAACAATGAAGGGTCCAACAGCACAGTGAAGGTTTAGAAGTATTGTTGGGGACTTACAGCGAAATTAGAGTTTGCAGTTCAAAATGTGTAGACTGTGAAAATAAATATCAGTAGAATAATTGCAAGATAATAGTCAAACAACGCTTAAAAATACATACAATCAGGGCCTCCAGAAAAGTATGATTGCCTATTTAAGAAGGGAATTACATTTTCACAAACCATTTGTGGCTGTGTCCTTATCAGCTGGCCACAGTCGAGGTAAAACATCCTGAGGCCAAAGGTAATACACTCCAGGGGCACTGCTTAGACAAATTAACTTTCTCACAGACTTCTGTGACAGGGGTCAAATCAAATGATGCTTTTGCAACGGCAATTAACATAGCAAGAAATAGCAACTAGGACAGCTGAAGACGGTGGTAACAGTGTTGGGATTGGTGTTTATTAGTGATTAGTGTATGCTATAAATGGCAAAAAGCTCCCACTGGCATATATTATAAGGATATTGCTAATCACCAAGGAGTTACCTAACTTCATAGAAGACTGAGACCGAAGGCTAAGTTCCTTATACATTCATGGAACTTCAAGATGACTTGCAATATCCTTTTTATAAACGGCAGAGGGTTTATATTTCCTTATTATTCATGGTCGTACCATCACCCTTCTTACAAACCACTTACATTTTTGGTATGTTGCTCATAGTATGGTTGCAGGCATCTAGAAGAAAGGTGTGCCTATAGTGTAAAATGTAAAAATACCATAAACAATCATTTGTTGCAAAAAGATAATAGAACTAGAAAGTTGAATTTAAGTCAGATTAAAGAAATTCTATAGCTCAGAATGTGTTGAAACATATGGAGGGACTATCTTCCCATTAATGACTTGTAGCTGGCAAAAATAAAAGTGTTGCCATTAATATATTCCTTCTGCTAATCACTGTAATTTAAAAAAATAGGTCACGAGAATGAAAAGCAAGTTTGCAAATTTAGGCCCACATTCATACAAAAATGACTGAGCATGACGTTGCACCAAAATTGGCAGCACCGTGCGCCGTCATTTTCACAATGCAGGGATGCGCTGTGTTTAATTGAATATGGCGCACTCCTGTGTTGTCCCCTGCGCAGGGGCTACATTTAGCTACCAACGCAGACATCTTTGCACCATCATGCAAGGATGTCTGTGTTGAGGGGTGTGATTGTTAATGTGCGGGAAGGTGTCCCTTCTTGCACATAAACAATCACTAATGGCGATTTGGCACTTCTGTGTGAGCTACAAAATGCAGCACACACAGAAGTACCAAAGCATAATTTTCAAATGATTGATTAGGTGCAGAAAGATACACCTTCCCGCACATAAGCAATCATCTCTGGCATTTTGCTCTTTCTATGCATGTTGCAGAAAGCAGCACACATAGAAAAAGCAAAAAACAAGGAGGAATAAAAGTATTCCTCCTTGTTGCGACTTGCTAACGGCACCCCTTGGGTGGCGTTATATGTTGACGCTGCCACAGGTTTATGAAATCTGGTAAATCTGAGGCAGCGTCAAAATGCATTGGGTGTTGTTGTGGCACGCCCACAGCAACACCCATTGCACACCCGCCTGACGCCAAAAGCTGCGTTGGACAGTACGTCACAAAAAGTTATGTTACACCTCCTTGTAAATATGGAGCAGAAGTTAGCGCCACTGGAGTGTCTCGTAAAGTGACGCTCCAGAGGCGCTAGGGGCTCTTAAATATGTCCCTTTTTATTTAACTCTTTCTCTGCAGAGGACATGATGTTGACATCCTCTTCACTAATTCTCCAAGGTGGAAGAATTGAATATCACATTTTGACAGTAAGGGCAGGAAATATCTCTTCTGCATGCAATAGAGGGACTTCCTTTTAATAGCCTCACTGTGAGCTGGAAGAGGTGAGCTTCCCTTGCAGCCCGAAGTGTATGTTTTTTCATATTCATTGTGACGAACACACTATGCTCTCTCATGTCATTGCAACTGAAACTGATAACATCTGGAGCCTAAGGGTTCTGGCTGCTTTCAGTTTGATCGCTGCTCAGGTGCAGAGCTCAGCCCCCTGCCCCTCTTTGAACACTGATCCGCACAGGAGACATACCATTGGAAAAGGAAGACTCTGCCCTTTCTTTCAGCACCACTCCCTAGTGGATCCTTGCGATTGCCCCAGGAGGGTGGTCCTCGAGCATGGATCCACACATTAGCTACCCTGGGATGGCTTCTAGGGTGAGAGTCCCCCCATGTAGGGCCAATGTTTTTTTCCTCACTTGGGACTTATTCATTAAGACAGTTTTCCAGTTGGTCTAAAAGCCCTGTAATCTTATTGAATTACTTATAGTTATCAGTTTAATTTAAGTAAATTCTTTTATAAGTGTCAATACACCTTAACTTAATATTCATTACTGAGTTGCTAGTGAAGGTGCGATTATTGGCCCCAGATGGACTGTGTGCATCGCTAAATAGGTCACATGGCCATCACTTGTAGGAGCAAGGCTGTTTGAGCACCGGTAGTGTTGATTAGGCTCACTGCGTTTGAGTTTTGAGGGCATGACCTGGATGATATGACATAGTGGACAGCTATTAAATGGTGGTTATTAGCTCTGACATGGTGAGGAATGCCATTAGTACTAGTGTACATGCGGACACCCTAATATATTGGCCGGAGGATTGCAGTTTAGATGTTTAGGCAGCCTCAGACAGATAAGCAATGCACATCTGCTGCATCTTCAGAATCTTTTCCTGACACAACAGTGGGCTCTGATGTGGTAAGTAATGCCACCAGTGCTAGTCTGCTTGCAGATGTCCCAGGATAGTGACTGGGAGTTTTCAGTCTAGTTGTTAAGGCAGCCCCAGAAAATAGGACAAGCATGTTTGCCACGTCTTCTGAGAGTTTCATTGATGTACGTCTGGTTGGTGAGTTAAGGATTAGTTCCCCGTGGCAGCAAACTAAGGAGACTTGTTTCCCAATTATTATTCAAGCAAAATGTAAGTTGGTTTAGACATGCAGCCGCTGGCTTCTCTCTACTTAAGAAACCAATATATGCAAGACTGCTAGAATCTATAAAATACTCTCTTGTTTACAGTTCTTGCATTGTTTTTTACTGGGGTAATGGCTGGCTACCTTGGAGAATGTGTATGTTGTAGCATGTGCTAGCGCGCCTGGTCCTTAGTAAGTAAACTTACAAGGGGATGCATATAGATCGATAAACCTTTTGATTCACATGGAGTATCCTAGCTATGGTGTAACTAATGTGCATCAATAATCAACACACAAATCAATAATCAATAAGCAATAACATTAATCATCAGTGAATAGCGTCAACATCTCATGAATAACCACAACTCAATTAAATGTTTTATTAATTTTATTTCCCTATTTGTTATAATTCTAAATCATAAAGTTAATTCAAACTTTATTCAATTCACTCAAGATTAATTCATTAGTGACCACCAATAACATAACCTAATCAGTACTTGAGAAAGCATGCTTTCTAATGCCTCAACATAAGCCAATAAAGAAGAATGTGTTAACATGAATAGCAGAGTTCAGCAAATCAGTCCATCAATCATTTGTCACCATATATGTCAACGTCTCAGAATAGGAACCCTACCTAACCCAGATTAGCATTGGCATGTGGGACTTCATGCGAAAACAGTTTAAAACATGAATTTAGAAAAACATCTGGCTAGGAAAAAAACTATAAAAACAGCGCAGTTGGTACCTAGAAAGAAAAGGCACAAAAGTAAATCAGTCACATTGTCATAGCTACCTATTCATGGTATGAATCAGCAACAAAGTCAGTCTTCGTCTTCATGTCACCAATTGGTCAGCAACGCATCAGGCTCTCAAGAGCATGAGCCCAATGACAGAATCTCACATCAAGTTCAGCGAAAGGTCTCTCCCGATCATCTGCCTTTAACATCTTCTAAAGTTTTTCACCTTTGTCATGACATTATATTAAAGTTACCCAGCCTATCCCCCAAAACCTTATTGGTCAATTAGTCCCCATATGTGACTCTAGCCAATTACTTTTATTTTACAAATCTATGAATTCTAATATTTTGCCGTTCTCAGGGTGTCGATTGGTTCACTGTACGATGTCCTCATCATCCGGCTCATCAGGTATCGAAAATGTTGCATCTTCTTCTCCAGTCAGTGTCCCTATTGTTCGAGTCCTGGGAAAGTACATTTTGGCCCTCATTCTGACCTTGGCGGGCGGCGGAGGCCGCCCGCCAAAGTCCCGCCGTCAGGTTACCGTTCCGCGGTCGAAAGACCGCGGCGGTAATTCTGACTTTCCCGCTGGGCTGGCGGGCGGTCTCCTTCAGACCGCCAGCCAGCCCAGCGGGAAAGAGGCTTCCACGATGAAGCCGGCTCGGAATCGAGCCGGCGGAGTGGAAGCTGTGCGACGGGTGCAGTTGCACCCGTCGCGTATTTCACTGTCTGCGCAGCAGACAGTGAAATACATTTAGGGGCCCTCTTACGGGGGCCCCTGCAATGCCCATGCCAGTGGCATGGGCACTGCAGGGGCCCCCAGGGGCCCCGCGACCCCCCCTACCGCCATCCGGATCTCGGCGGTCCGACCGCCGGGATCTGGATGGCGGTAGGGGGGGTCAGAATCCCCGCGGCGGTGCAGCAAGCTGCGCCGCCGCGGAGGATTCAATGGGGCCGCGGTACACTGGCGGGACCCCGCCAGTGGTGCCGGTCCGACCGCGGCTTTACCGCCGCGGTCGGAATCCCCATTGAAGCACCGCCGGCTTGTCGGCGGTGCTCCCGCGGTCCTCCGCCCTGGCGGTCAAAGACCGCCAGGGTCAGAATGAGGGCCTTTGTCTGCTTTACAATGAATTGGTTACATGCTCTAGTCCCTCATCTCCTGTCCATCGGTTCATTGCAGAATATTCTAGCCAAGCAAATTTTATTAACACAAGTGGTTCAGGATCACTTTAACATATCAGCTTTCTAATTTGTATGACTATTCAGCTTCTGCATGAGGCCTGGCAAAACTAGGCCACAACTTCGGCTAAGTGAACTCTACAATATAATGCAAAACATACGTTATATAGCTCAATATGAAATATTACTACATTTTTATTACGCATTTTCAATATTTCACACATTTTTTATCATTTTAGTATAACTCATGTAAGTTGGTAGCCACTCTTCATGGGCACATTTTCAAACGTGCACATTATTCTTTCTACATTAACTTTTCTCTACATTTTATTATGATTATTCAAAATGCATAAACACTCATTAATAATTTTAATAAACATATTTGCTTCAGCATCCCTCCTCTGATGACTAAATATGTCATCACATTATCTTTACCATCATTATTTTAATAATTCACTTTCCTCAGTGTTTTGTCTCCTTCTCAAATCTTCCCTGTAAATTCTTTCCCTGTTTTGTTCTTCCCTCCTCTGATTATTTTTAGACCTTTTCAATTTAATCTTTTGACACAATTTACATGTACCCCATAATCCTAGTATGTAGGCAATCAAAATTAATATTCCCTGAATGATTTTTAATAATCCCCAATTCTAAATGTTACTAAGCCAATTTCCCACTGAAGCAAATCCTTTTCCAACCTTTTCCCAGACACCTGGTTCCTTCAATTCCTTCAAATCCTTACTTGAGTTAGTCAGGTTAGTAAGTAAGTCTCTTATTTCCAGACCAACAATGCCTAGAGTTAATCATTTTACAGACTCTGCCGTCCTTCGCTAGAAGGATGTCTAAAGCAAGGCGATTCTGAAGTGTCATAGCTCTATCCGCAGCTAATTCTGATCTATCAGGAGTATTGCCCCTGTAAAGTTTGTCAGCATGTTATCCACAATAGTAGACAACGTTCGTTTTTGATCGAATTCAGGATGACTCCCAGTGAAGGAATCACCGCACCAAAGATATCTCCCACAACTGCAGAAGAGGATTCCCTCCTCTGTCACTTATGATGTAATTCAGTCAATTTCGGAAACTTCTTTAAGTCATCTATCTGATAAATCTTTGGGAAAACTATCCCCAAATAACATGTCCCATACCATCCTCTTGGAAGACAGTAATAAGCATTAAGTCCACAAATATAATAGATACCAGGAATTCCAGGGTCCTGACCATTCAACATAAAAGTCCACTTACTCTGAAACAGAAACACATGCCTACATTCACTCGTTCCCACAAATAAAGTGTCAGTGGGTGATTTTGCCTATATATACAAAGCTTCCCTACATGTAATTCATCTAATGCTAATTTTCCTTGCGTTTTAATTACAGTGTAAGCATAATCATTCTTATAAGTCCTTTTCTCTAAGCCTTTTTCAAATTTTTCTTTCAATGCCTCTCTCCTGTCATCAGTATGCCCTATGAAGCTCTTTTCTTAAGGTGTAAGCAAGCATGTAAGATTATTTCTATGCGCATATGCGGTTCCAAATGTTAATATAGGCTCAAAGAATCCTCTAACTAATACTATATCATGATCCTTAGCTACTCTACTCAGATATCTAATAATAGGAACAAATGAAAACACTACATCGTAATTAGAGTAAAAATACTGTACATACTCTTGATTATAGAACCTTGTTAGTAGCAAACTACAGCTTAGTCCTTAAATTAGCAGTAAGCTATGGTACGTAACTCCCTCCTCTAATGACGAAGGAATTTGCGTACACACAAGACAATCCCTTGCATCCATCGTTTTAACATACTCACTCAACAGACTATAGAAAACGTTAGAAGAAAGCCCTCCTTGAGCATTAGTATAGTCATGCAAATACTTCTCATCTAACTTATACCTTTCTAAAGCTGTTAGTGTAGTAGCCTCTGGAGCAGAAGTACGATTGGCTCCTTTCACATCAAGAACAGACATTCCCACAATCACACACATAATCGCCAAACCAATGTTCATATATTTACAGCACTTAACATTCCTAACTTAATTATTTAACTCAGCCATGATCTTTAAAGAATCAGAAAGCAGAAGAAACTCATATATATATATATATATATATATATCTATATATATATATATATATATATAGATATATATATATATATATATATATATCTATATATATATATATATATATATAGTGTAGTAAAAAATAAAAAATAAGGACAAAAAAAAATCTTCTCTCACAGTTCAGTTTCACATCCAGGAACCCTTCTCCTTGTCAAAATCGATTAGCAGCTTGTCACATCAGGTTTTATGTCACATCAGGTTATCAATATCTCTTTCGGTTTATTTTCAACAGTCTCTTTAAGGTATTTCAGATTGGCTCAACAAATCAGCATCTTGTTTCCCTTCAGGTTACATAAAAGTACTGACTCAGAACCTCTCTATTAAAACAAAAGGACATAAACTCGTATTGCCATTCATTAGTGGTTGCATACGCCCATTCAGGACCTGCGTAACGTCGACTTGCTATTCTCTTCCTTTTCAACTTTCGATCAACCTTTAGTTCTCCTTCACTCAGTTCTTCTTTTCTCGTAGTATCTACTTCTTCCTCTATAGTTTTATTTATGACCAATTCCTTTCTCCTCCCTATCTGTGACTCGGGCCAATTATCTCCTTTTCTCGATCCCTCTGTCAATCTTCTTCTCAGGATTGGACTCTTCTGCTTCTCTTTCTATATGGTGTTTTCTCTTGATGGACCTGCAACGGTCTCAGGAGGAGTCTGATCACTTGGACTTTGATCCGTCTCAACTCTTTCCACCTCTTGGTCTGGCACTTGCTCTGTCTGCTTTTCAACACCGTCTACTTCTGGGAGAACCCCTGCTGCGCTAGGCTCCCCTGCTGTATCCGTTGAGATTGATTCTTCAGCACCCTCCTGTAATTCTTCACCTTCGTCTCTTACAGGGGTAATAGAACCATCTTCCATAAGCTCTTGTTCGATTTCAGGCTCTCTTGGTTCTTTTTCTGGTTCAGGTGCAGCAACCTGTTTCGCTGTTGTTGGTACTCTCAACAACACTTCTCATGGTCCCCTGGACATACCACTTTCTTTGTATGACTCGCGTGTATCCAGTTCGGGAGTCCTGCACATTTCATAGTTGTCACTGTCGTTAGGACCACCTGGTAAGGTCCTCTCCAGCGTGGCTCTTAACACGTCTTGCGAACATGTTTTCGGACAACAACCCAGTCACCAGCTCTCAGATTGTGTCCTGGATCGTGGATGGATGGCAGGGTGGTGGCCTGCACCTGCTGAGAGAAAAAGTGAACCACATCAGCCAGACCCTTGCAGTAGTCTAACACCATATCATCTGCAATATTTACAAGTACATTGGCTGGAACTGCTGGTAATCCCATTGCTCTGCCCATGAGAATCTCATGGGGCGACAGCCCTGTCTTCCTGTCAGGTGTATTTCTCATCGACATCAATACCAAAGGCAATGTGTCTGGCCATTTCAGATTCGTAGCTGCACACATCTTGGCAATTCTTGATTTCAAGGTACCATTCATTTGTTCCACTAGTCTTGATGCTTTAGGGCGGTAACTACAATGCAACTTCTGCTCAATGTTTAGTGCTGCCCATAAGAGGTTAATCACCTCGTTGTTCAAGTGAGTTCCCCTATCTGATTCTAAAGAGATCGGAAACCCGAAATGTGGTATCAACTCCCTAAGCAACAACTTTGCTACTGTGAGACTGTCATTCCTTCTTGTGGGGTATGCTTCAATCCAGTGTCTAAAAATACATGCAATCACCAACACATACTTCAAACCTCCACACGCAGGCATCTCAATGAAATCCAATTGCATCCTGCTGAATGGACCTCCTGCTCTTCCAATGTGGCTCAAAATCAAGACTGTCACTTTTCCCACATTTAGCTGCCGACAAATTATACAGCGATGACACACTGCCCCTGTTGTCTGCCTAAATTTACGATTGAACCAGTCAATCGTGAACAATCGAACCATGGCATCCCTTCCAATGTGTGCCTGTCAGTGGTAATATCTGGCCATTTGCAACAATAAACTATTTGGCAGGACCATCTGACCCTCTTCAGAAACCCAAATTTCATCAGGCCTTTGGACTCATTTTAGTTTAGACCAAAATCGTTTCTCTTCCTTTTCAACAATATTTTGCAATCTTTTCAACTCTTCCAAAGTATCAATCACTTTCAATACAAAACTTGTACGTGTATTGTCTTCTTCTGACATCAGATCCCACTTATCTTTGAACGATATACAGTTCAGTGGGCAAAACCTTGCGACTTGATCCGCATATCCATTTCCTAGTGAGATGTAGTCCTGTGCCTTTTGAGGTGCACTGCATTTCACCACAGCAATTTCTTCAGGTAACTGTATTGCATACAGCAATTCCTTTATTCTGTTGCCATTTCTCACTGGTGAACCAGTAGAGGTCAGGAAATCTCTTTGCGACCACAATTGACCAAAATCATGAAGAATTCCAAATCCATATTGGATATCCATATAGATAGTGACTCTCAGTCTAGTAGATACATGGCACGCTCTAGTAAAAGCTACCAATTCTGCTACTTTTGCAGAATATACACCTCAAAGCCAAGAAGCTTCTAATGTACCTGTAATCGTGCACACAGCATATCCTGCTCTCAGTGATCCTGTACCATCTCTGAGACATGAGCCATTGACAATTTGGTAATTTTCTCCCAATCGTGTATCTCTGATATCAAGTCTGGACAACTCAGTTACCTCAAGACAATCATGCTCAATATCTTCTTCTTTTTAGATTTCAACAGTATCACTTGGAAGTAATATTGCCGGGTTCAGCACTGTACATCTTTTCAATGTTACATTTGGAGCACCTAGAACGCTTGCCTCATACCTTGTCAGTCTGGCACCAGTCAAATACTGTGTTTTTGTCCTTGTCAGTAAAATTTCCACAGAGTGAGATACCATTACCGTCAATGGGTATCCCATCACCACTCCCTCACACTGTGATAGGCTTTGACCAACTGCACGCAAACAACCTGGTAAGGCTGCTGCGACTGGGTGTAAGGTAGCTGAAAAGAAGGCTACTTGGCGATAAGCACCTCCATGGACCTGTGTCAAGACAGACAAAGAACAAGCATTACGTTCATGGCAAAACAATATGAATGGCTTTGTGTAATAAGGCATTCCCAACCCTGGGGCTCTGCACACTCTCTCTCAACTCAGTGAACGCTTTCATCTGATCCTGATCTAAGGTAATGGGATCTGTAACCTCTTTATGTGTCAGCTGCTGTAATGGTTTGGCAATCTCAGCAAGATTTGGAATCCACTGACGACAATAACCTACCATTCCCAGGAACATTCTGACATCTCTCTGTGAAGTCGGAGGACTTCTCTGCAGTATCATTGTAATTCTTTCTCTGGAAATTCTCCTTGACCCTTTCTCAATTTGGTGTCCCAGATATTTCACTGACTTCTGACACTACTGCAATTTCAATGGTGACACTTAATGTCCAAATTTTCCCAAATGATTCAACAGGGCAATCGAGTCGTACTTACACTCGTCCCTTGTTTTGGATGCAATCAGTAAGTCGTCAATGTACTGCACCAGAGTCGATTGGTACGGTAGTTCAAATGACTCCAGATTCTTTTTCAAGATCGTATTGAACAGAGACGGTGACTCCATGTACCCTTGAGGAAGCCTGCACCAGCTGTAGACTCTGTCTAGGAATTTGAAGCTAAAAAGAAACTGACTATCCTCATGGAGAGGCACAGAAAAGAAAGCTTGTGACAAATCAACCACTGTGAACCACTCTGCATCGCATGGAAACTGTAACAATATTACTACTGGGTTCGGCATTACAGGAGAACACTTGACAACCAGGTCATTCACTTTTCGCAAGCCTTGCACAATTCATACTTTCCCACAAGGCTTCTTCAAGCCCATTATTGGTGACTTACATGGACTGCTCAACACTTCTTTCAAAACCCCTTGTTTCAGAAAATGTCCAATTATCTGTGCCACTTTTATCAGAACATCCTGTGCCACGTTATACTGTGGAAGCTGCGGGAACACTACATTCGGCTTCAAAGTGATCTTAATCGGCTTCACTCCCTTGATCAAACCCACTTCTTTACCTGTCAGGTCCCACACATTTTCCTGTACCGTTCCCTGCAAGTCTCCATGCAATTCTTTCACAGTAAACATCGAGAAAAACTCAATCAACGGGTATTCTTTGTTAATGGTTTCATTCTTAGTTTCAGGAGCTTGTTCTTCCTCATCGTCACTGTTCGTCTGGACCTCTATTCCAGCAGTTGAAAAAACTAATCGAACATCTGGTCTTGCACAAAAAGTCCCTTCCCAGTAGAGATACTGGATTGAGTCACAGACTACAAACTTGTGCAATCCCTGGAAATTGCCAATCTCAACCTGTACTGGATCTGTGATCGGATTTATCAACTGTCTATTCGCTACCCCTACAACCTGTACTGTTCTGCCTGAAAGAGGTAGGTTTGGCACTTCTTCACTTCTTACTGTGGAGCGCGAAGCTCCTGACCACTAGAAATGAGACCTTATGACCCATCACCTTTCCTTTCACAAAAGGTCCTCTCTGATCTACCTCTAGGGATGCTGCAAGCATGCATGGCTCCTCATCTGAACTCTCACACATCCATTCGTTGTTTATTTCATTCTCACTATGTAATGGGAATTGGTGCACTGTGTCACTACTTCTGTCTTGTCTCTGACCTGTGAGCTGCTGAGTAAGCATCATCTGTTGCTCTTCCATCGGGGCTTGAGGTATCTGCATTTGCTGTCTAGGTACCATAGGAACCTGCTGCTGCATTGGTTGCAATTGTGTCAATTGTGCATGTGGCATTTGCATCTGCTGCATAGGTTGAAAATTCTGCACTTATTCATGTTATTCTGAAAATTTAGATTAAGTCCTCTCATTCTAGGGACTTTTACAGTTTGAAATGTATTGACATCACCACTTTGCTGAACAACATCATCCTGCACCATCAAAGGACACTCCCGCTTCCAGTGTCTCACGTTTCCGCAAAGATGACAGGGCAATATCTTTTTCATCCCTTGCACAGCATTCTGAACCACTACAGTACTCAAATCCGGCCCACATTTCATATTGATTCCGCGACCCCTACCTCTCGCTTGGGGTTGGAACATGACAGTTCCCTGCTGTTGTGGTATCTGTTGCAATAAAGCTCCCTGCACTCCATTTTGTGCTGCCTTCATTTGCATCGCCATCGCCTTCTCCTTCAACATTTTCTGCTTCAATCTAATCTCATCACTACAGTATTTCACATATTGCAATACCTCATCAATCGATTTAGCTTGCCAACAAATCAAATGACTCTTAATCATCTGACCTATTTCAGGTCTCAATCCTTCTACGAACCTGAACACAAAGTGCAACATGTCTTTCAGCTTAATCGCTTCCTTACCACTGTACTCCTTGAATGCCTTCAACAATCTCTCATAATAAGTATGTATCGACTCTTTTCCTTCCTGCACTGTCCTGTCAGTTCTCTGCCAATCAATATTTTTAGGCGAGTTTCTCGTCTTCAGGAACTCAACCACCTTATAATAATGTTTCGTCACTTCAGGTGATGGTGCACCTGTAAATCTGTCCCTTTCTGGTTCACTCGTCGGCCAATCCACTGCTCTCTTGCACTCAACCCACAAACCAGCTGGCACTACTATCTCCAACAGAGTATTCAGCTCTTCCCACAGACATTTTGAAAGCTTCACAAATCTATCTGTCTGCTGGTACCACTCAACCAGTTTTTCTCTCAGTTTTGGATTATCATTTGTGAATGACAAAATATCACTCCTGTGCCAGGGAACATGAACAAATTGCCCTCCTGGAATTTCCCTCATTGGTAACATTTTTACTGGTTCTATTTGTTTCTGAACACTTTCAGACCCTTCTTGTGAATCTCGTTTCCAGTTATCCTTCTTCTTTGCCCATCTGCCTTCCCATTTCTCTAATGCTCCCCAAATCTGAGCACTCTGCAATAATTCTTTAAGATGCACTTTCATCCTTGCTGACCTCATGTGCTCAAAATCCTTAGCCTCCAAATCTAACCTGTAGCTTCGTTTCAATTGCTTTGTTTTCTCAATTTCTATGTCATGTTTATCTGCCTGAACTGCCAATTTCTGATGTATCTTGCCCACTTCTCTCATAATTCTCGGACACAAATATCTCAGCTCTTCTTCTGTATAGGATTCTAACCTATTCACTTTCATTGATCCCTCGACCAGTTCAGTTATTTCTGTAGCTAGCCTTATGGGATCAATTTGCTCCTCACTCTTGGATGTGTTTCGTGGGATATTCAGACTATAACCACTCATTCAACTGCTGTGCTGTTAATCCCTGTAATTAAATATTACTCACGTTTACCAATGGCATGTGTTGTACCACTGCACCTGCACTGCACCGGTGTCAAAAGCTTCAAGCTCTGACTTACACTTGGGCAATTTCCGCATCTGGAAGCACAACAAGTGGACTAAGGTCCATGAATGGCCTAGATCCATCAAAGGTCTGACCCATAGAAGAAACCACCTGCACATGTTCTCTCACCCCCCTCCTCACGAGGCTTTGTGACATTTCACCCTGTTCTCCTGCAATTGGCTTATTCTGTGCAAACAATGGTACCGCTGGACCAACAGTAATCAGCAGTGATATCGCATCTGGTGCTGCTCCGACATCTGTATTTTGTGGAAGGGCTACTCCCATATTCTGTTTCATCACTGGTGTCACCTCTGACTGGGTCCCTGTCATTGGTGTGAACTTCAGCAAACCCTGTTGCTGTGCCTGAAGCAACAACATTGGACTCGGTTCAGTCTGAACTAGCATAGGCCTGGGAACAACTTGCTCCGTAGGCACAACTAAGTTCGAGGTTGTCTCGATAATTGGTACCTCTGGAAAAATTCTCTGTACTGGTGGTGGGTGCATCTGCGCTTGGACTACCGAAGTAGTCACTGCATTAGGAATACTCTGCACTACCCCTTGTACCTGTCCATTATCTGTTTGTACTGGTCCCCGACACTTGTGCTGGGGCAGCTGGAGAAGAACTAGTACTTGGACCCCCTTCATGTATCGCATATGGTGGAGGTCGGTCTCTCAACACCTGAGTAAAGAGATCCTCAACATCTGAATCTTCCTCTTCCATATCAGTCTTTTTCTTCTTCTTACCCCCTGACAAACTCTTATCACTCTTGCTAGTATCCTCCTTCTCTTCTGACTCATCTTCCTCTGTGATAGGAGGAAACAACTTAACACCTTGCAATGTCGCCATTCTCCAATTCTTCTGTTCCCAATCCCATCTTGCCTCTGCCAAAGACTTCTCTACCTTCCTTATTCTCCTCTGGAATTTAATTTCTTGCTGTTGTCTTGCTATGAGCTCTGAAACTGCTAATGCCTCAAACTGTGCTGGTCTCAGAAGTGGCATTGTCTCATATAATGTCATTGGCAACTGATCCAAAATTCTCAAATTAAACGTTCCAATCTCTGGAAATGCTAAAGCTCCCTGTTTCTCTATCAATTTGCACCACTGCTTTAACCAAAGACATGGCGCGATACCTTGCTCCTCCATCACAATAAATGGCTGAGAATGTTCCTGGGGGGTCGGCTCTCCCACTGTCACTTTAATGTATGTATCGCCCTTCATGGCACTCTTAAATGCTTTGAAAAACTTCATCTTTTTCTATCTTTTTGTGTATTCGATTCAATAAGGAAATGACTTTTACTCCCAAGGTTCCCTACACCCGCTTTCTCAACCAATTGCCTTTTACGGATGGCTGCCAAACCTCTTGTGACTTTTCTCACTAACCAACCTATCCCAGCGCAGCCTACTCTGATGTCACACTCACACACTGCGGCTGACAAAGTCTTGTGGCTCGTTCTCCTAATCTTCAAATTACACAAAACTAATGCAAAAATATTGAGAGCACTAACCAAAAACGATTAACCAAAAACAAATCAGCTGGTTTACTACAGGAAGGTACACAATCGCTTCAGAGACCTTAAGGATTTTCACTGATGGCCCTTTTGCTCATGCAGCTATTCCTCTTTCTCAGTCTCCCACATTCGCAAGCAAAATTCGACCCTCAAATTTTACTCTCAGCTGATCAATGGGTCTGTCCTGGTGCACATAGGACTCGCCAAATCTCAGTCAAAAATTTCTCTTACTTAACTTGCACACTGACTTGTTGACCACGCCTGATCAACCTACTAAACCAGACAGATTACAACATATAACCAAGTGTCTCCTATACTTGTCAATATACTCCGGAGTCTTAGACCATGCATGGTCCGTCCATCACCAACAACCACGTGGAAATTTTTTGAGCACAAAGCGCCACACACATATGAAGTTCGACGACTTCCCTACTCTCATACTGCTGAGTACGCACACTCCTACTAAACCTTAACTGGAGTAAACAGACTCCCTACTTCCCTCACATACGTCACAATTCACCTGCTGTCTGCATAAACCTTTGCAAGTGCAACCTACCACTTTCATACTATCACTAGAATGCCGAGAACATACCCAACTTTACTAGCGGGATCCAAGATCTGGGAAAGTCATTTCTGGGCTTAAGGGGACATCATTCTTGCTACAGTTGCCATTTCAGAAAACAAAATTAAAATCTCATAAAAAAGGAACAACTAACCCTAATTTAAACCACATAACTAGTTCTCCAAGGAAACTAACCATCAAGCTGCTACCAAAAACTGCTAGCGGGTCTGGTCCTTAGTAAGTAAACTTACAAGGGGACGCGTATAGGTCGATGAACCTTTGGATTCGCTTTTGATTCGCATGGACTATCCTAGCTATGGTGTAACCAATGTGCATCAATAATCAACACACAAATCAATAACCAGTTAGCAACAATATTAATCATCAGTTAATAGCGTCAACATTTAATGAATATCCACAACTCAATTATACATTTTATCAATTTTGTTTCCCTATTTGTTACAATTCTAAGTCATAAGGTTAATTCAAACTTTTTTCACTTAACTCAAGATTAATTCATTACTGACTACCAACAACATAACCTAATCAGTACTTGAGAAAACATGCTTTCTAATGCCTCAACATAAGCCAATAAAGAAGAATGTGTTAACATGAATAGCAGAGTTCAGCAAATCAGTCCATCAATCATTTGTCACTGTATATATGTCAACGTCTCAGAATAGGAACTCTACCTAACCCAGATTAGCATTGGCATGTGGGACTCCATGCGAAAACAGTTTAAAACATGAATTTAGAAAAACATCTGGCTAGGAGAAAAACTATAACAACAGTGTAGTTGGTACCTAGAAAGAAAAGGCACAAAAGTAAATCAGTCACATTGTCATAGCTACCTATCCACGGTATGAATCAGCAACAAAGTCAGTCTTCGTCTTCAGGTCATCAATGGATCAGCAATGCATCAGGCTCTCAAGAGCATGAGCCCAATGACAGAATCTTGCATCAAATTCAGCTAAACCTCTCTCCCGATCATCTGCCTCTAACATCTCCCCATCAGTTCTGTAGTCTTTCCCCTTTGTTATGATATTATATTAAGGTTACCCAGCCTATCCCCCAAAACCTAATTGGTCAATTAGTCACCATATGTGACTCTAGCCAATTACTTTTATTTTACAAATCTATGAATTCTAATATTTCGCCGTTCTCAGGGTGTTGATTGGTTCCCTGTACAATCTCCTCATCATCCGGCTCATCAGGTATAGAAAATGTTGCATCTTCTTCTCCAGTCAGTGTCTCTATTGTTCGAGTCCTGGGAAAGTACATCTTGTCTGCTTTACACTGAATTGGTTACATGCTCTAGTACCTCATCTCCTCTCTGTCGGTTCATTGCAGAATATTCTAGCTAAGCAAATTTTATTAACACAAGTGCTTCAGGGTCAGTTCAACACATCAGCTTTCTGCATTGCATGGTTATTCAGCTTCTGCATGATGCCTGGCAAAACTAGGCCACAACTTCGGCTAAGTTAACTCTACAATATAATGCAAAACATACGTTATATAGCTCAATATGACATATTACTACATTTGTATTACGCATTTTCAATATTTCACAAATTTTTTATCATTTTAGTATAGCTCATGTAAGTCGATAGCCACTCTTCGTGGGCACATTTTCAAACGTGCACATTAGTTTTTCTACATTAACTTTTCTCTACATTTTATTTTAATTATTCAAAACACATAAACACTCATTAATAACTTTAATTAACATATCTGTTTCATCACATGCAACCACAAAATGGAATGTGTTGCCCATAAATTGTGGTTTGCTTCACCAATATGAGGTTGACACTTTAATGGTATTTTGCAAAGTGTTTCAGTGGACTGAGATAAATGGGTCCTAAAGACACAACCAGGGACCTGCTGGAAATGATATATTATATCACATAAGTGATATCCTGACATGCATTGGTGAGCATGTGGAGATTGGTGCAGGGATGTGATGGTGTTTTTTCTCACATAAGTGCATGGTACATTATGTTTGAAACTCTTCCATTGGTGGAACTGACTGGATAGTTTCCCACCATAATGTGGTGTGGACACCATAATGTTAGTTAGCATGGAATACATGGTTGTTACCCTATTGATAACATTGACATAATCCTTTGAGATGGACTTTTGACTTTGACTGAGAGTTTGGTAGCACAAGTGTGGCTACCCTTGATAATTAAGGAGAAATGCTTCACTTGGATTTAATTTCATTGTTGTTTCATTCCATAAGTGTGAGAGGTAGACAACGGCATCCTGAGGAGACCCCACTAGTGATTTGGGTTCAAATAGTCGATTCATTTCCCCATATGGTTAAGGACTGTTTTTGAGAAAGGAGTAGCTCTGATATAGGGGCTACCCCAATTACTTGATATTCTTAGGATACCATTTGGGAATATGCAGTGTATTATTTTCCTATATGTTTGTTTTTGTGTATTTACATGCGAGCACTGTGCCGTCTTCACTCTTAATTCACTTTCCCACACTTTTGATTATTGCATTGTTTTAGTAATATTTGTTGATAACCTAATTCAGTCTATGAACAGCATAAAAATGTACTATGCGTCCAGCACTTTTATTTAAAGTATGAGCATTAAGTTAAGGTGTATTCATATCTATATAATAATTTGCTTAAATTAAATTGATAATTATAAGTCATTCAATAAGATTACAAAGTTTATAGACCGATTGGCTAACTGCGCTACTGAAGAAGTCCCAAGTGACAACTGTTCTATATTGATTGTAATTACCCCCATCCTGTGGGCGTATTGTGTGGTCCTTGTTTCATATGCACAATGTTTTTATCCATCACCAGCAATGGTTTCAGTCTCCCCCCATTCCAGGGAAGAAGATTGGGGGTTTATCTCCTATATGCCCATCCAGATGAAAAGAAACTCCACTATGTTAGCTTTTCTTTATTAAAAAATGGGTTTAGGGGTAATACTGTCTTGACATTGACTCTCTTCCCTCGCCCTTGGAACCCTAAACAGTCTTTCTGCCTTGTAGGGGCAGAAGGCACTCTAGACACCACAGATTCAATTTTGCTTACAATTAGAATGGGCTAGGAACTGACCCTTCCTGGCATCAACCTCCACCCACCACCCCTCCAAACAATCTTTCTGCCAACCTTTGGGCAGATTTGAGTATTTACCCCCAACTGCCCTCCCCATGGGGGCAGAAAGCACATGTGACACCACTGATTTAAAAAAAAAAAATTGAAAGGGGTTACCGCCGGCTATCATACCACCCACCACAGTCCCCACCCCTTGACTTGAAACAGTATTTTTGCTCTGTCTGGTGGGCGGCAGAAAGTGCCTAGACATGAAGGTCATAATACAAAAGTCTGTCCGGGTGCAAATGACATTTGTGCCAGCTTCTTGTGGCCCTGATGCATTTTGGTATACAAGGGCAATGAATGCTTGTGTGACCCCATCTATAATATAGAACTGCATCTGCCTTGCACTGCATTCAAGAGGGTGTTTCTGCTTTTGCATGGTGAGTCTTCCCCACACAAATGAGGGAACACTTTAACTTTTTGCCTGCACCATAGTACAGATATAGATGCAGAGGCAAAAGACCTATTGAGAGGCGTAGTGGTGGTATATCACAGAGAGTTGGAGCACAGTCAAAGCATCCCCTTAGGGTGTCACATGGGATGGACCTCCCAGGTGTTCCCCTGCAATCGGGTACAGTAATGCACTGCTCCTTTCTGCAGGAGGATGGCTTTACCCCTCTTCAAAGAGAGGCCAATCTGCTTTCAGTAAAAGACAATCACAATTTCAACTTGTGGTCTTATCTTTCACTAATACTCTCTTCTTCGGATGAAACCATCCCCTATATGGTGATGGACATGTACCCTTACATATCTGGTTCCCTGATACCAATGTTGGATCATGGGTGAACACGGATCATGTGTTTGTGCCCTTGAACAAGGCCTGTCTTGCAGTAATTCTGAGACTGGGAGGGGCACACCCAAGGACTACCGTCACAGCTGTAGATGGCTACAGCCCGTGGCAGGAGTTAAGTGAAATGGGCACAGTGGTGGCAGCATACCCTGTTTTTGTTTCCTAAGGGTCAGTAGTGTGGAAAGGCCTTTTTACCTGTGTCACTGATGTGATGCCTACCAGGCCACACATGTAAAGTTCCACTGATTTGTACTTCACTCACACTGGGCCTACATGATGAATGTATATAACACTGGGCAGTGTGTGATACTTGCATGTGTGTGCCGTGTTGTATGTGTGCTTGTGCATTGTACACACCTTGTATGTCTGTGGCTTTCATTGTGGAGACCCACTGCCTTGAAAAGTTAGTTGGAGGTGAGGAATGCAACCCCAGACAAGAGATGTGGATTGCTGGCAATCCTGAGGCCTGTGGTGGGAACACCAACACTGGAGAAAGGGGAATGGCGCATCAACTCTCCATATCAAAGGTCTCTTTGATTCAAGGAAGAGTTGCTGACCAATGGAGCCTGATCTTATTGTCAGGCATGATGGTGGGTCTGATAAGGTGGGCGTCTGCCTGTCCAGTGGAAAGTCAGTAACCCCGATATGCCAGGTGGGGGCCACCTTGAAGTTTAGGGTGGTAACCCTTTCTAGATCCCTGTCCCAGTTCTTGACTCTAAATGGTACTTTGCTAACCCCACCCTGGGCCACATTAATGAGCGTCCCAGGGCAGATAAGATTACACTGGCTAAGTCCAGGCCTTGCCCCATATCTAGCGTAAATATTAGGGATTGCAACAAAGATCTTCACCTGGTACATGTCTAATTGTCCCCATATAATAAATCAGTCTTGAGATTAATTTAGAATGGAGCATGCAGCCCTTGTGCTGCTGAATTGCTCATGTATTGCAACATAAATGCAATTCCAACACAGTACAATACCTCTTTTCTCTTTCTCCTCCCATGAATGGTGGTGTCACGCCCCTCACACTCATATATACTAGCCACCACTAACCTGAAGCATGTGTATAAAATTGCACCACATTCTCCTATTTTGTGCTATACTCATATAGATGCTGCAAAAACACCGGCATCACCTGTAAACCTGCATTTACACATTACTGATTCACTCCTCTGCCTAGGAAACCTGTAATCAACTGTCATCTATGGCACATCTCTGACAGGCTACGAGCCAGGGAAGCAGAATTCCATAGTGAAACCATCAAGTGGATGGATGGAATGCTTGAATTAATCCTGGCAGTTGCTTTATGCTGCGTTCCAGGCCATTGTTTTTCACCCACCATGCACACTAGACAAAGTCCCACATTATGCAAATGAGTGTGGACACTGCTCCTTATCAGAACAGTCCATCCTGAACTGCCAGGCAAGACACCTTCTAGAAGAGACCACAAGCAACTACAGACTGGTTTTGATCTACTTAGGTTTCATGAGTGCAGTATAGTTTGAATCCTATGGCACATTGAGCACGCGCCCACTTATGGGCATATCTGCTGTACTTAGGGTGTAAACTGCAACAACAACAAGGGGGTAGATGGAATGCTCTAACTAATCTCAGCCACTGGCAATCGCTCAGGGCTGCATTCCAGTCTGTCCTCTTCTGTCAAACAATCCACTCTAGACAAAGGCCTCCTTATGCAAATCAATGCCAACCCTGCTTCTCATGGGAACAGTCTATCCTGAACTGCCAGGCAACGCCAGAAGAGACCACAATTTACCCAGCTTTCAATCTGCTTATCTGAAAATGGTATGTCTGTTTTAACAATACCTATATGATTCAAGTAGTGGGTTGTATCTTTTCTGTTTCGTTTGAAACCACAATGACCAATACTTTTTAGGTGCTATTGATTGTTTCCTTGATTAACACTTTAAACTACAAGTATTAGTACTTAGGACGGAAAAAAGGGCCATTAGCCTTGAGAAAGGGTTTTCACCTTTACAGGCAACAAGAAAGGCAGAAACATGTTAGGCCACAAGATAGGCAGAAACATGTTGACTATTCAAGAGTTATAGGAAGGATCATAATCATCCCCGACTATACAATTAATTTTATTCTCATCAGTGTGGGTTCTATGAATGGAGATACTCTGCCCACTATTACACCATCTTAATACCTTGGCCCTTAAATAAAAGGTAAAAAGCACTGTAAGCATTAGCTTTGTGAGGCAGAAAGAAGATCCTTGGAAATGCCTGTCTTGGCCTTGTGCCCTTAGTGAGAGCAGACCGATGATGAGGATGGCACCTGTATGGGTGAGTGTTTGTATCTTTTTTATTTATAAACAAGGAACAGGATGATTAGGTTCCTGATCTAAGATGGGGGTTGTTTATTAGGCTTATCTGTTTGAGGTTACTGGAATTTTTCTGTTAAACATACTTAAAAAGACCCCCAGACCGAGTTCAGATGTTACAAACCTTTCACGAAACCCTAATTAGGGTAGTAAAATATAGCTTAACAAAAACTAAATATATTGCTTACAGTAAGTTAATCTAACTACAAATAACTGTCTTGGGAAGTTATGTTAGAATTCTATGCTCAGGCACACTAGGGTGAGCCATTTCCCTGGGAGGTGTCTCATATTACAAGTAAATGTTCCACCAGTGAGCAGATGAACACCCTAGCACCAAGGCCAGCAGCTGAATACAACCCTACTGTGAATCAAGTGGAAGTGAAAGGGGAGGGGAACAATGGAGAGAAAGATCATTTATCAACAGAGACCTCTGACAACTTCAAATCGATAAAGCACTGTATGCATACCTTTAATAGTCAGAACTAAGACAGGCATGGTTTATCATTGGAGTCATTTTGACTTGTAATTTAAACCTGTGTAGGTACAGCCTATTTTAGAAAATACCAAGCAGGACCTATAAACCTCATCGGAAATAGAATTAATGGTGCCTGGATTGAAGGGAGCTGAGAGCAGCTATTGTAATTGGCACCTTAGTTGCTAATGGACTGAATCACCTGCCAGACTGGGGAAAGCAAATTTCCTTATCTACACCCATGTATGCCTGCCTAATATATGTGCACTTGCAGCCTGCTGGTGGGGCAGTAAATGCCATGAAGCTTGATTGGTACCATATTAGTACGAATAACATACTGCAAAATGATATTCACAGCCTACATGTGGAGGTTCCACATCCGGCTCCCCTATCTTTTTCTGTGCTAAAATCTCTGCCCCAACTGTGGAATCGCTGCACACATAAGTATCAGTGGTCACTCCTCCGCTAGGGTGGAGGAGCGTCGCTCCACCCCCCACAAGCAACAGAAGCTGCAAAGCTTTCACAACAAAGGGATAATAAACTATGTTGTGAAAGGATCGGGGATATGGGATGACGAGCACCGAGGGTGGTGCAGTGTCCACTTCCCTCAGAGCACATGTGTGTTTGGCCGGACGTCTCGGGATAGCCAAACATACATGCGCAGTGTGCTCTTTCCAGCCAGGCACTGTGTTGCCAGGCTGGAGAGAGCCTGAACAGGCTCCCAGTCTGCCTGGGAGCGCCAAGGGTGCTCCCAGCCAATCCTGATGCTGCTCTGAGCAGCGTCAGGATTGGCCGCAGGGCAGGCTGGGAGCCTGTGCCTGCACTGCAAGACTGAGGAGTGGCGGTACGGGAGAAGAGGAGCAGAGGTAAGTTTTTTTTGTTTTTTACTTTAATAAAATACCCCCCCTGCATGGGCCACACTGCCCCCTGAAACCACAGCCAGCTGCGACTGATAAGTAAACATTTTAGTAGCAAATGCGGGAGGGACACAGAGGAATGGCTGGAAAATGGAGCATACTTACTGTTAGAGGAGAGGAAAAGGAGCTGGGGGAGGAGTAAGAAGGGAGTGAGGAAGAGGTGTAGGCAGGGACTTGTACTTACCCCCAAGAGAGTAAGCCCAATGCCATTTACAAGCTGCACTTCTAAAGTTATTACAGACAAAAAGGACCTAAAATGTCCTCGGGCAGAGAGCTCCCTATGACAAACTATAGGGAAATGTACAAAAGTTTATTAAACTTGACAAAAGTTACTGAACATTTTATGTTAAATACTATTATAAATTAATTTATATATTTAATTTAAATATAGACATGTTATGTATTGAATATTTTTATATTAATTCAATTACAATTTACAAGTTAGTTACATTTATTTTTCAATAAAAAAGTTTTTTTTTTCATGTAATACTATTTATATTTTTATTATAATTAACATGCTCAAAATACAATAATTGTATATATTTACATTTAAAGACAAAATAAGTTAACTTAAATTAACATTATTTTCTTTGTGCTGCTGTTTTAAGTTCCTGTCTCCATTATTATCCGCGGAAGGGTGTCGCAGTATCAGTGGTTAACGATGTGCAGTGCTGGACTTACTGTTGCTCCTTTTTGGCTGTAGTAACTTTACACTTGTAAATTTGGCTCCACCCCATTTCAGAGGGCATAGACATGTCTACACTTTGCAGTAACTTTACACTCAGAAATGGTGACAAAGTAGTACATTTATTCAAAGGTGTAAGTGTAAATTTACATGTGTAGATTTACCCGCATGTAAGTTTGCCTTTTTGAATAGGCCACAGACCCTTTTTTCTAATCATTAAGAAAGAGGTTGAAGTGCGTGCACTTACCTAAACAGAAGTACCTTCTCCAGACTTCCCCAGCACCTTGTACTATTCTCCTGAAGCTCCTATTTGGGATTGCCTGAAAAGGACCTTCTCTGAAATATCCATGGTATGTTCCCTTGATTACATGTGGAAATGCCTCTTATTAAATAGGTAATTTCCATCTGTGCACACATTTCATTGAGTGATTTCAAGTTGGAAACTGTGTTTTTGTTCATATCATCCTGTTCTTCTCACACGCTTCCCCTCTATTAATCCATCATGCATTCACTGGCTCTCATAGATTTCAGCACAAATAAATGGTTATGCCCTATTTTGTAGTGCTGAGATATGTTATGTCAAGTTACGTTATGTTATGTTATGCTCGGTTATGTTTTGTTATGTAGGGTATGTTAGGCTGTGTTATGTTAGGCTATGTTAGGTTATGTTAGGCTATGTTATTTTATTTGGCCTTGCAGTGCACTTTCACTGTCACCTTTAGTAGAGGCTGTCTGCCATGTCTGAATTGATGCCAGCCAGAGCCTTTATGCCTTGTCTTAACACTTGCAGGGCGGAAATAGCATGCCTTGTTGAAGGAGTTTCCCATTGTACAGTAACTTTGATAGGAAAAGTACCACGTCTTGACTGAGGCTCCAAAGCTTTGCTTGGATTGGTGTAGATGGATTCTGTGCTTAGGCATTGTTTTTTTTTTTTGTTTGTTTAAAGGAGGTTGAGTATGGGATGCATTCATACCTACTTTTCTTTTATGTTATCCAGATTACATGCCTCATAGCATTCTTATTCATATTTTCCATATCATGTACCATCCAATGAGTAGGGTTTGTTTAGTTAGAGGATTAAGAGCTTGAAGGAATTCCACGTTTGTGCAGGGAGCAGTCTTCTGGAAGAATGTCAGTTCTCCATAGCATATTCAGTTATCATTTGCCGGGTGAAAATTCTAGTGAGGTGGATTGGAAATGCTTGTCCTCCCATGTCTCTTAGCAAAGGAAACTTGTCATTATCGATGACTGATTGTTTGCCCAGCCAGCACAATAAGGATTTATCATAACTCAAACCCAACGAATGGAGGTTAGGTCTTTAATTTGACTTCTTGATCTTGTGTATTCAGAAGCCTGAATGTCTGATTAATGGTTAACATAAATGGATGAAGGCTGAAGGGAGGAGGTCATATACCAGTGTCATTTGAAGATGTTTCTGGGGTCCAAGGATGTGTGCAATGTGCCAGATCCATTGACAGCAGCCTGTGGGCCAAACTCCAAAGGCAGTTGAGTCAATTAAAGCTGAGGATACAGTCCAGCCACCTCTTACAGTCGACCTGGATGATATATGTGTTTGCAAAGCTTTGAAAGATAGAAATCCATGATTCCAAATGTTGAAAGCTTATTGCACATTCCAGTAATGCCAATGTGGCACCTGTGCAGTGTGGTGAACAATAAGGGTTCTTCAGTATAATAGTGGTCTGGTAGTGGTTTGTGAAGCCAACTGCATATGAATTTGCACTCTGGAAGATATAGGTTTCCATACCAAGGGAAAAAACGTGTACCGATTGATGAAAGGAAATGAAATTGGCTCATGAAGCTTGTCTCATTTGAGTGTTTTGATTTGCAGGTTTAATTGCAACCAAGGTTCACAGACCATGGTCCAGCAGGGACTCTTAGTACCTGAAGAGGTATATAAAGTTAGAAGGTAGGCTAAAGGCAGTAAACTATGAAAGAGTTCTTTGCCCTAGCTGATCATGAAACATCATTTCTGAATATGGCAGCTGGAAATTAAAGTCAATTATGGCATCCACAAAAAGAAAGATATGTATAACAAACTTTCAAATATATTAATACATACAATACCATGTAGCAAATCAACCCATAATCAATACTGAGCCAATCACAGTCAAAATGACCATGGTTAAGACAGTCAAAGCCTCAATTAATAACTGAGGGTTATTAATTGTATAGAAACCAAGCAATCAGCTCTCATGATAAACCTGCCTGAGAAGAAAAGAGAGCATTTCTCTGCACGACAGATACAGCTACGAATCAAACTGAAGTGCGCATTATTTAGCAAGAAAAATATAGTTAGTCTAAAAACTCCTATCAAATGCCTAATTACCTTATTATTTTCCCATCACTGATACATCAGCCAAAACTCTTTCTGACTGTATGTACTGCAAAAGAAGAAATATATGTTTAATGAAAAATTTGCCTCAAGTTTACAAACATTTTGCACTTGGTTTGCATCACTTTTGTGACACACACATGGCACAAAGGGTTATCGTGTGATTTAATATCTAATGGCGAATCAAGATTTGAGTTATATAGTATCCCAAAGTAACACAAATTTGCACTATGTACTGCTTTGCGTTACTTTGCGTCAAGGGGGCGTTCCATTGGTGGTACATGGGAATTCCTGTGAAACCACCCATTGATTTTAATGCAAACCCCTGTCTACAAATATTAGTACATAGAGATGTGTGCCAAAATCTTATCTCCTCGAGGCAGGCGTAACAAGGCAAAATGTTTTTATTTTTCCTTGTTTTTCCAATTTTCTATGTATGCTTCATTGTAAAGAAAACATACAAAGTGCAAAATCTTTATTGTATGGTTTTTGCACCGAAAGGGACACATTCCAAAATGAAACCTATGCTTTAGAGAAAACACACATCCATGCACTATGACACAATGGAGTGTGCACTGGTGCAAGGGTTTTCTTCCTAGATATATCACATTTTTTGTCTCTCCCGTTAACACAAGGCAGTGCAGCAACTTTGGTGCAGCCCTGTCTTGACTCAAATAGTAAATCTGGGCTGTAAAGCTAACAACCCAAGTAGACAAACAACCAGTGCATGAAAAATATATTTTTTATCCAAGTATAAAAACTGAATTAGGGCCTCATTACGAGGCTGGCAGTCTTCAGATCGCGAGCCCCCCAGTAGTGGTCAGGACCACCGCTGCTGTGGCAGTCCGAACTCCACATTAAGACCCTAGCTGTCAGACCGCCTGGGTTTCACCAGCACCGCCAGGATCGGTGATTCTGATGCCTTTGCAGTGGCAGAGATCGTAATCAAATGGACCACTGCCTACTCTGAAAAAACGAAACCAAATGGTTTCATTTTTTATTTTGTATTGCAACTCGTTTTCCTTTAAGGAAAACGGGCTGCAATTAAAAAAAAAACTGCTTTATTGAAAAAACAGTCACAGACATGGAGATCTGCTGTCTCCCGCAGGCCACCATCCCTGTGACTGCACTGCAGGGAATCTCAAGGGGGTCGCAAATTGCGACCCAGCTCATTAATATTAATGAGGTGGGTCTTTGCGACCCTCTTGAGATTCGCAGAAGGTGTCTGAGACACCATTCTGCATACGATTTTGCGAATCGGAAATTGCGAGTCGCACCAACTCGCAATTTCCGATTCGCAAAATCGCATCTCGCTATATCTGGCCCTATGTTCTATATTATGGCCCTCTTTACGAGTTTGGCTGGAGGAAACGGCTGCCTGCCAAACTCCAGCAGTCAGGTCACCGCCAGTGTGGGTACCTTCCCACTGCCCCTATTACAAATTTCCCACTGGGTGAGCAGGTGGAAACAGTTTCCACCTGCTAGCCCAGTGGGAAACAGCCCACAATATTGACGAGCTGGCGGCAATGTTGCGGTGCGTAGGGTGCAACAGCACCCATTGCGCCTTTCACTGTCTGCTAAGTAGGCAGTGAGAAGCGCGACAGGGCTGTCCATGGGGGCCCCTGCGCTGCTCATGCCAAGTGCATGGGCAGTGCAGGAGCCCCTATCAGGCCCCCTGAACCCTGTCTCCACCAGCTTTTACATGGCGGTGCGGAGAGGAGACTCGCAACCCCCGGGGCGGCGCTGCGTGCAGCACTGCCCTGGCGGATTTGGACCGCTGGCACTGCCAGCCCCTTCTGTGGAGGGAAACTTGAGGTGCCGGCAGTCCGACCGTGACGCTTTCACCATGGTCATATTGTGGCAGTCTGACCATCACCAAAGTGGTCGGACCACCACTTTGGCGGCAGTCAGACCACCACCGTGAGTCTGGTGGTCCTATGACCACCAGACTCGTAATAAGGGCCTTTTCATCTGGTTTTCCTATGGCTTCAATTGTGCCTGCACCTTGATAGTATATTATTCACATTAGCTTTTGATACTCTATCAGTAAATATCTCATAGAATTTCTATCTGGTAATGTTGAAGCTCCCTGTGTTATTCATTTGACAAAAATATGTGTTGGATGGCATTTTCTTCCTGTTTGAGATGACACTTTTTCCATTAAGGATATTCAGTAGTCTTGATTTAAAATCTTGTCTTATCAACCATTTTAGGGCTGCTATTTTCATCTAGAAACTAATGTGTTTAAGTTGAGATATTCAGCCTTGTACCATATGGCCTATGGAATTTTAAGACCTTGTGGTATAGCTAACTTTCTTACTTCACCTCTGTGTTTTTTTATTTATGACTTTGTATATGCCGATTTATCCAGATATATTCCTTCTGGCCACGGGATCCTAAGGGGACCTAGTCTACTATCTGACTTCACTTGAAGGTTGTATCTGAAATTATAACAATTTAGTGAGTAAAGTAACTATTTTACTGTATTTCTATTACCTCTTAAAGAGCTTTGATATAGGCTTCAAGAATATACTTGAATCTTTAACTTACCCTACCTGTTCTCGACTGATATCCCAAGAATAGTATATCACCTTTTCATTATCTTTTCTAAATATTTCAATTATAGGGTAATCTTCTTTTATCAAACACACTTTTGAAGTCTGTTAGTATTAGACCTGTTTTAACTGTTGTCGATGTGTACTAAGTTACCACTTTATGATAATAGTTTTCTTCTAATTCATTTTGTCAGGTTCTTGATGTTTTACTATAAGAAACAAATCTCTCTTTTATATGAATCCTATAGTTAGAAATAATGAAATAAATCATGGGCTTTTAGACTAGATGTATCAACATTTTTTCAGGTATAGTGCAGACGTCTTTCAATCAAAATTCCCATTTTCAAATATGTTGCTTCAGTAGAGCAAAGACATTGTCTATGTTGTTGTATTCATTTAATAAAGTCTAAAGCTTTTCAGTTCAAGTTAGCATTTCTTTCAAGAGTTATATGGAATATGGGTTCTTGTATTTTTATTTCAGTTGAGAAATCTGTGAAATTATCTTTGACCAAACTAAAAATGAATATATTATGTTTTTAATATATTTCTATAGATTGATCATCTTTATTTGATTATACAAAAATAGATCATAAAAGATGACGTTCATGAATACATAAAAAATAAAAGAAATGTACTGATAAAATCATTAAAAATATCAGACCAAATCAGGATTAATCACAGCATTTCATCATATCTGCATAAAAAATAGTTAAAACAACATTGCTCTACTCAAAGTTAAGGCGCCTTTTAAAAAACAACCAACAGCAAAACAAGTTTCATAGCCATTTAACTGTTGTAGAAAAGCAATGCAACCCTATAGTTGGTGAACTTGTTCTTTTGTAGTAAGGTGTAAAGTAACGCCTTGCAAGAGACAAATAAAATTTACAAAAAAAAAGAAATTGCAGTAATGACTTAGAGAATGGCTCATCACATGGACAGAGACAAATATCAACAACTGAGAACTGCCTTTGAGGGAAACACAGCAACCAAGGTATAGACCTCAACCTAAACTGGGTCAATAACATTCGCTCATATCCATTCTGTACATACAGTAGATATGGCGCAGTCCCCATTGATATCTGTATCATACAGGGCTCTCTTACCGTCGTGTTAATTAACTCATCAGCCTCCCGAGTATCCCTAGTGTATTTCAGCCATGGGATAGATAGTCCAAAATCACTGGAAAGACAATCCTTAATGATTGCTTGATTGAGTTCCCCATCTTTGTTAGCCAATATTGAGCATTAACGTAGCTGTGTTAATAATATTTTGTACATAGACTAAATCTAAATCCAGATGTAAGGAAAAATGAGGTGTCAATGGCGGAATGCCCAGCAACTGGCGACTAAAACTATTCTCTTCCACCTGAATGGGACCAAAATCTCTATAGCCCCACACCCCCATTCCATAAGTCACAGTTGGTTATCAATATCTTTTATAGATTTCAAGAATAGGTGCAACATGTTTTTTACCAATGCTGGCAGCAAGGAAAAAAGTAGTTCCCACTACATGCAAAAAGCAGGACACCCTGCCTTTAAAACAAGGGAACCATGAGAATGTGTAATCGAAATCCAACCCCAAGTACTGGAAAGAGAGCGGACTCTGCCGACTGCCCGTCCTCATATACACAGTGTACGTGTTTTATTAGTTTTGGGGCAACAAACCATTGTAAATGTCTTTGAGTAGTTTGTCTCTAACTGCAGCCCCTTCGTAAAATCAACGAAACAGGTAACCAACTGTTTTAATCAGTTTGCCGTTCTTGTCAACAGAAGCATGTCATCTACATACGGAAGGGTGGGGATGGCTCTGTTACTAATGCACGGCACATCAGCTTCTGCGAAGGCCAGAGTACTTTTCGAAATTGTTAATGTAAATCAGAAATAAAATTGGGGAAGAATGCACACTTGTCGCGCTCCATGGTTAACTCTAAATGGGGAAGTGTGCTCACCACTGGGCCCATATCTGATTGTGGTCGTGGGATCCTGATGGAGAGGTCGTAAATAAGCAACAAAGCCTGCATCAAGACAGATAGTCAAGATAATTTTCCACAGCTTTGATCTGTTGACATAATCGAACGCACTTGTTAGGTCCACATATGCTAGATGGATAGAAGTGTCCTTCGCATATTTATATCTAGCTATAAGTAAAGGTAAATGTAGGCACTGTTTGATTGTACCCAAACCCTTCCTGAAGCCATATTGCTCCTGGGAAAAAAACCTTGTTATCATTCATCCAGGAGATCAATTGCTCCAGAACTACTCAACCAATTATTTTGGAGGTGGAGTGAAGCAATGAAATCGGGCGGTAGCACCTGGGTTCCAGAGCATTTCCCTTTTTAAAGATTGGCACCACTGTTGATGTGCGCCAAGAGGGTGGTGGCCCCACCCTGCAAATAGAATAAAAAATATTGGTGATAATCGGTGACCAAAACCTAGGGCCTTCTATAAATAAATCAAGAGGAATCCCATGCGGACCTGGAGCCATATTTGGAAGACTATTATGAATAGCTTTAAATACATCTTCTTCCGAGAAAAAGAGGCTCATGTTTAGCGACAAACCAACCTGTGCCTCTTCAAGAATTACAATATTGGTGCCATAAATACCTGAAAAATGCTCAATCCAGGCATCAGGTGTAATGTGTACAGTATCTTTATCAGGAGATCGCCCTTGGCTAGACCAGCCCAGACCGCCCGCCTAAATGCCTGTGAGTCCTTATTTTGGTAAGTAACCACAATAGTGTCCCATTATTCGTCTTTTATATCAGACTTTCTCTTCTTTAAAGCTAAGGCATATGCCTTGCTTCAGGCTGAAATTACATCCTGATCCCTGGGGATCTGCTTTAAAGCTTGCCATAAAGAAATGTTCGCTTTTTTACAATAATTATCGAACCATGATTTATCGGCTACAGGAAATGTTTCTGATGGTTCTACTCAGCATAATTTTAATACCAGTGTTGCAGCAGATATGCTAATTAGAAATGATTAATAAATGCTTATATGTTATGGTTTATAAAAGTTCATAGAGAAATTAATCGTAGAGAAAAATTAATGTGTACGTTTGAAAATGTGTCCACGGGGAATGGCAGCCATTTATACAAACTTGTACTGAAATGAGTAAAAATGCATGGAATAATGAAAATGTATAATAATAATGTAGTAATGTGTCATATTAAGATGTATAACCTATGTTTTGCATTATATTTACCGTGAACTGTTTGCTGTTTAAAAAAAATCTGCTTTGCTAGAGGTTTCTGCAATGTACTGATGGACAGGAGATAATGAAACTAAAATTGCTACAGTTTGGTGTAAGGCAGACTCGATGTACTTTCCCAGGACCCAAACAATAGAGACACTGACTGGAGAAGATGCAACATTTTCGATCCTGATGAGCTGGATGATGAGGACATCGTTCAGTGAACCAATCAATGAATTGAGAACAGAGAAATTTAGAATTCATAGATTTGCAAAATTAATATTATAGGATAGAGTCATAACTGCTGATTGACTGGCCAATTAGGAATTAGGGGGTTGGATTGAAAAACTCTAATAAAAAGTCATGAGAAGGGGCTAAACGTTAAGATGTGAGGTGTGAAATGCTGATGCCAGAAGACGTGATTCGAGATTATGTCATTGAGCTCATGCTCTTGAGAGCCTGATGCATTGCTGATCGATTGATGACCTGAGGACGAAGACTGACTTTGTTGCTGATCCATTTCGTGGATAGGTAGCTATGACAATGTGACTGATTAACTTTTGTGCCTTTCCTTTCTGGGTACCAACTGCACTGTTTTTATAGGTTATCTACTAGCAAGATATTTTCCAAATTCATGTTCTAAATTGTTTGCTAAGCTGGGTTAGGGAGGATTCTTTGAGTGACGCTGACAGTGACAAATGATTGACGAATGATTGCTGAACTCTGCTATTGATGTTGACATATTCATCCTTGTTGGCGTATGTTGAAGCATTCAAGCATATGTTTTCTCGAGTTCTGATTAGATTATGTTACGGGTGGTCATTAATGAACTAATTCTGAGCTGATTGAATAAAATTTGAATTAACCTTATGACTTAGTATTGTAACTAATAGGGAAATAAAATTGATAAAATGTATAATTGAGTTGTGGTTATTCATGTAATGTTGATATATTGTCTCATGCTTAATGATTCTCTTAGTGGTTATTGATTGATTACATTGATAATTGATGTTCATCGATTACTACATAGCTAGGATTCTCCATGCGATCTAAAAGGTTCATCGGCCTATACGCGTCCCCTTGTACGTTTACTTACTAAGGACCAGGCGCTCTAGCACCAGACATGAGTTCTGCAAAGCTATGTAATGAATTAATAGAATCACCTCGATCCAATAGGCATAGTGATTGTTCAATGCAATCGAGTCATAATTAGGGTCAAGTCAGCAGAATGCCAGACCACCCTTTGCCCATTGTCCTTAGTCCTGACAAGGTCCAGCCACACTCAACTGAATTTGATCACTGTAGATTAAAGGAATCACTTCGCCCCCCAAATCAGTGGTTGCAGGCTCCATAAGGTGAAGATGTAATTGATGGTTGTTCCACATCCCCTCCCAGTAAATGTAGGGATCGCTAACTTACCTGGAATAACAGGAGTGAATGTAAATGGTGGCCCCTTGAATCCATATCAGCTGGATCTACCCTCTTAATAACAGGGTCAAAAGGGGAAGCTAGTTGGGCAAACGTATTACCCAACTTTGCATTAAAGTCTCCTACCCTGCCAAGAGAAGATTAAATGACACTCCTGCATACAATTTGTTTCCAATAGTGAACGGATTAGAAAGGATAAGCCCATAAGGGTCGGATTACTCCTTTTTGCAAAGTCATTATTATAAAAATTCAACATAAGAATCCTAACTCTGGAACCCCAATGTAAATCAGACACCTGAACCCCCACCATTTCAGTTGCAGTGGGGGAATCTTTAC
The DNA here is from genome assembly GCF_031143425.1 of Pleurodeles waltl. Classification (NCBI taxonomy): domain Eukaryota; kingdom Metazoa; phylum Chordata; class Amphibia; order Caudata; family Salamandridae; genus Pleurodeles; species Pleurodeles waltl. Next base: position 804,561,213 of record NC_090438.1, read on the forward strand.
ATCCAGTGTTAACATTGAACCAGGCTGCCATGCCTCCTTTAGCCTGACCCACAGGAAAAGGAGTAGCAAAAAGATTAAAACACAGAAAACCTATTGGAAGCCACTTTGGACATATCCCAAGTCTCGTGCATGAACACAATGTCATAATTATTTATAAACAACCACCAGCCCTCAATTAATAGCTTGTAAGCCATGCCAGCAACGTTCCAACTTAGGAACTTCAAATTCGTGCCATCCCTGCCTGAGAGAAACCTGGTCTCAGCCACAGGTGTAGCATTCCCAACCAAGTTAAAAACAGAGAGATCAAAATTTTGATTCAGGATACCATGGGATGTTGATAATGAAGGACTAATGGCATGGCCCATAAAAGAGGCACTCTTCTTAAGGTTGCTCCTGATGGCAATAGTGCAATCTCTATAAATAAGAGTCGTATTTGGTTGCCAGTCAATATCTTTCAAGCCCGTAAGAGCCGTGAATCTATTTCTATTATGTTTCTATTGAAAAAAAAGCTAGCTTATGAAGCTCTATTTTGTAATATTCTAATGTATGTATGTATAATTTGATGTAAGGTAATTTTGTATCCTTTAGTTGTATTTTAAATGATTGCTGGTAATGTGTGCTTTTAATATTTGCATTTTTGTTGTTAGGATGTTTTATCATCCATTTGTTTCTGAAGAAGCAAGTTTTCAACGACGAAACAAGTGTTGGCTGTTCCTTCAAACTGAAGGCTTTTCCATGAAATTGACAAAAAAGCTATGAACGGCTGCTTGCTTCATTATATATAAAACTGTTCCATCAACTTTTAAAAAATGTGTATAAGTGATACTGGGTATTTCTGAAATTAAGCTATTTTTTCTGTATGGAGTACATGCTGTTGGATAACAATCACATTATTAATTTATGATTAAATTTGATTTCTGTATCACATTATTTCACTGCCTAGAAAGCTGCATTTACAAACTTGTGCTTGGTACAAATTTCCATGCACAATACTGAGAATATACATGTGTAGGATGTTGGCTCTTTATATACTATCTCAAAGTAAGAGATAGTGTGCACAGAGTCCAAGGGTTCCCCTTAGAGGTAAGATAGTGGCAAAATTAGATAATTCTAATGCTCTATTTTGTGGTAGTGTGGTCGAGCAGTAGGCTTATCAGACGGTAGTGTTAAGCATTTGTTGTACAGACACAGGCAATAAATGAGGAACACACACTCAAAGACTTAACTCGAGGCCAATAGTTTTTATATAGAAAAATATATTTTCTTAATTTATTCTTAGAACCACAAGTTCAAGATTTGAAGTAAATCCATAAAATGCAAGGTACTCCACACAGGTAAGTTAGGAACTTTGAATTAGAGCAATAGCATACACAGTTGTAGTAAAAATGGCAATAAGCTATTTTAAAAGTGGACACAGTGCAAAAATCAACAGTTCCTGGGGGAAGTAAGTAATGGTTAGTTTGTCAGGTAAGTACACACAGTAACCACACGCCCCTCAGGCTGTACATCTGGACAAGCACTCACTGGTCTGCATTGTGTCCACGCAAGGTTGTGGCCCATCTGCATTAATTATGTGGACTGTATGTATGATTCCAAACTAAAATTCTGCACTAATGGGTGGTACCTCTGCATGTCTTCACCATTATTCTATTTTATCAATCCTGATAATTTTTCTTTTCTGATCCTTTCATTATTTGCAGCCTTGAGAAAGCCCTGGGTGAACACACCACAAGGGGCGAAACACGTGTCGGATGTCTCTTCTCGTAATCTTCAGAATATTTCTTATGCCTGGAGTTAATAAATGCACCTCAATCACATAACGTGGATCAGATATATTATGTCTGCATGCAACCTGAAATTTTACTACAACTCTCAAAATGATCCAAGTGGGTTCTCAACTTTAGTACTTCCAGACATTTGTTTTTTCTGGGGAAAAGTGGTCCAAACCCCCACCTGATTACCCACTTTTCAGATCAACAATTTTGGGCATTCCTGATGAAGGGAGAATTGGACCTCTTTTATTAATGTTTGAATTCTTCCGGCTATGATGTTTAATTAAATGAACCATTCCTGTTTTTCCAGACACCCCTTGTCTTTTGTTTTTTTAACGTAAATTCTCATTCAAGCATCATTTTGTCGAGCCAGATAGGAGCTGATTGGTACCTTGGACCCAGCTGCAACCAAAGGAAGGGGACCCTGCCCGGACAGATTCACATTTGCGCAACAAGAAAGGTGAGCAGACGCCGCAATTGATTGAAAGTTCTGCTCAGTCTGCGGAGAGGAGGTCCATCCTGAAGCCACCATCAGAAGGGTAAGAGACTACATCAGAGCCTTAGTCCTAGCATTTGGTGTGTGGCAAATTGGGAAAAAACATACAAGCATAACTCTGGAAAGTCACTTTTGTTGATCATCAGCATCAGGAAAGGTGACTATTGTGTTTTTTGTGTGCTTTATTTTGGGTTACTGATCGTTTGGCCTGCTGGGCATGACACAAATGGTATGCATAAGGTTCTGGATGTGATATAGGGACAAAACCTCTGTTGTAAGATATAGCAAAGTGGCAGTATTGTGTGGATTGACTAGGGAGTTTTACCTTGTAATACTAGTACGTTGCCCAAAAGTGGACCTTGGGTTCACCTTAGTGAACCTTAGCTCAGCCCTAATAGAGTGGCAAAGAGCATTCAGACTACTTGGAGGAACATGTGTAAAGTATTTCAGAACACCGACATGGATAATAAGTAAATGACACAACTCATAAGAAATCCAACACTAATTTTGAAAAATGAAGCAGATTTTCATGTTAATTTAGATACCAAAACGAGCTTTGTATCCCACATGCAACTGGAATTGTGTATTTTTAAAGGGTTGAAAAATAGAGTACTTCTAATGACCAAAGGAATATCATTGTAGTCCGTCTGGAAAATCACAGCTCCGGAGAACCCACTTGGAGTTAAGGTCTTACAGGTCCCTAGACCAAACCTCACTAATCAGTTTCTAGTTACCTTGCCCTGGGAGTCTGTGAGCAGAGGTGCTCTGGCTGTCCTTGGTGCGAACAGGATCTGAGGGTGCTGTCAAAATTGCAGCAGGTGACTAAAGCACACTTTGGGGGTGGACTCACACTCTACCCTCAGCAAGTAGAGGCTTTTGGGGTCCCAGGACCTGGATTCCACAGCTGGAAGTTTGCCACCACGTCTGGGGGCTCCGGGTCCATAGGTGGCCTTGCATCTGTCAATCACAGGGCTGGTTGTGGCAAAAATGCTTTGCTACTCCTCACAAAGTCTCCTCCTTTAGGATGGAGGATCTCAGGAGTGGGGTCATTGCTGATGTCAGTCACTATGCTGGGAACTGCTTTGGAGTCGGTGATGTCCGAGGAGCTGTTGGTTACCGGGCTGGTGACAGACAAGCCTTGGCAGCAGCAAAAGTAGTCCACTGTTACTTTGTTGGCTGGCGGTTGTCCGGAAGGGTCTAGCAACTCGAAATCTCCCACTACCACTTGTGATGGTATTTAGATTTGACCATCATTTGACCATCAACTCTATTTTGTGTGAGTGACTCCATTTTGTGCCCTTTGATTTCACAAGGCTGAGATTGTTTTTACCAGAGGAATGTACAAATCTGTCTCAGAACAAATATTGGGAGCCTGGTCGGCTCCTATAGGTGTTTTTGATGCAGATGAAGTACAGCCAGCACTTAATTTCATAATGGGGTGTTTCTAGAACCTTCTTCTTGAGGTGTTATAAGGTATAAAAGACGCAGAGACTTGGTGCTCAGTTAGGAGCTCACCTGTGGAGCGGATGCACTGCACAGGATCTGATTTGTGATCCTGATTGGGTGTCCTTCCTGACTGATTTGAGGGTTTCCTCAGTCACTCTGGCGAGGGTGATGAAGTCAAATCAATCAGTGAAGTATTTTAAATCTTCATTATTTATCTCATGTATGCATACTCTGTTAATGCATTGCACATTTCTTTTTAAGTCTTGACCACCTGATATATGCATTTATCTTTGTATATACATATTTTGCTGCACTTGAGTTATATGCTTATTCTCATATATTTGTATGACCTTTATTTGATATTTGGGAAGTACCTTAATAAATTCATTATTTAGACTAAAAGTGCTGCATTCCTTTGGCATCGTGTCCTTTTAGTTTAGGTGAAAGCAATACATTTTGGCGTCACTTGCAGGATGCAAAGAAAGAGATTAAAGTGTAAAAATGTTTGGCAAAAAGACAAAGGCAGTTTCCCAGATACCAAATGAAGTACCAGGGTGGGAAACAGCCCTGTACAATGTGCTTACGCATGAGTGGTCTCCCAATGCTGGCTTGAGTGAAAACTGGAATGCGTATGAGGCAGAAGCAGAGCCAGCAGATGTATTAGCTTGTTTGCAGAAAGCACCAATTGAAAAAGAAAAAGCACTTTAGGATGGAGAAGCTGTATGCTCTTATGTGCTTATCATGAAATGCATGAGAAATATACTCAGTTGGAACAGGAACATGAACAGATGGAAAAGCATTGCTAAAGTAGGGCAAGACTGGAATCCTGAGGAATGGAATGGTAATATTTTGGATTCTTCAGGGTTTTTGACCTCTGGGGAAGAGTGTTTTCAAAATAATGGTCAGGGTGAGTCAGATGACCAGAAGGTCATCTGGGACAGCCCAGATACAGAGGAAAATTGCAAGGAAGGGTCGGGATCGACTCTCTGAAGTATTACACTCAGCAAGAGATTAATATCATAGACAGATAATGGCAGAGACCTGGGGAAATATTGCTCACTTGGATAGTGCGATTATTTGATACAGGAGCCTCAGGAATGATGTTAGATGTAGGAGACGCACCGAAGTTCTGTACACTCCGTACTGACCCCACTGTACAGAAGCATTTCAGAGGTTTTCAGGGCAACAAACAAATCACCTTATTGCCATTAGCAGTTACCGGGTGCAATCATAGGTATCCTACCAAGTCAGAATGGCCCCAAAATAATAAGGGTTCACATTGAGAGATGCAATGTAGAGAATCAAGGAGGAGGGTATGAAAACTGGCATTTTTCTGAGTGATGCTCACTGTTTGTTGGACAGACCACTGACAGTATCAGTGCGAAATAAAATAATACATTTAGCCTCCACAGCCTACAAATGTGTGATATTGACCCTATTAATCAACCCGACAGGTAACCCTTTAAAAGACGTACTAGATGCAGTCTGTGAGTTGGGAGAGCGGATCAAACCTGAAAAAGCCTCCTGATTTGAAGGCCACACAGGCAATAATAGGGTATCTAGGAGAGAAATGTTTATGGCATTGTTGAATGATGGTGTGAAGAAGAAACAGGTAGATGGAATAGACACAGAGATGTATCACAAGCAGGGGTTGGACTGAATAATGAATAATAAAGTGAATAATCTAGATAATAAGCAGATGAGTCAGGGCAAGTCAGAGACTCAGGAGGAAAAGAGAGAGAAGGTGAAAAATGTTTCCCCAAAGGTGAAGGACGAGGAAGATTTGGACACTGATTGGTTGATTGAGGAGAACGGGGGGAGAAGAGACTCCTCACAGGTATCAAGGCACATATCCTGGTTTGACCTGGACAAAAGTCAACAGGTTGATAGGAAATATGCCAAGCTCCGGTACAGGGATTAGTTTGCAAGGATAATAGACCCCATGTTGACTTAGAAATGTATTGGAAAAAGAGTAATGTCCAGAGGGTCCGGACCTTGGTGGATACCGGAGCGGAGGCCTCTTTGATATATGGAAATCAGAAAAAGTTCAAAGGACAGCATTACACAATTACAGGGTTAGGTGGAAAGGAAACCCTCGCTGTGCAAACCAAGGTCCACATGAAAATAGAGAGAACACCAAAACGAGAATACACTGTCTTGATAGTGCCCCTCTTTGAATATATTCTTGGAATTGACATTCTGAAGGGGATGACTCAATATTTGGAAGATAGGTGCTATCAATTCGGATCAAAGAGGTACATTTCAATGGCAGCAGTGAGGGTGGATCACTTGAAAATACCTCCGGTGAAGTTTCCCTGAGCCACCATGGTGGTTCATTTGAAGCAGTATCGGATCCCAGGAAGGCATGAGGAGATAAGTAGGACCATACAGGATTTGGTGGAAGCAAGGGTGGTAGCTCTGGTCATCACTGCGTGGAATAATCTTGTGTGGCCTGTGCGCAAACCTGATGATAGCTGGAGAATGACAGTGTCATATAATCCAGTAACTAAAAGATGCTTTCCACTACTGGAGAAGGAAAGAGCTGTCAAAATGCAGAATTGTATGCTGTGTATCAAGCCTCAAAACAAGAATTACCTGGTAAATGTCACATTTATGCGTATTCTTGGCCTACTGCCAATGAACTAGCTATCTGGCTCCCCACGTGGCATGCACATAACTGGCAAAACCATTCGAAGGATGTGTGGGGCAAAGAACTGTGGCAAGAAATCTGTGAAATGTTACAGCAAAGAACAGTCACTGTATATCATGTAGATGCCCACTGTCCCACTGACTCTCTAGAACAGTGGTTAAAGTCCCTTGCAGACGAAAAGGCCAAAATCTCGGAAGCAGAAGTGGTGACACAGGATTCTGACTTGGTGGGGATGGCTAAATGTGGACAACTGGGAGAGAAGGCCACTAACAGGTGGGCAGAGATTAGAGTGATGCACATTCCCCAAGATTTGATCAAGACAGTGATCATGCAATGTCCTATTTGTCAACACCCCCAACAGAGATCTGTCCCACAGACCATCAGGGGTCAACTAGGAAAAGGAAAGTTGCCAGGCAGATATGTCAGATTGATTACATTGGACCAATGCCAATCAGTCGAGGATGTCAGTATGCATGCACAGTGGTAGATACTTATTCTTGCTATTTAATAGCATATCCATGCAAGCGTGCTACCCAGTTCAATACCATTAAGACACTAGATTTGTTGATGTTGTATTATGGAGCTCCAATTCTGATCCAAAGTGATAACGGATCCCATTTCAAAGGAAGTTGGTGCAAGACTACTGTTTGCAGCACAATATAGAGTGGATATTTTATGTTCCATTTTACCTACAAACTGTGAGATTGATTCAGAGACTGAATAGATTGTTAAAGTCTCAGTTGATAAACTTGTCAGATGGATCATTGAAAAATTGGATAGATCATTTAAATGAAGCATTTCAAATATGGAACAGTAGATCTTTGACAAATGCAGAGACCCCTTTGATGCGAATGTGAACCCCAACATTGCAAATACAACCCGATGTGGCAACTGATACCATTACGTATTGAGAGAAAAAGACAGGAGCTTTAGATCCGAACCAAGCAACACCAGAGACTGCAGGTCTTGATTTGCATGCTTTGAACACGTACAGACTGAAACCAAGAGATAATGTTGCTCATTGAGACAGGAGTCAGGATACAAATTCCCCCGGAGCATTTCGGATTGTTTGTTCCTCTAGCTGAGCTGGCACTCCAGGGTATTCAGGACTTGGGGGGAGTGATTGATGAACACTATCAAAGGAGAAATCAAGGTGATATTATTGAACATTGGAGATGCTGATTTGATAATACAAGCTTGTAGGAAGCTGGCTCTGTATATACTATATCAAAGTGAGATACAGGCCCTCATTACAACCCTGGCGGTCAGTGTTAAAGCGGCGGTAATACCAACAGGCTGGCGGTAAAAAAAAGGGAATCACGACCATGGCAGTAACCGCCAACACAGACAGCCACTTTAACACTCCGACTGCCACAGCGGTAGAAACAAACACTGCGGCGGTAACTGCCAACTGCCAGGCGGAAGACAATGTACTGCCACTGTATTACAAGACACCAATCCGCCAGCTTTTTCCGGGGCGGTACCAACGCCATCAAAAGCACAGCAGAAACAGTACACAGAAGGGAAACCACTCACCTCTCGATACCCAACGAGGAACCAGGACGCCATGGAGCCCGAGTTACAGGTTCTACCAATGTTGGTTTACCTCCTCTTCTACCAGGATCATCAGAGACGGCGACGACGACCACAGTGAGTACTACACCTAGTACACAGGGGGTGGTGGGAAAGAGAGTGACACACACACACGCAATACGCACCACTCCCACCCCCACCTTCACCTTCACCCCCAACACCATACACACAAATACATGCACCAACATTACATATACACCCCGTAACCCTCTGGAAGAACGGAAAGACAAAATGAAATGAGTTTAACAAGTGTAATCATTGAAAATACAGATAGGGAAACAGGTCTGTAACAGATCATTATATACAAACATTTACAGCAACTACACAAGTCCGGATAGTGTTCCATTCATTGTCCGTGGACCAGTGGTCCCAAAATGCGTGGGCGAAGCCCACACATGATACCTGCCTCAAAACGGAGAGAACACTGCAGGGGCATCAGGTCGAAAAAAACACAGGCACCTCAGGGGGAAGGGGAGGGGGGGCACTTCAGCCGGATGATGGGACGACGCCACTGCTCCACGAGGGGGCTCCATGCCCACTGTTTGCTCCTGGGGAGTGCAAAGCCACAGTCTCACAAGTCTCTCAAGTGGGTGGGTTGCCCACTGATTGGTCATGGGGAGTGCAAGGCCACAGTCTCACAAGTCTCTCAAGTGGGTGGATTGCCCACTGCTTGGTCCTGGGGAGTGCAAGGCCACAGTCTCTGAAGTGGGTGGGTTGCCCACTGCTTGGTCCTGGAGAGTGCAAGGTCACAGTCTCTGAAGTAGGTGGTTTGCCCACTGCTTGCTCCTGGGGAGTGCAAAGCCACAGTCTCTCAAGTCTCTCAAGTGGGTGGTTTACCCTCTGCCTGGTCCTGGGGAGTGCAAGGCCACATTCTCTCCAGTGGATGTATCTCTCCACTGGTTTTGGAGTGGGCTTAGTGCCCAGAGTTCTTCATCCTGCCAAGGACTGGGGTAGTGGATGTACCTCTCCACTGGTTCTGGAGGGGGATTAGTGCCCAGAGTGCTTCATTCTGCCAAGGACTGGGGTAGTGGATGTGCCTCTCCACCGGTTCTGGAGGGGGCTTAGTGCCCAGAGTGCTTCATCTCTGGTTCTGGAGGGGGCTTAGTGCCAGAGTGCTTCATTCTGCCAAGGACTGGGGTAGTGGATGTATCTCTCCACCGGTTCTGGAGGAGGCTTAGTGCCCAGAGTGCTTCATCTCTGGTTCTGGAGGGGGCTTAGTGCCCAGAGTGCTTCATTCTGCCAAGGACTGGGGTAGTGGATGTATCTCTCCACCGGTTCTGGAGGGGGCTTAGTAACCAGAGTGCTTCATCTCTGGTTCTGGAGGGGGCTTACTGCCTAGAGTGCTTCATCCTGCCAAGGACTGGGGTAGTGGATGCTGTTCTCCACTGGTTCTGGAGGGGGCTTTGTGGCCAGAGTGCTTCATCCTGCCAAGGACTGGGGTAGTGGATGTATCTCTCCACTGGTTCTGGAGGGGGCTTTGTGCCCAGAGTGCTGCACATGGTGTGTGGCAGTTCCCATTCCCGCACCTGGGTGACAGAGCCACAAGATATCCTGGGAACAGGTAGCATGATACTCCATGGAGGCAGAGACATACTCCACCCTGCTGCGACATAGCCTGCCAACTGCTGGTACTGCCAGTGCTGGTTGTGGTGCCTCATGCACTCTGTACAGGGTCCAGGACGTCTCCTGCAGCCTCAGACGACTGCCCACTGGGGATGATGGTCATGTCGGCTCTGGTGGCACTATCTGAGCACGTTGCGGGGCAGGTGGCGGTGGTTGCAGCAGTGTCAGCAGCGGAGATGCTGGCGGTGGTGCATGTATCAGCACCTGTGGAGGGAGACACCAGGACGCCTCCTGCAGCCTCTGATGGCTGCCCACTCGGGATGATGCTGGGGACTGTAGCAGAGGCAGCAGACGTGCAGGTGGGCATGCAGGTGGTGGTGCAGGTGGTTGTGCAGGTGGGCGTGCAGGTGGCGGTGCAGGTGGGTGCGACGTGGCGGTGCAGGTGGCGGTGGTCGCGGCGGTGGCCACTGCCATACAGGTTGCAGTTCTGTCTTGCAGAAGGGGTGTCACCAGTCCCTCACCCGGAGGCTCTGTGCCCTGAGCTGACTTCCCTTTAGCCTTGTGTACCTTCCCCACCTTAGAAGTCGCTGCTGGGACCTTGGCACTGTCCTCTTATGTCTTGGAGGAGTCCTTGCTGGGTGGTTGGTGCAGCTTTTCCCTACGGCATGTTGTCCCCTTCTTCACCTTGGCAGGTGGCGGAATAGGGTGATCCTTGGCCTCACTAGGTGGCACATTGGCAGCCCTGATGGGTGCGGCCCGCGATGTTACTGGACTTGCAGGGACCACAGTGCTCGAGGATTTCGTGGCTGAGGTGCTGGGCTGGGATCTGGACATCCAGGCCCTGGGAGAAGGATGGTGGGGTGAAGGTGTAGGGAAGAGGTCAATGTTAGCCAGGAAAAGTTTTTTAGACACACTGGGACTGGAAGATAGGGGGTTTGCGAGTGTAGGAAGAGGTAGCGGTTGTAGGAGGTGTACGTCTGCTGAGTTAGGGTTTGGGTGCATGGGCTGGAGGCTGTTGTGAGGTGGATGGCTGTTGAGTGGCTGTGTGCCGGCGTTTGTGTACTTTGGGTGGAGGGCTCACAGACACACTGGGAGAGGACACAGTGGACGTGTGCATGGTAGTGGGGCTGGTGATTGCACGTGAGCGGTGTGTGGTGATGGGTGTGCTGGTGATGGAGGTAGTGGCTGAGGATGTAGTGCATGCAGGTGTGAGTGGAGACGAGACAGGGAGGGAGGAGGATGAGGACATGGAGGAGGGGGGCACAGTGGAGGCAGTGGATGTTGGTGTGTCTGCATCGGGGTGGTGCTTGTGTGAGTGCCTGTGGGATGTGTGATGCTTATGTTTGCCATGTCCACTCTTGTGTGTTGATGAGTGTGTATGCTGGTCTTGTGGTGTGCTTGTGATAGGCTGAGGTACAGGGGATTGGGTCAGTGGTAGTGGAAGTTGGAGTCCCACCGGTGCCTTTAGACTCCGTACATTCACCCTCCAGGGCCATGTGGGTTTCAGCTCCCCCTTGCTCCGGTGCCACTGCTCGTCCGCCAGATGGTGCTAATGCACACAAGGACAGGGTGACAAAAGAAAAAGGGGGGAAAGACAGAGGAGAGACATGGTTAACTCCTGCAACAACACCACCGTTGGCAGACACAACACACAGGGAGCAGCCCTATGCACTAGGCCATGCACTAACAGTTCTGGGGAAAATCACATGCCCATGGGGGACTGTGCCTAAACCCATTTGATGCACACCTGGAACCCACAGGAGTCTGACTAGGTGTAGAGGGCCACTACCACTTTTGGGGTTGGACTGGCACTAAGCCTGCCTAACAATGGATCTACCCTGGCACCTTTGCCCTGGCCTAGGGGAACCAACAGCCCACTTCCCACACCCAGAAACCTAAAGCGCGCAGTCAGCTGCATGAGACTGTACTCACCCCCTTGTGGCTGCTGTGATGCCCTCAGGTGCCAATCCAACTCCGGATATGCCACCACCAGGATCCGGTACATCAGGGGTGTCATGGTGCGACGGGCACCCCTTCCACGTTGGGAGGCCATCCCCAGCTGGGCCTCCGCTGTCTTCTTGCTCCAGTGGTGCAGTTCCTCCCATCTTTTGCGGCAGTGGGTGCTCCGTCTATGGTAGACCCCCAGGGTCCGCACCTCCTTGGCGATGGCACGCCAAATACCCTTCTTTTGGTGGGCGCTGACCTAGAGGAAATGTAAAGTAAGAATGGATTTTACTCCCCCCTCCGGTTATTCTTACTCATTGGCCACAACCTCCCACCTGGCCCACAAACACATACACTGACCATCCTCACATGCTGGCCTCTGCCCACCCCCTACTTCTATCTTCCATCGACGCCACTCCATACATTCATGTCCCATCCATCATGCTCACAGTGTATTGTCCTCACCTGTTTGTCTGGTGGACCGTAGAGTTGCGTGTACTGTGGGAGGACCCCATCCACCAGTTTCTCCGAATCCTCTGCAGTGAAGGCAGGGGCCCTTTCCCCAGACACTGTAGCCATTGTCGCTTCCAGACTCAGGTCACAGCAGCACTTGCAGTGTAGGTCCTCTCCTGCTGAAGGTCAGGTATCAAGTGAGTGAACAGATAGAAAATGGCGGTCACGTATGCAGCGGTCCATACCGTCACCGCCGGCGTACATCGTCATTGGCTCCTGGAACCCATAGGGCACAATGATAACCAATGCTGAATTGGGGCGTGGTCTTCGTCCGCCTACCGCAACGCTGCACAACACTAGCGCAGTTACCTCATTTCCCCTTGTCCCTCCTTACAGGTCAGGCAGCCGCCATTTCAGGGGGCTACATGGGAGGGCAACTAACTGTGTCACAGCACTTTTGAGCATGAATACGGACATACAGCGCAATACACCGACTACATCACATTTGTTCAAAACACCCTTGTGCAAGCTATGTGGTGTATGACCCTCTGCTCACCCTTCTCCTCCATAGGGCATGTCCGCTGGGGCAGATGATGAGATGGCGTCATCCTTCGGTATACAGACCCCTGGTGGACCTGTCGACAATGGAAGACAGACACATCATTATCACCTACAGACTTGATCATGCCACAATCCATGAACTGTGTGCCCAATTGGAGCCAGACCTGATGTCAGCTATCCCCCATCCCACAGGAATCCCCCCTTTAGGGCAGGTCCTGTCAGTACTCCATTTCCTGGCCAGTGGGTCCTTTCAAACAACAGTGGCCATGGCATCAGGGATGTCACAGCCAATGTTCTCTAACGTGTTGTCCAGAGTGTTGTCTGCCCTGCTGAAATACATGCGCAGCTACATCGTTTTCCCCAAGGTGGAGGATTTGCCCACAGTGAAAGGTGACTTCTATGCCATGGGACATATCCCCAACATCATTGGGGCAATTGATGGTACACATGTGGCATTTGTCCCCCCGCAGGAATGAACAGGTGTACAGAATCCGCAAAAGCTACCATTCTATGAATGTGCAGATGGTGTGTTTGGCAGTGAATGTGAATGCCAAGTATCCTGGCTCTGTGCATGACGCTTACATTTTGAGGAATAGCAGCATCCCTTATGTGATGGGGCAACTCCAGAGGCACTGTGTCTGGCTAATAGGTGAGCCCAAGGTCTCAACACAGTTAACATAGGTGTCTGGGTATGGTAGAGTCCCTTATGGGTTGGTGTATGTCTCACAGTTGTCCTTCAATATTTGCAGGTGACTCTGGTTACCTCAACCTGTCATGGCTACTGACCCCAGTAAGGAATCCCAGGACAAGGGCAGAGGAATGCTACAATGAGGCACATGGGCGAACTAGGAGGATAATTGAGTGTACTTTCGGCCTCCTGAAGGCCAGGTTCCGGTGCCTCCCTATACTACTCACCGAAGAAGGTGTGCCAGATAATCGTGGCATGCTGTATGTTGCAAAACCTGGCTTTGCGATGCCAGGTGCCTTTGCTGCAGGAGGATGGGCCTGATGTTGGTCTTGTGGCAACTGTGGAGCCTGTTGACAGTGAAGAAGAGGAGGCAGAAGAAGAAGATATAGACAACCGAAACAACATCATCATGCAATACTTCCAGTGAGACACAGTTAAGAGACTGGCTCTGCTCCTCTCATATCATACTACTGTAGGACATTGCATGATTCTGCCTTTTTACCTCTGTGAATGGACCCTGACAGTTCACTTTGGCTTTCCATTTTACAGATCTGTGTACCACTTTCTGCCTTCTGCTATGTCTACTGCTGCCCAACAACTGTCTAACATTGGTATGTGGAAATGAACATTGACATTGCTATCTTTCAGATAGGTTGCAATTACACATTTGTGAAAGTACAGACTGAATCCAGATTGATTTGTGATTCAAGGGTGTTTATTTCTGTGCTAATAAGTGGAGGGGGCTGTGCAATGGGCTGGGGTGATGGTGGATGAATGTCCATGCTGGAGTCCAGTCTATTGGTATCACAGGTGCATTGTCCAAGGGGGCATAGGAAGTGGAGTAATGGCAGTTCAAGGTGGACAGGGTAACAGAGTGGGACAGAAGGGTGACAATCAGGAGAGTCTTATTTCCTGGCGGGGTCTTGGCAATGTTCTCTGTCTTGTTCCTGGATCTCAGAGACTGTTTGCAAGGTGGTTCTCCTTCTGCAGGGGGTGGGGTGCTGGTGGCCTGTTGGTCCTGTGGCGGGACCTACTGTCCACTAGCGCCAACGGAGGTGAATGGCTGTTCATCGTTCAGGCTAGTGTCAGGGGCCCGTTGGTGTGCCACTGTGTCCCTTTTGGTGTTGACCATGTCTGCCAGCACCCCTACAATGGTGACCAGGGTGTTGTTAATGGACATCAAGTCCTCCCTGATCCCCAGGTAATGTTCCTCCTGCAGCTGCTGGGTTTCCTGAAACTTGGCCAGTATCGTGCCCTGGTCTGGGAATGATGGTATGCTCCTGTGATGTTGGAGAGTGCCTCGTGGAGAGTGGGCTCCCTGGGCCTGTCCTCCCCCTGTCGCACAGCAGTCCTCCCAGTTTCCCTGTTATCCTGTGCCTCTGTCCCCTGAACTGTGTGCCCAATGCCACTGACCCCAGGTCCCTGATTGTCGTGGGTTGGTGGGTTTGCCTGGGGTCCCTGTAGTGGTGGACACACTGCTGATTGACGTGTCATGGGGAAGGGGGATGGGCCCGCTGGGTGGGTGCTGTGGTGGTGTTTCCTGAGGGGGGAGGTTCAGTGGTTGTTTGTGACAGTGGCAGGGGAACCGACTGTCCAGAGGTCCCTGATGGGCCGGGCTTGTCATCTTGATCCAGGCATGCAGAGCTGCTGTCGTCACTGTGGGCCTCTTCTGTGGGGGGGACTGGATATGTCTGGTACCTCCTGTCCGGTGACATTGGGTAGGGGTCCTGTTGGGGGGTAAATGCATAGTTATTGTATCTGTGTGTGCCATCTTGTCCAATGTGTGAGTTACCCTCTACTCCTGTGCTTGGCTTATTGTCTTTGGCCTTGTGTGATTGTTAATTTTGGGGCCTGGGTGAGTATCTCTACTGGACATGCTTTGGTGATGGGGGTCCATGCATTGGTGTAACATGCAGGGCTTGCTATTGGGATGTGTGGATTGTGATAGTGGGGTATCTGTGGGGTGTTGGGGTGATGGGTGTGAGGGTTGGGCTAGGAGTTTGAGATAGCATGCAGGTAGTGTGGGGGTAATATAGTAGTAAAGATTTGCCTTACCCAAGTCCAGTCTTCCTCCTTCTCCTGCGAGGCCCTCAGGATGCATGATCGCCAAGACTTGCTCCTCCCATGTTGTTAGTTGTGGAGGAGGAGGTGGGGGTCCACCGCCAGTCCTCTGTACTGCTACCTGGTGTCTGGATACCACGGAACGCACCTTCCCCCATAGGTCGTTCCACCTCTTCCTGATATCATCCCGTGTTCTTGGATGCTGTCCCACTGCGTTGACCCTGTCGACAATTCTCCACCATAGCTCCATCTTCCTTGCAATGGATGTCTGCTGCACCTGTGATCCGAATTGCTGTGGCTCTACCCGGATGATTTCCTCCACCATGACCCTGAGCTCCTTCTCAGAAAACCTGGGGTGTCTTTGAGGTGCCATTATGTGGTGTGGGTGATGTGTGAGGTGCTGTTTGTTGTGCTGTGTGATGTGTTGTGTTGGTGTGTGTTGTATGAGGTATGTGGATGTTGTATAATTGATGGTGTTGTGTGCCTGTGGATGCTGGGGTTGTGTTTACTATTCTCTCTCTCTCTCTCTGCTTCTTCCAAGAAAACCGTTGTAAGGGGTTGTGGGTAATGTGGGTGTGTGTTTTATAGTGTTGTGGGTATGTGGGTGTGATGTGTGTATGTGTATCAGGTGTGTGTATTTTGAATTGTCCAATGTGGTTGTGTATTGTAAATGTGTGTGTATTTTGAGTGTGGCGGTGCAAACCGCCAATGGATTACCACAGTTGAATGACCGCCGTGTTGATTCATGTGTCGTGATAGTGTGGGCGTAGTTCTCTTGGCGTGATGGTATCGGTTTTGCTATCGCCAGTGTATCACTGACCTTTGGATTGGCTGACTTGTATGGGTGTGTGTATTGTGGCGGATTGCAAGCTGTGGGTCGTAATACCTGTAGTGGATTTCCACAGCGGCCACCGTATCTTGACTGCCGTCAGAACGGCGGTAAGCGGGATTTACCGCCAGGGTTGTAATGAGGGCCATAGTGTGCACAGAGTCCGGGGGGTTCCTCAAGAGGCTTGACAGTGGCAATAATAGATAATACTAATGCTCTATTTGTGGTAGTGTGGTCGAGCAGATAGGCTTATCAGAGGGTAGTGTTAAGCATTTGTTGTCGAGCAGATAGGCTTATCAGAGGGTAGTGTTAAGCATTTGTTGTACACACACTCAAGCAATAAATGAGAACACACACTCAATGACTTAACTCCAGACCAATAGGTTTTTATATAGAAAAATATTATTTTCTTAATTTATTTTAGAACCACAAGATTCAAATTACAGGTAAGTACATTAAATGTAAGGTACTTTGCATAGGTATAGTTAGAACTTTGAACCAAAACAGTAATGCACACAGTTTTTCATAAAATGACACACTGCAAAATTCAACAGTTTCTTGGGGAGATAAGTACAGTTTGATTAATACGGCAAGTAAAGCACTTACAAGTTCAGTCTCGGGGGCATAGGTAGCCCACCATTGGGGGTTCAAGTCAACCCCAAACACCCAGCACCAGCAACACAGGGCCGGTCAGGTGCAGAGGTCAAAGGGGAGCCAAAATAACATGGGCGCCTATGGAGACAGGGGGTGCTCCGGTTCCGGTCTGCTGGCAGGTAAGTACCCGTGTTCTCGGGGAGCAGACCAGGGGGGTTTAGTAGAGCACTGGAGGGGTCCCAAGTAGGCACACAAAACACATACTCAGCGGCACAGGGGCGGCCGGGTCAGTGAGCAAACAGGGTGTCGGGTTTGTAATAGGATTCAATGGAGGGACCCGGGAGTCACTCAGGCGTTGCAGGCTGGGCAAAGGGGGGCTTCAGGTGCATAGTGGGGGGAATTCATGCTTCTGGAGTGAGGTGAGAGTCCCTGTAAAGATAGTTTCTTCTTTCTTGGTTGGACAGGTCCGCTGTCCATGGGAGTTCTTGATCCTTTGTAGTTGCAGAGCCGTCCTCTGAGTCGGGAGAGGTCACTGGGCCCACAGGATGCGTCGCTGGTGCAGGTTCTCTGAAGTTGTAGACAGGCCAGTAGGGCTGGGGCCAAAGCAGTTGTTGTCTTCCTTCTTCTCTGCAGGGTTTTTCAGCAAGGCAGTCCTTCTTCTTTCTAGGTCATCAGGAATCTGATTTCCTGGGTTCAGGGTAGCCCCTAAATACTAAATTTAGGGGTGTGTTAGGGCTGGAGGGCAGTAGCCAGTGGCTACTGTCCCTGAGGGCGGCTACACCCTCCTTGTGCCTCCTCCCTTTGGGGAGGGGGGCACATCCCTATTCCTATTGGGCTAAATCCTCAAAAACAAGATGGAGGATTTTCCAAGGAAGGGGTCATCTCAGCTCTGGTCACCTTAGGGGTTGACCTGGCTGAGGGGGTGACTCCTCCTTGTTTTCCCTATTATTTCCCCAGACTTGCTGTCAAAAGTGGGGGCTGTGTCTGGGGGGCGGGCATCTCCACTAGCTGGAGTGCCCTGGGGTGCTGTAAAACCAGGCTTGAGCCTTTAAGGCTCACCGCCAGGTGTTACAGTTCCTGCAGGGGGAGGTGTGAACCACCTCCACCCAGGACAGGCTTTGTTCCTGGTCACAGAGTGCACAAGGGCACTCACCCCATGTGGCCAGAAACTTTTCGGGGAGTTGGAGACTGGCATCCCAGACTGGCATCAGTGTGGGTTTATTGTGCTGAGAAATTTGATACCAAACTTCTCAGTATACAGTGTAGTTATTATGGAACTGTGGAGTTTGTTTTTGACAAACTCCCAGACCATATACTCTGTATGGCTACCCTGCGCTTACAATGTCTAAGAATTGACTTAGACACTGTAGGGGCATAGTGCTCATGCAGATATGCCCTCACCTGTGGCATAGTGCACCCTGCCTTAGGGCTGTAAGGCCTGCTAGACGGGTGACTTACCTATGCCACAGGCAGTGGGTAGTGGGCATGGCACTCTGAGGGGAGTGCCCTGTCGACTTAGTCTTTTTCTCCACACCAGCATACACAAGCTTTGAGGCAGTGTGCATGTGCTGAGTGAGGAGTCCCCAGGGTGGAATAATACATGCTGCAGCCCGTTGAGACCTTCCCTGACCACAGGGCCCTTGGTACCAGGGGTACCTTTTACAAGGGACTTAACTGTGTGCCATGGCTGTGCCAATTGTGGAGACAAAGGTATAGTTTTAGGGGAAAAACACTGGTGCTGGGGCCTGGTTAGCAGGGTCCCAGCACACTATCAATCAAATCTGGCATCAACAATATGCAAAATGTTAGAGGGTAACCATGCCAACAGTGGCATTTTCCTTCAAAGCTGGAGATAGAATAGTCCAAATTGTGATTATTGCAGTGTATGGAGGAATAGTCAAAAAGGGGACTGCCACAGCCCTTCTTACTGTGCAAGGGGAGGGAGGCTTTGGCTCCACTGACAAGAACCCTGGTGCCAAACTGTGGGCCGAATCCCCTAATCATCCCTTTGAACCAGCAGAAGTCATAGTGAAAGGAAAATACAATATTCTGTTAGTCATGAAACCAGGACAGGAAAAGTGGGAACATGTACCACCTCCTAAATGTTACTTGCTAGAATAATCATACTTATCTCTTTTAAAGCTCATACTAAGAGGTGCCTTTGTGCTGTCTTTACTATGTGAAGTGTGTTCGGGCAGGTTTGAGTGGTGTCGGGAGGGACCGAGGACCTCCAACCCTGAAGTGATCGACTGACAGCACCAATCAACACCTCTGCTGCAGCTGTCAGAGGATGTGTGGCTCTACCTGGAACAAACTATCCTTACTTAACATGTTGAACCTCTGCATGACAAATATGAAATGCACCACCAATATAATTTTCACCTGCCTCTTTGCCATTCCAACTCCTGCTAGTGTCTTGCTGCAAATATTTAATGCTACTAATGCAGATGGGGCAGTGGAAGTAAGTGACGTACAATCTCATCTATCTTTATATGAATATTGCTGGTTTTGCCAAGAAACCACTGATGATAAGTGGAACAACCTAACTCAAGTGATTACTTACAATGTCACTGCTGGTTTGTCTCAGAACAAACATTGGGAGCCTGGCCAGCTCCGATGGGTGTTTGCGATGCAGACGAAGTACAGCTAGCGTTTAATTTCATAACAGAGGGGAGTGGGTTTCTACAACCTTCTTCCTGAGGTGTTTTAAGGTATAAAAGATAAGAAGACTTGGCACTCAGGTAGGAGCTCATCTGTGGAGCAGATACACTGCCCAGGATCTGATTTGTGATCCCGATTGTGTCTCCTTCTTGACTGATTTGAGGGCTCACTCAGTCCTGAGCTCTATGTAGAAATTCCCCTGGTCAAAAGATAACATGCACTAGCAGCCAGCTAAGGTATTTCAGACATGCCATTCCCTTTACTTTTTTGAGCCTTGTCAACTTTTTTTTGTGTCAGTTGTAAGAGCGTCATATTGATATTGTGACACTGGTAAATTAATATTACTGTGGTTTGTCTTGAGTGTAGTGTTTGTTGGTGACCCAATGTGCTGTACCGGTAAATTTATGTAATTGTGTTTTGCCATAAGTGTTGAGTGTTGTGTTTTGTCAATGAATGTGCTGTGAAGACATTGTTGACTCTTACAAATTTCTATTTGATGCCAAAGTAAGGCTTGCTATTTTGATGCCAAGTTTCAAGTTGTTTTGAGTTAAAAGTTACATTTTTCGTAGGTTTTGGTTCTTCATGTGCATTGATGTTTTTGTTTGTTAAATGTATATTTTGATGCATTTGTGAACAACAAAGAACTCATTAGATCTAGTAACGTCTGTGTATATATTTCCCACTACCAGATTTGATCTAGTAATCCCAGTGTACATATTTTCACGTTACCAGAGTAAAAGACTGAAAATTCTCTAAAAAACAGAAAAGCTAGGCATGTGGAACTTAAAATCCACTAAAAACGTAAATGCTAGAAGTAACTAGCCCTTAAAAACTAACCAAAATGATCATGGATATGCTGGAAAAGCTTATGCAGAATAAATTACCCACCCAGGCTGAAAAGCTGGACAAGTTCTGCCATGAATGACACACACCTCAAGGCACACACGTTCCCCTGGCCAAAAGAGGGAACCTTTGACCTCAACATAATTGCACACACGAGAACACACATAAAAACAAAATACACAGGTCAAAAGAAGGACAAATGGGAAGCATTACTATAATAATGTGGCGTCTTTGAGCAGGCCGATGCCGATAACACCGACCCGCAATCAGCAAGTAAGGTGCTTGTACCTCCTCCACCATATGTGGGAATGGAGGTGCTCACCCCGATGCCTGGAATATATATCGCCATATTAGGATACACCAATCCGCCAGTCAAGGGAGCCAGAGGAGTCCCTACAGAACAAACGGCTGTTAGGACTAGGCATGGCAGGTCAACAGGTCAGCAGGCCCAAGGACAGGTCCTCACTAACAAGAACAGCGCATAACTCTGAGTGAAGGAGGCAATCTAGATGGGAGTCAGAGGAAAGGTGTGAACTAAAGAGGGAGAGAGAGAGCTCACACCCAGCAAGCCCACCTAGAGAGTAGAGCAGTGTTCCCTCCACCTGAAGAGAACAGAGGTAGGTACAGAACCCCAGGCTCAGAAGAATCTGAGATCGATACAGAAGGGAAGCTTTCAACTGGGGGCCGTTCCTCACCAGGGTGCCAGCAAAGGAGAGGGGGCTGACCAGGAAATTAGGGACCAAGGTAGTCTGATACAAACCTTGCCTAGACACAAGAGGACCAAGATGGCACCTTTGCAAGCGCATGAGGAAAGCAGGGGCAACAACAACGTCTGGTGCTCCTCCCGAATGCGTAAGGCAGGTAAATTAACCCCAAGGGATATAGTAGCTCAGGAGGAAGGCAAGATCTTCGCACAACATTTTAGCCACCTGCTAGCCCGCTGGACCATGAGAAATGATCAGTATGATATACCCTGTCCGGCAGAGGGATCCTTCAAACCAGATGACATAGCAGTTACAGAAGACTTCATCCGGCACGGAGTGAGAGATCCCAAGTAGAACTTCCCTTACATGCAGGATTGCCTGAGGAGATGGTAATGCTATGTCGGGGCAAACCAGTGGAACTGCCCAAAACGAGAATATGTCTGCTATCTTAAAAGTCTGCTAAGTAGCATTATCAGTGAGGAGACTAACACTGTGTTCAACCGAGCCCGCTTCCCAGCAATTATGTTACAAACAGATAACATGATGGGGCCACATTCAATTGATACAGGCATCAAATATGGACAGCCCTGAGGAAAATGTTCCCTGACTGCCCAAATGTAGGAGGATTGTTTGCTAAACCCATGAAACCTCGGGAGACCATGACAGATTTTCTAGACAGGATGAGAGAGTGGTTGGGACAGGAGACAGGAGACAGGACAGCCATGGACTGATACAGGCTCTCAGGTCATCTTCTTTTAAAACCGCCTCAAGAAGGGGCTGCCCACCGAAATACAAAGCGGCTTGGACAGCATATTAGGGCTAAATACCCAAACCTGACAGGAGATACAAGCGCACATATTGCATTTTCACATAAAGAGACAGTGAAAGGATAAGGAAAAACAGGAGCAGGCCCAGAAGGACACCTCTAAGTTGGTCCAACATAAGCTGAGGAAGACCACCCTCAAGGGGGCCATGCTGGCTGCAAGCTTGCAAATGGCACCAGTGTTGTAGGGAGCTCAACCACAGGGCAGCAGAGGGTTCCAATATAGCTACACTGATAGAAATCAGGGAGGGTGGCAGCAGCCAAAGCATATTCAATGCTACTATTGCCACAGAATGGGCCACATGACTAACAGATGCCGACTAAAGACACACCACAAGCAGAAGCCAATGAGCCAGAACCAGGCCCTGCAAAGTTCCCATCTGAAAAGTCAAGCTGAGGGAAACCTGATTTCACCTTATTTTCAGCTCCAAGGGAGTCAGTCCACTGTTGTACCCCCGCAACAGGGGTCAGGCAGATGGACCAATGCATGGCATTAGCAACCACTGCCAGGGAACCAAGCCCAACAAGGGTCGGGGCAGGGAAAGGTACCTGTTTGCGAAGGCAATGCCTTTGTGCAGATGCAAAACCCAAATGAAATGCACAATAAACCTTAATTCCCTGAATTCTAAGCATCAATTTCCCTTACACCTTAAAATTCACTGCAGTAAAACTCAAAAGAAAGGGAAACGAGAGAACATCAGCGAATAAACATTTACTTGCATTCTTGAAAACTCAGGGTTGCTGTGAGGCTGTCAACTGGGTATCCTCACTAGAGTCCCCCATTCATGAGAAGCACCCCGTCAAGCATACCATTCAGATGTACACTTAGTTAGGCATGGAGAAGGGGGAGACCCAACAACCCATTCAAATCAATATGTGCCTAAACAATAGCCAATTTTTTCCAAACCCGGTATGCCGAGTGGGGCCACCTTCCGCTGCTCTACCCAAATCATAGAAACATAGCAATTAATAATTGGTGACATGCAATGTTCTTTCTTCTTTAACAACCAAATGTTGCTCTTGCCAAACAGGTCTGCAGTCGAGCCGCTAAGTGCACCACCTCTACAGTGGACCCTCGCCTTCTCAGTGGCCTCACCAGTACCCCCAGCGAGATCAAGAACTACAACCCTCTCCTAGAACTTTCCTCATCCAAACCCCCAACAGGATCCTGAACCTCACCTTGCTCCAAAGACGTTTTTTTCAAACTGTTCAAAACCGAGGACCTCCCATCATCAAACAACTTCAGACATCCCCACCAGAACCATCCCAAGACCTACAAAGTCTCACAAGTTACGTGTTTTTATATATTGGTACATTCTCTGTTTACATGTTTACAAGGGGTGCTACCACATCAATGCATTTCTAAAAAGTGACCTTGTCTAATGGAGTATATTCCGAGATCACCACACTGCTTGCATAGGGACCTCTCCCACTTCACACACTTCACCTATAGTTACACTACACCCAACAGTAGCATTCCACATGCACTACACAGTGCCACAATACGTGGTATCTGCACATGACCGCCGTGAGCTCCAAGACATCAGCCGGATTATGTTACATCTGTTTGCTGATACCACATGCATTAAGTGCAGACAGGCTTTACTTATCCGAACAGATAGCCCCTGAAAAAAGCAGAATGCCTTCTGCATCTGTACCTATGTAGAATTAGGGCCGCAATGCAACCCAATAGAGTAGAGCCTCATAGAGTAGCAGTAAATCTGACCTATGTAGAATTAGGTCCAAAATGCAACCCAATAGAGTAGAGCCTCATAGAGTAGTAGTAAATCTGACCCACTATGAGAACAACCCTACAGCACTATACCTTCTCATCAAGCCTTGCAATAGCCAAACTGAGCTAGACAGAAAGGGAACCAGGGGACGATACTGTTTGGCCTGGAGATTTTCCAGAGAAGAGATTCTTGGAGGTGGCTATATCACCTGTACCACATAACCAGTGCACAAACACATCCACTCCTGCTTCCATCTGTGAACCCAGGGTGGCCCTTAATGTGTCTGGGGCCGACTTCATCAACAATAGGTGGACCCCAAACATGGAGTTGCAGTGCAAGGCCATCCTCCTTGATGATATGAAGGGAAATGGGTCTCATAGGGAGGGTTAAATAAAAGCATAGAAACCCCAGGTCAGGAGATCTGGGACACTAGGATAGATAGGTACAGGTGGATAGAAGGGAAGTTAACAACCCCTGATTGTATGGAAACTCAGACTGTATTCCTTATGGTTGAAAGGCAAAGGAACCATTCCGTTAAAAACTGTGGAACATTACGGACATGCAATGGGGCCTCTCCACGCTGATGGACACCTACTGGCAATACAGCAAGTTTGCTTACACCCAGTTTGTCCCTGGATGGCGTGGCCTCTATTCCCTCATCACCATACACACCCCAATCCTGGTCATCCCCGGAGAAGATTTTTCTGAACTGTACCAAAACCCGCTAAGAAAGAAAACAAGTCTGTTGCATCAGGCTTGAGTGAAAAGAACAGCTGATAATTTTGGCTGGGCTCAGTACAAGGACATTCCTGAGGAATTTAAACTGTTCACCAGAGACCCAGAGATTTCCTTCCTTGGGCTCCTCATCTCTGAAAAAGACGGCTTCCTAAAGACGGACGTTTGTTACAGACCAACTGATAGGAACAACTTACTACAATTCCAAAGTTTCCATCCGCGCTCTCTCAAAGAGAACCTGCCACTGGGCCAATTCCTACGCCTATGGCGTAATTGTACAGAAATAACAGACTACAATAAACATGCCAAGAAACTTACCAATAAGCTACGGGCTAAAGGCTACCCCGCCCATCTCACGAGAAGAGCCAAAAAAAGAGCCAGCTCAAGTCATAGGGATGTGTGACTGCAACCCTCAGTAAGAGCCGACAAAAAGGACAGTATAATCTGTGTAACAACCTTTAATTCTTTATCTAATACAGTGAAAAAGATAAAGAAGATTGGAAAATCCTATCCTCAGGAGGCCTTCCCTTTGAACCCCCCCTCACCGCTTTCAAAAAAGCCAAAAGCATTTGCAACATGATTAGCCATACTCAACCACGAGACAGTTCCCCTGCTAAAAAACAAGGGACCCTATGGCACTTACCACCACCAAAAGGACACTTTCCCTGCGGCAACTGCAGTGTCTGTCAATTTACAAAGAAGACCCTCAAATTAGAAATAGGCATACAGACACCATGGGAATTGAGGAACCTCACTAACTGCAACAGCAAAAATGTAATCTATATGATTAGATGCCCATGCCAACTCATGTATATTGGCATGACCACCAGGAGAGTGGGTACACGCATCTGCGAACATCGAAGCACGATTAAATGCAAATGGGATGCCACCCACCTAACAGAACATTACATCACCAATAACCACAATCCCAATGACATGAAGTGGTTTGTCATCAATAAACTTAACCATCTGACCATGAACTTGAAGCAAAAATTGCTGTTCTACGAGCAGAGATGGGTGTGGAGGCTACATACAGACACTATGGGTCTGAATGACAACATCCAATGGTCTGCTTTGTAAAAATGACAGCCCCTCCACAATCACCTTCTCTTTCCCCTAGGTTCTCCTTTCCAAAGTCCCCCCCTTATCTCCCCTTTCCTTCTTTTCTTGCTCTCCATTAGACCCTCTTTAATATCCCCCTCTCTCCCCACTGTTTTCCTTCCTCCCCCCCATTTCCCTATCCCTTCTTCCCCCCTCCTCTATTCCTTTAATGATTGTTTTAGGGCCCGTTCTGTTTCTTTCTTTTCCTTCTGCCCTTAAATTTCTATGTTCTCTCCTTGTTCCTTTCTTTCATTTATGTCTTCTTTCTCTTGCCTTTCTTTTCTTGTTCCTCTTCCTCCTCTGCTCCCTTCCCACCTAGCTGTCCCTCCCCGTAGACAATTTCTTCTTTTTCTTCCCTCCTCCTCCTACCCCCCTCATTGGCTCTCTCCGTACAACGGAGCACGAGCATGTACGTCCGGTTACACGACTATGACGCTTCAGAAGCAGAGCGTGTAATCGGCTCGGTTGCTACGGCAACCGCGGGCATGCGTGCCTCGGAGGGCAGGGACTACGTCTCCCGGCACTCCTAGGCCTGATTAGACGCATCGCGTCTTTCAGCCATTTCCAGCCCCTCCGCCTCACACAGCGACAGGGCGTTCGTCCTGTGGGGCCCCTGGAAACAATACTTGTTGTTACGAGCGCAACTAATCAGCACTAATTAGGTCTAATTGCCTTAAATAACCGGCGCACTCGCACTGCAGCACTCAAGCGGCTGGAACACGGACCTTAGGGGCACCTTACGGTTGCGTCCTTTGGAGTCGTAAGTTCTTTTATTCCCCCAGGGGTGCCCTCTTTGACATTTCCACCCTAGAATAGCTGTCCCTGATCTGAGGTAAGCACCCTAATATGCTAACTTTGTGTATTTGTCTTCTATTTTAGACTTGTAAAACTTCACCATAACACAAAGTGACCCTTATCCTCTAATGCCTTTGCATAAATGTTCTCCCTATTTTACTAACTAGTCTGCGAACCTGCAATGGCCGACTCTTAGCTCTTTGCCCTTTTGTGTTTTATGTTAAAAATCTCCATTGATCAACCGTCTGGACCCTGTCTTCGTCTTTCCCAGAGAGTGTGAATATAAGGGGCAACCCCCCCCTCCATTAATTTCCAGACCAGTGGCTAACCACCTTCATTACACAGGGTAAGCCTTTGTGGGGAAGGTGCTGGACCAAAAAAGTGGCGTTTACTATTATCATTCCAATGTAAGCCATTTTGAGGAAGGTGTTGGGCACTAAACGGGTGACATTTGCTATTCCCACTTGTAGGAAGTTGGCTCTGTATGTGCTATTTCAAAGTAAGGAATAGCATGCACAGAGTCCAAGGGTTCCCCTTAGAGGTAAAATAGTGGTAAAAAGAGATAATACTAATGCTCTATTTTGTGGTAGTGTGGTCGAGCAGTAGGCTTATCCAAGGAGTAGTGTTAAGCATTTGTTGTACATACACATAGACAATAAATGAGGTACACACACTCAGAGACAAATCCAGCCAATAGGTTTTGTTATAGAAAAATATCTTTTCTTAGTTTATTTTAAGAACCACAGGTTCAAATTTTACATGTAATAGCTCTTTTGAAAGGTACTGCAGGTAAGTACTCTAGGAACTTTGAATCATTACTTTAGCATGTCTACTTTTTACATAAAAAACAATAAGCTGTTTTAAAAGTGGACACAGTGCAATTTTAACAGTTCCTGGGGGAGGTAAGTTATTGTTAGTTTTCACAGGTAAGTAAGTCACTTACAGGTTTGAGTTTTTGGTCCAAGGTAGCCCACCGTTGGGGGTTCAGAGCAACCCCAAAGTTATCACACCAGCAGCTCAGGGCCGGTCAGGTGCAAAGGTCAAAGAGGTGCCCAAAACACATAGGCTATAATGGAGAGAAGGGGGTGCCCCGGTTCCAGTCTGCCAGCAGGTAAGTACCCACGTCTTCGGAGGGCAGACCAGGGGGGTTTTGTAGGGCACCAGGGGGGACACAAAGTAGCACAGAAAGTACACCCTCAGCAGCGCGGGGGCGGCCGGGTGCAGTGTGCAAACACGCGTCGGGTTTCCTTCAGGTTTCAATGGGAGACCAAGGGGTCTCTTCAGCGATGCAGGCAGGCAAGGGGGGGGGGCTCCTCGGGGTAGCCACCACCTGGGCAAGGGAGAGGGCCTCCTGGGGGTCACTCCTGCACAGAAGTTCCGTTTCTTTAGGGGCTGGGAGCTGCGGGTGCAGGGTCTTTTCCAGCCGTCGGGAAATGGAGTTCGGACAGTCGCGGTCAGGGGGAGCCTGGGGATTCCCTCTGCAGGCGTCGCTGAGGGGGCTCAGGGGGGACAACTTTGGTTACTCACAGTCGTAGAGTCGCCGGAGGGTCCTCCCTGAGTTGGTTGTTCTCCACCAGTCGAGTCGGGGTCGCCGGGTGCAGTGTTGCAAGTCTCACGCTTCTTGCGGGGAGTTGCAGGGGTCTTTAAATCTGCTCCTTGTAACAAAGTTGCAGTTCTTTTGGAGCAGTGCCGCTGTCCTCGGGAGTTTCTTGTCTTTTTCGAAGCAGGGCAGTCCTCAGAGGATTCAGAGGTCGCTGGTCCCTTGGAAAGCGTCGCTGGAGCAGGTTTCTTTGGAAGGCAGGAGACAGGCCGGTAAGTCTGGGGCCAAGGCAGTTGGTGTCTTCTGTTCTTCCTCTGCAGGGGTTTGTCAGCTCTGCAGTCCTTCTTCTTGTAGTTGCAGGAATCTAATTTCTAGGTTCAGGGAGAGCCCTTAAATACTAAATTTAAGGGCATGTTTAGGTCTGGGGGGTTAGTAGCCAATGGCTACTAGCCCTGAGGGTGGGTACACCCTCTTTGTGCCTCCTCCCAAGGGGAGGGGGTCACATCCCTAATCCTATTGGGGGAATCCTCCATCTGCAATATGGAGGATTTCTAAAAGTTAGAGTCACCTCAGCTCAGGACACCTTAGGGGCTGTCCTGACTGGCCAGTGACTCCTCCTTGTTATTCTCATTATTTTCTCCGGCCTTGCCGCCAAAAGTGGGGGCCGGGGCCGGAGGGGGAGGGCAACTCCACTAGCTGGAGTGTCCTTCGGTGCTGTGACAAAGGGGTGAGCCTTTGAGGCTCACCGCCAGGTGTTACAGCTCCTGCCTGGGGGAGGTGTTAGCATCTCCACCCAGTGCAGGCTTTGTTACTGGCCTCAGAGTGACAAAGGCACTCTCCCCATGGGGCCAGCAACATGTCTCTAGTGTGGCAGGCTGCTGGAACCAGTCAGCCTACACAGATAGTCGGTTAAGTTTCAGGGGGCACCTCTAAGGTGCCCTCTGTGGTGTATTTTACAATAAAATGTACACTGGCATCAGTGTGCATTTATTGTGCTGAGAAGTTTGATACCAAACTTCCCAGTTTTCAGTGTAGCCATTATGGTGCTGTGGAGTTCGTGTAAAACAGACTCCCAGACCATATACTCTTATGGCTACCCTGCACTTACAATGTCTAAGGTTTTGCTTAGACACTGTAGGGGCACAGTGCTCATGCACTGGTACCCTCACCTATGGTATAGTGCACCCTGCCTTAGGGCTGTAAGGCCTGCTAGAGGGGTGTCTTACCTATACTGCATAGGCAGTGAGAGGCTGGCATGGCACCCTGAGGGGAGTGCCATGTCGACTTACTCATTTTGTTCTCACTAGCACACACAAGCTGGTAAGCAGTGTGTCTGTGCTGAGTGAGGGGTCTCTAGGGTGGCATAATACATGCTGCAGCCCTTAGAGACCTTCCCTGGCATCAGGGCCCTTGGTACCAGAGGTACCAGTTACAAGGGACTTATCTGGATGCCAGGGTGTGCCAATTGTGGAATCAAAAGTACAGGTTAGGGAAAGAACACTGGTGCTGGGGCCTGGTTAGCAGGCCTCAGCACACTTTCAATTCAAAACATAGCATCAGCAAAGGCAAAAAGTCAGGGGGTAACCATGCCAAGGAGGCATTTCCTTACACAACCCCCCCCCCCAAACGAAAGAGGATGAGACTAACCTTTCCCAAGAGAGTCTTCATTTTCTAAGTGGAAGAACCTGGAAAGGCCATCTGCATTGGCATGGGCAGTCCCAGGTCTGTGTTCCACTATAAAGTCCATTCCCTGTAGGGAGATGGACCACCTCAACGGTTTTGGATTTTCACCTTTCATTTGCATCAGCCATCTGAGAGGTCTGTGGTCAGTCTGAACTAGGAAGTGAGTACCAAAGAGGTATGGTCTCAACTTCTTCAGGGACCAAACCACAGCAAAGGCCTCCCTCTCAATGGCACTCCAACGCTGCTCCCTGGGGAGTAACCTCCTGCTAATGAAAGCAACAGGCTGGTCAAGGCCATCATCATTTGTTTGGGACAAAACTGCCCCTATCCCATGTTCAGAGGCATCTGTTTGCACAATGAATTGCTTGGAGTAATCTGGAGCTTTTAGAACTGGTGCTGTGCACATAGCTTGCTTCAGGGTGTCAAAGGCCTGTTGGCATTCTACAGTCCAGTTTACTTTCTTGGGCATTTTCTTGGAGGTGAGTTCTGTGAGGGCTGTCACAATGGATCCATATCCCTTCACAAACCTCCTATAGTACCCAGTCAAGCCAAGGAATGCCCTGACTTGAGTCTGGGTTTTTGGAGCTGCCCAGTCCAGAATAGTCTGGATCTTAGGCTGGAGTGGCTGAACTTGGCCTCCACCTACAAGGTGTCCCAAGTAAACCACAGTTCCCTGACCTATCTGGCATTTGGATGCCTTGATAGAGAGGCCTGCAGATTGCAGGGCCTTCAAAACCTTCTTCAGGTGGACCAGGTGATCCTGCCAGGTGGAGCTGAAGACAGCAATATCATCAAGATAAGCTGCACTAAAGGATTCCAACCCAGCAAGGACTTGATTCACCAACCTTTGGAAGGTGGCAGGGGCATTCTTTAAACCAAAGGGCATAACAGTGAACTGATAATGCCCATCAGGTGTGGAGAGTGCTGTCTTTTCTTTTGCTCCAGGGGCCATTTTGATTTGCCAGTACCCTGCTGTTAAGTCAAAGGTACTTAAGAATTTGGCAGCCCCTAATTTGTCTATTAGCTCATCAGCTCTAGGAATGGGATGAGCATCTGTCTTGGTGACAGAGTTGAGACCTCTGTAGTCCACACAAAACCTCATCTCTCTCTTTCCTTCTTTGGTGTGAGGTTTGGGGACTAAGACCACTGGGCTAGCCCAGGGGCTGTCAGAGTACTCAATTACTCCCAATTCCAGCATCTTGTGGACTTCCACCTTGATGCTTTCCTTAACTTGGTCAGACTGTCTAAATATTTTGTTTTTGACAGGCATGCTGTCTCCTGTGTCCACATCATGGGTACACAGGTGTGTCTGACCAGGGGTTAGGGAAAAGAGTTCAGCAAACTGCTGCAGGACCTTCCTACAGTCAGACTGCTGTTGGCTAGAGAGGGTGTCTGAGTAGATCACTCCATCCACTGAGCCATCTTTAGGGTCTGATGAGAGGAGATCAGGGAGAGGTTCACTCTCAGCTTCCTGGTCCTCATCTGTTACCATCAACAGATTTACATCAGCCCTGTCATGGAAGAGCTTAAGGCGGTTCACATGGATCACCCTCTTGGGGCTCCTGCTTGTGCCCAGGTCCACCAGGTAGGTGACCTGACTCTTCCTTTCTAGTACTGGGTAAGGGCCACTCCATTTGTCCTGAAGTGCCCTGGGAGCCACAGGCTCCAGAACCCAGACTTTCTGCCCTGGGTGAAATTCAACCAGTGCAGCCTTTTGGTCATACCACAACTTCTGGAGTTGTTGGCTGGTCTCAAGGTTTTTGCTTGCCTTTTCCATGTACTCTGCCATTCTTGAGCGAAGGCCAAGTACATAGTCCACTATGTCTTGTTTAGGCTCATGAAGAGGTCTCTCCCAGCCTTCTTTAACAAGAGCAAGTGGTCCCCTTACAGGGTGGCCAAACAGAAGTTCAAAGGGTGAGAATCCTACTCCCTTCTGAGGCACCTCTCTGTAAGCGAAAAGCAGACATGGCAAGAGGACATCCCATCTCCTTTTGAGTTTCTCTGGGAGCCCCATGATCATGCCCTTTAAGGTCTTGTTGAATCTCTCAACAAGGCCATTAGTTTGTGGATGATATGGTGTAGTGAATTTATAAGTCTCCCCACATTCATTCCACATGTGTTTTAGGTATGCTGACATGAAGTTGGTACCTCTGTCAGACACCACCTCCTTAGGGAAGCCCACTCTGGTAAAGATACCAATGAGGGCCTTGGCTACTGCAGGGGCAGTAGTCGACCTAAGGGGAATAGCTTCAGGATACCTAGTAGCATGATCCACTACTACTAGGATGTACATATTTCCTGAGGCTGTGGGAGGTTCTAGTGGACCAACTATGTCCACACCCACTCTTTCAAAGGGGACCCCCACCACTGGAAGTGGAATGAGGGGGGCCTTTGGATGCCCACCTGTCTTACCACTGGCTTGACAGGTGGGGCAGGAGAGGCAAAACTCCTTAACCTTCTGGGACATATTGGGCCAGTAGAAGTGGTTGACTAACCTCTCCCACGTCTTGGTTTGTCCCAAATGCCCAGCAAGGGGAATATCATGGGCTAAGGTCAGAATAAACTCTCTGAAACCCTGAGGCACTACCACTCTCCTAGTGGCACCAGGTTTGGGATCTCTTGCCTCAGTGTACAGGAGTCCATCTTCCCAATAGACCCTATGTGTTCCATTTTTCTTGCCTTTGGACTCTTCAGCAGCTTGCTGCCTAAGGCCTTCAAGAGAGGGACAGGTTTCTTGTCCCTTACACAACTCTTCCCTTGAGGGTCCCCCTGGGCCTAAGAGCTCAACCTGATAAGGTTCCAGTTCCATAGGCTCAGTTCCCTCAGAGGGCAGAACTTCTTCCTGAGAAGAGAGGTTCTCTTTTTGGTGTTGTGTTGCAGCTGGTTTCCCAGCTGACTTTCCTTTTCTCTTGGTAGGCTGGGCCATTTTTCCAGACTCCAGCTCTACTTTTTCACCCTGTGCCTTGCACTGTGCCCTAGTCTTGACACACACCAGTTCAGGGATACCCAGCATGGCTGCATGGGTTTTCAGTTCTACCTCAGCCCATGCTGAGGACTCCAGGTCGTTTCCAAGCAAACAGTCTACTGGGATATTTGAGGAGACCACCACCTGTTTCAGGCCATTGACCCCTCCCCACTCTAACGTTACCATTGCCATGGGATGTACTTTAGTCTGATTGTCAGCATTGGTGACTGGATAGGTTTGTCCAGTCAGGTATTGGCCAGGGGAAACCAGTTTCTCTGTCACCATGGTGACACTGGCACCTGTATCCCTCAGGCCCTCTACACTTGTCCCATTAATTAAGAGCTGCTGCCTGTATTTTTGCATGTTAGGGGGCCAGGCAGCCAGTGTGGCTAAATCCACCCCACCCTCAGAGACTAATGTAGCTTCAGTGTGACACCTGATTTGCTCTGGGCACACTGTTGATCCCACTTGGAGACTGGCCATTCCAGTTTTAGCTGGATGGGAGTTAGAAGTGGTATCTTTCTTGGGACAGGCCTTGTCTCCAGTTTGGTGTCCAGACTGACTACAGTTACGACACCAGGCCTTTTTGGGATCAAAGTTTTTACCCTTGTACCCAGAATTGTTTTGTGAAGAGGCTCTGGGCCCACCCTCCTGTGCAGGTTTTTGTGGGCCTGTAGAAGACTCTTTACTATCTTTGTTTTTAGCTGTCTCACCACCTTTCCCCTGGGGAGGTTTTGTGACCCCTTTCTTTTGGTCACCCCCTGTGGAAGTTTTGGACACCCTAGTCTTGACCCAATGGTCCGCCTTCTTTCCCAATTCTTGGGGAGAAATTGGTCCTAGGTCTACCAGATGCTGATGCAGTTTATCATTGAAACAATTACTTAATAGGTGTTCTTTCACAAATAAATTGTACAGCCCATCATAATCATTTACACCATTGCCTTGAATCCAACCATCTAGTGTTTTTACTGAGTAATCTACAAAGTCAACCCAGGTCTGGCTCGAGGATTTTTGAGCCCCCCTGAATCTAATCCTATACTCCTCAGTGGAGAATCCAAAGCCCTCAATCAGGGTACCCTTCATGAGGTCATAAGATTCTGCATCTTTTTTAGAGAGTGAGAGGAGTCTATCTCTACACTTTCCTGTGAACATTTCCCAAAGGAGAGCACCCCAGTGAGATTTGTTCACTTTTCTGGTTTCACAAGCCCTCTCAAAAGCTGTGAACCATTTGGTGATGTCATCACCATCTTCATATTTAGTTACAATCCCTTTGGGGATTTTCAACATGTCAGGAGAATCTCTGACCCTAGTTATGTTGCTGCCACCATTGATGGGTCCTAGGCCCATCTCTTGTCTTTCCCTTTCTATGGCTAGGATCTGTTTTTCCAAAGCCAATCTTTTGGCCATCCTGGCTAACTGGATGTCCTCTTCACTGGAGTTATCCTCAGTGATTTCAGAGAGGCTGGACCCTCCTGTGAGGGAGCCAGCATCTCTGACTATTATTTTTGGAGTCAGGGCTTGAGAAGCCCTGTTCTCCCTAGATAGGACTGGTGGAGGGGATTCTTCCTCCAGTTCACTATCATCCTCCTCTGTGTTATCCACAGAGGGGTTGGCTCTATCATACTCTGCCAACAGCTCCTGGAGCTGTACTTTGGTAGGTCTGGAGCCCATTGTTATTTTTCTTATGTTACAGAGTGACCTTAGCTCTTTCATCTGGAGATGGAGGAAAGGTGTGGTGTCGAGTTCCACCACATTCATCTCTGTACTAGACATTATTCTTCTAAAAGTTGGAATGCTTTTAAGAATCTAAAACTAGTTCTAGAATCTAATTCAAACTTTTACAAACTTTTAAACTCTAAAAGAAATGCTAACAGGGACTAACACAAGGCCCTAGCAGGACTTTAAAGAATTTAGAAAACTTTTCAAATTGCAAAAATCAATTTCTAATGACAATTTTTGGAATTTGTCGTGTGATCAGGTATTGGCTGAGTAGTCCAGCAAATGCAAAGTCTTGTACCCCACCGCTGATCCACCAATGTAGGAAGTTGGCTCTGTATGTGCTATTTCGAAGTAAGGAATAGCATGCACAGAGTCCAAGGGTTCCCCTTAGAGGTAAAATAGTGGTAAAAAGAGATAATACTAATGCTCTATTTTGTGGTAGTGTGGTCGAGCAGTAGGCTTATCCAAGGAGTAGTGTTAAGCATTTGTTGTACATACACATAGACAATAAATGAGGTACACACACTCAGAGACAAATCCAGCCAATAGGTTTTGTTATAGAAAAATATCTTTTCTTAGTTTATTTTAATACCACAGGTTCAGATTTTACATGTAATAGCTCTTTTGAAAGGTATTGCAGGTAAGTACTCTAGGAACTTTGAATCATTACTTTAGCATGTCTACTTTTTACATAAAACACAATAAGCTGTTTTAAAAGTGGACACAGTGCAATTTTCACAGTTCCTGGGGGAGGTAAGTTATTGTTAGTTTTCACAGGTAAGTAAGTCACTTACAGGTTTGAGTTTTTGGTCCAAGGTAGCCCACCGTTGGGGGTTCAGAGCAACCCCAAAGTTATCACACCAGCAGCTCAGGGCCGGTCAGGTGCAAAGGTCAAAGAGGTGCCCAAAACACATAGGCTATAATGGAGAGAAGGGGGTGCCCCGGTTCCAGTCTGCCAGCAGGTAAGTACCCGCGTCTTCGGAGGGCATACCAGGGGGGTTTTGTAGGGCACCGGGGGGGACACAAAGTAGCACAGAAAGTACACCCTCAGCAGCGCGGGGCGGCCGGGTGCAGTGTGCAAACACGCGTCGGGTTTCCTTCAGGTTTCAATGGGAGACCAAGGGGTCTCTTCAGCGATGCAGGCAGGCAAGGGGGGGGCTCCTCGGGGTAGCCACCACCTGGGCAAGGGAGAGGGCCTCCTGGGGGTCACTCCTGCACAGAAGTTCCGTTTCTTTAGGGGCTGGGGGCTGCGGGTGCAGGGTCTTTTCCAGCCGTCGGGAAATGGAGTTCGGACAGTCGCGGTCAGGGGGAGCCTGGGGATTCCCTCTGCAGGCGTCGCTGTGGGGGCTCAGGGGGGACAACTTTGGTTACTCACAGTCGTAGAGTCGCCGGAGGGTCCTCCCTGAGTTGGTTGTTCTCCACCAGTCGAGTCGGGGTCGCCGGGTGCAGTGTTGCAAGTCTCACGCTTCTTGCGGGGAGTTGCAGGGGTCTTTAAATCTGCTCCTTGTAACAAAGTTACAGTTCTTTTGGAGCAGTGCCGCTGTCCTCGGGAGTTTCTTGTCTTTTTCGAAGCAGGGCAGTCCTCAGAGGATTCAGAGGTCGCTGGTCCCTTGGAAAGCGTCGCTGGAGCAGGTTTCTTTGGAAGGCAGGAGACAGGCGGGTAAGTCTGGGGCCAAGGCAGTTGGTGTCTTCTGTTCTTCCTCTGCAGGGGTTTGTCAGCTCGGCAGTCCTTCTTCTTGTAGTTGCAGGAATCTAATTTCTAGGTTCAGGGAGAGCCCTTAAATACTAAATTTAAGGGCGTGTTTAGGTCTGGGGGGTTAGTAGCCAATGGCTACTAGCCCTGAGGGTGGGTACACCCTCTTTGTGCCTCCTCCCAAGGGGAGGGGGTCACATCCCTAATCCTATTGGGGGAATCCTCCATCCGCAATATGGAGGATTTCTAAAAGTTAGAGTCACCTCAGCTCAGGACACCTTAGGGGCTGTCCTGACTGGCCAGTGACTCCTCCTTGTTATTCTCATTATTTTCTCCGGCCTTGCCGCCAAAAGTGGGGGCCGGGGCCGGAGGGGGCGGGCAACTCCACTAGCTGGAGTGTCCTGCGGTGCTGTGACAAAGGGGTGAGCCTTTGAGGCTCACCGCCAGGTGTTACAGCTCCTGCCTGGGGGAGGTGTTAGCATCTCCACCCAGTGCAGGCTTTGTTACTGGCCCCAGAGTGACAAAGGCACTCTCCCCATGGGGCCAGCAACATGTCTCTAGTGTGGCAGGCTGCTGGAACCAGTCAGCCTACACAGATAGTCGGTTAAGTTTCAGGGGGCACCTCTAAGGTGCCCTCTGTGGTGTATTTTACAATAAAATGTACACTGGCATCAGTGTGCATTTATTGTGCTGAGAAGTTTGATACCAAACTTCCCAGTTTTCAGTGTAGCCATTATGGTGCTGTGGAGTTCGTGTAAAACAGACTCCCAGACCATATACTCTTATGGCTACCCTGCACTTACAATGTCTAAGGTTTTGCTTAGACACTGTAGGGGAACAGTGCTCATGCACTGGTACCCTCACCTATGGTATAGTGCACCCTGCCTTAGGGCTGTAAGGCCTGCTAGAGGGGTGTCTTACCTATACTGCATAGGCAGTGAGAGGCTGGCATGGCACCCTGAGGGGAGTGCCATGTCGACTTACTCATTTTGTTCTCACTAGCACACACAAGCTGGTAAGCAGTGTGTCTGTGCTGAGTGAGGGGTCTCTAGGGTGGCATAATACATGCTGCAGCCCTTAGAGACCTTCCCTGGCATCAGGGCCCTTGGTACCAGAGGTACCAGTTACAAGGGACTTATCTGGATGCCAGGGTGTGCCAATTGTGGAATCAAAAGTACAGGTTAGGGAAAGAACACTGGTGCTGGGGCCTGCTTAGCAGGCCTCAGCACACTTTCAATTCAAAACATAGCATCAGCAAAGGCAAAAAGTCAGGGGGTAACCATGCCAAGGAGGCATTTCCTTACACCACTGCACAGTAAGTCATTATGGGAAAGGTGTTGGACAATAAAGGGTTTACATTTACTATTCCCACTCCAAAGTAAGCCATTTAGGGGAATGTGTTGGACACTGAAGGGGTTACATTCATATTTCCCACTCAAACACTCCAATCTAAACAATTTTGGGGAAGGCATAGGACACTAAAGGGGTGACATGTACTATTCCCACTCTAAACTAAGCCATTTAGTGGAAAACGCTAGGCTCTAAAGGGGTGACATTTACTATTCCTACTCTAATCTAAGCTGTTTTAGGGAAGGTGTTGGATACTATTGGGTGACATTTTATTATTCCCACTACAATCTAAACCATTTTAGGGAAGCTGCTGGACATTTAATGGGTCACATATAATATTCCCACTCTAGTTTAAGGAACATTGGGGAAGCCGTTGGACAATAAAGGGATGACATTTACTATTCTCACTCAAATCTAAACCATATATGGGAAGGGGCTGTGTACTAAAAGGGTGACATTTAGTATGTCCACTCTGATCAAAGCCATTTAGGGGAAGGTGTTGGACACTAAAGGGTGTAGTTTACTATTCTCACTCTGAACTGAGCCAGTTAAGGGAAAGTGTTGGACACTAAAGGGTTGGCATTAATTAGTTTCCTTCCAATCTAAGCCATTTTGAGGTAGGTGTTGGACACAAAAGGGGTGACATTTACTATTCTCACTGCAAAATAAGCCATTTTGGGGAAGGTGTTGGGCACTAAATTGGTGACATTTACTCCTCCCTCTCTAATGTGAGCCATTTAGGGGACGTTGATAAACACTAAAGGGTTTACATTACTGCTCCCACTCCAATCTAAGCCATTAAGGGGAAAGTGCGAGGCACTAGAGGAGTGAAGTTTGTTATTCTGAGTCTAATCTATGCCAATGTGAGGGAGGTGTTGGACATTAAAAGGGTGACATTTACCATTCCCACTCCAATCTAACCCATTGTGGGATAGGTGTTGAATATTAAAGAGGTGAAATTTGCTATTCAAAGTTAATCAATTAATCAATTAAAAACTATTTTTTAGATTTTCATTAAAAATCATAAATGCACAGATCACAATTTAAAAATGTCAAAAGTAATAACATCAGTACGGAACAAGCTGCCATAATAAAGTGCATTAGTTTAACTGCAACATTAACAATCATTGCAAATTACCCCTCCATTGATTTCCTATAACACTGAAACATCTGGAGATACATAAGAGCCTCATTCATCTTGTGATACCAAGTGATTTCAAAATGTGCTTAAGACAGAGTTGAAAAGAATAACAATAACAGTTACAGAAAAACATAAAGTACAGTAAAGATTGCTTTGAAGTCCCGTCACGAGGCACAGAGGTAAGTTTCTGTTCCACACATTCGCCCCATCAGGAAAGCACAACAGGTGCCACACAGTACTTAACTTGAATCCAAAAAGCAAGGACCTCTCCCATCATGAGGGCTCCAAGGTAAGCTAGAGTGCCATGTCCCCAGTGTCAAGTGTGGTGAAAAAGCTGCGCACAGGGGGCATGTTAAAAATCTGTTCTAATCTGCGGGACAGCCGAAACTCTGTATAACAAGACTTTACCAGCCACCTGACATGTTTGCTTAGAGTTTCAGGGGCAGTAAGCATCTCAGGGAGGCAAATGTCAATGAAGCACTTTCAAACATAAGTCGACCAGGGGATGGAAAGAACACTGTCCCAGCTGAGACAATAAAAAAATAACCTAAATTTGAAATTTGCTTCAGTATTGGACCATGCGCTTACCCAGAGCAAGAGAGGTGCCAGTTCAATTCTGTCAGAGACATATTCTATTTTGAGTTTGGAATGTAAAACAAAGTGGGGGTTAGCTGGAGGGAGATTATTTAACTGCCTAATAATTCTGTTTCCCCCCACCTGAATAGGGGAGGCATTATGGTACCCCCAAACTCCTACTCGGTAGGGGCACACGGAAGAGTGAAGATATTAAGCGCCCCTTCCCGTTCCCTGCCGGACAACCTTCTTCCCGGACCAGGTAAGTTGACCGTCAGACAGGGGGAGGGGGAGGGGGCGGGAGGGTGGGGTGTGCATGCATGTGTGAGTGTGTGGTGTCTGCCTGTGTGCGTAAATGTGTGTATGCGTGCTTGAATGCGTGTATGAGTGTTGAAGTAAATGCGCGTATGTAAGTGTAGGTAAATGAGAGTATGCATTGTGCATGTGGGTGTCTGTGTGCGTCTGCATGTATGTGGGGAGGGTGGTGCTATGTCTGGTGGGGGGGAGGGAGAGTCTAGTGCTTGCTAGGGGTGTGGGGGAGTCACCTTCCATGTCACCAGTAGCCTTTATGCCATGGTTTTCGTGACGGTGCTGCCGCTGCAGAAACCACGGCGGAAAGGAGTCTCCTAATACCACCAGCGTTACTCTGTGGACCACCTGGTCAGAGATGATCATCTCCGGCTTGACGGTTCAGACCGTCATGGCGGTATAAGTGGAGATGTGTTGGGTTGGCAGCGGCCAACTTGCCACACTCATACTGTAGCGGTCTGCCACATTTACCCTGGAGGTCAGAAAACCGCCAGGGTCATAATGACCACCATAGTGCCCTTACCTTCCCTCTGAAAAAATTTAAATAAAGACCCTGCCGCCCTACTCAGCTTCATGCAAACTGACTTCACTTGGGATTGCCAGGTATTAGAGGAATCAAAGATGATGCTCAAGTAACAAAAATTCTGTACGCAGTGTAAGGAGTGACCTAACAGCTTTAAAGACAACAGATTTCTAGTTCCTCATCCACAGGCCATTGCTTGAGACTTCCCATAGTTGGATTTCATGTCTAAGCTGCCCATGAAGAAGACAAAAGGTTCTACCAGAATGTGAAGGGCAAGGGGGGTCCTGGCATTTAAACTTAATTGTCAGCACATGATAATGCTGGAACAAATGCGTTATAAATTTTCCGAGCATTATCAGTGGACAGAGACTAGTAGGTTCTTAGTTCATTTATATAAATAATAAACACCAGAGGTGCCAAATAGCACCCCACTCGCTAGTTGAAAAACATCAGTAACTTCTCCAGCTCACTCATAATGCCCCCTGGCAGCCACATTTTCATGTAGGGAATGCAGAAAATTAACCACGGGGGCTTCAACCTCCAAATCTATAAGAATCAACCACAGCTTGGCCCTATTCACGCAGTCAAATGCGGAAGAATGGTCCATGAAGGCCAGGTAAATCAGGCAATGCCTGCCAATGGTATATTGCTCACACTAAGATGCAAGTTTGGGTATTTACTGCCTTGTACCTAGCCCGTGCGGAAACATACTGACAGGGGGACAAAATGTTATTATCACTACACAAGACGGCAGATGATTGAAAATAACCCTCCCTAGAATTTGCACTGAAGTATCTATTATGGGTATCGGCCTATAGCATTTGGGGGACCCTCTATCTCCCTTTTTCAATGTTGGTACAAGTATAGAGAGGGCCCAAGAATTAAGGACCCTGCTACACAAAGAATCATTAAATACATTGGGGAGCAGCGTCCCCCAGAGCTCAGGGTTACAATTATATAAGTCCATGGAGATCTCATCAGGACCCGGGGGCTTTACCTCTACTGCACTTCCACATTGCTACATCCACTTCATGAAATGAAATCTGGAGAACAGGTTAATTAGCTAACTGTGCATGCAGCCTTTTAATCTGTGTGCAATTGAAGTGAAGTGCTTAACCCAATCCAGGCCAGAGATGTTGCAGACAGAAGCTGGTTGTGAGGGGCATCCCGCTGGTGGAACCTGTTAGCTATGTCCCAGAATGCCTTATGCGTTTCTTGGTAACTGCTTACTCCAGTTCTTCTCAATCCATTTTTATTCAGGACATTCTTCCTGTCTGCAAGTATCCACTTATAGCCACATCTTGCCCTCCTGACCTCTGTAGCAACTCTCGGTTGTGCCGTCAGGGCCTCCCTCAGATGTTGGTTAGCCACTGAACAGTTTGATTCAAACCATTGTGGATGGTCTGGGGCAGGATGATGTGGTTTCAACAGATGGTTCCTAATCTGGGTTCAAAATAATTGATAACAGGTGAATAGAGCAACCCCAGATTTCTCTGCTAAACAACTAAAAAAAAAACACAAGAAGGGGATTGGTGAGCATGCCCAGTGTAGTGCTAGGGTCTTAAGATGCCAGACTAATCTAAGCCATCTCTTGAATGATGGGAGGTATCAACACAAGATTTGTCTCTGCCCATAGGGAGAGCCCTTAATATGAACAAGGCATTATGGTCCCCCCATGTGGTTACTAGGGTTGAGATATTGGAGTACAATTGCAAAAGGAGCCTAGAAGCAAAAAAGTAGTTAATAACTGACACCCGTCCCCCCATATGTGGGGATGTTACGCCCTTCCCCACAAAAATGATTAATTACTTCTACAAGGTCGTATAGAGCAACATATTTTCTCAGCTCCCTCCTTCTAACATCAATCAGGGCTTCTTCAGCTACTGAGCCCTAAAAAACCAATTCTCATAGAATATCAAATTGGTTCCTTACGGGCACATTGAAACAGCCTTTAGGGAGTGTGGAAGAGGTAGCCGGTAACTAGATAGTGAAGGAGCTGGTCTCGTCCCCAAGGAAGCGTCACCACTTCTTCCCCGCTCTGCCAAACATCTAGGCTTCTGAGAGGGAGACCCTACAGGGTGTGGCTTATAGAAGAACCTAAGGGATACAGGGACTATGGAACTTACTGGGAGAGAGCAACTCAGATTACTGGTCAAAATCACCTGTGCCAGCGGCAGGATCTGAAATTGATAATAACACAGTCCCCTTGAGAGGTGATGGAGCCGGGTCCATCCAGCCAATCCTTCGAGTAAACAAAATTTCCTCAGAAAAGCCAATATAATACTTTAATGCACAACTCGCCATATGATTCTTCGCACTGTTTTTGCAGAGTG
Organism: Pleurodeles waltl; assembly: GCF_031143425.1. Lineage (NCBI taxonomy): Eukaryota > Metazoa > Chordata > Amphibia > Caudata > Salamandridae > Pleurodeles > Pleurodeles waltl. The sequence continues at coordinate 804,603,087 of NC_090438.1, forward strand.
GGTATGCCAGTCACAACCACCACATAAGGACATACACCTGAAGGGTGATTTATAATAGTATGGTTAGTGGACAGGTCCGGGTAAGCTGTGTGTTCCATTACACCCCCCTACCATAGTACTGGAAGCTGATATATTAAGTGCAGGGGCAGTAAAGGAACAGAAAGGGCAAAAGAAAGGGCCCCTATTGGCATTCAATGTGGTTGTCTGGATGGAATAATAAGGTTGGGCAAAGTAACTTCTGAGAGACTGGGAGGAGCCCGTGGCAAAATAGATGTAAGCTGGGTTTCAAGAACTCCCAAATGAGTGAGAATTGGAGCAAGCTCAGACTGGTTGAAAACATTACAGTGCCTACCTCTGAGGATATCAAAGGCTGAACCACCAGGCTCCCTTGAGCAACCACTGACACCTTAGCTATCAGAAAGCTTGTCTGAGTGGCAGTGACAGATAGCTAGCCCCTCTTGAGATGTTTAGTGTTAACAGACTCCTTGTGTCCTCCAGTGTGAAAATGATCTGCCTTTACAAGCTTAGGCAAATTAACATTTGAACAAATGACTGTGGGGCTGGACAGCGGATGCAGGGGGACTTCATCAAAGAGTAGAGGATTATTACATGAATTTAGGGACAATATCCTCTATGTAGGGGCAGTTTCCATGCTAATAACCCCAACTGTCCTCTCCAACATACAATCTATTGAGGTACACTTCATTGGAGGGGCTGGGGCAAGTGCGACACCAGAAGCCTTCTTTAGGAAAGTGCCCTCTTTCTTGGCCTGGTTACCCCCATTTTCTGCCTGTTGTCAGTATGTTTTTGGGTTCCTGCTAACCAGGACCCCAGTAGTTTTGCTCTTTCCTCTAAATTGTACCATTTTCTTCCCAGAATTGGCATAATGGTCCCACCATGTAAGTCCTTAGTATATGGTACCCAGGTACTCAGGGCATTGGATTTCCAGGGGATCCCTAAGGGCTGCAGCAGTTATTCTGCCACCCAGAGGGAGCCCATGCAAAGGGTTCTGCAGGGTCATCATTGCAACCTGCTTGAAACGGGTGCATGCACCCTTTTTCACTATAGGTAAGTCACTGTAAGTTACCCTTAGAGCAGGCCCTCTCAGCCCAGTGGGCAGGGTGCAGGTACCTGTGTGTGAAGGCACACCTTCACTAGCAGAAGTGCCCCCAAGAACTCCAGTCCCAGTTTACTGGACTTCGTGAGTGCAGGGACACCATTTTACATGTGTACTGGATATAGGTCAGTATCTATGTCCAGCTACATAATGGTAACTTAGAACCTGGGCATTTTTTGTATCTAACATGTCAGAATTATACCCCAATACTGTTGCAAGTATTGGAAGTATGATTCCATGCACTCTGGGGGCTCCTTACAGGACCCCCAGCATTGCTACCACCAGTCTTACAGGGTTTACTGCGCAGCTCAGCTGCTGTCACCTCTCAGACAGGTTTCTGCCCTCCTGCTGTTTGATCTGTTCAATCCCAGGAAGGCAGAACAAAGAATTTCCTTTGGGTGAAGGAGGTAACACCCTCTCCCTTTTGAAATAGGTTTGACTGGCTTCGGAGAGGTAGCCTCCTCAAGCCACTGTTTTTTCTTTGAAGGGCTCATTAGGTGCCCTCCGTACATAAACCAGTCCACACCATTTCAGGGACCCCCAGTCACTGCTCTGGCGTGAAACTAGACAATGGAAATGGGAGTGACCACTCCCCTGTCCATCATTACCCAGGGCATGGTGCCCAGAGCTCCTACAGAGGGTCCCTGGGTTCTGTCATTTTGCTTCTAAGGTTGGCAGGGAACTCTGGGAGCATCTGAGTGGCCAGGACAGGCAGGTGACGTCATTGCCCCCTCCTGATAGGTGCGTACCTGGTTAGGTGACCAGTCCCACTTTCAGGGCTAATTAGGGTTTCTCTCTTGGGTGGATCCTCAGATTCGGCATGCAAGATTCCAGCAGGACTCCTCTGCAACCTCTGCTTTGACTTCTGGCCCACGGAACCGCAAGTGGATCCTCCAGGAACCCACAAGCTGCAAATCCACGAGGAAGACTCTTCTGCAACATTGTTTCCAGAGTTTCTGCCAGCTTTGCAACAGTTTCCTCATCGTGCCTCCTCAGAAGACTGCAACTCTTTATAGCCTGCACAAGAAGAAGTAATCTCCCTTGGAGTGAAGCAGTCACTCCCCTGCAACCTCAGGCACCTACGACAAGTGACGACTGGCTGCGTTGATCCCCTCTCCTGCTGAGCTGAGTGGATCCTGCATCACGGGTGGTGGTCCAGAGTAGTCCTCTTGGTCCTCTCAGCCAGCTGTCCAACCTTGGTGGAGGTAATCCTTTGCCATCCCAGGCAGGATAGCACCCCCTTGCACCGCATCTCTTGCTACTGCCAAGGCTTGTTTGCATCTGCTCCAAGGGTCCTTCTGGCTACATGCAGATCCAGCCCCCAGCACTCCTTCTTGCAAATCCAAGCCTGCTGCTTCCTTCTCCTACGGCGTGTGATCGTCTTTTGTAGTGCTGCATGGGCTTCTTCTGTGACTCCTGTGTCCCCGTTCTGTGGGACTCCTGTGGGTGCTACCTCTGTTCCTGTGGACTCTCTGCGATGCTGAGGGTCCCCTGTGACTCCTCCTCCCGGGTTGAGTCCTTCTGGGCCTTGCTGGTCCTCGGCAGTAACTGTTTTCCACCAACCACGAGTTTGCCTTTGCCAAGGCTTGTTGGTGGAAATCTTGCACTGACACCCGCCTGCAATTTTCCTTCCGTCATCCATCTGGAACTCTTCTCCAGCTCTTGGGCTGTAGTGCTGACCTGTTCTTCAGTGTTATCGACCAACTCCTGCATCCACAGCTGGGTGGGTAGTACCTCCTACTCCTACCGGACTCCACTGTGACTCTTGGTCCCCTCTCTCCACAGGTCTTCTTCCTTCAGGAATCCACTGCTGGTTGTCTTGCAGTCTTCTTTGGGTGTCTTCTTTCTCTTCTTTTTGTGTGGTTTGTGGGAAATCCAGTGTTTCACTCCTGCATTCCTGGTCGCTGGGGGTACTGTGTTACTTACCTTTGTGGTTTTCTAATACCCCCAGCTCCCCTCTATACATTTTTCTTACCTAGGTGGGGGTACCTTGCTTGCATTAAATTCTTTTAGTATATAGTTTGTGCTCCCCCTAGAGTCACAATTGGTTATTACTCTTTGCACTATTTTCTAACCTTTTCTATGCCTATTTCTGATTGCTAGTATATATATTTAGCGTATTACCTCCTAAGGGTGGGTCACCTGTCTAGTATTTTGTGGTGATATTTGCCAAAAATAAAGTACTTTTGTTATACAACTGGGTATTTTCTTTCATGTGTGTAAGTGCTGTGTGACTACAGTGGTATTACATGAACTGTGCATGTCTTCTAGATAAGCCATGGCTGCTCATCCACAGCTACCTCTAGAGAGCCTGGCTTCTAGACACTGCCTACACTTCAATAAGAGGGGATATCTTGACCTCGTATAAGGTGTAGGTACCATTGGTACCCACCACACACCAGGCCAGCTTCCTACATTAGCCTTCCTTTTCACTATGATAGATAACAATATGCAATGACCATTAGAGGCCCATGATACAGAGGAATGCTCTGGCTTAAAGTACCCCTTTAAGCAAGGAAAAGAAAACAGGCTGGAGGTGACAACCAGGGGCATTTGTTCCTTAAAAGGGGTCCAGTAACATAACTACCAAATTGCGGGACCCACAACATTAGTAGCATGCGATCATAAAGCACATGGTGAGGCCCAATCCCTCTGCACTTGATTAGCTTATGGGGATGTAAACTTGTAATCGCCCTAAAGGACCCCTTGAGTACAAAGAATAAGAAGACAGACTGAAACACAAGCAAATGAAATATAGCATGTAATATGCTAAAATAAAAGAACTTAAAACAAAGTAAACAGTTCAGGGGGCCCACACTTAGACCTCAGGTCTCCTCAAACCACAGTCTGGAAATCTTGACCGCAGCAGCGAGAGGACAAAGGCCTCCCCACAGTGCTCCAAGCATAATACAACTGAGCCGATAATCAAAGCAACCTATATAGGTTGTAACAACAGCAGACTACAAAGTCAAAAGGGGGTGGCCCTGCCCTGGCTCTTCCTGGTGCTGACGGGCACAGAACAGCCCCGCTCTTAGCCCAGCTGCGGCCTGCGCCTGTCACATGCTGGGTGATGGATACAGGCATTTCAAGCGTGTTGTCAGGGCAAGCAGGTGCAGACAGGCAGTTATGGCACCTCCTGTAGCAATATTTCTTAGTACCAAGAGTCCTCCGCCATCCGCAAAACACCAGGAGCGATGTGAGGATCCCACACTGGGATTGATGCAGGAGCTTCTAGCGCATCGGCAGGGCCCCCAGGTGCAGGCAGTTACTACACCTCCAGGTGCAATGTCACTTGGAACAGTGAGTCCCCCACTGCCCTCAGAACACCAGGAGTGCTGTCATAGTCTAATCCAAATCATTGATTGGAAGATGTTGGACCCTAAAAGTGTGGTACTTACAATGCCCACTCTAATCTAAGCTGTTTTGGGGAAGATGTTTGACACTAAAGTGTGGACATTTTCTATTCCCTCTCCAATGTAAGCCATTTAGGGAAAGGCGATGACCACAAAAATAAATATATTTCCTATTACCACCCTAATCTAAACCATTTTAGGAAAGGTGTATGACACTAAAATGTTGACATACAATTTTATCATTCCACTCTAAATGACTTAGGGGAAGGCACAGGACACAAAAAGGGATGGCATTTTCTATTCCTGCTACAATGTAAGCCATTTTGGTAAAGGGGGTTAGACACTAAAGTGTTACATTTATCATTCCCACTTGAATCTAAGCCATTTTGGAAATGGTACTGGACACTGAAGAGGTTAAAATACTATTTCCACTCCAAAATAAGCCATTGAAATTTACTATCCCATTCTGATCTAAGCCGCTTAGGGGATGGGTTTGGACTCATGGGGTAACATTTACTATTCCCCTTCATATCTAATCTATTTTGGGGAAGGTGCTGGACACTAAAGGTGTGATATGTACTATTCCCACTCCAAATTAAGCCATTTTGGGGAAGATTTTGGACACTAAGGACCATATTTATACTTTTTGACGCAAAACTGTGCCGACGCAGTTTTGCGTCAAAAAGTTTAAGGCCGGCTAACGCCATTTCTTTGCGCCACCAGGGCGTCAAATTTATACTTTGACGCTCCGTGGCGCAAACCACGGGTAAGTGAGAGAAAATTACTTTAATCCGGTTTACAACATCGCAAACTGGATACGCGCCATTTTTCCATGCAATAGCGTAAAAAAAAGCAGCGCAAACACAGCAAAATGTGCTATGGAGCCCCAAAATGGATCCCGGAAGGCAGGAGAGACCCCAGGGAGACCCCAATCGACCAAGAACCAGCCAGGAGGACCCAGACAAGACCCAGGAGAGGGAGAAGAAAATGAAGTGTTGTTTCAGTGCAAAGGAGGAGGAAATACTGGTGAAAGAGGTAACGGAACACCAGCATCAACTTTTTGTCACCTCAAAATTGCCAAATGGGAGGAGAGAGGCAATTTGGCAACAAATTGTGGACAAGATAAACATTGTGGCAGAAGTACGGAGAACAGTCACTCAGTGCAAGAAACGCTGGCATGACTGCAAGCGCAGGACCAAGGAAAAAATGGCACGGAACAGGAAGGCAGCACTGCTGACTGGAGGTGGGAGTCCAGCATCGCAGGAAGCCCTGGACCAGATGGAGGAGATGGTGGCAGCCGTCATCCCAGAGGAGATCGTCACCGGAATTCACGGACAGTACAGCGCAGACTGCCAGGAAACAACACAGATGCAGGGTAAGTTGCATGGGGGACAAAAATGCCCAAATGTTAACTGCAAGCAGGGGGAGGTACATACCTACTACACAATGCATGTCAGCCATGGAAATCAGGCAGTGGAAAGGGCAAAGGGGCACTGGCCCGGTGCATGGGGTGTGCAGGGGAAACCAGGGGCACAGCATAACACTACACCAACAACATTTGCATGGGGGTACTCTGCCATGCCAAGGCTGTTGGAAAGGCAAATCCAGTCCAAGAGGGTAGGGTAGAACATAAAACTGGCCTGCTGTCACAGGACAGCTGGTATTGTCACAAAAGGAACTAGGGCTCAATTTCCTATCTCAGGCCATATCCGCAAGTGGCATGTACCATTGACAACAGTTGACAGTACCACCTGTGCAGTGTGTGCTGGTCAAGTAGCAAATGGCAGGTGCCCATGGATCAAACACACCCAAAACAGAGGGTTCAGGATGACAACGTTATCAATCCCCTGTATTTCCTAACAAAGTGTAAATCCTGTCAAATGCTCATATCGATAGGCACAATAAACATCAGGTATTGTTACTTACATTATGAAGTACACAGCAGTAATGTCATACCCATGCTGCACATTCCAGGGTCTACCCCGTGCCTGTGTTACAATAGCTGCAATGCCACCTTGCAACATCCCAACTGTCATACTGCTAAGACAACAGCATTGAGGGGGAGGACATATGTGTCTAGCTAGTTAAATACACCCGCACAATCATAAGAGGAAATGGAACACTGCCAGGCCCATCAGTGCAATCCAATGTAGCACACATGCGCCAACATCAACATGACACACTACCAATGCTGACACCTGTATCGTGCCATGCCAATGCTATACATAGTAGGTGCTTGGTCTCAGCAACGTATAGGTGTATGTGAAATATCAGAGACTGGGTCAGTCCCATATTGTTAAGTGTGGTGCAAGTGGCAGCAGAAAACCCACAGCCATTACAAGTCCTCACCATGCTAATAGAAGTAGAGGGAGGGTTGAGTAGGACAAGAAGGTGGCAACATACAATTTGGATAGAATCTACAGCTAGAGGATGTGACACAGACAATTCCCCAAACTGCCCACACTACATGTGACATGCAGGTGGGGCATAGGCCTGTGAGAATGCTAATATTAATGACAGGAACAATGAACAGGAAAAAAGATTACAATTTCTCACTAATAGGAAGTCAGTGATGTCACATTACAACTGCCACAACAAAGACACACTAATTGTACAATATCTCATTGCAGAGGACGATGGTTCTCCTGTTGATATGCCTGTCCTGGACTTCCCTGATGACATGGATGATGAGCTGACAAACACTAGCCAGCAGACCCTCCAAGATGTCCTTGCAACCCTCCGGACCCCACCTTCAGTCGCAAGGAGGAGTACAGATGAAGCAGCCATCACAATGAGCAGCCATGCAAGCGCTACAATCCCTCCTGCAATAATCACAACAATGTGTGAGGGATTTCACCACAGCAGTTAGGGAGTTGCCACAACACCTGGCATCCCAAACCTTTCACTGTGTGCACGAATGCAATCATGACCCCCTCAGGGCCGACCTGGCTGCCTACCACAGTGATGAAGCTGCTATATTCAATAACCAGCAGCTCCTCCTTGCTGCAGTAATGCCCTTAATAGCCCCCCAGTTGGCAGCTACCGGGAATTCTAACTCCACGTCTTCAAACACTGAAGTGTGTGTTGCCCCTTCAAACCCTTCACCACCAAGGGCAGAGGAGACGACACACACATCAGAAGATGAAGACATGGAACAGATCACCTTCACGCGTAGGAGTACCCGGTAGCACAAGTCCATGCCACATGTGCACTGATTTCCTAGGTCCTGTGCTTGTTATCATGCCAGTCATGCTACAGTTGGTAACATGCACTGTTCTCCAGCACACTGTTTACCTTACTATGCACTGCAATTGTCTCTCACTACCTCATTGGCAATTCATGTTCCTCTGCACTGAATGACACTTCACCACAGCATGTCCAATGACATGTCCCTCACCATTGTACTTGTGTTGCATCACAATAGAAGGTGTCACACTAATGGACTTACAATCCTGGACTATGTAAATATTGCACTACAGCATTTTAAAGAAATATCACTTACACAGCCACTTTGTCTCTGTGTAATGTGACACACCAACTGAGAAGATTTGTAATGTATGTAACATGTCAATGGCCATAGAATGTCAATACAACAGTATAGAAAGAATGTGGGCTGATAACTATGCACTGGGGTCTGGATTTTATCATCATCTGTGTTTCCTTAGGCTTATTTCTGAAGTTAGAAGATAACAAACAGTATAATGCTGTGTAGAACTGAAAAAGTCAGCTCCAAAGTATGTATAAGATGAAACTCAATGTGGCCAACTTTAATCACACACACGCACCATACAGTAGGAATGGATGTGTACGAGTGTATGGACAATTATGTATCCTGGGAGTACAATGTAATAAATGATAGGTATGGTGTATGTATACTGAACTTCATTAGATTATAACATCACTCACCTTATCAGGGTTCAAATGAACATCAGGTTGCAGGCAGACATCCCACAGTGGCCAGGAATCCAATACTGGACTCAAATGAAGGTAGGTTTAAAAACACACCAACCTTTACAACACGTTGGGAACCATAGTTACCTTGAGTGGTGGGTGCAATGGATGGCAGATGCATAGAGAAGTAGCTTTGTTGTAGCTGCCAATGTGACAGCTCATTTAGAAGTGGGAATAACTATGTCAATAATCGGATTCTGATGCAGGATGGCACACAAATGCAAATACAAAATTGACACTGTACACCCATACAAAGGCCCTGATCCCCAAGCATATGACACATACTGTAAAGGAGTACCTAAAACTTTATTTTACAGTAATAAAGGAAACTTAAACTAGGGGAAACACTTTAACTAACCTAACCTATCCTAACTATAACTGACCCTAACTACCCTAAGCTAAACTTACTTACCACATTTAACTAAACACTCTAAACATCAATCTGTCACCCCCTTTATATGACGGGACACATGTAGAACAACATATATTAACCTAAACACATACTAACTTATCCTAAACAAATATATATATTTTTGTATTTCTTTTTATTTTTGTGTACTTTTTTTATACACATAAACCCCAACATCATCCCCCACCCAAGCCCATAAAAAACATGTAATAATATAACACCCTCCACCTCCCAATCCACTTACAGTATACTAACTAAACAGCCTACTCTAACCTAACACTAAGCCACCTAAACCCACTAAAGAAAAGAATGATGAAAGAGGAGCAAGGGGAGGGAATCATGGGTGAGGATCCAAAAGTCACAAATTGGCCCTCCGCAGGATCTTCTTAATACCCCGCAGTCTCCTGCTATTGCGGGCCACCTCCTGCTGCAGCCTGTCCATCCTGCACATTTGTTGCATGTCACGTTTTAATGACTGTAAATCCTGATTGTCCACTACAGCAGCTGGGGTTGTCTGTGTACCACTTGTAGACGCTGGTGCTGGTGCCGGTGCTGTGGTTGGAGGGGGAGGTGCAGGAGGTGTTGCTTGTGGGTCTGGGGCTGACGAAGTCGAGGGACCTGCTACAGTGGCTGCCATCCCTTGGGCCACTGGGGTCTGAGCTGTGGTGGTGGTGGCAGTTGTGGGCAATGCTGGCCCCCCTTTGGCAAATGCCCTCCATACCCCTGTGGCTCTCTCATGGTGATATCTATGTGCCATATTGCGGAACCCAGCCTCCACATCCAGTATGTGGCGGTAATGCACGGCCCACCTCTGAAATTCCCGTATCTCCTGGGCATTCATGTTGGCCGCTGTAAAAAAAGAGAAAGCCAAACATTAGTGACATCATTGTGTGATACATCTACAGATGATGTTCTGACACTGCATCAAAAATAGCACATACAGTCCAAATCACAGTGCAGACTATAGAATGTCCCTGAGGAATGACATGCCAACGCCGCCTACCCACAAACTATCTAACAGCATAGCAATGCACAACAAGGTGTGTACTTAATTAAATGATCTGTGCTTCTTTGTACTGATATTAGTCACATAACAAATGCTGCAAGTACTCCACGTGTGCCAGGCCGACTAATAACTATCTTCAGGATCACAATCAAGGCACACAAGACCTGTGATTTGTATATGGAACTGCCAGGACGGTATGCAGTTGGTAATCATGAGGGGGCATTGTAGTTTGGAACACATGAATGCTTGAATTACATGTCTGTCATCTACACTGTGGCCATCACACTTAGGTACACATATGTGCCCCGGGGGGGATGGACATGCAACACATACTTTCAAACATCAAGGACAACCACGAAGCTTGGGACAGCTGTCCATGGGTTTAGTCAGTCCACCACAGGTAAGGTGGCCTGACAACTAGAATTGAGTCAACGATTGGACATCTACATAATGTTTTCTAATTGTGGACAATTGTCAACATCATTAGATCTCACTGACACATTTCCTAATCAAGCACATTCATGCAAGCACCCATCTGGCCTTGACCTCCATGCACACCTATGACATTTCACTCAAGTGCCACATAAATGGAGTACAACATGTGGAGCTAGATGCTGCCAGAAAGTCACCCATACAGTCCTACATGTTCATTACTGAACAGGGATGCTCAAGTCTGTGGGTAAAACTTATGCATCACTGGTCTGTGTGAATCAGGGTATGACTTTCTGACTAAATTATGACACTGGCCACCTCCAAATTAATTATTGGCATACATGTAGAAACTAATCACCTAGTTCACCTGCCCATGCCTATAGCGCAGCACTCGACTCCCAATATATGACTCTCCGCCGCAGAATGTCTAGCTCTAACATGGAACAAAATGTCAACCTCCAGTCAAGTCACATATCAGATCATGTGCCAGCACATCATACCTTGCAATGAGTCCAACACACAGGAGTCAATCACACAACAGCTGCAAACTCAACACAGGACAAACATATTAACACTTACTGGATACGTCTGGGTCCGCAAATCGAGCCACTTCACCAATTGTGTAGGGGGCTGGTCCACCTGTAAAGCATGGAAGGGTGATATGTGCTCAATGTCTGCTCCCTGTACAAAACTTGGAACAACAAATTACTGTGTGTGACATTTTATATGATAGAGCTACACATTAGGCATGTAGACACATCAACAGACATACTACTGCAAACATGCATTGACACTATCACTCCAGTGAGTGATAGGCACACATATGCACACATGCACTGGCACTAACAATCATGTGGTGTCAAACATGATTACTCCATTTTGTGCTTAATTCATTCTAGAGGGTACTCCATTTCATCATTTGTAATTATGAGAGACATGCAATTCCACATTCAGGGTGCACTGCAATAGTAGTGACTCAGGTATTGTGGCTTGTGCATCAAAGAACAATACTGTGTGATGCTCTGGTGGGTTGATTTGCGTTCAGGAATGATTGTGCTTTCAGTGGTCCATTATATGTGTGCCAGTGTGGTATGTAGGTTACATATGCCACATTGGCAGTGTACCCAGAGCTGTATATGCCCCCTATGATAACAGGATGGTCGGGATCCTGTGTGTTACTTGATGACAATGTTACGCTAAACATGGTTTGGCCATTTATCAGATTCAAAACAACAACAAAAATGTATGCTGACAGAGTCTATTTTGATCATTCGTGACATAATGCATAGGCACAGGTGTAGTCATTGCACATGAAATGTGTTACTCTGGGCCCTGTGTACCTATATCAGGTATTGTAAATCACACTTTGGCACCTTCATTAACTTAGAATTGCCAAGTTGGGTGATCTGTGGTAATACAACGGAACTGACACTGTCCGCTGATTAATGGGTTAGCAAATGTCCTACTTAAGCAATCTTCATGAGGTAGGTCTCTATTTGAAAGCACCTTGGGAATGGCGGCACTCACAGGAATGCTGGCCTGCTGATCTTAGCATACCACCATGTCTGTGAAAGCCTTCAGACTGAGAATTTAACAATTGTACATGTGCTGCACTTTATCAGCAGGGGTGTACCAAAAGTAAAATACAACCTATTTTGTCACTTAAATGGCATAATGGAAGCAGTCAGTGGTCCCTTGCACATCACGCTAATAAATAGTTTGTGACCATGCATTCACAAAGAGCAGGGATCCCATGATGAGCCATTCACTTTACAAAATTGTTTGGCTATAAAGTGACACAGATAGTAACTGCACTAGCTCAGTAAAGGCAATTGAATCCAAGGCTAAAATGTTGGCCCATGCTACTCAATGATAGGATTCCAACGCCTCCTCCGAAAAGCCACAAGATGAACCTCTTTTGTGCTACTGCAATCTGGTAGCATCCTGACGAAATTGGGTTTGGCCATGTGAAAGATTATCTGTCCAGATGTAAACACACAGAAACAATGAGCTTAGGGCCAGATGTGTTTTCTTTTTTTGTGTTGCATTTGCTTCATTTGTTTACGCTACAGCTATGGAAATTGGCACAAGAAATTGGATTGTAGCAAGTGTACTATACTTTTGCGTCCAGAAATAATGCAAATGCTGCACAAATGAAGTAGAAATATTGGCCTAAGATTTTAGCAGAGGTTAGGAAGAGCTTTGTACGTATGGCCATGAGTACTGTTCAGACATGGTTTAAAAAAACTGGGGACTCGATTGGTTCCTTGTATTAGCATGTGAAATACATCCCATTCCTGATACACTCACAGGCCCTGAATCATAATTTTATTTGTGTCGCATTACCATCATCTATTGATGTCAAAGTGGCACTAATTTACAAAATTAAGTTGTCTTTTGTATGTTTGTCCAGCTTTTGCGTCAACAAATGACGGTAATGCGTTGCAAAATTTGTATAAATCAGGGCCACAGTTTGTTCAACTTGCATTCCACATGTCTACAAACATTGCATGCAGCATGTCACAAAATCTGCTACTGTCACTCAAGAGCATTGTACTGAACACATTAGTCTAATTTGTACTCACTAACAGGGCCACCAATCACCACACCCAGGTGGTCCAGCAGGTCCTGCACTCGGGCCACAAGGTCAGCCCAGCGATGCTTCAACTGGTGGTCGTTGCCCTGTCTGTTGAAGATTCTTCTTAGGTGGAACAGCACCTTTGCGCACCTGAGCCTCCTTGCCTCTGTGTGATACCTCTGTATCACCCGGACCCCAGCCTCCAAAGTCAGGGGGAGGAAGTGGCACACCAGCCACACTAAAGCCCCTAGCTCCTCCTTTCCCATTTGCCCAAAACGTGGCCTTCCCAACATCTCAAACAAAATAGGATAGGAAAGGGTAAAGAGGGAAAAACAGGGAAAGGATGTATGAAAATGAAACTTAACTAACCCACAGACAGCCCAATAATACCCCAACTAACAATATCCACAAACACACTCCCAACAGTACAAAGACAAATCTAATCACAATAAATGACAAAAAAACACTTACACAGATTAACACAGACACAGACAAAATACCAGAATACAATAGCAATAGCACACAGGAGACAAAAGCACAATATTCACAACTCAAGACACAGCCACACAGTCTAGAATAATCACAGACTGCAAAGTGAAAGGGAAAGTACACCCACTGTACCATTTCTGTAAACAAGATATCCTATTACATTACTTCCTGTCTCAATAGCGGGGAGTTTTTTTGATATTGCATGTAATTTTATGACGCTTACAGGGTCTGCGTCAATATTTTTTGATGCATATGCATGAAAATTCCCCCGCATTCAAGGATCAATACATTTTAAATGGATAACCGATTTCCTGGGGTGCGGTGTTGGAACTAACGCTAGGGACCAAACAATGTAGTATGTGTGTGAGTGTCATTTTCTAACGCCTATGCGTTATATTTTGACGCATATGTGTCTTTTTGACGCATTTGTGTAAAAAACTCTGTCTTTAACTGTGTTTGTGTGATTTTTCAAATTTTTACATGCATGCAGCCTATAACTAGACAAAGATAGGATGGTATGACCTGCATTGTGTGTTCTAGTGTTTGGGCACATGTGGCAGACCATACTACTGCGGCCCATAATACTCATGTTGTTGTGCAGGATTAGCTCTCTTAACTGACGCAACAGCAACACAAACCTTTGGAATAAAATTGGTATTTCCTAGTTTGAGCAGGTGTTGCATCAATAGAGGACAGCAAGACTACGCAACTAAACAAATAGACTCATGGCCTGTGTGTTGATATCTGTGAATTGGCTCTTCAAATTGTTGTTGTGCCTCTGTGGGAATGTAACGAGAAATGTTGGTGTAATGTGCATGTATGAATGTGTTATAATAGTGTATAACAATCAGATACCATTCATTGAGGTACATCAGTTATGATATGTGTTTGTTATATTTGTCTTATGCTGTGTGTACTTCCTTGACTTTGTGGACAAAACATTTCCTATGACGAACTATACACAGGATAGATCGAGGACCGTTGATAATGACTATGTCAGATATGTTACCCCTCACATGTAATGAAATGTTGGACAAGTGTGTGGCCATGTGTACCCTGTGTCAGTATTGGCTTCCATGTTTTCACAGTTACGTGCAGGTCTAGTCATGAGTCTGTGGAGCCAATCCTTGAATTAACAGAGTATCCTTCAAAGAAGATTTGAGCAAAAGCCAAATATCAACTAACAATACACATGGGGATAGTCCAGCTATGGCACTGAAGGACTTTTATAAGGCTGACGACAGAGCAACCTTGGTGTGCTCAAATACGTTATGGATCAGTAATAGGAAACAGGTAGGTTTCATCACAACATTTGTACACAGGGTGGGCTCTAAAATTCCCACTTCAACAGGGAACATCAGAGCCTCTGTGCTGATTAATCTCACAGCTAGTCACCACGCAAGCCCCATCAAAAGGTGGCGGCAGAAGTGAATCTGTGTGTGGACCGTCAGGGCACAAACATGTTTTGTCCTTACATACACATTAGCAACCCTTGTTTGTTGTGCTGGAGGCACCGTGCCAAATCCATGCATACAGCCATAGCACACTGTCACTGTTTGGCACTAATGAAGACATGCAAAACCACACAAGGGATGGGGGCTGGATTAGGCCATTCGAATACATTTCCCAGAACAGAATACGATAAGTAAACTGATTAAACTATACTATACATTTGAGGATTAATTGTAGACCTACCAGACACAATACCCCAGGAGGAAACAGAGGGCATGAAAAGCAACTATGAGACAAATGTAGCCACAGGGAACCTCTATGGTTAACGTAAAGACTGGAACCAGTCAGGCTAACAGGATGCAGACTCTGCAGGAACAAACATGATCAAGGCAAATACACAGTGAGCAGACTCTGACTGGGGAAAGCAGCAACAATACTGTGGGAACTAAAACACAGTTTGTGCTGTGGTCTGCAACGTTACACAATCCCCCAAGGGCTCTGGTACACAAGTGATTTGTACGCCTTTGCACAACAAGGAGATTCAGCAAATGGCAGCTTCTAAGCAGTTCCAGGCAGCAGCAAGGGCATGGCAGGTTCAAATGGCTGGTCTGCATGGAAGTGCTCACAGGTGTGTGCACCTTCAGTCTCTCACAAGTCCTGGAGTTGAGAATCAAGTTCAAAGGGCCAACTGGACCTTTCTCATGGGAAGCAATGGACAGCTGCTTAGAGGTCCTACTGACTACCAGGCAGTGCATTATCGGACCTGAAGTCCATGCAGACTGATGAACTATTACTATGCCATGCCATACTGAAGAGGGAAGCACACAGGAGTCAGAATGGGAGTCTGGGTGTGTGTAGATGAAGATTCTCAGGGTACAGATAGTCCATTTACAGGGCCTCCTAGAGAAGGGTGGACAAAGACTGAAAACATGGCAGTCACAGGACTTATTACCTGGGATGGACTGCGCAGGGCATGTCTTGTGAGCAATGCTTGTCATACCTGGGGCACTCGTGCTATCCATTTTCAGCTTAGATGGACTTCTTGTCACACATGCTCCTTGCAGAGATAACTGATGTCACACTTACTGCTGTCAAGGGTCTGGTCATACATTCCTGTTACCAATGCAATTGCACATCCACTGCCTCATGTATGAAGCACTTTTTTACCTTATGATTAATGGTGTCTTAGTTGTGTGTCATATGCTGCAATGGACCATGTTGGCAACATGGATGTGTCTTATAGCTGTGGTCCTCTGATATTGCCCTTCAAATGTGAAATAGACAGGACATATGTCATTAACACTGTGTGTGATGTTTGCTGTACATTCATACCCATCAAATGTGATGTGGCTTTTTCAGTATCCAAATGTGTATTTCTGCAATGCTCCATGAGGCAAAACTCTGATTACGATTCCTAGAGATCATGTGATGCATAAATAATTACCCAGAGCATGATTGAATGATGATGTGAGGTGTTTAATTACATATGATAACAAAGTGGTGATGATGACTATAGTTAGAAGAAGTTTTGTACGATGTGTTGTCTCCGGCGCAGTCCTGCAGCTGTGTTTGGATGTTCCCCCTAATTTTCACAGACAGCATCCTCCTCTTCCTCCTCTTCAGGCATTTGTGGATCCGGTTCATAGAGAGGAATATTCCTCCTCACACAAATGTTGTGCAGGATGGCACAGGTCAAAATGATCTTGCAGACCATTTCAGGGGAATATAGAAGGCTGCCTCCGGTGATGTCCAGGCACCTGAATCTGGACTTCAGGACACCAAAAGTCCTCTCAACTATCAATCAATCAATCAAATAATTTCTTAAGTGCACTACTCTCCCGGTTGGGTCTCAAGGCGCTGGTGGAGGGTCCGGTTACTGCTCGAAAAGCCATGTTTTTAGGTGCTTTCTGAAGGTTAGGAGGTCCAGGGTCTTTTGTAGGTTGGTGGGGAGGGAGTTCCTGGTCTTGGCGGCGAGGTGGGAGAAGGATCTGCCGCCAGAGGTGGTGCGATTGATGCGGGGGACTGTAGCGAGGGTGAGGTCTGCGGAGCGGAGCTGTCGAGTTGGTATGTGGAAGATGACTTGTTTGTTGAGGTAGACCCATCCAGTGTCGTGGAGGGCTTTGTGAGCATGGACAAGGATTTTGAAAATGATCCTTTTGTTGATGGGCAGCAAGTGTGGGGATCTGAAGTGGGTGGATATGTGTTCATGGCACTATGGTGCATGTCCTACGATGTGCCTCATTATAGGCACGCTCTGCTGCTGTGCTTGGGTTGGCAATTGGCGTCATGATCCATGGCTGGATCCCATAACCCTGATCAGCTGAAAGAGAAAATGAGGGTAATTATTTGGTTGTTGGTTGCACCGTGATTTTCACTTTGCCTGGCAGTTTTTATCTTGTGTCGTCTGTTGTCGTAGTTTGGACACTTGCTCTAGACAAGACTGCTGGTTTAAGGATGACAGTACTTATGTTTGAAGGCGACTATGCCTATCCTACAACAAGTTGCAGCTGTCGTCCCAACCCTTCCGGCTCACTAGCACCATCTCACCAAAAACACAAATAGTAAAAGGTGATTTGTGGCAGCCTTTACGCATGGACTAGAGAGTAAGACATCTCAGGGAGTGTCGTGGTTAAACAGAGATTACCCCTTTCTCACAGATACATCCTGTCTCATCCAAACACAGGCAATAACGAAGATGCAGTAAAGTTTCAATAGTTTTTATTTAACACAACTGCAATCTGCGATAAGTTGCATGGGCTGCAATGATTAGGATAATGAACAGTGCAAGAAACATAATTGTTAAGACAAGAGTCATTATTATAAAGACCCCCACCATCTTGCAATAGCATGAAGAGACGTAAGGTGTATAATTTGTCCTAATACCTTCATATGATAGGCCTAACCTCCTACCTAAAGGATAGCTGGGTTTTGTTAAACCCAATATGCCAATGCCATGTCCATGAGAGGAGCCCCCAACCCTCATTACCTTGGAATGAGGTCTCTATCTCAGACTCCGCAGGGACACGAAGACTGGGTCAGCGTCAAGACGATATACAGCATCGATATCAGCGATGGTGGCGATGCCCTCTGGTCGGAATCCCTCTGATTATCTGTCTAAAATGTGATGTTTTTATACAGATCTGCTTGGACCCCTGACGTAGGTGTGCTCCCAAACAATAGATAACAGACATGCTTGGGGCGGCAATTAATATAAACAATTCCCTCGAAAGTATAGAGAGGGAAAGTCCCTAAGTGTGACCACCTACTGTTTGTTTGTCTTTGTCACTTGATATTGACGCCTAAACGCGGTGGCACTGATGATGTAAAGCTTACAAGTGGCCTAACTATAAACAAGGCAGCCATCTTAGAAGAATTAAATAATTAAATGGGCTAAGACTGAGCAAGCTAAGTAGGTTAAAAGTCACTAGGTGACGGGGGCACGAGTCTGCAAGCCGAAGACTAAGCTAACTCCTGTTATACCATTAAAACAAACTAGGATTCACTACACTGTGACTCATCTATGTATGTGGTATTGTGTGGGATCCTAGGCTTCTGTGATGTTCTTTCTGCATTGGCTTGTTTAACTATCAAAACTGGTGTTTGGTTGATTAACAGGATATCAGTGGTATATTAAGAAACTTGCAGTTTAGTGTGTTTTTTCCATGCGTTATGTAATGTGAAAGAAGTGTCCGTGTGCCTTCACTGGAGGTGACATGATACTTCCACACACACAATAGATTCCACTGTGGTGGTAACATGGTTGCACTACATGGCCTGAAAATCCCATCCAATTTGACATATATAATTTCAGGTGAAGTGCAACAGTGAGGCCCTTTGATTTGGCTAGGTGACTATGCACAACACAGCTCCATAAGTTAGCAGCACTGAAGTGTTCACAATTGACAATGCACAATTATCCCGTGTGTGACAAGTTCTATGCAAACCTATATTTGTGCCCCCACCGAGTTGGCTCATGTGCAAACCTGTGCCTACACTTCTGAACTTGCTCCAGGTAAGCTGGCTAACATGGTTGTGGGGGTGAAGGTTTTAGTGTAGGAAGGTCCATCTGCCTGTACATCTGTTATGTATATGGGGAATTGTCTCAATCCGTATGTGTAGCAGTGTGCACTTTTCATTAGTGTCACATCCACATGTTTTCATAGCACAGTCCACTTCCTTATTGCTAGCTGGCAATGTCACCCCAGGAGTGATGTGAGATGTTGGTACTGCCTCAATGATTCCATGTCACCTTCATTAGAGTCAGCTTCATCATGCTAAGTATCTCATGGTGTTTGACCTGCAGCAAAACACATTACACACCCCTTACACAGGACGTATTGTTTGGAAGGGTGTGGGATTGAGTGTTATTGATGTGATATTGAAAAGTTCATCTTCCAAGTTGTACTCCCACTTAAGGCCATGTCATTGTCACTGTGTGGATTAAAATTGGTCCCGTGTGGCTTTAGAGTGGCATCTCTTGTTATTTGCATCTGTAATTTGTCCATAGGTGTGTATCCCATTGGGTCAGGATATCAAACATGACTACCAGTGTCACTCTTCGGTGTCTTCCTGGCCACGTGTCAATGTAGTGGTATATGTGTTAGGTGTCCTACAGAGTTGCTGTGCTGTGTGTAAATAACCAGGTTTCTGTACTTACCAACAAGTAGGCCATTGCCATATCATCCATCCTGGAAGTGCTGATTGATGGTGTTGTGGCGGAAGATGAATGAATCATGTAGACTCCCAGGATACTTTGCCATGATGTTGGTGAACAAACCAAGGTGATCCACAATGGCCTGCACATTGATGGAGTGTGTGTGCTTCCTGTTGCGGTATAGGTGCTCTGTTGCAACAGGTGGCACAATCCTGACGTGTGCAGTCAATGGCACCAAGCACGTGCGGGAAGCCATGAATTTGATAAAACCCCTGTTTGGTCTCCTGCTGCTTCTGCTGTGTGTTGAGGAAGCTGATATGGCGGGGTGTGAGGGAGATGATGGCATCAAGTACCCTGGGAAGGACGGCAGAGAATGAGGGCAGTGAGATCCCAGCAACCAGGGCACCAGTGGTTTGAAGAGAGCCACTTGCCAACATGTGCAGGACAGCCAGCAGATTGGTCTCCAGTGGAATGATATGGGGTGTCTGCAAGCTGGGTGCCAACCTTGGCTCAGTGTGGCACAGCAGCTGCTGTATGGCTTGCCAGATTAGTCTGTACCTCTGGATGATGTCATGTTCCCTGAGGCCCTGAAGGGTTTACCTGGTCCTGAATACCCTCTCCTGCCTTCTGCTTTGCCTTTGGGGTCTATGTTGGTGTGGTGGTAGCTGCTGCTGTTGGTCCCGTGCTCTGCGTCTTCGTGCATGCTGCATGAGTATCACCTCCATGTCTTTCTTTTTGAGCTATGATGTTGCTTGTGTGAGTTTTCCTTAAGTAGTGGTGTGTTTGCCCCATTTTAATGCCTGCCTTGACCCAGGCGTTAATTTTTGGCACAAATCGGAATTTGCGCCATTTTCCAGCTCCGCCTACCAGACGTGCGCCATTACAGTGCGGATGGATAAATTTGGTGCATGGGTACAAGTCATTTTTTAGACGGGAATGCCTACCTTGCATCTCATTGACGCAGGGCGGTTTCACGCATCCAGAAAATGGCGCACACTGGGATATTTTGACGTTAGACGGTTCTAGCGTCAAAGTATAAATATGGTGTAAAGTTTGCGCCAAATTAGCGTAAAAAAATGATGCTAATCCGGTGCAAAGGGTGTATAAATATGGGCCTAAATGGGTGACATATACTATTCCCACTCCAATCTAAGCCATTTTGGGGAAGGTGTTAAGCACTAAATGGGTGACATTTTTATTCCAAGTTCAATCCAAGCCATTGTGGGGAAAGTAATGGACACTAAAAGGGTGACATCTACTAGTCCCACTTCAATCTAAGACATAGTGTGGAGGGCGTTGGACACTAAGGGCCTCATTACAAGTCTTGCGGTCTTTTGGCAAGACCGCCGCGGTGGCGGCCACCATAAGACCACCATGTTGGCGGTCATCCAACCTCCGTATTACTACTCACACTGTGAAGACCACCAAAAAACAGCCACAAAAAAAACAACTGCCAGGACACAGGAGGACGGAAAAGAGGCAGTCCCACCACCAGCCCCACAAAAATCCGCCCACCAGATTACAAGCCACAAATCACCACAGAGGTTCTTCCATGGCAGGAAACCATTGGCAGTGTGAACCGCGGAGGTCACAGCTCACAACAGTCAGATCCCCACACCACGTTGGACAGTTTGAATACCCAACACCTGAGACACATCCACACACCTGACACACCTATTCACTGCACTATATAACACACCCCAACACCACCCACAATCCTTTGCAAGCAGAACACCATTCAGATACTCAGAGAAGCCAAAAATATAGATTTAGCTCTTTTACACTATTTGCACACACACCACATCAGCACAGCTTTCACAATACACACATCACTAGCATGCATAATCCATAACAGTCTCCAATTAAGATCGCAGTACCCACACCTCACCAATTACCTAACACTTCACCCTTACACTCAGAACACCACCACACACTGTCAACACAACCACTACCATGTCCCCACAAAAACACCCATGTTTCACTGATGACGAGTTGAGGGTCATGGTGGATAACATTGTCAGGGTAGACCACACCTGTTTGGAGCACAGGTCCTACAAACATCCATTACCAGGAAAATGGAGTTGTGGCAAAGGATAGTCGACGGGGTCAATTCTGTAGGCAGTCATGCACGCACAAGGGACAACATCAGGAAGAGGTTGAAAGACCTACGGGGAAGGTGCGTTCCATGGCATCCGGGCACCAGATAGATGTGCAGAAGACTGGCGTTGGGCCCCCACCTCCTCCCCCACAGTTCACATCAAGGGAGGAGAAGGTACTGGACATACATGAGGGCCTAAGAGGAATACCTGGGGGACTGGAGTCTGATATGTACCCACAGCATTCATGTCACACAGTTGACTAGTCCTGCATGCTTCCTCACCATCCAAATCCTCTGTTTAACTATTTTAGCCACCACACCTCTCACCTAATCACCTAAAGCCCCCTTCTGGGATGCTACCTCTCCACTCAGCCCAACTGCCCACATAGCCCTTCAAAGTGGCATGTTAATTACAGGCTGATTAGATCACTATGACTCCCAGAATGCACAAACCCATCATTGTGAAAACCTGGAATATGCACATGACATCACATGTTATGCATGTACAACTAAAGTTCCAGGTACACCATCCATATTGTTCTAGTGAGGACCAGTGCATGGCAGTGACAGCAATGCAATGGCACACTCACAATAGCAACCAAAGTAAAATACAGCTACAGCTGAATGACCATTCCCAATGGCCACAGAACAAATATACCAAATCAGAAACAGACAGACCTTGGTTGGAAAGTAAGACTGCAGAGTCAATGCACATGCACTGCATCTATTTACAGGACAATTTCCTCTGCATACTCCCATACTATGTTCCCACTAGGGCACCATGTTGCATTGTGCACCTTTAATGTGTGACATCTAGCAAGCCTGACTATTCATAAGGTAACAGTGCAGATTGCATCTGCACAAACGTCTGTACCTATTTAGCATAACAGCTCTCAACATGGAGTAAGGAAAACAAGTCACAGAGTTGTATATACAACAAGGTATGCTGTTCTGCACCTGTCAATGTCATTGTAGGGAATCACGTAAAGCCACTGTGTCCATCTCACAAAAAAGCAAGCAAGCACACATTCTAGCTTGAACTCTGTGCCTCACTCCCTCCACAGGTAACCTTGACATTGCCACCATGAAGAGGATACATGAGACTGTCAGTTCCCTTCAGGATGAAGGCCCCAGTGAGGACAACACACTTAGATGTCTGGACACTGACAAACAACCTGGCCCAACTGGGACACCTGATCAGTCAACGACTCTCAGCCTCACCCTGCCCACATCAACCCCTCCCAACACTGTAGCATCCCATCACAGGCAACCATTCGCCCCCAAACCTGTGTCCCAGGGTCTGTTCAATCCATTCTGTGTCCCATAGTACAGGGAACTGAGTCTAACATTGTGACCCCTGACAATGATGGACCTCCATCCACTCTAAGTGGGAACACTGTGTCAGGGGCACAAGCATGTGGGGGTAGGGTGCATGGAAGTGACGCTATGGGACAGAGGATGAGGCTGCAAAGAGACACAGCTGACTAGGAAACCATCTCCCAAGTCTTGGGAGCTTACCAAAGTTCCCAAGACAGGATGGGCCAAATCATCACCATGTTGGGGGGAAATCAAGGGGTGCAGAGGGAACACCACCAGGAAGTCATGCAGCAGTGGCAGCCACAAAATGCCTGCATGGCTACCATTGCAGGGGTGCTGAGGGACATCAATACCAGCCTGATTAGTTTCTTCATCAGGCACCTTCCACTAGCAATGTTACATCTGCCCCTTTTACATCTGTGGCAGTTACTGGAATGGAGGCCCTGCCAGGGGAAAGACTTGCCTCAGACATCCCACCCTCTGTAGCTGAACACCCACCCAGACATCCAGGTGGAGCAGATGCCATGTCCAGAACCCACAGCCAGGAAGTGAACCTCTCCTGATTTGTCACCCTTGTGTGCCACACAAACACCCTGTTGACTGTTCAGAAACCTAACTCCACTTTCTCATAGTACAAGGACACTGGACTTGTGTAACCAACTGTTGTAGCAGCAGCCCTGTTGGCAGCCCTGTTGGATACATCAACCATGACTTCACTCATCAATTTTATTTTCATTTTTTCACTTCATTTGCAACTGATAGTATTTTGATATGCACAATAAATCACAATTAAACACAGCTACTGTGTATGTGTTCTTTATGATACATGACAATAGTCATGCTTGCCAAATGTGTTCTGGTCATACCCCCTGTATCGAACAGCCAGTGTAATGGTCATCAGATGGAGACTCCCTCACCAGGAGACACATTACAACAGAAATGTCACAGGACAGATGTCAGAGAATTCCATGTCAACACAATTGTATAGTCAGTATTCCAATCTGCAAATAGAGCATGACAGAGAGTACCAGCAGAATGTAAGCCATGGTGTCATACAATGCACATATACAGGTTATAGATGACACGCCCATGGTAATCTACCTACAAAGCAGCGGCACACAGACTGGATGGCATTAAAAATGGTAGACTGCCCAACAGTGAGGGACCTGAGGAGGTCAATGGCCTCCTTACTGAGGGCAGCAGGGGTGACTGGGGCAGGGGCTGAGGTGCCTGGGGCAAAAGAGATGTCCACCCTCCTGGGTGAGCGGGCACGGGGCAAAGGCTGAGGGGTTGCCGGGAGGGCGGTGCTGGAGGGGGGCGTGGCGGCTGTACCTGTAGATGCGGGGGGCACAGATGGGGCCGCCACCACAAGGGAGCTCCCATCAGAGGATGAGTCCATATCGCTGGTGTCAGCTCCTGTCCCTGCCGTGGAGCTCCCCTCAACCTCCGTTCCACTGGTGAAATCAGACTCCGTAGTGTCGCCCTCCAGGGCCATGTGGGATGCAGCTCCCTCCTGCTCCGGTGCCACTGCTCCTCTGCCTGATGATTCTAATGCACACATGTACAGGGAGACCACAAAATGGAGGGGGGAGACAGAAGAAAGACATGTTGAGTGCAGGCATTACTGCTACAGTTGGCGGACACGACAGACACAGAAGCCCCCTGCACTACGCCGCGCACTTGGGGTCCACTATTCAATGCCTGGTAAATGGCCTACAAGGCTAGGGCCGATATCTGCACACATGGATGTCACAGGAGCCGGACTAGGTGTAGTTGGCACTGTACCCAGGTGGGGAAGGTGCCACAGGGTCTGCCTGAAAAAGGGGACTTAACTAACACACTTGACCTGGCCTAAGGAAACTGACAGCCCACCTCCCCCACACAGACATCTCCACTGCACGCAGAATGAGAGTGTACTCACCCCCTTGTTGCTGCTGTGATGCCCTCAAGCGCCATCCAACTCCGGGTACGCCACCGCCAGGATCCTAAACATCAGGGGGGTCATGGTGCGATGGGCACCCCTCACACATTGGGAGGCCATCCCCAGCTGGGACTTCGCCATCTTCTTGCTCAAGCGGCGAATGTCCTCCCATCTTTTCCGACAGTGGGTGCTCTGTCAGTGATAGACCCCCAGGGTCCGGACGTCCTTGGTGATGGCACGCCAAATATCCTTCTTCTGGTGGGCGCTGACCTACAGGAATTGTACAGGGGAAAAAGAGAAGTTATTACCAACTGCACCGTCACAGTCATTGGCCCGCATCCCTACTCTTGCCATGTGGCACATGCACTCACCGTCGTTTCATGCACGCATCATTCTCCCCCCCTCTCTTTCATCCACCACACTCCACACAGGCATTGCCCATACAGCATGCTCACAGTGTACTTACCTGTTTGTCTGGAGGACCGTAGAGTAGCGTGTACTGGGGAGGACCACATCCACGAGTTTCTCCAACTCCTCCGTGGTGAAGGCAGTGGCCCTTTCCCCAGACGCACAAGCCATTGTCTCTTCCAGACTCAGGTCACAGCAGCACTTTCAGTGTAGGTCCTC
Source organism: Pleurodeles waltl (assembly GCF_031143425.1). Classification (NCBI taxonomy): domain Eukaryota; kingdom Metazoa; phylum Chordata; class Amphibia; order Caudata; family Salamandridae; genus Pleurodeles; species Pleurodeles waltl. The sequence goes on from NC_090438.1 coordinate 804,628,491, forward strand.
TCCTGTCGAAGATCAGGTATCGAGTGATTGAACAGATAGAAAATGGCGGTCACGTCTGCTGCGGTGTATACTGTCGCCGCCGGCGTACATCGGGACCCTATGGGCTCCTGGGACCCATAGGGTCCAATGTTAACCAATGCAGAATTCCGCTGCGGTCTTCGACCGCCTACTGCGACGGTGTACAACGCCAGCGCAGTTACCTCACATCCCATTGTCCCACTTTACAGGTCAGGCAGCCGCCATTTCAGGGGCCCACATGGCTTGAATTATAACTGCGTCACACATACCTAGGCCTTGGCTTAACACTCATACAGCCAAAAATCGGGTTACGAATGGTTTTCTGAGTAAGCTGTGTTTACGTACCTCTGAGTTGGTTGACTCTGTGCTCGCTGTTGTCCTTCATAGGCACCGTCCGCTGGCACATGTGAGGAGATGGCGGCATCCTCCGGTGTACAGACCGCTGGTGGACCTGTTGACAATGGAGGAAAGACATGTAATGATCGTGCCACAATCCTGGAACTGTGTGCCCAGTTGGAGCCAGACCTGATGTCAGCTATCCGCCATCCCACAGGAATCCCCCCTCTAGTGCAGGTGCTGTCAGTACTCCATTTCCTTGCAAGTGGATCTTTTCAAACAACAGTGGCCATAGCATCAGGGATATCCCAGCCTATGTTTTCCAACGTGTTGTCCAGAGTGTTGTCTCCCTGCTGAAACACATGCAGAGCAACATCGTGTTCCCTCAGGTGGAGGATTTGCCTACAGTGAAAGGTGACTTCTATGCCCTTGGACATATCCCCAACATCATAGGTGCCATTGATGGGACCCATGGGGCCTTGGTCCCCCCCCTCAGGAGTGAACAGGTGTACAGAAACCGGAAGAGTTACCATTCGATGAATATGCAGATGGTGTGTTTGGCCGTCCATTACATCTCCCATGTTAATGCCAAATTCCCTGGCTCAGGGTATGACGCTTGCATCCTGCGGAATAGCAGCATCCCTTAAGTGATGGGGCAACTCCAGAGGCACCTTGTGTGGCTATTAGATGAGCACCTGGAACCAAATCGTTGGGAATAGTTGTCTGGGTCTGGGGATATTCCTACAGGTTACTGTGTGTCTAACAGTTGTCCCTCACCATTTACAGGTGACTCTGGGTACCCTAACCTGTCATGGCTACTGACCCCAGTGAGGAATCCCAGGACAAGGGCAGAGGAACGCTACAGTGAGGCCCATGGGTGAACTAGGAGGATTATAGAAAGGACCTTCGGCCTCCTGAAGGCCAGGTTCAGGTGCCTCCATATGACAGGTGGTTCCCTATTCTACTCACCAAAGAAGGTGTGCCAGATCATCGTGGCCTGCTGTATGCTTCACAACTTAGCTTTGCGATGACAGGAGCCTTTTCTGCAGGAGGATGGTCCAAATGGAGGTGTTGGGGCAGCTGTGGAGCCTGTGGACAGCGAAGATGAGGAAGCAGAAGAAGAGGACGTCGACAACAGGGACTCTGTGATCCTCCAATACTTCCAGTGAGACACAGGTAAAAATACAAACCTGCCTACTAAATGTACTTTAACAGTACTACCTCTCTACTGTCTGTCCTTTTCACCCAGTGTATGGTCACTGAGTTGTCACTTTCCCTTACCATTTCACAGATGTGGGTCCCTCCGTGTGACATCTGCTTTGTTTCCTCATGGACTAGAGCTGTGTAACATAAGTATGTTGACATTACAATTGAAAGAGCATTTTGTCACTTTAATTGCTAATACACTATTTCGAAATCACAGACAGACTCCAGATTGTTTTGTGCTTTAAGGGTGTTTATTTAAGTGCTCAATATTGGAGGGGGTTGTAAAATGGTGAGGGGTGATGGTGGAGGAATGTCCATGGCAGAGTCCAGTCTATTAGTCTCACAGGTGCATTGTCCAAAGGGGCATAGGAAGTGGAGCTGGGGTAGTTTGAGGATGGACAGGGTGACAAGGTGGGACAAAAGGATGACATTCAGGGCGGTCTCATTTCTTGGGGGGGTCTTGGCATCGTTCTCTGTCTTTGTCCTGGATCTCAGGGAATGTTTGTGGGGTGGTTCTCCCTCTGCAGGGGGTGGGGTGCTGGTGTGGTGGTCCTATGGCGGTGCCTCCTGTTCACTAGCGCCGGCGGAGGTGGTGGGCAGTTCATCGTCCATGCTAGTGTCAGGCGCCCCTTGTTGTGCCACAGTGTCCCTCCTGGTGTGGAGGACTTCCTTCAGCACCCCTACGATGGTGCCCAGGGTGGAATTGATGGATCTGAGTTCCTCCCTGAACCCCAAATACTGTTCCTCCTGCAGCCGCTGGGTCTCCTGAAACTTGGCCAGTACCGTTGCCATCGTCTCCTGGGAATGATGGTACGCTCCCATGATGTTGGAGAGGTCCTCGTGGAGAGTGGGTTCCCTGGGCCTGTCCTCTCCCTGTCACACAGCAGCCCTCCCAGTTCCCCTGTTTCCCTGGGCCTCTGTCCGCTGGACCGTGTTCCCACTACCACTGCCCCAGGTCCCTGTTGTTGTTGCGGTGGTGGGTTAGCCTGGGTTCCCTGTAGTGGTGGACATACTGCTGCTTGACGTGTCCTGGGGACAGAGGTATGGGCCCGCTGGGTGGGTGCTGTGCTGGTGTTTCCAGAGGTGGGAAGCTCTGTGGTGGCCTGTGACTGTGTGAGGGGAACCGACTGTCCTGAGGTCCCAGATGGGCCAGGCTGGTCGTCTAGATCCAGTTGGACAGAGCTGCTGTCATCACTGTGGGCCTCTTCTGTTGGTGGTGTGGACATGTCTGGACCCTCCTGTGTGGTGACGATGGGTAGGGGTCCTGCAGGGGTATAAAAGCATGATTATTGCATCTGTATGTGCCATGGTGTGCAATGGGTGGGTGATCGTGTACCCCAGTGCTTGCATTCCTGTGTGGGACCTTGCGTGATGATGGTTTAGGGGTGTGTATGTGCAGTGGCCATGCTTTAGTGATGGGTGTCCATGCTTTGTTGTTGCATGCAGGGCTTGGTGTTGGGATGTGCGGTTTGTGATATTGGGACATTTGTGAGGAGTTGGAGTGATGCGGGTGAGGGCGAAGGTGGGGGTATGTGATGGCACATAGGTAGGGTGGGGAATATATTAGTAAAGAATTGCCTTACCAGAGTCCATTCCTCCATCTACTCCTGCGAGGCCCTCAGGATGCAGAATAGCCAAGACTTGCTCCTCCCATGTTGTTAGTTGTGGGGGAGGAGGTGGGGGTCCGCCGCTAGTCCTCTGAACCGCAAGGTGGTGTCTTGATACCACGGAACGCACCTTCCCCCGTAGGTCGTTCCACCTCTTCCTGATGTCATCCCTATGTCTTGGGGGCTGTCCCACTGCGTTGACCCGGTCCACTATTCTTCGCCATAGCTCCATCTTCCTAGCTATGGAGGTGTGCTGCACCTGTGATCCGAATAGCTGTGGCTCTACCTGGACGATTTCCTCCACCATGACCCTGAGCTCCTCCTCAGAGAACCTGGGGTGTCTTTGCCGTGCCATGGGGTGGTGTGAGTGATGTGTGGGGTGGTGTGTGTTGTGATAAGTGGGGTGATAGTTAGTGGTGTTTTGTGTGAGGTGCGTGGAAGTTATGTGGGTGATGGTATTGTGTGCCTGTGGATGCTTGGTTGTAGTTTATAGTGTCTCTCTCTGGCCTTCTTTCTGGGTTTTGGTCGTAGGGGTTTGTGGGTGATGTGGGTGTGTGTTTTATATTGTATTGTGTGTGTGGGAGTGGGGTGTGTATGTGTATCAGGTGTGTGTATTTCGAATCGTCCAATGTGGTGGTGTTTTGGAGATGTGTGTGTATTTTGAGCGAGGCGGTGTGTACCGCCAATGGAATAACGCGGTTGAAAGACCGCCGCATGGATTCGTGGGTCGTGATAGTGTGGGCGTATTTCTGTTGGCGTGACGGTGGAGGTTTTGTTTTTGCCAGTTTATCACTGACCTTTGGTGTGGCGGACTTGTGTGGGTGTCTCAATTTTGGCAGATTCCGAGCTGTGGGTCATAATGACTGTGGCGGAATTCCGCTGCCGCCACGGTGTTTTGGCAGTCTTCTGCACGGCGGTAAGCAGCTTTTACCACCAATGTTGTAATGAGGGCCATAGTGCTCAAGTTGCCTGACTGAAAGCTGGAGATCTGGCGTACAGGTGCGCATGTCAGTGTTTAGATCCCCTGTATCAAGGAATATCTATGACTGCATGTGGAGATGCACAATTGTCAGTGCCACATGTGCAACTCTGCCCAGCCATATATATGTATGTAAACTGCTGTATAATCCTACCCATCTAGTACTGTATTTCAAGATCCATTAATCTAATTGTATGTTTATATAGCTCTAAGGTGTCAGACCACTCACATCTGTAAAGATCAGCTGTATGTGCTCCATAGAGCCTGATCAATTTGGTTCAGGGCCTAGTTACCTTGTGTCCTGGTACAGGTTGACTCCATGTGAGGCTGGCATCTCATTCAGTCAATAGGTATGGCCAGTATTGGACTGTTCAAAAGTGTTTGTGAAGGTGTCCCCTTTGTCCCTTCGTAATAATGCTTTTGGGGTATGTGACGGTAGTAACGGAAGGACATGCAACTGTGGGTGTCTGATTTTGTCTGTTTGCCCTTACCAAGTATTTCTATGCCATTGAAATGTGGGCAAATCACTTTTGTCCAAATGTCTTTGTTTTGGAGGAGGTACATGGGTAGGCTGCCTTAACCTTTGACAATGTGCGATGTCCATGCTACATGTGCCAGTGCCCTACCAATATAGAGTGCAACATATGGTATTAGCTGCCTGCATTGTGTCTCAATGGGATATGTGTGTTGTCTAGACTTAGCTACTGGAATTCACGTCACGAATGGTGTGAGTGATGTTAGTGTACTCATGTTGTAATTTCTTGGCTCTGTATCTGCATGTCAGGTGGAATGTAATGTGCCCTATTATGAATTAGTAGGATGTCCTTTGTTTAGTTGTTGGAACTATGCTCTTTGTGATTGTCAGTGGACGTCTCTTGTGTGCTGGTTAGGCCACTGTAGCTGTACATACAGTCCTCGTGTGATATGCAATATCTGTGAATAGTGACTGCAGCTATTCCTCTAAGATTTGGTACACGTAGTGGCATTGCTGTTCTCCACACATGAGTTGTCAAAATGTGATGGCAACTGTATGGGACTGCCACATGTTGTGTCTTCATCAGAGAATGTTGCCACTGTGTCATATATGTACAGAGGGATCAGCTAGGCATGTCATTGAAATGACAGGTGTTGTGTCGTTTGTGAAGAGAGTTGCCTTTACTTGCATGGAACATGACTAATGGTCATGGAGTGGCCAGGTGTAGAACTAGAATATGCATAATATGGTGTTATCATCCAACTGCATTTTCTGAAGCTGATAAGATTATTGATAATTATTACCTGGGTTAGGACGATATATCAGCTTTGAGCATGCTGACATAGATTTACAGGTGATTTGATGGGTTGCTCCGGTTGTGCTTACTTTCATGTATTATGATGCTTAATGAGAGAGATGTCAAATGGGGTTGACAGAAGTAACATGTTTTGACATGATGTAGGATCTGTGGGTTTCAACATGGGATTACCTTGCCAGGAGATGTATACCTACAGTTGTACAGGTTGTAATGTGTGTATGTAAGTAAAGAATGTGATGATCCTCTCTCTCTCTCTCTCTCTCTCTCTCTCTATCTCTCCCTCCCTCTCTCTCTGTTTGTGTGCATCAGACTCGGCAGGCGAAGGAGATGGGGCGCAGGCAAGTAGGAATGCTGCTGGCCACGGGACCCGGAGTGCTGTTACCACCGACAGCGAGGGGCCCAGTGGCCTAGAGGGTGAGGGGAGTGCCATGGGGGAAACAGGATCCAGCACATCATCTTTGCAATCCTCCTCCAGTGAACATCCCTCCATCCCCCTTTCTACCACCGCCCTCCCTGTAGCTCCCCACTCAGTTGTCCATGCCCGCTAACCCAAGAAGGCAGGTGTCTCCTTTGCCGCAGCTACCTCTGTCCCTGCCCTGCCCTCAGTGAGGAGGCTATTGACCTCTTGAGGTCGATCTCTATGGGTCACTTGACCATTGTGAATGCTATCCAGGGACTAGCAACTTAGATACAACAGAGTAATGCGTTCCTAGAGGGCATTCACTGTGTACTGGCTGGCCTACAGAGATAATTTCAGGCTCTGGCCTCCACACTGATGGCAGCCAGTCACCCTCTATCTTCCGTCCCCCCTTCACCATCCTCTTCCCAATCCCAAACCCTTCTTCCCAACCCAGCCAGAGAACACAAACAGACGGGCATGCATCCACTTCAATATCAAAGGGTAGAGCTAACAAACACAAGCACCACAAGACCCACCACAGACCTGCACATGAGCAGCGTACACCTGCAGACACATCAACAGTCACTACCTGCCCTGATACCCCTACGACCTCCAGCATTACATACACAACACCTGATACAACTGCAGTCACCACACCAACATTTACCGATACAGCCACAACACCTATCCTACCCACAATCGGGACAATACCAGACCCTCAGATATCCACCTCAGTCACCACATCTGCAGACACCAAAACCACAGATACGCCTACATGCAGCACACCCACCATGCCTGCTGTTACCACCCCAACAGACACCCACCCTTCCACCACGGCATCTCCCAGCACCTCCGTCCCCTTCCAAGGCACATAAACGCCCACATTCACCATCCCAACAGACACCAGGTACCCATAAGCATACCTCGCACACACATGTACCCAAGACATCCACCATAACACCTCAGACAACCACTCCTTCTCCCTCCACACCCAAACCCTTTTGCCATGACCGTCCTCGTGTGTCAAAGAACTTTTTCCTCCCAGAATTAAACCTTTTTCCTACACCTCTCTACGCCGTGTGACCCCAAAACATTCTGTGTCCTTCCCCAAAGCTAGCCATTCCACGTCCTCCACGTCCCCTGCCCCCCTGCAAGTATCCATGCCCCTTGCCTGCTAAGACGTTTGCCCCTCCCAAAGGTTCCCAGCCATGCCCTAAGCCTCAACCTAAGCTGCCCCTCCCAAAAGCTAGCCCAAAGATCCCCCTCCCAACCCTAGGCCCCCCTATCCCCTCCCTAATCCCCGAGGTGCCTGCCGCTCCCTTGATGCCCCTAACTGTGACGGTTACATGGCAGTCAGAAGTCAAGTTAGGGGCAGATATAAGTGCCATATGTGCAACTTGCACTTGTAAGACTTGGACTGACCTATGGGCTTTATATTTGTAGAACATGATGTGTATTTATATTTTATACTATATATATATATATATATATATATATATATATATATATATATATATATATATATATATATATCACGGCCAACCTGTTGTTCTTTCAAAGGTTACATCTTTGTCCTTCTATTATTTTCTTAGGGCAGTTTTGGTCTTGGCTGATTTTGTTTGTGTGTGTAAGTTTTGTGTGAGTGGTGGTTGTGCTACCAGTTGTGTCTGGGCTGCATGTGTGGTTGTGTGCAGTGTATTTCTCCCCAAGTGATGAATGTATTGTGTGATGGGCATGTGTATGTTGGGGACATCTTGTTGTGTTGGTACTGGGTGGTGTTTGGGCATGTGTTATTTGTAGTGTTGCGTGCCTTTGTGTGGTTTTACTGTGTGCGTGAGTGTGAGTGGAGATTGGTATGTCAAATCCATTGTCATATGTGTTTCTGGGGTATGACTTATGCCACATTGTTTGGATGTGTAATTGTGTGTGTTCGTTCTTTGGTGTTGATACGTTGTGTTGTATACATGATTTGTCAAGTGGTGGTGTGTATTGTGGGTCCTTGACAATAGTTTGACAGTTTTGTAGTTGTGGTGTAGTTGTGTCTTTTGGAGATGTGTGTTGATGTGTGTGCCTGTGCTGTATATCTGGGGGTTGGTGTGTGTTTCAGTCATGTGTGTGTGTATGTGTTGGCCGCAGTGTGTGTACTATGTATGTGCATATGTGGCTGTGTGTGAGTGTTCGTGTTGGTGTGAGGTTACGTGTGTGTCGCCTTTGCCACCCGTTCCCAGTTGGTATGTTGTGTGTGTGTATGTAGGTACTTTGACAATTAACAACAGTGGCAGGAAAGGTTGCTGTTCTCGTCGTCATTGCTGGTTCCAAAGTCTTTGGGTGAGCAGGAGCAGTGGGAAGACATGTAGTTATGGTTCCATGGCGGCTCCGGATGGGTAAGGCTTCTTGAATGTGAGTGTCTCCTTTTATACAGTTGGTTTCTGCTAGGGTTTGCGTGGTGGTGCAACCACGGCGGAAACCTTGGCGGTGTGCAGCCTCGTAATATATCCAATGGAAACATGGTGTCTGCCGACCTGCAGGTGGCTACCGTCGCCCACTGCAACCTGACCGCACTGGCGGTGCCGGTGGTGGTTTGGCTGTATCCTGCTGGAAATACCACCATGGTCATAATTTGACGAGCCTGCTGGCGGTGCGACCGCCACTGCCAGCATGGCAGTCCTGAGTCCGCCAAACTGGTAATAACCTCCTAAATTGGTGACATTTACTATTCTCACTCCGAAGTACGACATCTTGTGGACACTAAAGGGTTACATATATTCCCACTCCAATCTAAGTCATGTTAGGGAAATTGTTGGACATTAAAGGGGTGACATTTACTATTCTCACTCCAATCTCAGCCATTTAGGGAAAGCTGCTGTATTCTGAGGGGAAATATTTACTATTCACACTGCAATCTAAGCCATTTTGGAAGAGGTGTTGGACACTAAAGCAGAGAAACTTACTATTCACTCTCAAAACTAAGCACTTTTTGGGAAGGTGTTGGACACTAAAGGATGATGTTTTCTATTCGTACTGTAAGCCATTTTGGAGAATGTGATGGACACTAAAGGGGTGATATTTACTATTCCCACTCTAATCTAAGCCATTTACGGGGTGGTGTTGGACACTAATGGGTGACATCTACTATTCCCACTGTGATGTAAGCCATTTTGGGGAAGGTGTTAAACACTAAAGGGGTGACATTTAGGCCCATATTTATACTTTTTGACGCTAAACTGCGCTAACGCAGTTTAGCGTCAAAAAGTTTTGCGCCGGCTAACGCCATTCTGAAGCGCCATGCGGGCGCCGTATTTATTGAATGGCGTTAGCCGGCGCAAGCAGACCGGCGCTGCCTGGTGTGCGCGAGAAAAACCACGTACACCAGGCAGCGCCGGCGTAGGGGGAAAATGGCGCATGGGCGTCTTAAAATGGGGCAAGTCAGGTTACGTCGAAAAAATCGTCGTAACCCGACTTGCGCCATTTATTTTCGACGCCCATCCCCCATCAACATGACTCCTATCATTGTAAAGATAGGAGTCATGCCCCCTTGCCCAATGGCCATGCCCAGGGGACTTCTGTCCCCTGGGCATGGTCATTGGGCATAGTGGCATGTAGGGGGGCACAAATCAGGCCCCCCTATGCCAAAAAAAATTATTAAAAAAATACTTACCTGAATGTCCCTGGGGTGGGTCCCTCCAGCCTTGGGTGTCCTCCTGGGGTGGGCAAGGGTGGCAGGGGGGGTCCCTGGGGGCAGGGGAGGGCACTCTGGGCTCATTTTGAGCCCACTTGTCCCTTAACGCCATGCCTGACCCAGGCGTTAAAAAGCGGCGCAAATGCGCCGTTTTTAGCCACGCCCACTCCCGGGCGTCTCTTTTGCCCGGGAGTATAAATACCACGTAAAGGCCTGGGAGTCATTTTTTAGACGGGAACGCCTCCCTTGCATATCATTAACGCAAGGAAGGGGTTCACGCTAAAAAATGACGCACATTCCGGGAACTTTGGCGCTATTCGCCTCTAACGCCATAGTATAAATATGGCGTTAGTTGGCGTTAGTTTAGCGTCGAATTTGCGTCGAAAAAAACGACGCAAATTCGGCGCAAACGAAGTATAAATACGGCCCTTACTATTCCCGCTCAAATCTAAGGGATATAGTGGAAGGCGTTGGACACAAAAAGGGGGACATTTACAATTCCTAGTCAAAGCTAAGCCATTTTGGGGAATGTGTTGGACACCAAAGGGGTAACATTTACCATTTCTACTTAAATCTAAAATCACTTTCAAATGTAAGTAACAGTAAAATAACACAATGTATAAATTACATCAGTATAAAACATATTTCATTATAAATGAATTCTTAATTTTATTCAGAAAACATCAATTAAAAATATTGTACAATAATCAATTAAAAAAACTAGAGAGACCTAACTCATAATTTATAAAATAACATATAATAATTTCACAAATAATACACATTTAATGACATATAGGTGGTCATTACAAATCCTGGCGGACGGTGTTAAAGCGGCGGTAAGACCGCCAACAGGCCGGCGGTAAAAAATTACGAGCGTGGCGGAAACCACCAACAAAGGCAGCCACTTTAACACTCCGACCGCCACGGCGGTACAAACAAACAACGCGGCGGTCACCGCCAACAGACATGCGGAAGACAATGTACCGCCCACACTATTATGACAGGCCAATCCGCCACCTTTTCCGGGGGCGGATTCACCGCGGATAAAAACACGGCGGAAACAGGAATCCTGAAGGGAAAACGCTCACCTCTACACACTCCACGAGGACACCATGGAACCAGAACTCCAAATTCTCCCTGCAATAGTCTTCCTGCTCCTCTACCAGAAGCACGAACGCCGGCGGCGAAGACCACGGTGAGTACTACACCTACGACACAGGGGATGGGGAGGGAAAAAACAGGGACACACACACGCAACACGCAACACCCCCACCCTCACCCACTACAACACACACACTAATACATCATGATACAATATAGTTACACCCCCCAACCCCACCGGAAGAATGCAAAGACCAAAGAAAATGGGTGTAACCATCGGAATATATTAAAAACAAGTAGGCAGAAATATATATATACACAATGTACAAAATATATACCAGGCATAGTAGTCCAGGTACTGCACAAAGAAAGTCCGTGGAAAACTGGGACCACACGGTAGGGGCGAGGCCCACACAAGATCCCCGACCATGACGGAGAGAACACTGCAGGGCCATCAGAGAGCAACAAAACAGGCACCTCAGGGGGAGGGAAAGGGGGGGCATCTCAGCCGCTTGAGTGCACAATGCCAAATCCACGAGGTGGCCACATGCCCACTGTTCAATCCGGGTGAGTGCAAAGCCACAGTCTCACAAGTCTATACAGTGGGTGGTCTGCCCACTGTTCAATCCTGGGGAGTGCAAAGCCACAGTCTCACAAGTGGATGACAGTCTCCACTGGTTCTGGAGGGGGCATGGTGCCCAGAGTGCTTCATCCTGTTAAGGACAGAGGTAGTGGATGACAGTCTCCACTGGTTCTGGAGGGGGACTGGTGCCCAGAGTGCTTCATCCTGTTAAGGACAGAGGTAGTGGATGACAGTCTCCACTGGTTCTGGAGGGGGACTGGTGCCCAGAGTGCATCATTCACCCCGTGACGGACCCAGTTGCGTCAGTGCCCCTGCCGCTCATGGGCTAACGGTGCTTCAGATGGCGGTGCCCTGTTCAACGGTGCTTCAGATGGCGGTGCCCTGTTCAGCGGTGCTTCAGATGGCGGTGCCATGTTCAGCGGTGCTTCAGATGGCGGTGCCCTCTTCAGCGGTGCTTCAGATGGCAGTGCCCTGTTCAGCGGTGCTTCAGATGGCGGTCTACATTGCAGGGTCTCAGCTGCTGGCTGTCCTTCATGGCCCAACTGGCATTTTGCCGGCGGTCCTTCATGGCCCAGCTGGGCTGGTGCTGGCGGTGGCATCCTGGGCAGCTGGGCTGGGGCTGGCGGTGGCCTCCTGGGCAGCTGGGCTGGGGCTGGCGGTGCTGGCGGTGGCCTCCTAGGCAGCTGGGCTGGTGCTGGCGGTGGCCTCCTGGGCAGCTGGGCTGGGGCTGGTGGTGGCCTCCTGGGCAGCTGGGATGGGGCTGGCGGTGGCCTCCTGGGCAGCTGGGCTGGGGCTGGCGGTGGCCTCCTGGGCAGCTGGGATGGGACTGGCAGTGGCCTCCTGGGCAGCTGGGATGGGGCTGGCGGTGGCCTCCTGGGCAGCTGGGATGGGGCTGGCGGTGGCCTCCTGGGCAGCTTGGCTGGGGCTGGCGGTGGCCTCCTGGGCAGCTGGGCTGGGGCTGGCGGTGGCCTCCTGGGCAGCGGGGATTATGGCGGTCTTCTCCGCCATGCTGCTCTTCCCAGACTTGCCGGGTTTATTGTGGCCCTTCCCCACCTTGGAAGGTGTCACAGCTGACTCCACACTCCCAACGGGACCCCTGGGAGCGGCTTTGGTGGCTGGAGTCTTCCCCCTCTCCCGCCGGGCACTGGCCAACTTCTGATGCTTCACAGGTGGGGGACTGTCTGTGCTGTGGCTCCATGCCACACTGGCTGCCCTGGTGGCCGGTGCACTCCAGATTCCGGTGACTACAGGCACCACTGGTCCCGGAGATGTTGTGGCTGAGGTGCTACTTCGGGACCTATGAAATGGACGGGTGGGGGAGGTGTGGGAAAGAGGTCAAGGTTGGACAGGAAAAGTTTTTTGGACACACTGGGACAGGTAGGTGGAGGGGGTTTGGGAGTGGAGGAAGAGGTGGTGGCTGTAGGAAGTGTACGTTTGGTGACTTTGGGTGAAGGTGCATGCGCTGGAGGCTGTCGTGAGGTGGATGGCTGTTGGGTGGGTGTGTGCCTGCGTTTGTGTATTTTGGGAGGGGATGTCAGAGACACACTGAGAGAGGACACAGGTGACGTGTGAATGGTAGTGGGGGTGGTGACTGCACGTGAGCGGGGTGTGGTGGTGGGTGTGCTGGAGAGGGACGTAGTGGCTGTAGAGGTAGTGCATGCAGGTGTGAGTGTAGACGAGACAGGGAGGGAGGAGGGAGACGAGGAGGAGGGGGACACAGTGGAGGCAGTGGATGTTGGTGTGTCTGCATGTGTGTGATGCTTGCGTGAATGCCTGTGGGATGTGTGGTGCTTATGTTTGCCTGAACTACCCTTGGGTGTTGACGTGTGTGCATGTTGGTCTGCAGGTGTGCTTGGGATGGGCTGAGGTAGAGGGGATTGGGTCTGGGTGGAGGAAGTTGGAGGGGGGAGGCTAGAGACGGGGACAATGGCTGCCATCAGTGCTGAGGCCAGAGTCTGAAAAGCTCGGTAAAGGGCCGCCTGACCAGAATAAATGCCCTCCAGGAATGCATGTGTTTGTTGCAACTGCCTCTCTACACCCTGGATGGCATTCAAAATGGTAGACTGCCCAACAGTGAGGGACCTGAGGAGGTCAATGGCCTCCTCACTGAGCGCAGCAGGGGTGAGTGGGGCAGGGCCTGAGGTGCCTGGGACGAAGTTGATGCCCACCCTCCTGGGTGAGTGGGCACAGGGCAAAGGCTGAGGGGCTGCTGGGAGGGCGCTGCTGGTAGGGGGGGTGGCAGCTGTACCTGTAGATGCGGGGGGCACAGATGTTGCCGCCACCACAAGGGAGCTCCCATCAGAGGACGAGTCTGTGTCGCTGGTCTCAGCTCCTGTCCCCGCCGTGGAGCTCGCCCTCCGTCCCACTGGTGAATTCAGACTCCGTAGTGTCGCCCTCCAGGGCCATGTGGGATGCAGCTCCCTCGTGCTCCGGTGCCACTGCTCCTCCGCCTGATGATGCTAATGCACACAAGAACAGGGAGACCACAAAAAGGGGGGAAGACAGAAGAAAGACATGTTGAGTGCATGCATTACCGCTACCGTTGGCGGACACAACAGACACAGAAGCCCCCTACACTACGCTGCGCTCTTGGGCTCCACTGTTCAATTCCTGGGAAATAGCCTACAATGGGAGATGTACTGGTCGGCCAATGGACGACATCTGCACACATAGATGACACAGGGGCATGTCTAGCTGTACTTGGCACTCTACAGAGGTGGGGTGGGGTGCCACGTGGCCTGCCTTACGGAGGGGCCTTGCCTACGGAACTCGCCCTGGCCTAGGGAAACCCACAGCCCACCTCCCCCACCCAGACACCTCGTAATGCGCGCAAAGTCAGCTGAATGAGAGTGTACTCACCCCCTTGTGTCTGCTGTGATGCCCTCAAGCGCCCATCCAACCCCGGGTAGGCCACCGCCAGGATCCTGAACATCAGGGGGGTCATGGTGCGACGGGCACCCCTCCCACGTTGGGAGGCCATCCCCAGCTGAGCCTCCGCTGTCTTCTTGCTCCAGCGGCGAATGTCCTCCCATCTTTTCCGGCAGTGGGTGCTCCTTCTGTGGTAGACCCCTAGGGTCCGGACGTCCTTGGGGATGGCACGCCAAATATCTTTCTTCTGGTGGGCGCTGACCTACATGAAATGTACAGGGGGAAAAAGAGAAGTTATTACCAACTGCACCGTCAAACTGATTGGCCCCCATCCCTACCCTTGCCGTGTGGCACATGCATTCACCATCTTTCATGCGCGCAGCACTCTGCCCCCTTCCTTCTTACATCCAGCCCTCTCCACACAGGCATTGCCCATAAAACATGCTCCCTGTGTACTTACCTGATTGTCTGGAGGACCGTAGAGTAGCTTGTACTGGGGGAGGACCCCATCAACGAGTTTCTCCAACTCCTCTGATGTGAAGGCAGGGGCCCTTTCCCCAGACACTCGAGCCATTGTCTCTTCCAGACCAAGGTCACAGCAGCACTTGCAGTGTAGATCCTCTCCTGTCGAAGATCAGGTATCGAGTGATTGAACAGATAGAAAACGGCAGTCACGTCCACGGCGGTGCGTACCGTCACCGCCGGCGTACACCGCCATTGGCTCCTGGGACCATAGGGTCCAATGTTAACCAATGCAGCATTGCGCGCGGTCTTCGACCGCCTACCGCGAAGGTGTACAACGCCAGCGCAGTTACCTCACATCCCATTGTCCCACTTTAGAGGTCAGGCAGCCGCCATTTCAAGGGCCCACATGGCTTCATTTTCAACTGCGTCACACAGACCTAGGCCTAGACTCAACACACATACAGGCCACCTTTTGTGTATGAATGTTGTTCTGTGTAAACTGTGGGTACGTACCTCTGAGTTGTTTGACTCTGTGCTCGCTGTTGTCCTTCATAGGCACCGTCTGCTGAGACATGTTAGGAGATGGCGGCATCCTCCGGTGTACAGACCGTTGGTGGACCTGTCGACAATGGAGGAGCGACATTTGATTATCACATACAGGCTTCACCGTGCCACAATCCAGGAACTGTGTACCCAGTTGGAGCCAGACCTGATGTCAGCAATCCGCCATCCCACAGGAATCCCCCCTCAAGTACAGGTGCTGTCAGTGCTCCATTTCCTTGCAAGTGGCTCATTTCAAACAACTGTGGCCATGGCATCAGGGATGTCCCAGCCTATGTTTTCCAACGTATTGTCCAGAGTGTTTCTGCCCTTCTGAAACACATGCCGAGCTACATCATTTTCCCTCATGTGGAGGATTTGCCTACAGTGAAAGGTGATTTCTATGCCCTGGGACATATCCCCAACATCATAGGTGCCATTGATGGGACACATGTGGCTTTGGTCCCCCCACACAGGAGTGAACAGGTGTACAGAAACCAGAAGAGTTATCATTCCATGAATGTACAGATGGTATGTTTGGCCGACCAGTACATCTCCCATGTGAGGCACTGTGTGTGGCTATTAGGTGAGCACCTGGAAGCAAGTCAGTGGGAATGGTTGTCTGGGTCTGGGGATATCCCTACAGGTTAGTGTGTGTCTAACAGTTGTCCCTCACCAGTTGCAGGTGACTCTGGTTACCCCAACCTGTCATGGCTATTGACCCCAGTGAGGAATCCCAGGACAAGGGCAGAGGAACGCTACCATGAGGCCCATGGGCGAACTAGGAGGGTGATCGAGCGGACCTTCGGCCTCCTGAAGGCCAGGTTCAGGTGCCTCCATATGACAGGTGGATCCCTATTCTTCTCACCAAAGAAGGTGTGCCAGATCATCGTGGCCTGCTGTATGCTTCCTAACTTGGCTTTGCGACGACAGGTGCCTTTTCTGCAGAAGGATGGTCCAGATGGCGGTGTTGTGGCAGCTGTGGAGCCTGTGGACAGTGAAGACGAGGAAGCAGAGGAAGAAGACATGCACAACAGGGACTCAGTGATCCAGCAATATTTCCAATGAGACACAGGTAAGAAGACAAACATGCCTACTATATGTACTTTAACACTACTACCTCTCTACTGTCTGTCATTTTCACCCATTGTATGGTCACTGAGTTGTCACTTTCCCTTACGATTTCACAGATGTGGGTCCCACTGTGTGACATCTGCTTAGATTCCTCATGGACTAGAGCTGTGTGACATAGGTATGTTGACATTACTATTTAAAAAGCATTTTGTCACTGTAATTGCTAATACACTATTTTGAAATCACAGACTGACTCCAGATTGTTTTGTGCTTCAAGGGTGTTTATTTAAGTGCTCAATATTGGAGGGGGTAGTGAAATGGTGAGGGGTGATGGCGGAGGAATGTCCATGGCAGAGTCCAGTCTATTAGTTTCACAGGTGCATTGCCCATATGGGCATAAGAAGTGGAGCTGGGGCAGTTAAAGTATGGACATGGTGAAAAAGTGAAACAGTAGGATGACAATCAGGGTGGTCTCATTTCTTGGCGGGGGTCTTGGCATCGTGCTCTGTCTTTGTCCTGGATCTCAGGGACCGTTTGCGGGGTGGTTCGCCCTCTGCAGGGGGTGGAGTGCTGGTGTGGTGGTCCTGTGGTGGGCGTCCTGTCCACTAGCGCCGGCGGAGGTGGTGGGCAGTTCATCGTCCATGCTAGTGTCAGGGGCCCCTTGTAGTGCCACAGTGTCCCTACTGGTGTTCACAAGTTCCTTCAGCACCCCTACGATGGTGCCCAGGGTGGAGCTGATGGTTCTGAGTTCCTCCCTGAAGCCCATATACTGATCCTCCTGCAGGCGCTGGGTCTCCTGAAACTTGGCCAGTACCGTTGCCATTGTCTCCTGGGAGTGGTGTTAGGCTCCCATGATGGAGGAGAGGGGCTCGTGGAGAGTGGGTTCCCTTGGCCTGTCCGCCCCCTGTCGCACAGCAGCCCTCCCAGTTCCCCTGTGTTCCTGGGCCTCCGTCCCCTGGACCGTGTGCCCACTACCACTGTTCCCAGGTCCCTGTTGTTGGTGGGGTGGTGGGTTATCCTGGGTTCCCTGTAGTGGTGGACACACAGCTGATTGACGTGTCCTGGGGACGGAGGTATGGGCCCGCTGGGTGGGTGCTATGCTGGTGTTTCCAGACGGTGGAAGGTCTGAAGTGGCCTGTGACTGTGTGATGGGAACCGACTGTTCCGAGGTCCCCGATGGGCCGGGCTGGTCATCTAGATCCAGTTGGACAGAGGTGCTGTCATCACTGTGGGCCTCTTCTGTTGGTGGTGTGGACATGTGTTGACCCTCCTGTCCGGTGACGTTGGGTAGGGATCCTGCAGGGGTATAAAAGGATGGTTATTACATCTGTGTGTGTCATGGTGTGCAATGGGTGGGTGACCGTGTACCCCAGTGCTTGCATTCCTGTGTGGGACCTTGTGTGATGATGGTTTAGGGGGTTGTATGGGTATGTGCAGTGGACATGCTTTAGTGATGGGTGTCCATGCTTTGTTGTTGCATGCAGGGCTTGGTGTTGGGATGGGTGGTTTGTGATGTTGGGACATATGTGAGGAGTTGGGGTGCTGGGGGTGACGGTGGGGGTATGTACTGGCATGCAGGTAGGGTGGGGGGGTGTAATAATTGAGATTTGACTTACCAGAGTCCATTCCTTCAGCTACTCCTGCGAGGCCCTCAGGATGCAGAATCGCCAAGACCTCGTCCTCCCATGTTGTTAGTTGTGGGGGAGGATGTGGGGGTCCGCCGCCAGTCCGCTGAACCGCCAGGTGGTGTTTTGGGACCATGGAACGCACCTTCCCCCGTAGGTCGTTCCACCTCCTCCTGATGTCCTCCCGATTTCTTGGGTGCTGTCCCACTGCGTTTACCCTGTCCACGATTCTTCGCCATAGCTCCATCTTCCTTGCAATGGAGATGTGCTGCACCTGTGATCCTAATAGCTGTGGCTGTACCCAGACGATTTCCTCCACCATGACCCTGAGCTCCTCCTCAGAGAACCTGGGGTGTCTTTGCCTTGCCATGGGGTGGTGTAGGTGATGTGTGGGGTGGAGTTGTGTGGGTGATGGTGTTGTGTGCCTGTGGATGCTAGTTTGTTGATGGTGGTGTCTCTCTCTGGCCTTCTCTCGGTGATTCTGGTCGTAGGGGCTTGTGGGTGATGTGGGTGTGTGTTTTATATTGTAATGGGTGTGTGGGAGTGGTGTGTGTATGTGTATCAGGTGTGTGTATTTTGAATTGTCCAATGTGGCTGTGTTTTGTAAGAGTGTGTGTATTTTGAGCGCTGCGGTGTGTACCGCCAATGGAATACCGCAGTTGAAAGACCGCCGCGTGGATTCGTGTGTCGTGATAGTGTGGGCGTATTTCTGTTGGCGTGACGGTGGAGGATTTGTTTTCGCCAGTTTATCACTGACCTTTGGTGTGGCGGACTTGTGTGGGTGTCTGAATTTTGGCGGATTCCAAAATGTGGGTCATAATAGCTGTGGCGGTTTTCCGCTGCCGCGGCGGTGTATTGGCAGTCTTCTGCACAGCGGTAAGCGGCTTTTACCGCCAATGTTGTAATGAGGGCCATAATCATTTACTATTCCTACTCTGACTTAAGCCAGTTAGGGGAAGTTGTTGGCCAGTAAAAGGGTGGAATTTACTATTCCCACTCCAATCCAAGCCATTTAGAGGGAGGTGTTGGACACTAAATGGGTGAAATGTCCTATTTCATGTCCAGTTCAAGCCATTGGGGGGAAGGTTATGGACACTATATGGTAAAAAAAAGTAAAGTAAGAAACACCAGACAAAGCTAAATATATAAACATTATACTAACAAATTAACTTCTGAACAATTACTAAACACTGGTTTTCCATTTAAAGATTTAGGACCTGATTTAGAGTTTGGCGGATGAGGTTACTCTGTCACAAATGACAGGAATATCCCGTCCTCCGTGTTATGATTCCATTTTATGCTGTGGAAATCCTAATACAGCGGACAGGATATCCATCACATTGGTGACAGAAAAACCTGTCCCCAACTCTAAATCAGGCCTAAACGTTTTGAATAAAACAAATTAATTTTTTAAAAAGTGATATCAATTTGTATTTGTACAACATACATAGAGACAAAATCAATCAAGTAAACATATTATTAAATAATATAATAATAAATATTTAATATTTTATTAAGAAAGTGTAAAATATTCAATGCATATAAAATAATGTAACAACACATTATTAATACAACTAAACATATATATTAAGTTCTAATTTTTTATTTAATAATTTAACTTTTAAACAAAAATGTGATGACAGTTTACAAAGATAAAAAATGAAAAATGTATTCATAAATATGTATATAAATTAGAAATAAATATTTAACTTACTAAGATATATTACAAATAGATAAAAATGAATTACAAATGTCTTTTTTTTAAATTACAGTTTTGAAACTAAATAATAATTAGAAACAAATATTGAAATTGTTGCTAAAATATTTAAACATTAATTTTGTTGTATTTTACTACTTACAAAGATATCAAAATATATTTTAAATAATACATTTGTGCTGCAAATTGTTATAACAAATATTTTTAAACACACAACATATACACAAATCAAATAATATAAACATTACATTTAAATGTAAATGCATATCATATTAATATTAATACACCTCAATACACCAGACTTTACAAGCAAATTAATCCGAACATGTTTTTAAAATTCCCCCAACCGTTTCTCCTATAAACCCAACCTCTTACTCCTATAACATAATGAAATCTATAAAATACAATAAATTAATCTAAATAATTCTTAAGTAAATATTTATAATATGTACATGTTAAATAAAACAAATTATACACTAATTATTAATACAACAGTTAACATACAATACTAATTAAATACTACAAAAAAATACAAACAAATAATAAATTACCAATCAAAATAATATTAATTATAACCATAGTTAAGAAAACTGTATCTTTTACAATGATATTTCAAACAACGCATGAAACAATATTCTTAACTTTGAAGTTCCTGTACACAATGTGTTTGACATCCCAAAATTCTTGACACAAAATTTTGACATCACAATATTGTTTATTTGATATTTTGTTCAAGCACCCTAGAAAGGCCTTTAGTTTCCTGAGGTTCCCTTCAAACTTTAATTTCACCAACCCAGTCAGCGGTTAGTCCTACAAACTTTGTTGCAAGAGATTAACTCAGCAAGGCACTTTCTGTGGCCGTCCTTTGGACTCATATAGTCAATTTGTTGACTGCTGTGAATAGTTCTTGGACCTGATCCATCTTTAGATTCCATTGGGGTCATAAGTTATCAAAAGCAGGTCTTCTTGGTGACTGTTGTAGGGTCTTCTTGGTGCATAGGAAGGGTCTAGTACCACCAGAGACAAACCCAGATGGCAAAATGTACCTGGGAGTATAGGCTGGCTCCAGAAAACAATATCCAGCAGAAAGGAAAAAACTAGACACAAGAAAAAACTTCCAGCTGATCAGGCCGAGCAGAAGAATGAGCTTTCCTCAAAGTACTGGAGAACAACATGGCCAGCTGTGATGTTGCTGCAGAGTCCCTGCTGCTGAGACATTGAGCAAATTTCAGCCACAAGCTGGGTTGCCCATGGAACTGACAGGCAGGGAGTGACCACCAGGGCCTGTGGCGGTGGAGCGGTAAGGGGAAATTCCTTGCAACACTTTTGTAGTGAATGTGAGGGGACAGTGGGGGTGGTGGTAAAATGCAGCATAATTACACAGAAATAGTTGGGGTTAAGGGAACATTGTGGAGAGATCTGAGAGGGTCATGCTAATACAAATCAGACATACACAAAAGTAAGACCATTGCAAATTAAAAAGTGCTCTTTTAAAGGTAAAACAGCCCTGGTGGTATCAAAACAGGTCTAAATGTATTCCAGCTTTGAAGTAAGTCAAGCATAGCACATAGCCCAGCCACTGGTACTGCATTAAACTCCCATAGAAAATGGTGGAGTTCAGTAATTAAACTATGGCCCGTAGAAATTAACGCGAAATTAATTAAAGTTATACATTTAATATTACATATATTATATACTCCACGCACAGCAGAGCAGAGAGGAATTTTGGGGTCAGCTCCTTAGAGGAGGATGAGTGATATACTTCAATACCATTTTGGATTCAATTTGTGGACCAACAGCACCACCACCTATAGGGTGTCTCCTTGGGTGGTTTATGTAAATACAGAAAAAACATGAAACCATAAGCTAAAGCAAGTTACCCATGGATGAACACTAGAAATGTTACTCTAAAGTCAATGAGAGAACTGACATTTGACTGTGTGTGTGCCCAACATGCCCAAATTTACTTGAAAGGAAGGAACTTCTAGAGCAAAATGTGTCCGCTCATTAGCTTGCTGCCTGGTTAGTGTAATGGTGACTCAAATAATTTTATTTGCAGTCATTCTCATCTGTTGATCAAAATAGGAAGGAAAAATCACTTTCTTCCAATCCCTAGAAGCTGGGGTTAGGGAGTGAGAGGCTACTAAGAAAACTGATACTTTCCAGTGGTGTTGAGCGTTCCTCAAGGAGAGCAGTAGGGAAGGGAAATCACCAGTATTAAGTTATCCACAACAGGGGTAAAAGCATGCAAGAGGTGGCAGAAGCCACCCACACTTATCACTGGGCTTGAACTTTAGTAGTAGTGATCATATAAGGACTCAGGAAGAGACCTTGAAGTTTGTAAGTAGTTGTTTTAAAAATGATGAGTGAATGCTCTTGCCTATCTATGATATCAGAGTGATACAGGACATACAGTCAGGGCATCCGTTCAAGCGTCCTATACATACAGAAAAAATAGTACAGAGAGGCAGCAACTGTGCACATTTTCTTACACATGTAGAACAAATGCAATATGAACATCATAGATTAGGCTTCCTTGCGTACACTGAATTAATTTTCGCTATAATCTTCCCTCTCCTACAGGCCAAGTACTTAGGGAATCAAGCCTTCTCACACACAGAAGACTTGATTCACAAAAATAAACTTACATTTGTATGTAAGTTTATGTTTTTAGCTATATACATACCACAAATTAATAGTGGTGACACTCCGCAGTCGAGGCAGAAAACTCAGCACATAAAAAGAAAGGTCTATCTGTTACAGTTGTATATAGGTGCAGTTACCTTTAAGTGTATGTAATCAGTTCAAGCCAGGAATGTTCATGTCGTCATGGTGGTAGAGTTCTTCTGAGTGCCAGCTGAAGGCTGACAGTGTCACTGTCAGGCTGACTATTTTGGTGGTGCATTACCTGAAAACAAATCATCTTTGAACATTTTGAAGAGCCATTCTTAACATTGGCAACGAGTGTCAAACTTGATTGGGGCCAAGTGCACCACTAATTTCCCAAAGACACATGCAGCTACAAATATATGGACTACTGTATGATAAGATTGAATTCAACCATCGGATTGTACAGCATGAACGATTGAAGAGCACTACAGACAGAACAACGAGATGCTACAACAGTAAGGTTTTCGCTTACCTTAAGGTTTGGGCAGAATTGGTGGATAATGTTGTGGGCATGAGCGCAAACATTGTGGACATGGGTGATCATGAGCGCCCCAACAACGTGTTCCTTCACACTCACCAGGCACGAGCGCTTGACAAGATTAGTGTGCCGGATCCTGTGTGCACCATCATCCTCACAGTTTGTTGACGTATCCCAGAGTTTGCAGAGACATTGCGTAAGTTCACTAGCATGCTGGACGCTATTGAGATGATCACGCACAAAGCAAAATGGTGGCCATCTAAACTGGGATATAACCCATAAGGAAGGATTACGGTGAAGTGTATCTAAGTACAAAGGTGCACATTGCTAATTTATATATACCACATTAAAGAGAACGTTCAGTTTACATCAGTGAGTAAAAGCAATTGATGAGTATACAGTAGCACACAAGTAGGAATGTATTTTTAACCTAGTTGCACACAGCCACACCTGCAGCATCTGGCAACTATTAAGGTAACTTTCAGTGCTCTAAAATATTTTTTTTCACCAGTAAAGTTTAAAAGGTATGTCAGTAACATGTAACAGCCCACATCTTTTTTATCAGAAAAAGGAGAGTCCATATTATCATGGAAATGATGGAGAAAATTGTTTGATTCCTATTTAGCCGCTATTGGTGGGGTCATATAGTCTGCGCATAGAAAACAAGCAATTTTTTTGCATAACTTTGGAATCGAGGGTCCCAATTTATATGAATGTATTGACGAGATGCAAATTGTGATGAAAAACCTTCAGATGTGTTTGAAATGTCTATGTGGACGCTAGAACAATATATTGGCCCATATATAAAAGTTGTGTTCGAGAGGTACATATTTTTTACCAGAGCACAAGCACCTAATGAAAAGTGGGTAACTATATTGCGTCATTAAAAACATTGGCTATGGTCTATAAATTTGGTGAATTAACTGACTCATACACCAACAGTAGCAGAGTACAAACAAAATTACTATATAGAAACCCCTCATTTAAAGAAAGTATTGCAATTGTTGAGGGTATTAAGAACACATTGGTTGGGTAGAAGAAATAAGAACTCAAATTGCAACATCTGACAACACCTCTGTAAAGAGCAACATACATGAAGTAACTAAAAGGAAAATTCAACAGGATGCTGAAGGGAGACTTTATAAAATAGCCCTTGGAAAAGAACAAGACCATTTTTGTCAATAATAAGTTCAAGTATTACAGATGTGGAAGTCAGAGCCATTTATCTAATAGTCTAAATTGACATGCAAGGAACTCAACATGTGGCAAATGTGGATTCAAAGGACATTGTGCAAGGGTTTGCAAGTCCTTTGGAAAAGTGTGTATGGTGGAGAGTGTGAAGAATTGGAAGGAAGGTTGGCGGACTGTAGTTCTGAATGTGAAGAATGGCAATGAGGAAGTGGGTGCTGGAAATGTGAGCATGCCTGGGTGTGAAGTTGACATTGGAGGAAAAAAAAATGATGGTGCTGGCAGACTCTGGCTTCCCATTCATTATGATTGGGAACAAAGAGTGGTATGATAAATTTCAAAATGAAAGATTGCTTCCACCATATATCAATCCTGTTAGTTGTGGGGGTTCCCACACATGATCCACTAGGTTATATTGTAAAGAAAATTGAGCTTAAGGATAAGGAAACCATTGGAAAGATATATGTTGCCTTAAGAGGAGATACCCTCCTGGGCTGGAGGCATCAAAGAGACATGGGCATTATTTTAAATCCCAATGCACAAAATCCATGTTATCAAGTCATGTTCATTAAAGATTGTGGAGGAGGAGAAATGTTTTACAAGGAATTCTCAGAGGGATTCAGGGGTGCGTTGGGACTATTAAAAGACTTTGAGCATTGCATAGTATTGAAGAAAGATGCTAAACCATGTGCATGTAAAGTTCACAAAGTACCTAACTTAATGCTTGCACCTTTGAAGGAAGAATTGGACAAGTTATCAAGCTTAGGGTTTATTGAAGAGATTGAGTCCTCAGAGTGGTTGGCTCCGGTAGTTTTAGCACCCAAGGATAGAGGGAGGTTTATCAGGATGTGTGTGGACTTGAGAGGACTCAATAAGGAGATTTGGGTTGACGGCCAACCACTTCCCAGTATTTCTAATTCAGTCATCATGATGAAGGGAGCAAAATACTTAGCACTTTAGGCCTCTCTTCAGCATATCACCAAGTACAATTCCATCAAGAAACATGGCATTTGACCTCTTTTGTGACGCTGTTGGGAGCTTATAGATTTGTAAGGATGTCATTTTGGGCTGGCTTCCACATCAGCCTGCTTCCAGAGAATCATGAAGATGATTCTCGGAAGGCTACCTAAGATTCTGTTTTTTCAGGATGACATACTCATATATGGCAAGGATGTAAGCAAGCATTATGACACATTGAGGAAAGTATTAAAAATACTAGCGGAAAAGGGACTCAAAGTAAACAAACAAAAATGTAAAATTAGAGTAACATCAGTCACTTACTTGTAGCATGTCATATCAGATGAGGACATACAACCCAAGTTGGAATTGGCAGGCAACATTGTAAATGCCCCCAGCTCAGTTGACAAAAAGCAGGTTTGATCATTCTTGGGACTCACAGAGTTTTATTCTAAATTCATTAAAGGTTTTACAAGTGTGGTAGAACCCATCAGAATGCTGTTGAGAAAAGGGGTTCACTTTGAGTGGTCAAATGAATGTGAGGAGGCATTAAAAACTGTGAAACAAGAAATTAATAAAATGCCTATTTTAGGGCATATCGGCACCAGAAACAAAAAAACTCCTGACAACAGTCTTAAAGGGTTGGGCGCAGTACTTACTCAAGTTGAGGATGGTGCTGAGAGAGTGGCAGTGTTTGCTTTGAGGGCACTGAAGAAAGGTGAAGAACACTACTCATGCATTGAAAGAGAAGTATGAGCCATAGAGTGGGCAGTCTGACATTTTAAGTTTTATTTGTGGACATTCCTTTCTTAGAAAGAACAGATCACTGCCCCCATGTTCAGATTTTTTCTGGCAGCCACAGTGAAAAGTAAACACCTAAAGTTAAACAATGGTGTGAAGAACTGGAAGAGTTCAGTTTTTAAGTGTAGTATATTCCTGGTTTACAAACAAAGCAGCAGATTGTTGGTCACAGTTGCCAGTAGAGTGTAAGAGTGAGGTGACTGTGAATGACGTGTATTGTGTAAACTGGGTGAAGGAACCGGCAATCACGAAGGAGGAGTAAATAAAAGTTGAGTTGTTTCCCACAATTAGAACTTTTATTATTGAAGGCTGGCCTGATTACAAGAGGTTGGATTCAGACTTATATTGGAGCAGATATACTAATATGAGAGATTTCTAATGATTTGCGTATACATACTAATGAGAAATATTGATAAAAGAGACTAATAATTGAAAATAACGTGTATGAGTAAAATGTGCCCACGGGGAGAGGTCACCATGTGCGTTAATAATGCTAAAATAATCGATATTGTATTAATATGTAAAATTTGAATGTATAACCTATGTTTTATGATGCTTCATATTCTTAACTTAGCCGAACTAGAGTCCGGGTCGATGCTGGGCCTTGCTTGCTTAAAACGTGGAGACGCGATGAGCTGCCGAGGACTGGGACTGGAGAAAAGGACCTTGAACTGCACAGAGTTCAGAAGAGCTCTGCTTGGAATTTCTGCTAATGTACCAGAGGACAGGAGATGATGAGGACAAATTGATACATTTATGTGTAGAGTAGGCTAAACGTACTTTCCCAGGACTTGAACAATAGAGGCACTGACTAAAATACTGTGGGCAACAATTTAGTTACCTGAAGAACCGGATGATGTTCTCATCGACAGAAGGACCAATCACATTAATGGAACTTGATGCTTGAACCAACGCAAACAAGTGGTAAACAAAAACTATAGGTTAGAATCATAACCCCTGATGAGGTTGACCAATTAGCAATTTGTGGGACGGACTGAGAGACCCTAATAAAAAGTCATGACAAGGGAAGGAAATTCAGAGCGGAGAGGTGAAAGTTGATAACGTCAGGAGACGCTGTCCGAAGTGCTGATAATTGGGTTTACTCTCTGTCAGCCTGATACTTTCTGATGACTGATGACCTGGAGACGAAGACTAACTCGTTGCTGATCTATCTTGGATAGGCAGCTCTAATAATGTGACTGACTAACATGTGCCTTTTCTTCTAGGTACCAACTGCGCTGTTTTAAAATGTTTTTACTCTCTGTAGATAGATTTTTCCAAATTAATGATTTTTGTCTAAATTGTTTTCACATGCAAACTTACATGCTGATGCTAATTTGAGTTAGGTAGGCTGACAAGGGTGACTTAACGGTGACAGTTGACTGACTGACTTGCATTGCTGAATTATTCTAAATGTTAAAGAAATTGCTGACTTATGTTGATGCTTGTTTCTGCTTATCAGTACTACTTGGTGAATAGTTGCTTATGATGCTAATAAAGTTTGATTAACAATAAAGTTGAATAAAGGTTTTTGATTAAAATTGTAACTTGAGGGAATAAAAATGATTAACCTTTTTGAGGATGATATTTTTTTATTAGACAGGGTTTTTCTTGATGTTTCTCGTTGATTGAAATGTTATTAGATGATCCATTGGTTACCACTTGACTAGGATACTTTATGCGATCCAAAAGGTTCATCGACCTATAAGCGTCCCCTTGTAAGTTTACTTACTAAGGACTAGGCGCGCTAGCACTTAAAATCATTTTGGTTAGTAAGAGATGAAGGGCCTTATTACGACACTGGCGCTCCAAATACTGCCAGACTCGCAGTGGTGTTCAGACAACCGCACTCCAGGCAATCTGACTGCCACATTACGGCCCTGGTGAAATACCAAGGGACTGTTATCACTGCTGTCAACAAGGTTCCCAACTGGCTGACGGTGGGCAGACTCATGGTCAGCCACTGTGGCGCTAAACTCAGCGCTGGCATGCTGTTCACAATTCCTGTTCCCGCCAGCCTTTCCATGGTGGGGACCCCACCAAGGAAATGCTGGCAGGAGCACAGTGCAGGGGGCCACTGAGGGCCTCTGCACTGCCCAGGCCCGGTCAGCTTGGTGGAAACAGCCATGTTGGCAGCCTCCCCATCCTTGCAAGTTTGGTGGTTGGCTCGTCTGACCACCAAACTCATAATGAGCCCCAAACTCACTATACACCAGTGTGATCTAATGATGGCTGAAAGAATTATTCCTTCCAGGAGTAAAAGAGCTAAAATAATCAACTTAGATCATGAGGGACATCTTGATAGGGATCTCACCATTGCTCGGGTCAGAGAGAGGTATTGGTGGCTGAGCATGGATCGCCAGGTGGACGAGATAGTCAAAGAGTGTTATTCATGTACCTCCAATGATAAAACTTGTGTCACAAATACTGCTCCTCTTTCACCTGTGGTGGTACAAGAGGAACCATGGAGCAAGTTCAGTCTTGATATAATGGGCCCATTTGAGTTATTGCTGCCGCCTGAATGATTTGTATTGCCATTAGTAGACTACACCTCGAAATGGGTATCCACAAGATGTGTGAGCAATATAACTACCAGGATGGTCTTAGGATTTCTCAATAATGTGTTTGCGAATGAAGGGGTGCCCAAATTGTTCATCACTGATAAAGGGGTACAGTTCACCTCAAGAGAGATGCAAGAGTTTTGGTTGATTTTGAAATAGCACATCAAAAAACTGCTCCCTATGCACCACAGGCCAATGTGCTAACACAACGCATGAACTGAGTAGTAAAGGCATGCATGCAGAGAGCTTTGGAAGAGAGGATTTCACTCAAGGGACCATTGAGAGACATGTGGTGGGTGCATAGCACTACCACAGATTGTGTGACGCAGAAGTCTCCTTTTGAGTGGCAGTACATTGGCTGTCTCCAAACTAAACCCACAATGGTTAACTACCAAGTACATTTGGATTACATTTGAATAAAGCAGAGATGGGGGACAAGTTCAGGTCTTTTCAACAGAGGTATAAACTCATATCTGATAAAAGAACTCAGTGAATAGTAAGAAATGGAATGTAGGAGATCTAGTCATAGTAAAAAAAACAAGGTGGGACAGAAAGGGTGTGACTGAGTTTATGGGGCCTTCCACCTTTACCTTCATTAAAAGAATGTTGTAACTGTTAACACAGGTTGTAAGTGGAGTATGTCTAGGTTGGTGAAGTACCATGGTAAGAATCTGGGTTTGTCAGCTAGAAGAAGTGCAGAGGTGGGCCTGAGAGAAAAAACGGTCTTGTGTGGTGATCCTATGAACCAGCTTGCTATGAGACCTAGAAGGCATGTGAAATATAAAGATTGCATTATGAATTAATGGTTGTCTTTATTGTTGAGAGGCTTCATCTGAAACCTCATCATTTCCTTTCCTTTTGCCGTGCTTAATTCTTTTTATATATATAATCTCTGTCCAATGTTTTCTTTACACTATTTATTGAATATTGCTGTTAGGCATTATTTCAAGTTTTTATTTATAGATATAGTTATTGCATGTCCTTTACATTGCTGTGTAAGGGGGAGGAGGGGTTATAGCTGTATAAAGGTTCAGTTACCTTTAAGTTTATGTAATCAGTTCATGCTAGGAATGTGCCTGTCTCCATGGTGGCAGAGTTTGACTGAGTGCCACTTGGAGTCTGACAGTGTCATTGGCAGGCTATGTTGGTAGTGCATTGCCTGAAAATAAATAAACTATGAAACTTTTGGAAAGCCGTTCTTAACACTATCCTATCTTTTTATGTGTGTAGTCACTTAACTCTTAGCTTGTGAATTTCAGGCCCTGTGGAACTGTACAACATGGACAGCAGCAAGGCAAGCTTCCTTCACACATAGTGTAGATGCAGCATAGGCAACAGCAGTAAGCTTTTCTCATTCTGTTTGCATTTTGGAGGAGGCAAGGGCCATCAGCACACTGCATTTTCTTTAAGGGGCAGATTTATCATGGTTTTTCACTGGTGCAGTCACAAAAAGTGATGCAATCCAGTGCAAAGTCTTGATAAACTATTTGGTTTCAAGTGCAGTTTTTTCTATTGGAAAATTGTCTAAATGTAAAGCAAATGGCATGTTGTGCTACATTGTGTGATTTAACATTATTATGCAATAAAGAAGTAGGTGCAAATTAGGAGACACATTTTTCCCTCAATATTTAAAATCTGCATGTGTGCTGCACTCACCAGCACACATACAAAGTGGGAAATGTTTTAAATTACATCTGAGAAGGGCTGGCTTTACGATTGGTGGTACCCTTTGTTGCCTCCCCATCAGGTCCTGGTGACATCCTTCTCCTCAGGTTATCTAACCACCCCCTCCAATGGTGGCAATCTTTTCTCCTTAGTCCCTCCCTCACATGTATTTCATTGCTTTTATAGCCCTACACATACCAATATAGGGTGTTGAAGCGCCTTACATCACACACAAATTATATAGAGAGAAGGGTGATGGGAGCATACTGCATCACATCACAGAAACAGTTTGCCTCTTTGCAGTGTGGTAAATGCAGTGCAAAGTTTGCACTTACTGGAATATTAGCTGTATTTTTTCACCAAAGTTGGTGCAGATAGTGCTGTCCATTTCTAGACATGTATTTCTGGATGTTAGCTTCATCAGTAGAGATCAAAAACCGATTTTCATTAGGGGTTGCTGCAAATGTTGCCACAGTCCTCTCAGGTCTCAGTGCCTCATTGGCGCACAGGTCCTTCTCCAAATGTTTGTTAGCATGTTGGCTCAAGTGAGCCTTTAAATAGAAGAGGGATGGGAGCACACTGCCTCAAGTCAGATCAGTTTGCCCCTTAGAGATGTATAGCACTATCTTCATCAGCTCTGGTGACAAACTTCAGCTAACATTCAAGTAAGCGCAAACTTTGTACTGCATTTACCACAATGCAAAGGGGTGAACTGTGCTGTGATGTGAGGCAGTGTGCTCCCATCCCCTTCTGTTTACAAATTATATAGAGACAAAGAATGTATAAATCAATGTATAGCAAATGTTACATAAGCCAGTGAGGGCCACAAGGCCTAGATGTCACATATCACCCGTACTGGTTGGCATTACCTGTTAAGAGTGATTCATCTGGAGAACCAAATGGGCAGGTTTACTACACTTTCAGGCAACACAGCACAGTAACCAACGTTGCTGCTCTGTGTTGTGTGAAAAAGGTAAAGCATAAAAGCGCCATGTTAGACCTGGCATCTTTTGGCGTGTTTCTCCTGTCTTTTGCATTCTGGCGTCCTGGTTTTATGGTATACTGGACTCTGTTTTTGCTGGTTTATTGTCTCTGTGCACTTTACCACTGCCGGATCAGTGGTAAGGTGCAAGTGCTCCCTATGTATTGTATTGGTGATTGGTTTATCCATGATTGGAATATTTGATGTATTCATAAGTCCCTAGTAAAGTGTACTATGCATGCCCAGAGCCTGTAAATCAAATTCTATTAGGGAGCCTGCAGCACAGATTTTGCCACCCACATGAGTAGCCCTGTGAGCATGTCTCAGACCAGCCACTGCCGTGTCTGTGGGTGTAGTTTTAAACTGCCAATTCGACCTAGAAAGCGCACCCACTTGACAGGCACAAACATTCCCTTTTTGTTCATGTAAGGCACCCCTAAGGTAGGCCCTAGGTAGTCCCACGGGCAGGGTGCAGTGTATGTTAAAGGTAGTACATACGCTGATGTGTTTTACATGTCCTCAAAGTGAAATACTGACAAATTATTATTTTTTACTGTTGCTTAGGTTAACATGGGGGCTGCTTTTAAATAACTTTTAAGAGTAGTTTCCATTTGGGAGCAGATAGAGATATGGAGTTTGGGGGTCTCTAAACTAACAATTTAAAAATATACCTTTGGGTAAAGTTGATTTTTAGATTGACAGTTTGAAAATGCTGCTTTTAGAAATCGGCTAGTATCTTGCTTAAGCCATTCTGTGCCTCTGCCTTCTTGTGTATTCCACAACTGGATCAGACTGGCAGTTGAGCTGTTGTCCACGCTGGCACCAATGCTGCTGCCTACAATGTGGCCTGAGGATACCATTCATTAGGTACAAGACGAACTGTCCCATCCCGCCCCAAAGGCCCACATCCACCGATGCCAGCGCCATTGACTCCAGTGTAGTCAACAGATGTCGCTGTCTGCACCACGACCCGGGGCACTGCACAGCCACCTTGGGCCTACCAGCGACAGCGCTTCAGCAAAGACACTGTTGCTGCCTGCACCGTGACCTGTGGGCACCACACGTCGCACCGTCCTGCTTGGCACCAAAGCCCTAACGCCATCCACGCCATGCTTATGACTTTGTCATCAGCCCGGAGTTTCGATCTGCAATGCGTGTGGCTTCAAGGGCCCGATGACCCCTGCACCAACCTCCAGTACCGACACCTGCGCCCTTGCACTCAAGATCTCATCGTGAGGATCATGATGCCCTACTTTTTCAAGTTACTGTTTGGTGATCTTCCCGACACCATAGCTGGCCTGCGAAGGTGCGGCTGGCCTGAACAATTGGATATGTTGTTCATGATGCTGTGATAGCCCCAGACAGAGCTATCGACTTCAAACAACTGTATTCGTAAGTTTATTCTTGCAAAATCCATATTTTTATTATTGTATGTTGAATTTTTCTCATGTTGGCCTTGTCTTACACAGATAAATGTTGCCTATTTTTCTAAAACTAGTGTGGTCTCCTTTTGTTGTGTTTTCACTGTATTACTGTGTGTTATGTGCAAATGCTTCACACATTGCTTCTGAGATAAGCCTGTCTGCTTATGCCAAGCTACCAAGGGGGTGAGCAGGGGTTATCTGAGGTGGGTATCTCCCTTATCCTGATTAGAGTGAGGGTTCCTACTTGGACAGGGTGCAAACCAACTGCCAACTAAAGACCCCATTTCTAACACGTCATCACTACTAAAACATGGCACTGTTGCTCTTTCCCCTGGTGCTGGATTACCTTAGGCTGCCTTGCGCCAATGCACTCACAGTAGTGCAAGGGTGTGTATGTTATGTCAAGCATAGGTACAGTTGTGGAGGGATACCCTTTGGTTTTGTAAAGGAAGGCTACCCTATCATTACAAAATTCTATTCTTTGAAAAGGACTAAGCATTTTGCCACTCTGTATATGTGGTTAATAGTTATGCTGCGTTGAGGGATTGTAATTTTTTTGATGTAAAACCCTTTCTATCAATGATAGAAGAAAGGGATTAGCATCATAACCTATGGGTGATTGCTTGGGAATGTGCATGTATCACCCACGTTGTGCTCCCTTGACACAAAGTAGCGTAAAGTGGAGCATAGTGCTACTTCACATTTTAGGGCTACATTTCAACACAATTTAGGATTCGCACTGGAAGTATATTCCAGAACAACACTTTGTGCCAGGTTTTTTGTTACTTTTGTGATGTAAATCCAGTGCAAAGTGCTAGTGAATCTACAGCACAAACTCAGGATATAAAATGTAACATTGTGGTTGGGGTTGT
The DNA here is from genome assembly GCF_031143425.1 of Pleurodeles waltl. Lineage (NCBI taxonomy): Eukaryota > Metazoa > Chordata > Amphibia > Caudata > Salamandridae > Pleurodeles > Pleurodeles waltl. Next base: position 804,661,579 of record NC_090438.1, read on the forward strand.
GTATACTAATAAAAATGTATTACTATCCAAGGAAATCTTTTTTAGCAACTTTAGAATGATAAAAGACTGAGAAAAAAGCAAAACTGCTCTAAGGCTATGCCTTGTAGTTTGCATGCATCCCTTTGATGACGTTTTATAGGTCACTGTGCTGTATCAGAAGGATGGCAACTTCTGAAGTTCAAGTAACAGAATGATCTCTGTGACAAAAGCAGTAACTCACTGAGCTATCTACAAAAAATACAAATCTGTGATATACATGATACATGTTGTGCTTTGCAGCTGGAACATAAACTCTCTATGCTTCTAAACTAGACAAATCATGGATCTTTCCATCGTGTGTATTAATCACTAGCATTAGCATGCTGTGGTGCATAGTGAGACCCTTGAATGAGTACTGTTTGCACATTTGTATTCCAGGTGCCATTTTTACATTCAATTGAAGCATTCAGGCAGTGCCCGGTACTTGTGCAGCAATAAATTTCAAATGCTGTACAAAAATTTGTTGTGCATAACAAAAATCAAATTGACAGCAATTGTAGCAGTTTAAAATTCAGAGAGCACTTTCAAGGTACTCAAATATTACTGTCCAATTTTTAAATACATATATTAGGGCACATGATTCTTGACTATGATTACTATAATGTTAATGAAGTGTGCACTCAAATACCCAAAACATAAATTCTAATGAAATAATGTATATATATATATATATATATATATATATATATATATATATATATATATATATATATATATACATATATATATATATATATATATATATATGTATATATATATAGTAGAATAGGGCGATATTTCAAAAGTATAAGAGTAACCTGGTTTGATTTGATTTTGTCGCATCATTCAGGAAAATGACTAAGTCGAATGGGTAGCTGATTTCATGCATAAATGAACTGATGGAAAATATATGAAATATATTTTTGTAAAAATTGTACTTGAATTCATGTATTGATCATTCAGAGTACTTATGTGGTAGATTTGTTTTAATTAATCATTGTTCATATATTTTTATGAAATACCTTTCTGGTATAAAATTGTCAGTGTTTGCCACATGTGCAACAGTAAATTTTGTTTATGTCTACTCAGGAAGTGAATTTATATTCTGTATAACTGAGCTACCACAACGGTGCTATGTATATTTTTCTGCCTTCCTTATATTGCTGTTTAGTGTCATATTCACATTGTCCTTTCTTTATTTTTGTAAATCAGTTCAAAATGCACACAAATTTCAAAACAAACATAGCACCCAACATCGTTACTAACTAATTACTCAGTCACCCATGAGTGATGCACTATGGGAAATAATTAGTAGTGTGTGGCAGGGGTTCTTGTAAGAACTCTGTGATCTATCTTCACAGACAGGTGTTATGGGAAAAGGTGTAGTGATAAGTTGATTGAAATTGTAAAGTGACTTTTTTCAGGTACAAGCTACGAATCTCCTGGTTCGACGTCACTCAGATATGCTGCACAATGAAGTGTTTTTGTTAGTATACACCAGTCTGATTGATAATCCCTTTTATGGCTAGGCAGCTGGCTTCTGGGGCAGTAGAATGCGGTAGGAGTCAGTGGCAGCTGCTACAAATCTCAAGCGCGGTGGGGAGAACAATAAAATAAAAAATAAACTTAAAAAAACATACTTGTCTGCCGCAGGCTGCCTCGTTTCTCTCCCGATGGTGTTGGTGTCCCAGCAGTCCGTGGGACACCAGCACAGGCTCTCCACGCAATCCTGGTGCTGCTCTCATGCTATACCTAGCATAAGAGCAGCGCCGGATTGGTCTGAGTGACTTGGTCTGCCGCTAAGACAATGCACTGAAGTCTGTGCTGTTCATCCAACAAGGCTGTTCAAAACAGTCAGGTTCGAGAAACCTAAGTAAACATGTCAGTTTGGTCAGCCTAAGACAGCCAGCCAAACTGACATGCTCACTTAGATGCACTCACTCCACTCCTTCTCTGCCCTCCCATGGCCCAGCCCTACCCCTTCCTGCTCTTGCTGGCTCAGAACCAGCAGCTGAGAAAGAAAACGATAGTCAAATATGGTTTCATTTTTCAGCTGCTGGATCAGAGCCAGTGGGGCAATGCTCCTTTGCCCTTGCGGAGGAGCCGCCCCTGGTATGAGTGTGTCGAGGAAAGTCAAGGAACGTTCTGGTTGCAGGGTTCTCAAGAACCTTGCTTAGAGGAGGGAGTGAGTACTGGGAGAAACCCACTGGTAGACTGTTGTAATAATCCCATTTGCTAACAACTAGCAACAACTAGTGAGTTGACTAATACTTAAGCTGTGTTGAAAGAAATCAGAGACAGGATCTTTCCTATGTTTGATAGCTGGTATCACACTGCAGTATTTGTGGTAGTTTTAAATGATCCCATCCAAATGGAGACTGCTATGGTGTCTGGAAGCCTTGGGTGCAAAGTGAGTAATGTTTGTTTTGAGGTTAAGTGAAGATGAACAAGTGAAGTGCAGGACCTTAGTATTGGATTAGTTCAACATGAGGGATCAGAGTCATCGACTGACAAATGACAGAGAGACAGGTAGATATACAGTTAAATGCACAAAAACAGGAAACAAGGAAAACATTTAGATGTAGTCTGACTAGAGATATGAGAAACCAAATGAGGAAATGATTTTGAAGTGCTTATGGAAATTATGATTAGCTGTTTTTGGAAATTTTGTTCAAAAATGCAGGTGTTGGAGCAGATATACTAACATGAGAAATTTCTCTTGATTTGCGTATACATACTAATGAGAAATATTGATAAAAGAAACTAATAATTGAAAATAATGTGAAATTAGTAAAATATGACCACGGGGAGTGGTCACCCTTTGTGTTAACAATGCTAAAATAATGAAAAAAAATAAAAAGTATGTATTAATATGTCATATTTGATTGTATAATCTATGTTTTATGATGCTTCATATTCTTAACTTAGCCAAACTAGAGGCCTGGTCAGCGCTGAGCCTTGCTTGCTTAAACGTGGAGACGCGATGAGCTGCCGAGGACTGGAACTGGAGAAAAGGACCTTGAACTGCACAGAGTTCAGACGGGTTCTGCTAGAAATTTCTACAAATGTACCAGAGGATAGGAAATTATCAGAACAAATTGATACAATTATGTGTAGAGTAGGCTAAACGTACTTTCCCAGGACTTGAACAATAGAAGCACTGACTAAAAGACTGTGGGTAACAATTTTGTTACCTGAATAGCCGGATGATGTTCTCATCGACAGAAGGACCAATCATCTTAATGGAACTTGATGCTTGAACTGATGCAAACAAGTGGAAAACAAAAACTATAGGTTAGAATCATAACCCCTGATGAGGTTGACCAGTTAGCAATTTGTGGGACGGACTGAGAGAACCTAATAAAAAGTCATGACAAGGGAAGGAAATTCAGAGCGGAGAGGCGAAAGTTGATGACGTCAGGAGATGCTGTCCGAAGTGCTGATAATTGGGCTTACTCTCTGTGAGCCTGATACTTACTGATGATCTGGAGACGAAGACTGACTCGTTGCTGAGCTATCTTGGATAGGTAGCTATAAAAATGAGACTGACTAACGTGTGCTTTTTCTTCTAGGTACCAACTGCGCTGTTTTAAAATGTTTTTGTCTCTTAGATAGATTTTTTCCCAAATTTATGATTTTTGCCTAAATTGTTTTCTCATGCAGACCCACATGCTGATGCTAATTTGAGTTAGGTAGGCTGACGTATGTGACTTAACGATGACGGTTGACTGACTAACTTGCATTGCTGAATTATTCCAAATGTTAAAGAATTTGCTGACCGATGTTGATGCTTGTTTTTGCTTATCAATAATTCTTGGTGAATAGTTGCTTATGATGCTAATAAAGTTTGATAAACAATAAAGTCGAAAAAAGGTTTTGATTAGAATTGTAACTAATAGGGAATAAAAACGATGAATAATTTTGAGAGTCATGGTATTTTCTTATTAGATAGGGTTTTCCTTGGTGTTACATTGTTGATTATAATGGTTATTGATGATCCATTGGTTACTGCTTGACTAGGATACTCCATGCAATCCAAAAGGTTCATCGACCTGTACGCGTTCCCTTGTAAGTTCACTTACTAAGGATAAGGCGCACTAGCATTTTTTGGTAGCACATTGATGGTTAGTTTCCTTGGGGAACTAGGTAAGTGGTGACTAGGGGTTATGGTAGTAGTTTAAGTTAGGTACAGTTGTTTGAACTTTTTATGAGATTTGAATTTTGTTTTTCTGAAATGGCAATGGTAGCAAAGATGATGTCCCCTTAAACCCAGAAATGACTTTCCCAGATCCTGGATCCCATTGGTAAGATTGAATATGTTCTCTGCGTATTTTGAGATTAGTAGGTTGCGCTTGCACAGGCTTAAGAAAATCGCAGGTGAATTGTGATGTGTGTGAGGTAAAAGTAGGGAGTCTGCGTACTCTAGTTAAGGGCTAGTAGGAGTGTGCATACTCTAAAGTGTGAGAGTAGGGAAGTCGTCGAACTTCATGTGTGTGTGGCGCTTTGTGCTAAAAAATTGTCCATGTGGTTGTTGGTGATGGACGGACCCTGCGTGGTCTAAGACTCCGGGGTATATTGACAAGTGTAGGAGACACTTGGTTATATGTTGTAATCTGTCTGGTTTAGTAGGTGATCGGGCGTGGTCAACAAGTCGGAGTTAATGTTAGACGAGTAAAAGAAGCTTTAACTGAGATTTGTCGAGTCCTATGTGCAGCAGGACAGACTCATTGATCAATTAAGAGTAAAGTTTGCGGGTCGAATTTTACTTGCGAATGTGGGGGACTGAGAAAGAGGAATAGCTAAAGAGCTGGAAAGAGGCATTGGTGAAAATCCATAAGGTCCCTGAAGCGATTGTGTCCCTTCCTGTAGTAAACCAGCAGGTTTGTTTCAGTTATTATTTGGTGAAGGCACTCCCAATAAATTGCATTAGTTGAGTGAAATCGAGTTGAGGAGGACAGGCCGCAAGACTTTGTCAGCCGCTGTGTGTCAGTGTGGCGTCAGTGTGTGCCGCGCTGGGATAGGTCGGTTAGTGAGAACAGCCGCGACCGGATTGGCAGCCGTCCATAAGAGGCAATTGGATGAAGGGAATCTTGGGAGTAAAAGTCATTTCATTTATTGAATTAGTAGTTCACGAAACAGGGAAAATGAAGTTTTTCAAGGCATTTAAGAGTGCAATGAATTGTGATTCTTACATCAAAGCGTCAGTGGGGGAGCCAACCCCCCCGGAGGATACTCCGGCGCATCTTGTGATGACAGAGAAAGGCATAGCTTTGTGTCTTTGGTTAAAGCAATGGAGTAAATTGACTAAGCATCAAGGGACATTAGCTTTTCCAGAGCATGGAACGTTTAACTTGAGAATTTTAGACCAGTTGCGATTATCATTGTATGACGTGAGGCAGTTACCAAGACCGGCACAGTTTGAAGCTTTAGCAGTTTGGAAGTTAGTGGTCAGACAGCAGCAAGAGCTGAAATTCAATAGAAGAATGAAGAAGGAAGAAAAGTTACTAGCAGAATCTAGATCGGATTGGGAGCAAAAGAGATGGAGGATGGCAACTATGAAAGAGATTAAGATGTTTCCAGCAATCACAGAGGGTGATGACTCAGATAAAGGGGATAGTGCCAAGGAAGAGGAGAGTGAGGAGAAAAAGAAAAGGAAGAAGTCTTATGTGGATGATGATGACTCTGATGTCGAGGATCTCATTACCCAGTTGCTGAGAGACAGACCTCCACCTATGACGACCTATCCAAGGGGTCCAGGAACTAGTGCTACAGCTCCTCCTGCTACACCTGGAACATCCCAGGGAGCCACAGGAGCTGTACAAGCAGAAGGAGGACAGTTGCCAGGGGCAGTACAGAGTACACCTGTCGCAGGAACCAGTGCTGTAGCTCAGGCGCAGGTAAATACACCTTCAGTACCAAGGGTTTATCGAGATGTGCCAGTTCTTGAGACTGTTTCATATATCATAGTACCGAGAGAGCAGGTGCTTCCGAAGCCAATGTTGGTTCAGACAGACCCAACATCAATGTTATTACCCCCAGCACAGATGCAGAGTATGACGAAATTTACCCCGTTGAATGGGACAGTTATGAATCAGGCAATGGGAGTACCACTCACACAGGGTGCAGGTGCTAGGGCAGCCCCAGAAGCAATATCGCTACCAATCACTGTTGGTCCAGCAGTACCTTTATATGCCCAGAAGAAAACGGAAGCAGGGGAACAGAATGAGATGTCACAGAGTTTGGTGAGAAGGGGAGCGGGAGATTCAATACAATCGACATAATCTGCAGGACCCTGTCCTGGTGAGCTTAGATGTCCTATGGGTTTCAGTCCTCTTGTAACATGGCCGGATGCAGCAAATGTCTCTAATGCAAATCAGTGCTTGAGACTCCTGACACCGCAAGCCTTGGGTACAGTGGCACAGCAGCTGCCAGTCACAAATGTGAGTAATATCTCATTACAAGGGTTAACAGCTCAGCAGTTAACCAGTTGGCTGAACAGTTTAAATTCTTCGCAAAGTGCATCAAAAAGGGAAGATCAGCTGAACCGAGTGGGACTAAATATCGAGGCAAATGAGTTAGTTGAGGGAACAATGGGACTGAATGGGTTAGAATCCTACACTGAAAAACAGCTGAGGTATTTATGTCTAAGGATCACAAAAGAGGTAGGGAAAATACACCAGAAATTATCGGAAGTAGCAGAGAAGCATGACATTGATCTTAAAACAACGAAGCATCTGAGACGAAGTTACAGATTAGATTTTGAGGCAAAGGATTTTTAACACAGGAGATCAGCTGGAATGAAAGTACATTTGAGGGACTTGCTGCAGAGTGCGCAAATTTGGGGAGCACTAGAGAAGTGGGAAGGCAGATGGGCAAGGAAAAAAGAGAAACGAAAACAAGATTCTCAAGTAGAAACAGAGAGAGCTGAGAAAGGGGAATCAGTTAAAATGCTTCAGATGAGAGAGATTCCAGGGGGTCAGTTTGTTCATGTCCCATGGCACAGAAGTGACATATTGTCTTTTACAAATGATTATCCCAGATTGAGAGAGAAGCCAGTTGAATGGTATCAGCAGACTGAGAGGTTCATGAAACTCTCTAAGTATTTGTGGGAAGACTTGAATACTTTATTCGAGATAGTTGTACCAGCCGACTTATGGGTCGAATGTAAGAGGGCAGTAGACTGGCCAACGAGTGAACCTGAAAGGAACAAGATTACAGGTGCACCATCACCTGAGGTAATTAAAAATTATTATAAGGTGATTGAGTTCCTGAAGACTAGGATTTCCCCTAAAAACACTGATTGGCAGAGGATTGACAGGACAGTCCAGAAAACTAAAGTCAATACATACTTATTATGAAAGGGTGTTAAAGGCTTTCAAGGAGTACAGTGGCAAGGAAGCGGTCGAACCAAAAGACATGTTGCATTTCGTGTTTAGATTTGTTGAACGGTTGAGACCTGAAGTAGGGCAGATGATTAAGAATCATTTGATTTGCTGGCAGGCAAAGCCGATTGATGAGGTATTGCAATATGCTAAATATTGTAGTGATGAGATCGAATTGAAACAAAAAAGTTGAAAGAAAAGGCAATGGTGATGCAGATTAAGGCAGCACAATCAGGAGTGCATGGAGCTTTAGTGCCGCCACTGCCGCTGCAACAGAGAGCTGTCATGTTTCAACCTCAAGTGAGGGGTAGAGGACGCGGGATGGATATAATGCGTGGTCCGGATCTAAGCACTATGGTTGTTCAGAATGACATGTAGGGCATGAAAAGGATGTTGCCATGTCATTTGTGCAGAAACGTGGGACACTGGAAGCGGGAGTGCCCATTGATGGTGCAGGGAGGAATGGTTCAGCAAAGTGATGTTGGTGCAGCTCAAACTGAATGAGGGCATAGTTCCGAATGCTCAAAATCGAGGTCAGAATTTCTTGGCTGCACAGCAATTGCAGATGCCTCGAGCACAATTTACTTCTCTAACATCAGTACAGCAGCAGGTTTCTATGGTGCCTAGACAGCAAATGCACATACCCCAAGCACCGATGGAGCAGCAACAAGTTATGCTTACTCAACAGATCACAGGTCAGAGACCAGACAATAGTAACAATACAGTACACCAGTTCCTATTTCACAGTGAGGATGAAATAAACGATGAATGGATGAATGACAGTTCGGACGAAGGAGCTTGCATTCTTGCTGTGTCCCTAAAGGTAGATCAGAAAGGGCCTTTTGTGAAGGGAAAAGTAATGGGACATAAGGTCTCGTTCTTGGTCAACACTGGAGCCACGCGCTCCACAGTGAGGAGTGTGGAATGACTGAATTTACCCCTTTCAGACAGGACAGTTCAGGTCGTGGGAGTGGAGAATAGGCAGTTAGAGAACCCTATTACAAAACCAGTGCAATTTGAAATTGGAAATTATTTGGGACTGCATAGATTTGTGGAGTGTGACTCAAGTCCTGTGTTCTTGTTAGGCAGAGATTTATTGTGCAAGACCAAATGTTCCATACATTGCACAGATGCAGGGATAGAAGTCCAAACAAATAGTGATGATGAAGAGGAACAGGCGTCAGCCATGGTACTTAATAATGCTTATGAAGAATACCCATTGATTGAAATTTTTCCGATGTTCACTATAAAAGAGTTGCATGCAGACCTGCAGGGAACAGTAAAGGAGAAGCTTTGGGATTTGACAGGAAAGGAAGTGGGATTGATCAAAGGAGTGGAACCTATTAAAATCACTTTGAAGCCGAATGTTGAGTTTCCGAAACTTCCACAGTACAACATGGCACAAGATGTAATGATGAAAGTAGCGCAGATAATTGGAGATTTCCTAAAACAGGGAGTTCTAAAGGAAGTGTTGAGCAGCCCATGTAATTCACCAATAATGGGACTGAAAAAGCCATGTGGGAAGGTACAGGTTGTGTAGGACTTGCGAAAAGTGAATGACACGGTGGTTAAGTGCTGTCCGATTGTACCCAATCCAGCAGTGATACTGTTTCAGATTCCTTGTGAGGCAGAATGGTTCACGGTGGTTGACTTGTCACAAGTTCTCTTTTCGGTGCCACTCCATGAGGATAGTCAGTTTCTTTTCAGTTTCAAATTCCTAGATAAAGTCTATAGCTGGTGCAGGCTTCCCCAAGGGTATACGGAGTCACCATCTTTGTTCAATCAGATTATGAAGAAGAATTTGGAGTCATTGGATTTACCCTGCCAATCGACTCTTGTGCAGTACATTGACGACTTATTGATTGCATCCAGAACAAGGGACGAGTGTAAGCATGACTCGATTGCCCTGTTAAATCATTTGGGAGAGTTTGGACACAAGGTTTCACCTATGAAATTGTAGTATTGCAAGAAGTCTGTCAAATACTTGGGTCATCAAATTGAGAAAGGGTTGAGAAGAATTTCCTGAGAAAGGATTACAATATGTTTGCAGAGAAATCCCCCGACTTCCCAGAAGGATGTGCACATGTTTTTGGGAATGGTAGGGTACTGTAGACAATAGATTCCGAATTTTGCTGAGATAGGAAAACCCCTACAGCAGTTGACACACAAAGGAGTTACAGATCCCATTAGAGGATCAGATGAGGGCTTTCACTGAATTGAGAGAGAGTTTGTGCAAAGCTCCAGCGTTAGGAATGCTTGATTACACAAAGCCTTTCACATTGTTTTGTCATGAACGTGATGCTTGTTCTTTGTCTGTTTTGACACAGTTCCTGTGAGGTACTTATCGCCTTTAGCTTATTTTTCAGCTACCTTGTACCCGGTTGCAGCAGCTTTACCAGGTTGTCTGCGAGCAGTAGCCGCAGTTGGTCAAAGTCTGTCCCAATGTAAAGGGGTGGTCATGGGATACCCAGTGACAGTAATGGTACCACATTCTGTTGAAAATGTACTGACAAGGACGAAAACACAACATTTGATGGGGGCCAGACTGACAAGGTATGAGATGAGCATATTGGGAGCTCCAAATGTAACTTTGAAAAGATGTACACTGCTGAATCCAGCAACATTATTGCCAAGTGAGACTGTTGAAATTGAAAAGGAGGAGGATATAGAACATGGTTGTCTTGAAGTAACTGAGTTATGTACAAAGCTTTGACCTGATATCAGAGATGCTCGATTAGAAGAAAATGACCAAATTGTCTTTGTTGATGGTTCATGCCTTAGAGATGGAACTGGCAATTTGAGAGCGGGATATGCTGTATGTACTATTACAGGAACCCTAGAAGCATCTTGGCTTCCTGGTGTATATTCAGCACAAGTAGCAGAACTAGTTCTTACTAGAGCTTGTTATGTTTCCACCAGGCTGCGAGTGACAATATACACTGATAGTCAGTACGGATTTGGAATTGTTCATGATTTTGGTCAATTGTGGTCGCAAAGAGGTTTTATGACCTCAAGTGGAACCCCAGTACGAAATGGTGACAGGATAAAAGAATTACTGTATGCAATTCAATTGCCTGAGGAGATTGCTGTGGTAAAATGCAGTGCACATCAAAAAATGCAAGATTACATTTCCTTGGGAAATGGGTATGCAGATCAGGTTGCAAGGTTTTGTGCCCTGAACTGTATATCGTTTAAAGACAAGTGGGAATTGATGCCAGAAGAAGAGACCAGTTGTACAAGTTTTGCATTGAAAATAATCGATACTCTAGAAGAATTAAAAACCTTGCAAGAAAATGCAGACAAGGAAGAGAAAAAGCCGTGGGCAAAGCTGAAGTGTGTACACAGACCAAATGAGATCTGGGTATCTGAGGAGGGTCAGATGGTATTGCCGAATTGTCTGCTGACGCAGATGGCTTGGTATTACCATGGTCAGGCACACAGTGGAAGAGATGTCATGATTAGGCTGTTCAAGATCGATTGGTTCAATCCAAAATGTAGGCAAGCAGCTGAAGCATTGTGTCAAAGATGTGTGATCCGTCAGCAGTTAAACGTGGGAAAAGGGACAGTGGTAAATCTGAGCCACATTGGAAGAGCAGGTGGACCATTCGCAGAATGCAATTGGATTTCATTGAGATGCCCGCATGTGGTGGATTGAAGTATGTGTTGGTGATTGTGTGTGTGTTTAGTCATTGGATTGAAGCATACCCCACACGTAGAAATGATAGTCTTACAGTTGCAAATTTGCTACTTAGAGAATTGATACCAAGGTTTGGATTTCCGATCTCTTTAGAATCACATAGGGCAACACACTTCAATAACGAAGTGATTAAGCTCTTATGTGCAGCACTAAACATTGAACAGAAGCTCCACTGCAGCTATCTTCCAGAGGCGTCAGGACTAGTAGAGCAAAGGAATGGTACTATGAAATCAAGAATTGCCAAAATGTGCGCCACCACAAATCTGAAATGGCCGGATGCATTGCCTCTAGTGTTGATGTCAATGAGAAATATACCTGACAGAATGACAGGGTTGTCCCCACATGTTATTCTTATGGGAAGAGCAATGAGGTTGCCAGCAATACCAGCCAATGCTCTTGTCAATATTTCAGATGATATGGTGTTGGACTACTGCAAGGGTCTAGCTGATATGGTTCGATCTTTTTCTCAGCAGGTACAAGCCATTACCCTGCCACCTATCCGTGACCCAGGTCACAATCTAAGAGCAGGAGATTGGGCCGTGATTAAAAAACATGTGCGAAAGACTTGCCTAGAGCCACTTTGGAGAGGTCCATATCAAGTGGTGCTGATAACAACAACAGCTGTGAAGTGTGCAGGTTTGCCTAACTGGATACATGCGAGCCATACAAAGAAAGTGGTGAGTCCTCAGGATCATGAAGAAGTGTTGTTGAGGACGCCAACAGCAGCAAAGCAAATAATTCTACCTGAACCAGAATCGGAGCAGGTCGAACCAGAAGTAGATCCAGAATGGGCGGAAGAAGGATCGATCACGCCAGTGAGGGACGAGGGTGCAGAAATTCAGGAGACAGAACGAGAGATCAACCTGGCAGAAGTGACAAGAGATCCTTGCACAGGAGAGGTTCTCACAGAAACAAAGAGTGCTGAATCGCAGAGAGACCAAGTGCAAGAGCTTGAGGGGGAAAGAGTTGAGACAGGTCAAAGCCAAAGTGATCTGACTCCTCCTGAACCCGTTGCAGGTCCATCAAGAGAAGGCACTTCAGATAAGGTGAAGGAGAACAGTCCGATCTTGAAGAGATTGTTGACAGAAGGGGCAAGAAAAGGAGACCACTGCCCTGAATCTCAAATAGGCAAGAAAAAGGACTTGATTATAAATGAGACAATAGAGGAAGAAATAGACACCACAAAGGAAGACGAATTGAGTGATGGAGAACTGACAGGAGAAAGGAGATTGCAAAGAAAGAGAGTAGCAAGTCGAAGATACGCAGGAGCAGAGTGGGCATATGCCGCAACAAGTGATTGGCAAAACGAGTTTATGTCTTTTTCCTTTGACAGAGAAGTTCCGAATCAGTATTTTGATGCACCCTGAAGGAGAAAATCAGTAGACTGAGTCACTGAGCAAAGGAAAAAGAAACTGAGATTATTAATTTTACCGGAAGAGACACTGATAGCCTGATATGACACTTAGAAACTCGGAGATGAACAGCTGCTAACCGATTTTTGACAAAGGAAGAAAAATGGGTCTTATTGTGTGATATTGAAGCGTGAAAAAGAAGTATATATATATATATATATTTATATATATATCTATATATTTTTTTTTTTCGTGTTGCATATTAATTAAGAGTTAAATTCTGCTTTCTGATTCTTTACAGATCATGGCTAGATTAGATAATAACATCAGGCACATTAGGTATTGTAGATATTTGAGTGTAGGAATAGCGACTGTGTGTGGAATATTGTTTATAATAATGATTGTGGATGTCAATTCATGAGATGAGAGAGGCTAAAGTTACATCTGTTTTTGAGACTACTACACTAACAGCTATAGAGAGGTTTAAGTTGGATGAGCCATATTTGCATGATTATACTAACGCAAAGGGAGAGCTGTCTTCTAACATCTTTTATCGTCTATTGAGTGAGTATGTGGAAACAATGGATGCAAAGGATTGTCTTGTGTGTACGCAAATACCTTCCTCTGTGGAAGAAGGGGTCACTTACCATAGTCTACCTCTGACTTACGGTATAGCTTGTAGTTTGCTACCAACTCAATTCTATAACCAGGAGTATATACAATATTTTTATTCAAATTATGACATGGTATTTGCTTTTGTTCCTATAATTAAATATTTGAGTAAGATATCCAAGGATCATGATATAGTATTAGTTAGTGGATTCTTTGAGCCTACACTGACCTTTGGCACAGCTTATGCGCATCGTAACAATTTAACTTGCTTATTAACACTTATGGAAAAGAGCTTTATTGGGCATACTGACGACAGGAGAAAAGCACCAAAAGAGAAACTAGAGAAAGGGTTAGAGAAAAGAACTTACAGGAATGATTATGCTTACACTGCTATTAAAACACAAGGGAAATTACCCTTAGATGCATTGCATGTAGGGAAGCTTTGTGTATATATAGGCCAAAATTACGCACTGACACTTTATTTGTGGGAACGAGTGAATGTAGGCATGTGTTTTTGTTTCAGAGTAAGTGGACATTTATGCTGAATGGTGCAGACCCTATGATTCCTAGAATTTATTATATTTGTTGACTTAATGCTTATTACTGTCTTCCTAGTGGATGGTATGGGACATGTTACTTGGGAATAGTTTTTCCTAAGATTTATCAAATAGATGATTTGAAAAAGATACTGAAAATGACTGAGTTACACTACATGAGACAAAGGAGAGAGACAGCCTCTGCAATTGCAGGGGATATTTTTGGAGCAATAATTCCTTCAGTCGGAGTTATATTGAATGCAAATAAGATATGAAAACTATCAACTATAGTAAATAACATGTTAACCAATTTTACAGGAGTTATACTTATACTAAACACTGAATTAGCTGTGGATAGAGCTATGACGCTTCAAAATAGGCCTGCTTTAGACATAATATTGGTGAAGGATGGAGGAGTCTGTAAAATGATTAATGCAAGGCACTGCTGTTTATGTATACCTGAAAACGAGAAAAAGATAAAAGATTTGCTTACTAATTTAACTAATTCAAGTAAGGATTTGAAAGAACTGAAGGGGCCAGGAGTTTGGGAAAAGGTTGGAAATGGATTTGTTACTGTGGGAAATTGGTTTAGTCAAATTTGGGGTTGGATACTGTGGAAAATTGCCCAAGGAATATTAATTGTGATCATTGCTATATTAGGATTATGGGGGGCATGTAAATGATGGCAGAAAATTAAATTAAATAGGGCTAAAAATGATCAGAGGAGGGAAGAACAACCCAGAAGAAGAATCTATAGGGAAAATGAAAGGAAAAGAGATCAAAATGTAGCTGAAAGTAATTGTAAAATGATTGACAAGGGAAACGTGTGATGACATATTTAGTCATCAGAGGAGGGACTGTTGGAGCAGATATACTAATATGAGAAATTTCTCTTGATTTGCGCATACATACTAATGAGAAATATTGATAAAAGAAACTAATAATTGAAAATAACGTGTAATGAGTAAAATGTGCCCACGGGGAGTTATATATTGAAAAATATTAAAAATGATGTATTACTATGTCATATTTGATTGTATGATCTATGTTTTATGATGCTTCATATTCTTAACTTAGCCGAACTAGAGGCCTGGTCGACGCTGGGCCTTGCTTGCTTAAACGTGGAGACGCGATGAGCTGCCGAGGGCTGGAACTGGAGAAAAGGACCTTGAACTGCAGAGAGTTCAGACGGGCTCTGCTAGAACTTTCTGCAAATGTACCATAGGACAGGAGAGGATCAGAACAAATTGATACAATTATGTGTAGAGTAGGCTAAACGTACTTTCCCAGGACTTGAATAATAGAAGCACTGACTAAAACACTGTGGCCAACAATTTCGTTACCTGAATAGCCGGATGATGTTCTTATCGACAGAAGGACCAATCATATTAATGGAACTTGATGCTTGAACCGACGCAAACAAGTGGTAAACAAAAACTATAGGTTAGAATCATAACCCCTGATGAGGTTGACCAATTAGCAATTTGTGGGACGGACTGAGAGACCCTAATAAAAAGTCATGACAAGGGAAGGAAATTCAGAGCAGAGAGGCGAAAGTTGATGACGTCAGGAGACGCTGTCCGAAGTGCTGACAATTGGGCTTACTCTCTGTGAGCCTGATACTTGCTGATGACTGATGACCTGGAGACGAAGACTGACTCATTGCTGATCTATCTTGGATAGGCAGCTATAAAAATGTGACTGACTAACGTGTGCTTTTTCTTCTAGGTACCAACTGCGCTGTTTTAAAATGTTTTTCTCTCTTAGATAGATTTTTTCCAAAATTGATGATTTTGCCTAAATTGTTTCTGAATGCAGACCCACATGCTGATGCTAATTTGAGTTAGGTAGGCTGACAAGGGTGACTTAACGGTGACGGTTGACTGACTAACTTGCATTGCTGAATTATTCAAAATGTTAAAGAATTTGCTGACTTATGTTGATGCTTGTTTTTGCTTATCAATAATTCTTGGAGAATAGTTGCTTATGATTCTAATAAAGTTTGATTAACAATAAAGTTGAATAAAGGTTTTGATTAGAATTGTAACTAATAGGGAATAAAAACGATTAATCATTTTTAGAATCATGGTATTTTCTTATTAGATAGGGTTTTCTTTGGTGTTACATTGTTGATTATTATGGTTATTGATGATCCATTGGTTACCGCTTGACTAGGATACTCCATGCAGTCCAAAAGGTTCATCGACCTGTACGCGTCCCCTTGTAAGTTTACTTACTAAGGATAAGGCGCGCCATCACAAGGCTATGCCACTGTATTTTCTACTAAATTTTTCAAGTTCTCTTGAGGAGGGTGAACTCCTGACACCCTTTGGGAGGGTCAGGCTTATGTCACACCGTGAAAGTAATCAAATATTTCATGAGGGTCCCTTCAATAGAACCTATGGCTTTTTAATCAATGTATGTGAAAATTGTGCTTCAGAAATGTGCAGATGCACAAATTTTGACATTTTTAAAAAACTTTTGTAGAGGTGATGAAAATCATCCTGGACATCTTTAGAGGAACTATGGTTCCCTTGCTCTGTGCAACTTGTAGTGGGAGCTGCTAAACACACCACATTTTTTAATTTACCAGCTGCAAGTGTTTGGGCATCCCATAATATAAGACCAGTTTGCGAGTTCATCAGTCAAAACTAGCTATGTTGTCCAGCGAGCAGCCTTTCATCCCTCCAGCACAATGGCCTTTCCCTGCTACTGAGATGGATGAATGTAATGCTTGAGAATCTGTAATGCACAAGATACTTGAACCTTAGACTACTCAGTGATAAATAAAGTACATCTTCAATATTAAAAGAAGAGCAGGGCAACATATTATAGAAAAGGAGATATAAGCACCACTAGTCTTTACATAAGGGTACAATTTTTTAGACTATCACAATCTACTCCAACAGGATTTTTTAAAAAGCAAAAGTTTTATTGATTTATGTTACACAACCGTAACAGTACATGACAAGTGGCATGAATACTTTACATCACTTTATTTTGAAACCTTTGACACGAGTACAAAATGTAAAAGTACCTAATTCCTAGGCCACAAATTCTCCAATATATAATATATTAGTCGTCATAACACATCAGACTCTATTCAAAGATGTACTCAGCCATACTTATGTGCATGGGGAGTTCCAAATGATTTTGGAAACTTTTCCCTAGGCCCCACACTTTTTTAAACGTATGGGGGTAATCCCTACCCTTGTATATTGATCTTTCGGCTCCCATACACTAATCCATATCATTGGCCTGGTGCACGAACAGGGAAGGCAGGATGGTCACTACAATCTTACTATGTTACAGGTTACAGAATAGCCGCTGTTACAAGTAGTTGTGGCCTCCTCCCATTTCCCAAGAATGCATAGCCTCTTCTCTGGGGCTAGCTTTAATGAACAGACCATACTATATAGCCCATCACCTGCCCCCAGTAGTCCTTAATTGCCGGAGCATGCAAGTAGTAATCAAAGATGTACTCACCTTACTGTATGTTCTGAGATAAATTACTATCCGCTCCTCGTATTTTTGGCATTAACTCCCTCGTATAGTAAACACTATGTAATATGTTTAGCTGTTTTTGTCCGAAGCCAGTCCTAGTTGCCACTTCTCAAGGCGAATGCAGCGCCTCATGGCAAATGCAGTGCCTCACTCCAGACGTCATCTGAGGGGTATAGATCCCTTAACCACTTTTACCCAGCTCATCCAGCACTATATTCATTATCCTTTCATATGTAATAAATATGGCTTTCTGTGCCAACACGTCAGTCAATATTTTATCTTCCAGGGGATTAATGTCTTCTACCTGCGATCGTTTCTTTTGATACATCCACACGTATGACTTGTCTAAGGTGTACATAACAAAAAACTCCCCTTCCTGCATCTCATATTCCTCTGACAGCACCTAAAAACTTTTAATGCTCCGACACATCCGACAGTTTGAGCACCTTCACCTCAACCGCCTCCAGTTTGTGCTTCTAAACGCCCGCGAGCCCATGCAGTGCTGGAATTTGGAAACAAATGGGGAGGTATCCCATAAACTGGGGGCCAAATGATGGCAACAGAGAGGAGGAGAAGTCTCAAGGAGCATGAGGAGTGGATTCTGGCAGTCAGCTCACACATGTAAGGGGCATATTTACAAGCCCCGTGGCACAGGGCAGCTTAGCAAGTGACCTTGCTGCACTGCCCTGTGCCACAGGGATAAGGCAGAACTGCACCGTACTTACAAGATACAGTGCATTTCTGTCCTTTCCCCTGAACTGGCTCACAAATTGCTGCCTGGTGCCAACGCAGGCACCCTTGTATCATGGTGCAAGGGTGTCTTGGTTGTAGGAAGGGTTGTTTTGTGCAGGAAGGGACAGCACACATAGAAAGAGGAAACAACGAGGAGAAATAAAGCTATTTCTCCTCGTTGCGCCTACCCTGGAGGGGCGTACAGTTTGACGCATTCCCAGGTTTACATATTCTTGTAAATCTGGGAATGCATCAAAACCCGTGGGTGTTGCATGGGAACACCCACTGCAGCGCCTATGGTATGCCTCCCTGATGCAGTGTAAGGCACTGCAGCAATTTGAGCTGTGTTGCCTTACACCATAATTACAAGGCCATAAAAAGCCACACAAAGTGGCTTTGTGTGACCTTATAGATATGGGTCTGCACTTTGCGCCACCGGTGCATTACAAAGAGTGCATTATTGGTGGTGCACGGGGCATTTAAATATGGACCTTATTTTTTTTTAAACAGCCCCAAAGTATTTGACAAGGACAAATGTGGTAGTAAAATTATTATTCTCTAATTGGTCACAAACTGACTGCATTTTAAAATACCTTAAGGTTAAGGCACCCGCTGCAGAGATCGTCATTCAGATATTTCATGATTAACACACTTGCTGGAGAAATCTTTCAGCAGACTAGTAACAGGTCTGATTCAAAATAAAATAGCATAGAGGGTTAATGCGCCTGCTGCAAATCACAATGAGCAAAATGCAAATCACAGATTTATATTTTATGGTGACAACTCATTTGGTTACTACTGTTGCTACCGAGGTCTCTGTTACTTGAAAGCACAAGTATCATATTGCTCAGTGAGTTATGAACCTGAATCAAGCCGCTGCAAGCAAACTACAAAGCATTGGTGTAGAACCTTACACATTTTTGAGTCTTTTATGATTTTGAAGCGGCTGAACATACTTATTTTGAGAACTAATAAAAATGTATTAGTAAGTAATATATAAATATTTATTACAGTAAATGCTGATTTAGACCAATATCGTACCTTTTTACGGTGCATGCATATCTTCTACATACTGAGCCTCAAGGTTTTAGCTCCAACTAGCCACCAGTGAGGATGAGACTCAAATAAAAACAAAGCTAAGTGCTCTTTAATTGGAGCATTTGTGTTGGGGGCCCAGCAGTAACTGAAAGTAAGTAGCAGTCCTCACCCCCTGCAGGTCGTTACTCTGAACACAAAGCAGGCAATGTGCGCGAACAACTTCATGTGTCCCGGTGTTGGAAAATTGCACGGGAACAAAGTCCACACCTCTTAAAGGGCCCGGATCCTGCTCAATAATAGATGTCGGGTGCTAGATTGCCCTTATTTCCAGTACTGAGTGTATGTGTTTGCATGTGTATGTGGATTTGTCAAGAGCAAAGTAGCAAAGAAGCAATGGAGGCTTTTACAAGAAGGGTGTTTACAATAGGGAACTGAGGTCCAACAGAAGGAAACGTGGGGTTGATTTTCAAAATGTGATGAATGGTAGCAAGGTATACAGTATGGAATGAGCAGCAGCACCGAGGGGGTAAAAGGGTGCAAATTATATTAGTCAAAAGAAGGAATTTGTTTAGGCTGAGATAGGTAACGAGGGGCTTGCTCACACTGCAAAACAAGCATTTGCAATGCAATGGCTCTCACATTTGCTTGAGTTAGAGCTATAAGCACTGTAAATTCCTTACTGGATTTTTCTTCCCACATAAATTGAAAATGAAAAGTAAAACAGTTGACATTAGCGAGCCGATTCAAAAAGCCATGGCCGCCATGAGCATGAGTGTGAAGGAGAGACACAAAAAGAAAAAGGAGTTCACTTGCAGTCAAACATATTGGCAATCGTGCAATTATCCATGTAACAGAGGCAGTCTGCAAGGCGGTAACAAAACCTCCCCAAGGAGGGACAAACGTAAAGCATTAACCAATGATAAAAAAGGATTTTGAAAAGGAAAGCTTACAAACAAGTGATAGTGATGGGCGTGCGGTGGGTGTGGTTAAAAGTCCACAGATTGATTACAACAGGTCTAAGCGCTTGCGCGCTTGACCTAAACATTCAACTACAGTAGACAGGAAGAGAGAGGTTGAACATGTTGATTGGGTGAATATGACTGTGTGCCTTTCTTGCAAGGATTCACAATGCAGATGCCTACTGGATAGTCCAAGCTGAAACATGGCTGAGTTGCCTTTAAGGCACACTGGAAAGTCTTTCAGAGTTCTCAGTTGAAGTTTATTTTCAATGCACTTTGGGTATGTCAGTTCCTCTCACTCCTTGTCCTCAATTTACCCTTGTTGGCCTTTATTCTGCCTCCTGAAGCCTACCGCTATATTGGGGCACACATTTGTTTTCTTTGCCTTTAAGTGGCAGCACTACCCTGCCTTCTGTAAGCTTTCTTGGCACTTTTGGTCTCATCCTGACGCTGTGTGATGCTGCTCCTCCCCCTAAAAAGAGGAAAGCAGTACAGTCGTCACTGTATTCACCCGTGTGCCCAAGTACAGCAAACGGAACCCTAGGCTGGATTGCTCTTCCTTTCCTCTGAGGTCCCCTGCGTGGTCTGGGCTTTTGCTATTTTTTAAGCTTTCACATACTTTCTCGGTCTGAAAACTTAGGAAGTGACAAAAAATCTGCTTGCATTTATCGAATTCTGATCGATATTTCCAGAATGTGTTTGGAATTAAAAACGCAGCAATTTCTGCTGAAATACTCATGGCCAAAAGGAATGGATGAAACATCGTCTTCTTGGATGTGGGTCTGCACTGACCTAAAATGGATTAAGATTGAAAACATACAGGTGGTGCTAATGAGTTGATAGATGTTCTCACATGTATTCACTGCCATGTGTTGAAGTATTGAGTGGTTTAGCATTCCCACTTCCCTCCTTCTTTTGCAGGGGAAGCTGAATACATTTAATCATATCAACATTATGAGCATCGTTTGTCTTTCCCCTAATGGAGACCTTGAGGGGTCCTCACGTTTTCTGCGTGCCCTGCACATCGCCTACTCTCTTTAGCTTTGGCGAGTGTAATCTTTGCGAAATCTGCCACTATGTTTGCAAGGGAGATTGCCCGCCTTTTAATCCAGCTATATATAAACTAGCAATCAATGATTTCAGATGATGTAAACTCCGTAAGGCCCCGTTGAGTGCAATATGTTCTAATGGTTGGACCCGGAGATTTTTCTCTTAATCGTTAACATTTCTTCTCAGTGGTCTTGGGCTACAGCAGTGTTTCCTCTAATAGTTATTTTCTCATACTGTCTGTGCCTTTAGGCTCCAGAAATGTGTGTTCTTTTTCGTTGCCTCTGTCATTTCTAGAAGTTGTTCACAGGCATTGACACGATGTTGTTCACTTGTTTTTTATCAGATGCAGAGAACGCAGTCTGAAGAATGTGAGGTGTGTGTGGTGGTTGGGGGTGTGGTGGAGGTTAGGAGAGCAGTAGGGTCTGTGGGAGTGTGGTGGGTGGTTTTGTGGATTTCCAGCGTGTTTACGTTAAAATGCTATGCTGAAATTCTTTTTTGTGGATTGGATTGTTTTCATGTCATGCCTGTAAGGAACTATAAATAATGTATTGGGGAGAGGTCTGGTACCCTTTTAGGTCGATTCACATACCAGGTTGTTTTATTTTGTCTTGTATTTTATAGCATATTCCTCGAGCCATTGTGAGTTTTTGAGTGCCCACTGCCGCTCTGTGCACGACGTCTGTTTTTAAGGTAACATTTATTGAAAAAGACGTTGAATAAAGAGTGGCTTTAGCCACTATCATTTTTAAACACAGGTATTGCTTCCAGGATTACATTGATTTCACGTGCGAGACGTCTCTCTGGGGGCTACGTGTCGGGGTTCTGGTTAAATATGCCACCCACTAGGGAAAACTATGGCAGGGGAGCTAATTGGCAACTACTTGCATGTAAGGCGACAATTCGGGAATAGAATTAACATATATCTAGAAGGAAGAACGTATGAGGCCTGGTCCCTGGTGCCATTCGACGTGGTGCACTGCATACTTTGTTTCCTATTCTGACATGTCACACTTTCATGTTATTAATTCAGAGTCCGCAAACCGCTTTAATCACCAGCACAGATCAGCTAAAAGAAACACGAGATTCTTGGGAACACTTAATGTAGCATGACCCAAGCCATGTCTGTGTATAACCCAGTCCTGGTTAAAAATTAGGGCCTTCTGTGGAGATTCGCGAGACAGCATGGCATCTCCTTTCAAGAGGTCGCAGCACGGGGTCCTGTTCCCGCCTCGGTATTCAAGTACTCATTATCTAAATCTTCCTTTTGTGCGTCACGGTCTAAGGGGCCTAAAGAGACCTACTTTTAAAGTACCTTTAACATTGTACGAGCTGCAGTAAAAAAGAAACCAACACAGAGCACTTGTGTGGAATTGCACCAGGTCACACTCTGGTGAGTGAGCAAGGAATGCCTGGGAGCGTTCCACAGATTCGCCACGCTGACAGAAAAACAGACCCATAGACTGAGCTTGATAGACTATCAGAGAAAGAGGGAGAGAGAGATCGTTATTATCATTTGTTGGCCAATCTAAAATAAAAACGTTACCTATGATAGTCACGATCTTAATTCCTACTCAAACTTTCATGTTTATAAGGTCGGTAAAAAGAGTAGAGAGTCTGTTGGGTACCGGCACGTCAGTTACTGATTTTGCAAAGTGCCCGGACACCGCACAGGGTTATTAGCTATTTGTTTATTCGACTTATAGCATCTGTTTCCTGATCTATGAGATGGATTATATCCCGTCACAAATGGATCAGCAGTTAAAAACCCAGGGCCTCATTTACAAGAAACTAGCGCATCGGAATTGATGCTCCAGTTATCTTGCACCAGCTGTGGAGCCCTTAAGGATGTCATGGAAGAGCTGTATTTATGATACTGTGCTCCATCTCGCACTATCAACAGATGCGTCAGAAATTCTGATGCATCTGTGGCACTAAACTGACGCATTGCTGGACTAGCGTCAACAAAATGACGCTACTCAAGTAATGCCTGGAATACTCCCATGTTAAAAAGCCCTGTGTCAGTTTAACACCTACTCTAAGCAGGCGTTACATTTTTGATGCAGTGAAGTCACAGAACAACACAGTAAAATGTAGTAAATTTCACTGCGCCAGTTCTGTGTGACTTTTAACATGGGAACGCCCACCCTGCATACATTATACCTGGTGCAGGTATTATGCGGCACAGAGCTTTACAAACTGGCGCAATGCTCCTATTACATCAGTTTGTAAATATGACGCAGTGTAGGGGACTGCTTGCTCCACCGCAGTGCAAAAAGTGACGCTTCTGCGGCGCAAGAGGCTGATAAATAAGCCCCACAGTTCCTTGCAGAAGATGATACAATAATCATCTCATTGACCTTGATGCTTTTTGACAGATTTCAATGAACAGAGATGTTGCTACAGTCAACGAGGAATGTTTCATGTAGGTTGTTAAACACAAGCAGTGCTGCAGATAGTGAAGAAGAATCAGAGATGCAGATGGATTTGGGGATATTGTAGTGTATTGTCACGTTTGTAAAGCCCCTGAATGAGGCCATGAAGCGCTCCAATTCCATCAGGTGCAGGTGCACTTCAGAGTGCATCATTGGAAGGTGTTGGGTAAAGTATGTCCTATATGGGAGATGTTGGTTGAGGTTGTGGGATATGGATAGTTGAGGTGTGTGATGTATGGGGGGTTTGCGGTCTTGGGACAGTGACATTCACATCAATCTTTTGGGCCAGGTAGTACGTTTATCATTTTGTTGTTTTGCATGAAGCTTTAAGGCATTCAAGTTATTCATCAGTACACCATAGGAGAAATAGATGAGTTAAACTGAGGGTGAAGGGGTGGAGAGGAGTGTAAAGAGAAAGGGAGGTAAGATGGAAGAAAGCAAAAAAAGAGTCATGGATTGAAAGAAGAGAGGAAGCTAATAAATGGATGAACGAAAAAAGAGTGCAAAAATTAATGAAGAAATAAGGGCATGCAAAACAACAGGTTGACCCGGGTGCTACTTCACCCTGGGGCTGCTTCGAAGTATTATTCACCTTGCAGTGATCTTTTTTTGTCGAGCTCAGCTGTCTCGTTGCAAAAGGCCTACTGTCAGCTTACCAAGAACGTACGGTAGGTTTGAAGCCTGGCCATTGCATACCATTGATTGGCTTTATTGTCACTCACATTTGCTTCGTTCTTATTCAATGGTTTGTTTTGACCATCTTCTGTTTTTCTCTCCCCAGAATACTCTAATTTTTTTCTTCCACCGCTCACTTTTAGGAAACTACTTTTTAGGTCAAGCCTATTAACCAGCTCAGCTGCCTGGTTGTGAAAAATATGTTGTAGGCATAGCAAGAACATAGAGAAGTTTGCAGCCATTACACTGCTTACCATTTGTTGGCTTTGCGGTCACTCATTTGCTTGGTTCTTATTCAATGGCTTGCTTTGTCCATCTAGTATTTGTACTTCCTCTGGAGCATTGTCAGTTTACTTGTGCCCTTCCACTGATCACTTTTAGGGAACCAACTTTTTCTTTTGCCTCAAGCAATGCCAACTTTCTAAAAGTGGCATTTTCATATTTATGACTTAAAATACAACTTTACAATTAAAGTGGATTTTAAATTACAATTAAAATGAGTTTAAACACAATGGCCCTCATTAGAACCCTGGCAGTTGGTGATAAAGTGGTGGTAATACCGCCAACAGGCTGGCGGTAAATACCGCCAAATTATGACAATGGTAGAAAGAGCTCAGATAGACAGCCACTTTACCACACCGACCGCCAGGGCGGAACCAACAACCACCACGGTGGTGGCTGCCTAAAGCCAGCCAGAAGACAATGTTCCGCCCACAGTATGACAATCCAATCCGCCACATTGTCCAGGGCAGTACCAACGACATCAAAAGCCCGGCAGAAACACTGCACAGAAGGGAAACACCTCACCTTTGGAGACACAGGGAACAACGACGGCGCCATGGAGCCAGAGCTTCAGATTTTTCCAATGATCTTCTACGTCCTACTCCACCACGAACACCAACGATGGCGAAGATGACCACGGTGAGTACAGCCGCCTAGCACACAGGGGAGAGGGGGAGGAAAAAGAGAGTGACACACACACACGCACAACACAGCCCCCCCTCCACCCCCAGCACCAATGAGATGCAGCAAGAAAACATATATACCCTATACCCCTCAGGAATAATGCAAGGACAACACGAATAGATGAAAGTGAGTGTAATAATATAAATACATAAAAAATACTTAGATCCAATCTAAAAGTATTTCGATATGTACAAATCAAGGGACACTGCCCAATCCTCAATATGCATGGGCCACAGGGCCACATGACAAAGTCCAAGGCCCCACTTGTCTCCTGCAACAACACGGAGAGAACACTGCAGGGGCATCAGTTCAAACATAGGCAGGCACCTCAGGGGGACGGGGAACAGGGGGGCACCTCAGCCGGCAGATGGAACAATACTACTGGTCCTAGAGGGGACAACATGCCCTGTGCTTGGTCCTGGGGAGTTCAAGGCCACAGTCTCTCAAGTGGGTGGCTTGTCCACATGCTCTGGAGGGGGCAACATGCCCTGTGCTTGTTCCTGGGGAGTGCAAGGCCACAGTCTCTCAAGTGGGTCACTTGCCCACATGCTCTGGAGGGGGCAACATGCCCTGTGCTTGGTCTTGGGGAGTGCAAGGCCACAGTCTCTCAAGTGGGTGACTTGCCCACATGCTCTGGAGAGGGCAACATGCCCTGTGCTCGTTCCTAGCAAGTGCAAGACCACAGTCTCTCAAGTGGGTGACTGGCCCACATGCTCTGGACAGGGCAACATGCCCTGTGCTTGGTCCTGGGGAGTGCAAGGCCACAGTCTCTCAAGTGGGTGACTTGCCCACATGCTCTGGAGGGGGCAACATGCCCTTTGATCTTCACTCTGGGGACGATGGGGTGAGTGGGTGGCTTCCCCACTGGTTCCGGAGGGGGCACCCTGCCCTGTGATCTTCATCCTGTGGAGGTTGGGGGGATTGTGTGGCTTCCCCACTGGTTCTGGAGGGGGCATCGTGCCCTGTGATCTTCATCCTGGGGGGGATGGGGTGAGTGGGTGTCATACATATTGGCTCTGGAGGGGGCAACGTGCCCTGTGCTTCTGATCCTGGGGAGTGCAGGGTCACAGTGCCTCAGCTGGGTGTCATACCCACAGGATTTGCAGGGGGCAGGCCGCACAAGAGCCCATGGAGGCAGGTCTACAGAATGTCCGCCGGCGGTAATGGCTGCTCAGTGGTGGTAGTGGTGCTGCTACTGGTGCTGGTGGTGGTTGTGGGGGGAAGCTCCAGCCCATACCGGGCAGCCTCGGACGACTTCCCACTGGTGCTACTGCTGGTGGGGGGAAGCTCCAACCCATCCCCTGCAGCCTCGGATGGCTTCCCACCGCTGGTGGCGGTGCTGCTGCTGGTGGTGGTGGGGGGAAGCTCCAGCCCATCCCCTGCAGCCTTGGATGGCTGCACAACCATGGTTGGTTGTGGGGGCTCCGACTGAGTCCCTGCACAGGGCCCGTTGTCCTTCCTGGCTGCAGCTGGGGATGGTTCCTTGCTTTTCAGGGCAGCAGCTGGTGCAGGCCCCTTGCCCTTCCTGGCAGCAGCTGGGGATGGCTCCTTGCTCTTCAGGGCAGCAGCTGGTGCAGGCCCCTTGCCCTTCCTGGCAGCAGCTGGGGAAGGCTCCTTGCCCTTCCAGGCAGCACATGGGGCAGGCACCCTTTCCGTGAGGCTGCCTGGTGCCCTGGATCCTTTATCACCACGAGTTGCTGTGGACACTACTGGGCCCGTGGACTGGGTGGCTGAGCTGCTTGCCTGGGTTTTACCCACCCCGGCCAGACGTGAAGGATGGGGGAGGGGTAGGGGAGAGGTCAATGGTGGAGAGGAATAACTTCTTAGGGACATTGGGGCGGGAAGAGGAAGAAGGTTTGGGAGTGGAGGAAGAGGAAGTGGTTGTAGGAGGTGTCTGTCTGCTGTGTTTGGGTGCAGGTGCATGGGCTGGATGCTGTTGTGAGGTGGATGGCTGTTAGGTGTCTGAGTGCTTGCGTTTGTGTACCTTGGGGGGGGCACAGACACAGTGGGTGAGGACACAGGGGACATATGCATGGCTGTTGGGGTGGTGTCTGCCAGTGAGGTGTGTGTTCTGATAGGTGTGTTGGTGATGGCGGTAGTGGATGAGGATATAGTGCATGCAGGTGTAGATACAACTGGGAGGGAGGAAGAGGAGGAGGAGGAGGAGGGGGGCACAGTGGAGGCAGTGGATGTTGGTATGTCTGCATCTGGATGGTGTTTGTGTGAGTGCCTGTGGAATGAAGTGTGGTGCTTGTGTTTGCCTGAACCCGTCTTATGTGTTGTCTTGTGTGCATTCTGGTCTGCCCATGTGCTTGGGATAGGTTGGGGTTGAGGGGAATTGGATTGGGTAGAGGAAATTGGAGGGGAAGGGTGCAAACAGGAACAATGGCTGCCATCAGAAAGGAGGCCCAAGCCTGGATTGATCTCTGATGGGCCGCCAAGCCAGTGTGAATGCCTTCCAGAAATGCACTGGTTTGTTGCATTTGAACTGCCAGCCCCTGGATGGCATTCACAATGGTTGACTGCACAACAGAGATGGATCTCAGGAGGTCAATAGCCTCCTCACTCAGGGCAGCAGGGCTAACTAGGGCAGGGCCTGAGGAGCCTGGGGCGAAGGAGATGCCCATCCTCCTGGGTGAGCGTGCCCAAGCAACTCACTGAGGGGCTGCTGGGAGGGTGGTGCTGGTACGGGGAATGGCAGCCATACCTGCAGCTGGTGTGGGCACAGAGGTGTCCACCACCACCAGGGAGCTTCCTCTGGAGGAGGTATCTGTGTCCGTACTGTCCCCTCCAGTCTCCGCCGTAGTGCTCCCCTGCCCTCCGTCCCACTGGTGCCCTCACCATCGTGGACTCTGCCTCCTTGGTGCTGTGGGATGCAGCTCCCTCTGTCACCGGTGCCTCTGCTCCTCCACCAGATAATGCTAATGTACATAAGGACATGATGACAAAACAAAAAGGGGGGGGAGAGACAAAGGAAACACTTAGTCAATGGCTGCACCAACACCACCGTTGGCGTACACAGCACCCTCACACACAGTGAACAGCCCTAGGCACTAGGCAGTGCACTACCAGTAGCAATGTTAGTCACCAGGGCATGGGGAGGGACACATACCTCCAACTGCAGCATACCTGGGACCCGCACTGCCCTGCCCAGTAGTGGATACCTACTACCTAGGTAGGAGGAATATCACATCAGAACCCTGCCCAACATGGGACCTACTCTGCGATGTCTGGCCTGGACTAGGGGCACCCACAGACACACATCCCCCACCCGGATACCACCCTACCATGCAGAAGTTGTAATGATGGGAACTGTACTCACCCCCTTATGGCTGCTATGATGCCCTCAAGTGCTCATCCAGCACTGGATAAGCCACCGCCAGTATGCGGGCAATCAGGGGGGCCAGGGTTTGACGGCCACCCCTTCCTCGTTGGGAGGCCATCCCCAGCTGGTCCTCTGCGGTCTCCTGTGCCCAGCATCTCAGGTCCTCCCACCGTTTCTGACAGTGTGTGCTCTGCCTGTCGTAGACCCCCAGGGTCCGCACGTCCTTGGTGTGGGACGCCATATATCCTTCTTTTGATGGACACTGGCCTGCAGAGAAAATACACACAGGGCAAGGTATTAGACAGACCATCCTGCCTGTTACACTCACGGCCCACCATACCACTTCCCATTCCCATTTCCACAAACCTGGCCCAGCACACAAGTTGCACGTCGCCCAGGGAACATCCACCAACCCCCCCCCCCCCACATGAGGCCCTCACATACACCACTCCAGGCATTCATGCCCATGCATCGTGCTCACAGTGTGCTCAACTGTTGGTTTGGAAGTCCATACAGCAGTCCGTACTGGGGTAGGACCCCATCTACCAGTCACTCCAACTCCGCCAAAGTGAAGGCAGGGGCTCTTTTCCCAGTCACACAAGCCATGGTAGGTTCCAGACACAGGTCACAGCAGCACATGCAGTGTAGGACCTCTCCTGTTGAAGGTCAGGTAGCAAGTGATTGAACAGATAGAAAAAGGCGGTGACTTCCACGGCGGTGCGTACCGTCACCGTCGCGCGCATCACCATTGGCACTGTACTCAATAGGGCCCAAAATTATCCAATGAGGCGTTGAACTGCGGGTCCCGACCACCTCCCGCAGCAGTGCACAACGTCAGTGGAATCACCTCATTTCCACCTATCCATCCACACAGGACAGGTGGACGCCATTTCAGGGGGTGGCAGGTCCTGGATTATAACTGCGTCACAGTTCACAATTCTACATACGGGACAAATGCAACATATACATTTCAAAATAACATCATGCATTGTACTGTTGTGGCTACAATGCAGAGTTTATGACCGGCTCCTCACTCTTTTGCCCCATAAATTGCAACTGCTGCAGATGAATAGGAGATGGAGACATACCCCCGTGTACAGACCCCTGGTAGATTTGGCAACAATGGAGGACAGGCACATTATCCTCACCTACAGACCTGACAGGGCCACAACCACGGGGCTGTGTGCCCAATTGGAGCCTGACCTGATATGTGCTATCCGTCACCCCACTGGGATCCCCTCTCTTGTGCAAGTGCTATCTGTGCTCCATTTCTTGGCAACTGGTTCTTTCCAAGGGACAGTGGGCTTGGCAGCAGGAATGTCACAGCCAATGTTCTCAATAGTCACAATTAAATTTACACCAGGGCACACCAAAGTAGTCCAAAAAAAGGTTAATCCAAAGTGGAGAGATAAGTCCAAAGTTCAAATTTAATTCAATAATCAATTGAGGTTCATTCCTGTGTAAACAACAGTATATCAGTCTGCTGCATCCAAAACAGCCAACACATGTTTTGTCACATAGACTTTTTCAAGGCTGTAGATCAAATCAATAGAGGCACATGGGCGAACAAGAAGGATCCTGAAGGCCAGGTTTCGGTGCCTCCATCTAACAGGTGGATCCTTGTGCTACTCACCCAAGAAGGTCTGCCAGATAATCGTGGCATGCTGCATGTTGCACAACCTTGCCTTGAGAATCCATGTGCCTTTTCTGCAGGAGGAGGAGGCTGGAGATGGCTGTGTGGCAGCAGTGGACCCTGCGGACAGTGAAGATGAGAAGGCAGAGGATGAGGAGGAGGACAACAGAACTGCATTGATTTGACAACATTTCTACTACTGCACAGGTAAGACAGTGGTACTTCACATTTCATTGTCATTTTTTTTATTTAACATTGTCACTGGCAGGCTGTTATTTCCCACTTCTATGCCCACTCACTGTACCCTTTGGGAACTCTTTTTGCAGATGTTGGTGCCCCACTATCCCTCCTGGTGTGTTCACTGCAGCCAACTACAGGTCTATCCTATGTGCACATCCCGGTACAGTTGATTTGCAATGTTTGAACCTTGTTAAACGAATACATACTCAAATCATTTGACATACTCCATACTTGTATTTTTACAAAGTGTGTTTATTGCAGTGCTAAGAAGAAAAGGGGGAAGTGCAATGGGCTGGGGTGATGATGGAGGAAAGTCCAGGGTATTGTTCCAGTCTATTTGTAGCACAGGTGGATTGTCCAAGGGGGCACAGGAAGGGGAGCAATGGCAGTTCAAGGTAGACAGGGTGACAGAGTGGGACACAAGGGTGACAATCAGGAGAGTCTACTTTCCTGGCGGGGGCCTTGGCAATAGTCTCTGGCTTCTGCCTGAATTGCAGGGAACGTTTGCAGGGTGGTTTTCCTTCTGCAGGGGAGGGGTGCTGGTGGCCTGTTGGTCCTGTGCCTGGGCCTCCTGTCCACTAGCGGCAGAAGAGGTGGAAGGTTGTTCAGATGGCTGGCTAGTGGCAGGGGCCCACTGTTGTAAGACTGCCTCTCTCATAATGTTGGCCATGTCTGCTAGCACCCCTGCAATGGAGACCAGGGTGGTGTTAATGGCCTTCAAGTCCTCCCTAATCCCCTGGTTCTGTCCCTCCTGCAGCCTCCCATTCTCCTGCATGTTGTACAGGATCTGGCCCAGCATATCCTGGGAATGTTGGTATTCTCCCAGGATCTCAGTGATTGCCTCCTGGAGAGTCGGTTCCCTGGGCCTGTGCTCCCCCGGCACACAGCAGTCCTCCAAGCTTCCCTGTTGTCCTGTGCCTCTCTCCCCTGAACCGTGTGCCCAATGCCACTGACCCCATGTCCCTGATTGTCTTGGGGGCGAGGTATGCCCTGGGGTTCCTATAGTGGTGGACACACTGCTGATTGATGTGTCCTGGGGACAGAGGTATGGGTACGCTGGGTGGGTGCTGTGGTGGTGTTTCCAGATGGGGGAGGCTCTGTGATGGTGTGTGACTGTGCCTGGGTAACCGACTGCCAGAGGTCCCTGATGGCCCAGGTTGGTCATCCAGATCCAGGCAAGCAGAGTCGCTGTCATCACTGTGGGCCTCTTCTGTGGGGGACTGGCTAGTGCTGGCACCTCTTCTCCAGTGACATTGGCTGGGATACCTGTGGGGATGTAAATGCAGTGTAATTGTTTCTGTCTGTGACATTTTGTGCATGGGTGGGTTGACCTCTTTGATTATATTTGCCCTGGCAGCTTCCACTTGGGTGAGTTGGTATGTGGTGGGCTAGCTGATTCTTTCCAGCGTGCATGATTTAGTGATAGGTGTCCATGCAGGGCTGTGAGATGTGTCCATGCATTGGTGGTGCATGCAGGGCTTCACATTGGGATGAGTGTGTTGTGATGGTGGGGTGTGTAGGATGGAGTGTAGTGATGGGAGTGAGGGTGGGGGTATGTGATGGCATGCAAGTAGGTGGGTGATAGAAGTAAAGAGTTGACTTACCAGAGTTCAATCCTCCTGCTACTCCTGCCAGGCCCTCAGGATGCATGATTGCCAAGACTTGCTCCTCCCATGTTGTTAATTGTGGGGGAGGAGGTGGGGATCCACCGCCAGCCCTCTGTACAGCTAGTTGGTGTCTTGCTGCAATGGAACGCACCTTCCCCCATAGGTCGTTTCACCTCTTCCTGATGTTATCCCTTGTTTTGGGGTGCTGTCCCACAGCGCTGACCCTGTCCACGATCCTCCGCCATAGCTCCATCTTCCTAGCAATGGATATCTGCTGCACCTGTGCTCCAAATAGCTGTGGCTCTACATTGATGATTTCCTCCACCATGACCATTAGCTCCTCCTCAGAGAATCTGGGGTGTCTTTGTGGTGCCATGGGTGTTGTGTGATTAGTGTGGGTGAGGGTGTGTAGGGTGATGGTGGTTTGTGGTTCTTGTCTGTTGTCGTGGTGTCTGTCTTGTGCCAATAGTTTGTAATTGTAAAGGGTTGTGGGTAATGAGGGTGTGTGTTTTATAGTGGTGTATGGGTGTCAGGAGTGTGTAGTTTGAATTGTCCAATGTGGTGTTTTGTATGTGTGGGTGTATTTTGAGCGCAGCGGTATGTGCCACCATTGAATGTCCGTCATGGTGATTCATTGCTCATAATGTGGTGGGCGTAGTTCTGTTGGCGTAACGGTGTGGGTTTTGATACCGCCAGTTTATCACTGACCTTTGTGTGGCGGACTTGTGTCTGTGGCTGTATAGTGACGGATTGGTGTGTGTGTATCATAATATGGTGAACAGATATCTGCTGCCGCCACGGTATGTTGGCGGCAGTCAGCATGACAGTAAGTGGGTTTTACCACCAATGTCATAATGAGGGCCTATATCTCTATCTTCTGTCAATCCAAAGTCAATGGGAGAGAAAGGCCTTACAACAGTGAAAAAAACGACTTTAGGAGTTAGTCACTGCTATGACATGTAAAAGTTTAGTACACAAGTCATACCTTTTAAATACAATGCACCCTGCCCTATGAGACTGTAATGTAGGGTTGACTTATGAGTATTAAACAGGAAGGTTTAGGCCTGACAAAAGGTTTATTTTGCCAGGTTAAAATTGCAGTTTAAAACTGCACTGCAGGCTGCAGTGGCAGGCCTGAAACAGTTTTAAAGCTACTTTAATGGGTGGCACAATGAGTGCTGAGGCCAAAAACCTGCATTTACTTTACAGGCCATGGGTGTATGCAATATCATATATATGAGTAGCCTACAAGTAAATTATATGTAGATACCAACTGTCCCATGTTTTAGAGAGAGAGTGTAAGCACTTTACCACTAGTTAGCAGAAGAAAATAAACACTGAAAAGTCATAATAAAAATACAAACTGGTTCAGCAACAGAAGGCAAACATCGCGGGTAGACTCTGCAAAAAGATACTGGCCCAACAGTGGTCTATTGGACTAATTGGAAATGTAGAACCAGGAGGCATTATTTTTAATATTGGCCTCCTGTCTGTCCAAATGGTGTGCTTTTGGACAATCACTTTTTAAACCTATTTCACTTCATCTTTTTTGGCAAGCTTGAGAGTATTTAGAATCAGTGTAAAAGCTGACAGTAAGCATGTGTTTAATAAAATGAGCTCAATATTACCTGTGGAAGAAGAGAAGTGCCCTGTCTTGTGGTATGTTCACCAAAATGTAATATGACAATAAATGTAAGGTCTCTGCAGCAAGTAGCAGTGTGTGGAAGTCTCCGGTCTACTACTTTAACAAACTGTTTGATCCTGGGCAAATTATACTCTCACTGAGCTTTTGTTGGCGATACATCAGGACTTTGAAACATACCTAATAGAACAATAGGTTGTACTACTGAATGCTGACACCAACAACATTGTGGTACAATACTATCAAGGGCAGAATATTGGGGTACAAAATATAAAATGGCAAGTGCACAGAGAGAAGTGTTAATTGACTATTCCTTCATGTTTTGTGTCTCTGGACTCACATTTTAAAATCCTAACTTATGGTTAAGTTGGATTTTAAATTCCAGTTCTAAAAACACCAATTTTAGAAAGGTGTAAAAAGAACAGATGATGTACAGAAAGCTGAACAATGTTAAACATTCAATCCCAGTCAGGGATCTGGACCTAAATCTATTGTTCTTTTGCCCACCATACCACCCCAATTTGGATGCAGCCATATGCATTTCAGTCTTGACCCTTCTCCTCATGGGACCAGTCCTGCTCGAAATGCCAGGCCAGGTCCTCCTTGTACCGGAAACAAGCATCCTGGGACTGGTTTCGGGGTATTACCCCTCATCAGCCATGCTAGCTTGAATCCAGTGACACAGTGAGCCAGGGACCAACATCTTGGCATACCCGGCAAACTTAGGGCAACAAATGCAAAAAGAGCAGATGAGGGACGGAATGCTGAACAATGTTACACATTCAGTCCCAGTCAGAGACCTGGACCTAAATCTATTGGTTTTTTTTGCTCATCATACCACCCCAATTTGGATTCAGCCATATGCATATCAATCTTGACCCTTCTCGGAACAGTCCAGCTCAAACTGCCAGGCCAGG
Source organism: Pleurodeles waltl (assembly GCF_031143425.1). NCBI lineage: Eukaryota > Metazoa > Chordata > Amphibia > Caudata > Salamandridae > Pleurodeles > Pleurodeles waltl. The sequence goes on from NC_090438.1 coordinate 804,695,896, forward strand.
TCCTCCCTGTACCAGAAACAAGCATCTTGAGACCGGTTTCGGGGTATCACCCCTCATCAGCCATGCTAGCTTGAATCCAGTGACACGCTGAGCCAGAGACCTACATCTGGGCATACCCGGTAAACTTAGGGTAGCAAATGCAAAACAAGAACAGATGATGGACGGAATGCTGATCAATGTCAATCATTCGCCCCCAGTCAGGGATCTGGGCCTAAATCCTTAGTGTTTTTGCACACCATCCCATCCCAGTTTGGACCCAGTCATATGCAAATCAGTCTTGACCCTGCTCCTCATGGGAACCGCCCAGCCCGAACTGCTAGATCCTCCCTGGACTGGAAACAAGCATCCTGGGATCAGTTTGGGGTATCACCCATCATCAGCCAGGCTAGCTGAATGTTTGACATTATTCAGCATTCCATTTAGCATCTGTTCTTTTTTCACTTTTAGAAAGTTGGCATTTTCTTGCCTCAGCCATTTGGTGCCTGCAACCTGTGTCTGGTCATATGACTGGGTGTAGTTAGCAGATTGGCTTTGTGTATTCCTCCTAGACAGCCACACACAATGGTGGCTTAGATGTTACTTAAGGGGTCATCCTGAGCAGGATGGTAGGGAGGAGCTGGACACAGCTTCACTTACACCTGAATAGGCTGTGTCCTGTCCACACACAAAGGGCTTAACAACCCGGTAATGTCACTTCAGCCAGCTTAGGGGCAGGGGAGGAAGGGGATTACTGACTCTTCAAAGTCACTGTCTAGCCACTGTCTAGCAGCTTCTTCCACCTTCCAGAACCAGGGCACCAAAGTACAAATACTGGACCTCAGACACCACCATTTCAGTACACTTCTAGACCTGTGGATGCTCAGCCAGGAAGAAGGACTGCTGTGATACTGAAGGCCTGCCACTCTGCTGTACTTATGTTTTGCTGGACACCTACTTTGCTGTGCTGACCTGTGCCTGCTACCCTCTTGCCTGGTAGAGATAAGGTCTGGCCCTGCATCTCTCCAACCCAGAACCCAGAGTGACTCAAAGGGCTCATTGGCTAACCTCCGATATGACGTCTCAGAGACATAAAAGACTGCCAGCTACCCTGCTTCAGCACCTGCACTCTGCCATCTGTGAGCCTTCCCTGCCAAGTGGTGCCACCCAGTCCTGGACCCTTGGAAGAGGGCCTAAGGTGCTTGCTCAGCTGAACCGAAGCATCCTCTGCTGCGGTAGCAGAACTGACACGTTGCTGCTGTTGCGTGAAACAGAACCGGTGAGTCACCGCCACTGTGTGGATCTGAACCGAGGCGACAGATTTGCATCACTGTAGCTTTGGACCAGAGCATCGCCTTTGTATCAGCCACTGTGCAACACTTTCCCTGGCGCAAGCTCCTTGCATCCATCTTCGACAGCATCCACGACGATGACGCCGGACCTCTGCATTGCTGCTACTGCATGGATTGGAACCAACGCAACACCTTGACACCGGCCTTCACTTCGCAAGCCCTGTCGACAGGATCCTTGACATCGACACATCAGGATCTCACACTGCACAATACATCTGTGTTTCGGACCCATGCAATGCTCCACGATCAGGATTTAAGCTACTTTGGTTCAGTGGGCCTAACTGGGTCCTTCTACCCGTCCTGCATTCCATTGCGGTCGGCCTGAACTTTTGGCTTTGTCCCAGTCCAGCGTGACCAGATATTCCCGGTTGGTGCTCCTTGCGTCTAAGTTTTGTTTTACAATTTATTTAAAAATTCATAACTTAATTTCAGCTTATTGGATTTTTGCTGTTTTGGGTCTTGTTTTATTTTTTTACCTTTTGCTCTATTTTTCTAACCTGGTGTGGGATCTTTTTGTGTGGTGTTTTTACTGTTTTGTTGCTTGAGGTGCTGCACAAATACTTTACACATTGCCTCTAAGTTAAGCCTAACTGCTCTGTGCCAAGCTACCAGGGGATTGAGCTCAGGTTAATTTGGAGTTGCTTGTGCCTTACCCTGTCTAGGAATGTGGTTGCTGCTTGACCATGGCTCACACCCCAGTCAACTAACAACCCAGCATCTAACAGACACCTTTTTAGGATGTCAGTAAGAAAACCAACACCTTTCTCTTCATGAGTTATAAAAGAGGCCGAACTGTTTGGAAGCGATAATAACCTCTTCAACAATTGGTTCTCTGCAATTTGAAGAGAAGAAACATCAGCGTACCCCTAGATGCCACTGCCATTCGAAGGAATGAAAACACATTTTGCCTCATAAATCTTTAAAATCATTGCAACTTGTACATTCCAGAGTCTAACACCAAAGTCCAAAATAGAAGAAATTGACCTCATAAATGTTACTGCTCTCGATAATGAAATGATGTTTTCATTCACCTTAAACATTCGAGATTTGGGATGTCTAGGACCAATTACCATTATATGTGATTTTTTTAAATTGGTGCTTAAGTCAAAACCAAATAATCCATAAAATAAACGTTAGAGTCCTAGTGCCTTTCTGGCTACAAAAACTGTTATCATCTGTATAGAGTAATGCAGGAATCAGGTTCCATCTAACGTAGGGCACATCACGACCACCCTCCACAAAGATGTTTTCCAAATGATTAATATAGAGGGTAAAAAGAAAGAGAGCAAGAATGCGCCCCAGGAAAAATCCTCTCTTTAATTTAAATACCCGAACAATCCCCTTGTTTCCCACACCTCACAGAAGCTGAAACGTTCATTTGACCATCTCACAAAAAATGCACAATGGTCACCTCAACACCTAGGGAACTCATGATACTCCATACTTTATTAACCCTACTGAAAGCCGAATTAAGGTCCTTGAATGCTACATGGAAAAAGACTTTCTGAACAGTAGTATATGTATTAATAATTAAGTGAAGATTTAAACACTGACTGATCGTCCCTGAGCCTGGTCTAAAACCACACTGAATATCAGGAAGGACCTGTTTCTCCGAGGCCCATGTCATCAATCTATTGAGAATTATGCGCTCCATGATCTTAACCATTGATTCTATCAAGGAAGTAGGCCTGCAGTAATAGGGATCAGTCTGGTCTCCTTTTTTAGAAACAAATACTATCAAAGATGTAGACCAATAATTAGGAAGACCATGTTTCACTGCAAGATTGATTATATTTGTGAGTAAGGAAGCGTAGAGCAAGACCTCTGATTGAAAAGTGTCAACTGGGACACCATCTGGACCTGGGGCTTTATTTTCAGAGGCCAGATTAATAGCCTCTGATGCTGGACAAACCTGCAAAATAGTTGGTCACCCTTCTCATTTCTCCCTTCTTGTGTGCTTTTTTTCCCGTACTCTCCCTCTCACTACCTTGACATCTCCCAACAGGCAATGCTGATGCCATTAGCATTTGAACAAAAGGCATTGGCAGAGCCAACAGGTATCAAAGGCGAGACTTATCGGCTTTGCCAATACGTGTTTGTAGATGAGGCACTCTGCGATGAAACCACGCTGATCGCGTGTGATGTCACCAGAAGAGATGAGCTTCTGTTCCAGCTTTGAATTTCCCTTCAGCAATTCTTTGCGCGCACATCCAGGACCCTTGTCTCTCTGTAACATGCGTCATCAGGGTTTGATTTTCGTTCCTGTATCAGAAGACATAGCCAAAATTAGTCCTTAAAAATAGATCAAAAGATTTAGTATTGGCAAAACACGATTTCTAGCCAACCACAAGGGAAGGAAAGGAATGTTTAAAAATATATCAAAGGAGTAGGGCCTAGGTGTGAGTGAATTTTGAACACGTGGACATTTTTGTACGCGTTTAATCTTAACAGGAATGTTTCTGTCTTCCAGCCTTACTTAGCAATGCCGTTGGAAGTTCGGCCAGACATGAAAAGTGGACAAACTGGTGCTTTTACAAGTTTAAAAGGAGTTATCTTTGCCTCTGTACAGGAGCGGAAAGCCGACCTACACCCCTGGAAGCAGGAGCAGAAGCCTGATTTCTTCCCTAACCACATCCCATTCTTTCCTCCTTAGTAGACAGCCTAATCTCCCGCCATTTCCTGACAGCCCAGTGCTGACAGCGCGAGCCTCGCCGTGACATTTCCAATCTGATCCCCACCAGGACCCTGACAGCGTGAGCTCCACTGCACGCTGACACCGGAGTCGCCGCGTCAGAATCCCAGCGGCATCCATTGAGAGTTCATCCCAGGAGGCAATTTGGCATTCCAACAACAAAGTATGCTGCCTGTAGCCCGAAGGCCTACAATTTTCTGCCCAGGATCAGGGCTTCTCCTTAATCAGCTATATAGACATAACGATCCTATAATAACCAGGCTGGGACAAACAGTACCAGTTTTTGGACATCTTTACCTGTGCCCGGAGGTGTTTTCAACAAATAAAACATCATCCTTGCCTGTTTTAAGGTGAACAAGCGACTGCGTTACACCTAAATGTTTATCAGGCTCACACAGTGAGCCCTCTATTATGACGATGCCTATCGGCACAGCAGAGAGGGGTGGGAAAGTTTTAGATGTGATATGTGATTGTAGTTTTAGAATAGAAGTGTACAGACAGATGCATGGCTGTTCGGTATTATAGACAAATGTCAGTGAGTGCGATGATAGCAGATACATTCCTTGAGTCACTGCCAAGTCCTACTACAATTTCTGTGGTCGGTCCAGATATTTGGGCCCATATTTATACTTTTTGACGCTAAACTGCGCTAACGCAGTTTAGCGTCAAAAAGTTTTGCGCCGTCTAACGCCATTCTGAAGCGCCATGCGGGCGCCGTATTTATGGAATGGCGTTAGACGGCGCAATCAGACCGGCGCTGCCTGGTTTGCGTGGGAAAAAACCACGTAGACCTGACAGCGCCGGCGTAGGGGGAAAATGGCGCATGGGCGTCTTAAAATGGGGCAAGTCAGGTTACGTCGAAAAAATCGTCTTAACCCGACTTGCGCCATTTATTTTCGACGCCCATCCCCCATCAACATGACTCCTATCATTGTAAAGATAGGAGTCATGCCCCCTTGCCCAATGGCCATGCCCAGGGGACTTCTGTCCCCTGGGCATGGTCATTGGGCATAGTGGCATGTAGGGGGGCACAAATAAGGCCCCCCTATGCCACCAAAAAAATATATTAAAAAAAAAAAAATTATACTTACCTGAACTTACCTGAATGTCCCTGGGGTGGGTCCCTCCATCCTTGGGTGTCCTCCTGGGGTGGGCAAGGGTGGCAGGGGGGGTCCCTGGGGGCATGGGAGGGCACCTGTGGGCTCATTTTGAGCCCACAGGCCCCTTAACGCCTGCTCTGAGCAGGCGTTAAAAAGTGGCGCAAATGCGCCGTTTTTAGCCACGCCAACTCCCGGGCGTCTCTTTTGCCCGGGAGTATAAATACCACGTAAACTCCTGGGAGTCATTTTTTAGACGGGAACGCCTCCCTTGCATATCATTAACGCAAGGAAGGGGTTCACGCTAAAAAATGACGCACATTCCGGGAACTTTGGCGCTATTCGCCTCTAACGCCATAGTATAAATATGGCGTTAGTTGGCGTTAGTTTTGCGTCGAAATTGCGTCAAAAAAAACGACGCAATTTCGGCGCAAACGGAGTATAAATATGGCCCTTGGGCCCATATTTATAATTTTTTAGCGCCGCATTTGCGCCGCTCTTTGACGCAAAAACGGCGCAAACTTACGAAATACAATTGTATTTTGTAATTTTGCGCCACTTTTGCGTCAAAAAATGACGCAAATGCGGTGCTAAAAAAGTATAAATATGGGCCTTGATTTTGTAGATGTGGGCAGTGGCGGCCCGTCCTTTAGGGCGGAGGGGCCACCCCCCCTCCACCCCATGAAGAGTGTCTGTCAGGCTGAACAAAGGTCAGCCTGACAGACACTCTTCATGTTCAGGTCAGGCAGCCAGGAGTGAGCCATGCGCGATTTGCGCAGACTCCTGACTGCCTGAGCCGAACTTTGCTGGGCTGAGGAGATCACAGCTCCTATGGGCGTGACCTCCTCGGCCCAGCAAAGGTGCCTCGAGGCCCTCCCCTGGGTGACGAGGAAAGCCCATTGACACTCTCCCTGGGCGCTTCAGGTTTAAGCCCTGAAGTGTCCAGGGCGAGTGTCAATCAGTGACACTTCGTCACAGAGTGGGGTGGGGTCAGCAGTCTCACTGACCCCATCCCACTCTGTGACGAGGCTGGGACTGCTGCCTTCCCTCATTGGCTGACCTAAGGTCAGCCATTGAGGGAAGGCAGCAGTCCCAACCCTCCTGGGACCTGGAGGCTAAAGGTAAGTGTGTGTGTGTGTATGTATATGTGTTCTGTTTTACATTGAGGGGGTGATTCTAACCCTGGCGGTCGGTGATAAAGCGGCGGCCAACCCGCCAACAGGCCGGCGGTCCAAAAAATGGAATTCTGACCCTGGCGGGAACCGCCAACACAGCCCGCCACATTAACCCTCCGACCGCCACGGCGGTACAAACAAACAGCGCGGCGGTCACCGCCAACAGACAGGTGGCAGACAATGTACCGCCCACACTATTATGACCGGCCAATCCGCCACCTTTTCCGGGGCGGGAGCACCGCCGATAAAAACACGGCGGAAACAGACTACGAACGGGAAAACGCGCACCTCTACGCACTCCACGAGGAAGGAGGACAGCATGGAACCCGAATTAAACATCCTACCTGCTCTCGTCTACCTGCTCATCTACCACGAGTACGAACGCCGGCGCAGACGACAACGGTGAGTACTGCACCTACGACACAGGGGAGGGGCGAGGACGAAAGGTTACGTGCACACACATACGCGATACACCCACCCCCCCAAACCATGTACACACCAATGCAGAGCAACAAGTCACAGTGACACCACCCAAACCCCGTGAAAAAAGCAAGGACATAATTAAATTGTGATTCGAAATTTATGGGAAATAAAAAGCACTGATAAGTCACGGTCAAATAGCAATAACAATTCAAAAAAATCAATTCAATAATCAGTGCATACGATAAACCGAGGCAATAAGTCCTGCACATCTAACGAAATTCCAAGTGTCCGTGGGCCAAAGTGTATCAACACAAGGGCAAAGCCCACACAGGAGACCTGAGTCCTTTGGAGAGAACACTGCAGGGGCATCTGATGAAAAAACTACAGGCACCTCAGGGGGAAGGGAAGGGGGGGGGCACCACAGCCACATGAGTCCACGACGCCAGATCCACGAAGGGGCCACCATGCCCACTGTGCCATCCTGGGGAGTGCAAAGCCACAGTCTCTCAAGTCTCTACAGTGGGTGGCTTGCCCACTGTGCCATCCTGGGGAGTGCAAAGCCACAGTCTCTCAAGTCTCTACAGTGGGTGGGTTGCCCACTCTGCCATCCTGGGGAGTGCAAAGCCACAGTCTCTCAAGTCTCTACAGTGGGTGGCTTGCCCACTCTGCCATCCTGGGGAGTGCAAAGCCACAGTCTCTCAAGTCTCTACAGTGGGTGGCTTGCCCACTCTGCCATCCTGGGGAGTGCAAAGCCACAGTCTCTCAAGTCTCTACAGTGGGTGGCTTGGCCACTCTGCCATCCTGGGGAGTGCAAAGCCACAGTCCATCAGGTGGATAACAGTCTCCACCGGTCAAGGAGGAGGCATGGTGGGCACAGTGAACCGTGAACAGTAGCTCGAGACAGATCCGGCACTGTCATTGTGCCAGTGGTGCATGAGACGGCGGGGCCCAGCGGAGCGGTGCTTGACAGGAAGGGCCCAGCGGAGCGGTGCTTGAGACGGCGGGGCCCAGCGGAGCGGTGCATGAGACGGCGGGGCCCAGCGGAGCGGTGCTTGACAGGAAGGGCCCAGCGGAGCGGTGCTTGAGACGGCGGGGCCCAGCGGAGCGGTGCTTGAGACGGCGGGGCCCAGCGGAGCGGTGCATGAGACGGCGGGGCCCAGCGGAGCGGTGCTTGACAGGAAGGGCCCAGCGGAGCGGTGCTTGAGACGGTGGGGCCCAGCGGAGCGGTGCTTGAGACGGCGGGGCCCAGCGGAGCGGTGCTTGAGACGGCGGGGCCCAGCGGAGCGGTGCTTGAGACGGCGGGGCCCAGCGGAGTGGTGCATGAGACGGCGGGGCCCAGCGGAGCGGTGCTTGACAGGAAGGGCCCAGCGGAGCGGTGCTTGAGACGGCGGGGCCCAGCGGAGCGGTGCTTGAGACGGCGGGGCCCAGCGGAGCGGTGCATGAGACGGCGGGGCCCAGCGGAGCGGTGCTTGACAGGAAGGGCCCAGCGGAGCGGTGCTTGAGACGGCGGGGCCCAGCAGAGCGGTGCTTGAGACGGCGGGGCCCAGCAGAGCGGTGCTTGAGACGGCGGGGCCCAGCGGAGCGGTGCTTGAGACGGCGGGGCCCAGCGGAGCGGTGCTTGACAGGAAGGGCCCAGCGGAGCGGTGCTTGAGACGGTGGGGCCCAGCGGAGCGGTGCTTGAGACGGCGGGGCCCAGCGGAGCGGTGCTTGACAGGAAGGGCCCAGCGGAGCGGTGCTTGAGACGGCGGGGCCCAGCGGAGCGGTGCTTGAGACGGCGGGGCCCAGCGGAGCGGTGCTTGAGACGGCGGGGCCCAGCGGAGCGGTGCATGAGACGGCGGGGCCCAGCCGAGCGGTGCTTGACAGGAAGGGCCCAGCGGAGCGGTGCTTGAGACGGCGGGGCCCAGCGGAGCAGTGCTTGAGACGGCGGGGCCCAGCGGAGCGGTGCTTGAGACAGCGGGGCCCTGTTCAGCGGTGCTCTTCTGCAGGGCGGGGCCCTGTTCAGCGGTGCTCTTCTGCACGGCGGGGCCCTGTTCAGCGGTGCTTTCTGCACGGCGGGGCCCTGTTCAGCGGTGCTCTTCTGCACGGCGGGGCCCTGTTCAGCGGTGCTCTTCTGCACGGCGGGGCCCTCTTCAGCGGTGCTCTTCTGCACGGCGGGGCCCTGTTCAGCGGTGCTCTTCTGCACGGCGGGGCCCTGTTCAGCGGTGCTCTTCTGCATGGCGGGGCCCTGTTCAGCGGTGCTCTTCTGCATGGCGGGGCCCTGTTCAGCGGTGCTCTTCTGCACGGCGGGGCCCTGTTCAGCGGTGCTCTTCTGCACGGCGGGGCCCTGTTCAGCAGTGCTCTTCTGCACGGCGGGGCCCTGTTCAGCGGTGCTCGTCCAGTCGGTCAAGGGAGCCAGACCTGGCCTGGTCTCCCTGCTCAGTCGCCCTCCGACCGTGCTGTTGCTGGACCCTTCGGTGACGGAGTCCTGGGCCCTTTGGCGTCCTTCCTAACACCCAGGATGGGGCTTGTGGGCCCCTCCTGCTCCGCGCTCCTGCTGGCTGACTTCTCCGCCCTGCTGCCCTTTCGCTCCTTAGATGGGGCTCTCGGGCCCTTGCCTCCCCTAGATGTTGTGGCTGGTGAAGTGGGCGAACTTTGCTCCTTGGGGGCAGCCGTGTCAGTCCTCTCACGGCGGCCCTTTAGCTTCCTGGTCCTCTTGCCTGGTGGGGGGCTGGCTGTCCCCTTGCTGCTGATTGAAGTGTCACTGCTGGCAAAGGGTGGACTCCAGAACCCATGCACCACAGTGACACTCGAAGCTGGGCTGGTGGTGGCTGAGGTGCTCTTGGGACTCTTTGCAGATGGAGGGGGTGGGTCAGTGGAGGGAAAGAGGTCAAGATTAGCGAGGAAAACTTTCTTAGGACCAAGGTAAAAGGTAGGAGAAGTGGTGATGGGAGTGGAGGAAGAGGATGTGGTTGTAGGAGAGTCAGGTGTGCTGTCTTTGGGTGCAGGTGCTTGTGCTGGAGGCTGTTGTGAGGTGGATGGCTGTTGGGTGGGTGTCTGCCTGCGTTTGTGTGTCTTGGAAGAGGGGGTGACAGACACAGTGGGAGAGGACACAGGGGACGTGTAAATGGTAGTGGGGGTGGTGACTGCACGTGTGCGGACTGTACTGGAGGGTGTGCTGGTGATGGAAGCACTGGCTGATGGTGGTGTGCATGCAGGTGTGAGTGTAGACGTCACAGGGAGGGAGGAGGGAGACGAGGAGGAGGGGGACACAGAGGTGGTAGTGACTGTTGGAATGTCTGCATCTGGGTGTTGCTTTCGTGAATGCTTGTGGGTTCTGTGGTGCTTGTGTCTGGATGAGCTGCCCTTGGGTGTTGAGGTGTGTGCAGGCTGGTCTGATGGTGTGGATGGGATAGGCTGAGGAACAGGAGACAGAGACAGGGTGGAGGCAGTCAGAAGAGGGAGGCTGGAAAGAGGGACAATGGCTGCCGTCAGTGCTGAGGCCAGAGCATTGAACGATCGTTGATGGGCAGCCTGACCCGAATGAATGCCCTCCAGGTAGGCATTGCTCCGATGCACCTCCCTTTCTACCCCCTGGATGGCATTCAAAAGGGTAGTCTGCCCAACAATGATGGTCTGAAGGAGGTCAATGACCTCCTCACTGAGGGCAGCAGGGGTAACAGGGGCAAGGGCTGAGGTGCCTGGGGCGAAGGAGACGCCCGCCTTCCTGGGTGAGCGGGCACGGAGCGTAGGCTGAGGGGCTGCTGGGAGGGCGGGGCTGGTGCGCTGGGTGGCGGCTGTACCTGTAGAGGCGGGGGGCCCGGATGTTGCCGCCACCGCTAGGGAGCTCCCATCCGAGGATGTGTCGCTGTCGCTGGTGTCACCACCGGTCCCCGCTGTGGTGCTCCCCTCGCCCTCCGGATCACTGGTGCCCTCGGTGTCTGTTCCTGGTCCCACCGGGGCCTTGTGACTTGCAGCTCCCTCGTGCTCCGATGCCAATTCTCCTCCGCCTGATGATGCTAATGCACACATGCACAAGAAGATGAAGAAGAAGGGTGGGGGGAGAAAAACGAAGACCAGGTTGAGTGCATGCAATGTCAACACCGTTGGCGGAGAGGACAGACACAGGAGCTTCATGCACTAAGCCGCGCATTCGGGGTACACTACTCAGTACTTCTGACTAGGACAACAGGTCTAGAGACGACAAACGCGCACATGTGTGATGCTGGACCATCGATAGCTGTACTTGTCACCCTACAGAGGTGGGGGCCGGGAGCACAGGGCCATGCCTAAAGGAGAGGACTACACTACAGAAAGCGCCCTGGCCTAATGTCACCCACAACCCTCCTCCCCCACCCAGACGCCTCCACTGCGCAGAGAGATAGCAGAATGTGTTGATACTCACCCCCTTGTGTCTGCTGTGATGTCCTCAAGCGCCCATCCAAATCAGGGTAGGCCACCGCCAGGATCCGGGACATCAGGGGGGTCAGGGTACGACTGGCACCCCTCCTAGGTTGGGAGGCCATCCCCAGCAGTGACTCGGCGGTCTTCCTGGTCCCGCGGCGGATGTCCTCCCACCTCTTGCGGCAGTGGGTGCCCCGTCTTGTGTGGACCCCCAGGGCCCGGACTTCCTTGGCGATGGCACACCAAATGTCCACTTTCTGATGGGCGCTGACCTATTTGACATGTACAGGGTGGGAAGGGAAAAATCATCAATTTTCTGCATGTTAGATGCGATTGGCCCCCCTCCCCAACCTTGCCATATGGCACATGCTCTCATCTGTCGTGCGTTGCACTCCTCATTCGCCCCCCACCCCACCAACTTACATCCACCCCACTCCACACAGGCATAGCCCATTCAATGTGCACCCAGTGTACTTACCTGTTGGTCTGGAGGACCGTAGAGTAACGCATACTGGGGGAGGACCCCATCCACAAGTTTCTCCAACTCCTCAGACGTGAAGGCAGGGGCCCTTTCCCCAGTCGCAGCAGCCATTGTCACTTCCAGACCGAGGTCACAGCAGCACTTGCAGTATAGGTCCTCTCCTGTGGATGATCAGGTCTCGAGTGATTAAGCAAATAGAAAATGGCGGTCACGCCCGCGGCGGTGCGTACCGCGGCGGTGCGTACCGAGACCGCCGGCGCACCTCATCATTGGCTCCTGAAACCCATAGGCTTCAATGTTAGCCAATGCGGCTTCGTATAGCGGTCTTCGACCGCCAACCGCCACGGTGTGCTACGCCAGCGCATTGACCTCACATCCCATTGTCCCACTTCACAGGTCAGGCAGCCGCCATTTCAAGGGCCCACATGGCATAATTTGTACTGCGTCACACAGGCCTAGGCCTTGCATTGCCACACATACACGCCTTTCAATACATAGATAATCGTGTGCTATGCATGCTGTGGTGAACGTACCTGTGATTTGCTTGACTCTGTGCTCCATGTTGTCCTTCCTAGGCACCGTCCGCTGGGACTTGCGAGGAGACGGATGAATCCTCGCGTGTACCGACCGCTGGTGGACCTGTCGACAATGGAAGAACGCCATATCATACTACGATACCGACTTGACCGAGCCACTATACATGAACTGTGTGCCCAGCTGGAGCCAGCCCTGATGTCCCCCATCCGCCAACCCACAGGAATTCCCCCTCTAGTGCAGGTTCTGTCAGTCCTCCATTTTTTGGCAAGTGGCTCATTCCAGACAACAGTGGCCATGTCATCTGGAATGTCTCAGCCTATGTTTTAAAAAATCTTGTCTAGAGTGTTATCTTCCCTGACGAAACACATGCGGAGCTACATTGTATTCCCTGAGGAGGTTGATTTGGCCACTGTGAAGGGTGATTTTTATGCCCTTGGACATATCCCCAACATAATTGGTGCCATTGATGGGACCCATGTGGCTTTAGTACCCCCAAAAGACGATGACCAGGTGTACAGAAACAGGAAAAGTTACCATTCTATGAACGTCCAGGTGGTCTGTTTGGCTGACCAGTACATCTCCCATGTGAATGCCAAGTTCCCTGGGTCAGTGCATGACGCGTATGTGATGCGAAATAGCAGCATCCCTTATGTGATGGAACAGCTACAGAGACACCATGTGTGGCTAATTGGTGACTCTGGTTACCCCAACCTGCCTTGGCTATTGACCCCAGTGAGGAATCCCCGGACCAGGGCAGAGGAATGGTACAATGAGGCCCATGGGCGAACTAGGAGGATCATAGAAAGAACCTTTGGCCTCCTGAAGGCCAGGTTTAGGTGCCTGCATATGACAGGGGGATCCCTGATGTACTCACCAAAGAAGGTGTGCCAGATCATCGTGGCCTGCTGTATGCTTCACAATCTGGCATTGCGACGTCAGGTGCCTTTCCTGCAGGAGGATGGTCCAGATGGTGGTGTTGAAGCAGCTGTGGAGCCTGCGGAGAGTGAAGAGGAGGAAGACGAAGAGGACGACCCAGACAATAGGGACAGAGTTATCCAACAGTATTTTCAGTAGCACACAGGTAAGAATCACCCACGCCATTTAACATTTACTGAAAGCCCCCTGCATCTTCACTTTGTGTATTTCCCCCCAGTTCCTTTAAACTGATGTTTGATTTTCCCTTCCCTTTTCAGTGCTGTATGACCCACTGCGTGACTTCTGCTTGGTTAGCCCATGGACTAATGCTTCTTGACACTGGTATGTTGTCATCACAAAAATATCAGAACATTATTGATCAGTAATGTGTTATACATTTGTAAATAATACAGGCTGACTCCTGAATGATTTCAGTGCAATGAGTGATTTATTTGTAGTGCTAGAAATTGGTACATGATATTAAAACGGTGATGGGTGAGGGTGGAGTTATGTCCATGGCAGAGTCCAGTTCTCGGTCGCACAGGTGCATTGTCCATATGCCTGTGGAAGGATGGAGCAGGGGCAGTTCAAGGTTGGACAGGGTGACACTGTGGGACAGTGGAATGACATCCGGGGGGATATTAGGCTGGCGGGGGTCTTGGCATCCTACTCTGTCTTCCTTTGAGATCTCAGGTTCCTCTTGCGGGGTGGTTGTTCTTCAGCAGGAGGTGGGGTTCTGGTGGCCCGTCGATCTGTGGGGGCCTCCTGACCACTAGCGCCGGCGGAGGTGGTAGGCTGTTCCTGGCTAGTGACAGGGGCCCTTTGCGGTGCCACATGGTCCCGCAATGTGTTTTCTATCCGGTTGAGGGCCTGGACTATGGTCCCCATAGCGGTAGCGATGTTCCTGAGTTCATTGCTGAACCCCATGTACAGTTCCTCCTGCTGTGCCTGGATCTCGGTGAACCTGGCCAGTACCGTCGCCATCGTCTCCTGGGAGTGATGGTATGCTCCCATGATGGTGGTGAGGGCCTCTTGGAGAGTCGGTTCCCTGGGCCTGTCCTCCCCCCCCTGTCGCACAGCAGCCCTCCCAGTTGCCCTGTTTCCCCGGGCCTCTGTCCCCTGGACGGTGTGCCCACTACCACTGCCCCCAGGTCCCTGTTGTTGTTGGGGTGTTGGGTCAGCCTGGGTGCCCTGTAGTGGCGGACACACCGCTGATTGACGCGTCCGCGAGACAGAGGCATGGGCCCGCTGGGTGGGAGCTGTGCTGGTGTTCCCAGAGGGGTTTGGGTCTGCTGTGGCCTGTGTCTGTGTGTGGGGAACCGACTGTCCAGAGGTCCCCGATGGTCCGGGCTGGTCATCAGGTTCTAGGTCGACAGAGCTGCTGTCCTCGCTGGGGGCCTGTTCTGGGGGTGGGATGGACAAATCTGGACCCTCCGTGGCGGTGTGTTGGCGTTCGGGCCCTGCAGGGGTAAAGGAGTATGGTTATTGTTTCTGTGTGTGCCATGGTGTGCATTTTGAGTGCCCTTGTCCCTCAGTGCTGGCATTCCCTTGTGGGAGTTGTTGTGAGGGTGGTGGGGGGGGGGTGCATGGGTATGTGCAATGGTCATGCTTTGGTGGTGGCTGTCTATGGTTTGTGTTGGCATTCAGGGGTTGGTGTTGTTTAGGGTGGGTTGTGCTGGTGAGACATTGGCAGGGAGGTTGTGTGCTGGGGGGTTGAGATTGGGGGTGAGGGGGGGGGGGGTTGGCATGCTGGTGGTTGGGGGGGGTGAAGTAGTTAAGATTCGGCTTACCAGAGTCCATTCCTCCGTGTACTCCAGCGAGGCCATCAGGATGCAGGATGTTTACCACCTCTTGCTCCCATGCTGTGAATTGGGGTGGAGTGGTTGGGGGTCCGCCGCCAGTCTTCTGCACAGCGATGTTGTGCCTGGAGATCATCGAGCGCACCTTCCCCCGTAGGTCGTTCCATCGCTTTCTGATATCTTCCCGATTTCTGGGATGCTGTCCCACAGCGTTGACCCTGTCTACGATCCTTTGCCATAGCTCAGCCTTCCTTGCTATGGTGGTGTGCTGCACCTGTGTGCCGAAGAGCTGGGGCTCAACCCTCATAATTTCCTCCAACAAGACCCGGAGTTCTTGGTCCGAAAACCTTGGGTGTCTTTGGGGTGCCATGGGGTGGTGTGGATGAGGTGTGGGGTGGTGTTTGTGGTGATGTGCGTGGTGATATGTGGTGATGTGTGCGTAGATGTGGTGTGGGTGATGAAGTTGGGTTCCTGTGTGTGTTGGGGTTTTCTATTGCTGTGCTCGCTCTCTCTATCTCTATCGCCTTCGCTCCGATTTCCAACTAGTGGGGGTTTGTGGGTGATGTGGGTGTGTGTTTTATAGTTGATTGGATGTGTGGGAGTGTTGTGGGAGTGTTGTTTGTATGTGTCTCAGGTGTGCGTATTTCAAATTGTCCAATGTGGCTGTGTTTTGGAGCTGTGTGTGTATTTTGAGCGCGGCGGTGTGTACCGCCAATGGAATACCGCGGTTGAAAGACCGCCGCGTGGATTCGTGGGTCAGAATGGCATGGGCGTGTTTGTGTTGGCGTGACGGTGGAGGTTTGGTCATCTCCGCTGATGAGGCGGCCTTCCTTGGATGTCGGATTGTTGGCGGTTTCACAGTTGGTGGTCAGAATGACCGTGGCGGTTTGCCGCGGCGGTAGAATGGCGGACTTCTGACCGGCGGTAAGGGCCTTTTACCGCCGAGGTCAGAATGACCCCCTGAATGTTTGGTGCGCGCGTGCATGTTTGAGTTTTATGAGTGTTATTAATGGATGTGAGTGCGTACATGCGTGTGTGTGTGAAAGAATGAATGTGTGTGATCTTGTAAAATGAATGTTTGGTGCGTGCGTACATGTTTGAATGGAATGAGTGTTGTTAATGGATGAGCGTGCGTGCGTGCGTGTCTGTGTGTGAAAGAATGAGTCTGTGTGTGTGTGTGTGTTTGTGTGTGTGTGCTCCGCCCGCCCCCCTTCCTCCCAAAGCTGCCAGCCGCCACTGGATGTGGGCATCCAACCATTAGCCTCCCAGCATCATCCTATCTGCTGATGAGGGGCAAGAGGGAGTGTAAGAAGCAAGGAATGGAATGTAAACCTGGATGTATATATCTATCAATAGTAATAAATAGTAAAGCAGGCACTGCCCACTGAACAACCATTATCCTGCCTTTTTCTACCAGACCACGGTAGGGGCCCAATTTTCATCTTTACATAGAGGCCCATAGCGGCCTTGCTACACCACTGCTTGGTGCC
The DNA here is from genome assembly GCF_031143425.1 of Pleurodeles waltl. Taxonomy (NCBI): domain Eukaryota; kingdom Metazoa; phylum Chordata; class Amphibia; order Caudata; family Salamandridae; genus Pleurodeles; species Pleurodeles waltl. The sequence continues at coordinate 804,712,213 of NC_090438.1, forward strand.
CAGTTTACTGCCTTGTAAGAGGGTTTTCAAAAACAGTGGCAGAGGTACCAAAATGCAACCCAGGAGGAGCCACTGCTTCATCTGCCTACCCACAATTAATGTCCATTGGCAAAGGAAGGCACTGCCTTCTCAGGCACATTTAAAAAAAAATCAGGCTAGTGAGTCCTTATTTCACCATAGGTAACAGTGCCCACAAGCATTATTACTCTGCAACAGACAAAGCAGCCGGCAGTCAGGTGCACAATGTCCAGCTGGGGCTTGGATGTCCTCTTTGTGGTTTGATTTTGTTGTGGGTTTCTTTTAGCACATATATTGGGCATCCTTATTTTAGTTTTAGGACTGCAGCCTGCGCTCTTTTACCTACATACACATTTTATTTGATTATTCATTTTATTATATTTTAGCACAGCTCGCTTTTCAGCATAGTTGTTTTGTATTCTAATCAGTTGCTTTTCAATGAAAGCATTGTAGTTCGTGTTTTCAGCTCTTTGCACAACATTTCACTCAGCGCCCTGCTCAAGGCTGTCATTTTTATATATAATAGTTTACTCAGTATTGACGCTGCAAGAGTTACAGAGTCAAACCTCAAACCCTAGACATATCATGACATCAGGCCTGTACTTAGAACAAAACACGGTTTTGTTATATAAACACCACATAGGCCAAAGTAGGAAAGGGGGCATTCCAGCCACGGCCATTTGGGAATGCAAATCCATATATAGGCAGCTCCACTGCTCCTGGCCTTGTCTTTCCAGCCTACCGGAAGAATTGCCAGCACACAACAGGTAGACCCTTGCCCACTTTTCAGGTATGGGGTTGGGGCCCCTTCCATAGACTGTGATGGGCAGAAGGGCTATTAATGCTATGCACTCAGGTTTAGATATTAGGGTGTCATTAGGAATTATTTGATCTTATTAGAACTAGGATGTTGGGACTGTTTATATGTTTTACGTTAATGGTCACAGTCATTGCTGTCTTGTGTTTCATCATCCTAATAATCGTAGCTCATGCTTTTTATCACAGGATGCAATTGCTTCAATAAATAAACGTATTCTGCAACTCTTTGTCTGCCTTTGCGTGTGTGAGACTTTGTGCAGCTGAGAGAAATGGGCATGATCTGTTCCACCACGACATCCCTGAGGAGTCAGAATGTCATGTTTTTAGGCTTCCACAAATCACCTTCACTTTCTAGGTTTGGTTGAGGTGCTGCAGGCCAGCCGATGAAGCCAGGATGACACGCAGTAGTGCTTCTGTCCTAAACTTAGCACTCTTACCCCCATAGTAACATTCCTACGACAATACACGTACAAGAACAACCCCAGATACTAAGGTTAGCAGGTATAGCTGGTGTTGACTGTGGTTTCAGAATACTAGTACAATTCCTGCTTCCAGTTTTGGTCACATTGGCTGTGACACTGGGCAGATTTCCATGTGCATCATTCTACTATACACAGGGCGCAAGTACTAAAAGAACTGGGGGGATTAACCAAGTTAGGCAGTATGCAAGTGACATCATGGCACCTGACATCATGGCATGTGACATCACAGTTTATGACATTACATGTGGCATCACAGGAAGTGACATGACAGGAAGTAGCATCACAACACATGACCTCACAGGAAGTGAAATCACAAGAAGTGACATAAGATCTTAATACCTCACACATACGTTTAGCATTAGACTACATTTGAGCACTTTATGAGATTTAACAAATTAGATTTTGCGTCAGGGTTGTGGCAAAAAAGTGACGCAACCTCAACGCAAAATCTGGGCCTCAACTTACACATTTATTTGTTAAAAACTCTTCCACAATGAAATTGCCAACAAGGAGAAATGTGGCAGAAAATCTGTTCTGCTTAGTTTGTTGCAAAATCTGCAATTTAAGATATTTTATGGGATTAAGATACCTGCACCAGAGATCTTTGAATGCCTTGTAAATCTCAGGGATTAATAACAGTGGTAAAATAACTCTGAAGATTAACGATTTTGCTGGAGAGATCTGTGTTTTGTCTAGTCCCAGTTTTTAATCAAAGTAGCATAGATGGTTAATGTGTTTCCTGTCAAAGCACATCATGTAACATGCAGGTGACAGATTTTTATTTTATTCTGATAGGTAAGTGGGTTACGGCTTATAAAATAAAACATAAATTGTAATCCTTGTAATTTAGCACAGTGAGCTATGAAGGACATGCGACTTCTACACCTTATAATCCTCACTGTTGTATGTAACACATCCTGTACATTGATTTCCACACATATGATTTATTGTCAATGTAAAATGTGTACGTGTGATATGAAGGTCTTTGACACCCTGCACTGGAATGAGTAATGCTATAAAAAAAGTATTACAGAGATAAAACAAAGAGCGATATTAAAATTTAAATATGTGTAAATGCTGGGACAGACCAACACGGCACACATTCTTATAGAGCATGCACATCTCTTATTTAGAAGGACTGAACAAAGGCAAAACCATGCCTTTCTCAAGTACTTGTGAAGCATTAACAATCTGTGTGCCTCCCATCTACTGAACTTGCACCTGGGTGTGAGGCTCCACATAAGTTTCAAGCAGGATACTTGACCAAAAGAATGCCTGATAGCTCATTGAATTCGGCCTTTGATTTGGGCCTAGGTGGAATTCAAAATAACAAAGCCACCTCTCGGAACAAAAGCTAAAGGTGGGCGAGACAACTAATTAACAGGAAAAGCGAAGCCAGAGTCTGGCTCGTCTCTTAGAGCACCAGCCGAGCCCTAAAAATGTTTGATTTGTAAATCGTACATCAAACATCACATAAAATGTGATAAAGTCTCTTCAAAATTAGAAAAAGTGTCTTTCTTTAACATATGCAAGATTTGCCAATATGTCACATTATAGCACAGTACTGTGAAGTACATATAGTGATAGGTATTAAACATGAACTATTAATGAACTGAGGCAAGACAGTGGTAATGTAAACCCTGTATGTGGTCCATTATATTATAGAGCAACATTATAGGCTATCAAATCAAATACTATAGTTTTTTTGCAACTAGTATTCTGAACTCTCATATCTCAAAGTGCTTTCTTATGTAATACTGATGAAAAATGAGTTTTGGTGAATTTAAATATTTGCCCAATATCACACAATTTAAGTGGGGAACCTACAATTTATCCAGGTTTTCTAGTTTCACGTTGTACAAATCAACTAGTAAATGGGTTTCTTTTGGTAAGGCTTTGTTTTTACCTATCTGTGCATTTTTCAAGTAGGACAAACTCGACCCAAAGGTATTGGAGCTGTTTAAAATGATCACCATTTATAGCACACAAGGCCACATGCATTGTTTTTTGTCACAGGGAGATTAAGGGGCTCATTACAAGTTTGGCGGTTGCATTATCTGACTGCCAAAGTCACGGGGATGATGTGGCCTGGCAACCGAGCTGCCTCACCCCGCATTAGAATGTTTCCACTGGGCTGTCCAGCAGGAACACCTTATTATGACGTTCCCACTAGTCAGACCGTCGGGAACAGTGCTACATTATTGGTCTTGGTCTTGCCTCCATCAATTCTTTAGCACACCAGCATCCTCGGAATGCGCACTGTCTGCAAAGCAGACAGTGTGCATTCTGATGGTGCTGGGCAGGGGGGCCACCTGCACAGCCTTTCGACCAGCCTTTCCATGGCGGTTGAACCGTCATGGAAAGGCTGGCAGAAAGGGGTCTCGTGCTCAGCAGGATGGTGCTGAACTCAGCACCGCTGTGGCTGAGCTAGAATCAGATTGCGGTCAACTTGTCGGGAACCATGTTCCTGGCTTGGATAACGGTCTCATGGTGGTCACACCGCCAGGGTCAGAATGTGTCGGTCAGACCATCAGGTGTGCGGCGGACTGACCACCACCGAGTCTGGCAGTCCTTAGAACCGCCTGACTTGTAATGAGGCCCTAAGTGTGTTGCCCACATCACAAGATGGTGCTGCCAATGCCGAGAACACAAACCTAGTTTCCCGCTTCCAAAGACAGCATCTCCAGCTGTAATGCCACATCCTGAGGAAGGATGGAAAGCAGAATGTACATGAGTGCTTGGCTCATTATGGGCTCGAGGATTCAACAGGACCTCTAGCTGAGCCACAGCCAGGCTTTAGGCTTGAGCCTAGCTCGACCTTTCAGTGAATCGTCCACCTGTAATGTGAGCAGACAACGTGCAGGCACTGCTGAATTTGTCTTGGTGTCTGAAAATTACACCAGGACGAGTTCCACATAATTTCAGTGGGGCCCAACTTCTTGGCAGGGTGAACGGCGTCCACCCTGTGTAAATAGTGGGTAATACCCCCATCTACCCACGTGTACCGCTGAATTGTGTCTTGATTTTACATAAACTTTATGAGTGTTGTGGTGGACTGTTTAAAATGTGGATATTAAAATGAACAGAGGCAGACTCTTCCATTAATAGCTAACCTTCTTTACTGTACTTATTTATGAAATGCACTTTCTTTTCCATGCATTTATTTTACCTCACTTGTTCAGTGCAATAGGATTAAAGAACCTTTAAAAAAATCAAATATAAAACCATTTTATTGAAGAAAGTAAAGCAAGAATGTGGATCTTTAACCTTTACAAAAATAAAAATAAAAAATACCATTTTACAGAAGAAAGTAAAATGAGTTTGAATATTTAACCTTTAAAAATTCAAATTTAAAAATACAATTTTACTGAAGGAAGTAAAATAATTGTGTGGAAATTTATGTTTTTGGAAATGTTAGGAGACTTTCTTCTGAAGAAAGTAATACTCTTTTTAGAATTAAGGGGTATATTTAAGAAAAGTGGCGCTGCACACAGAGCAGCACAACTTTTCTTGTGCCCCTTAGCGCCCTCTAACGCCACCATGTCTGCGCCCTATTTAAAATACTGTGCGCCATGGAAGTAGTTAGGGGACTAGCGTCAGAATGTTTTACGCTAGTCCAGCGCTTTGCAGGATTAGCGTCAACATTTTTTACGCTAATCCTGCAAAGCACCCAGAAGCCCATTGTAATCAATGGAAGCCTCCTTTTAATGCCTGCTCTGAATGTAATGCATGTATTTAGATATGTGCAATTCTTTGTACAAATACATGTACTACTTATTATTTAAAAATCTATAATCCTTTTAGGTGTGCTTAACAAATGTATATATTACTTACATTATGTATATATATATACATATATATATATATATGTGTATATATATATATATATATATATATATATATATATATATATATATGTATATATATATATATATATATATATAAATATATGTATATATTTAATATATATTGATGATTAGCATGTATATATGTCACTATATAGTTTACATATAAGTTATTTGGGTATATGCTTATGGGTCTCTGTTTTATTTCATTTTACCACAATGTGTAAATATGATCAGAGCAATTGTATCTACAAATGCTTCAATAATAAAATATTGAGGAAAATATAAAAGAAAAATAGATGAATATAAATAAATAAACAAATTAACAAAAGACATAAATAAATTAGCTTTATGAATGCCAATACTTGAAAGTCAGAGTTTCTAACTATTTATCCATACATGTACTCATGGGATTTTATATCATAAAACTTTATATCACTTGAATATTTTTAATATACATGAATCCCTTTATATGTAGTTATGTATCTATATATTTATTACTTTACTCCTACTATAGAAAAATAAGTAATAAAAAAAAAGACTTAAACTGTCTCCAGTTCACTACTCGGTCTCATTCTACACCTCTTTCATTATATTATCTACCTCTGCTTTCTGATTTTTCCCAAACCTCATTGTTCTGCTATGATATCCCCAATAACCCTTTCTAGACTTTTACCTCCTCTATCCCTCCTTTGACATATCCCAAATCTAGGTTTACTACTATGATTTCCCAAATAACACTTTCTAGACTCTTCCCTCCTCTATTGCTCCTTTAACTTATCCCAAACCTCATTTTACTGCCATGATTTCCCAAATAATACTTTCTAGACTCTTCCTTTCTATATCCCTCCTTTACCCTACTGTATCCAGCTAACAACCTTACATGTCCACCAATAGAATTAACAACATAGATTTTATGGCAAGACAGGAGGCTAGCATTATGCATAAATAATGTATTCACTCCTTCTGAGCAGCAACCATTACAAGTTCCAACAATAGAATTCAAACTACATCACAAAGTAAAACAGAACACTCAAGGCCATATAAATCTCCTAGGTTCCATATTCCCCCTCTTTTGTTTGCTGCTTCTGAGTGGATAAGTATTACTTAGAGCTTACTTTATTTATTGAGACCTTTTTGTGTAGACTATATATTATGTAGATATTGATAATGGATACTGATTATTATGTATATATCCCGATTTATGGGTTTTAGGGGTAAGATTGCATATATATAGTTGTTTATATTGGTGGGAATAAGCAACACTTGTTTGTTTTTTAACAGTGTCTAGTTAATTTCATTCAGGCTAATACGGTATTGTTTTTTTAAAACAAGGGGACGTTTTTTTTGTCAGCAAATCATCCAAAAACGACATTGACACACAGTATTTTTTGACTAACTGTCAATCGCGTCTGAGCATGAGACAATTTTTTTCCTTCAGGCGGCTGAGCGGTGAGGCCTGCAGCATTCCACACTATGCGCCATCATTTTAGCTGTGGCCAACGCATCGCCTAGACCACATCAAGCGATAGAAGCTAAGCATGCTTCTTTTGAAAGGATAACAGGCTTGTTTTGCAATAATTCGGGAGTGTGTACGAGCGAGTCTCACGTGTCCCAATCAGCTGCTTGGTTGCGCAGCAACAATCACTTCAGGGTTTTTTTAGCCTCCAGTGAAGTGTATACAGTGGAGGCTAAAACCCTCAGCAGTGATTCCTCCTGTCTGAGGAACGTCTTGTCACGGAAATGTAAATAATAAAAAATAATATATATAAATAAGGAAGGTTAAAGGAAGTATAGGGAGAATAAAGTCTCCTTATGCAACAGTGGGTTAATCTTTTTTTCAGGAGAGTGTAAGTTGTATTATTGTGGCTTATAAGGAGTCTGTGCAGACATGTCAGGAGGAACTGATACACAAAATAGTCTCACAGGAACTGCAACTGGCAGTCATGGAGCGTATTAAGGAAGCATTAAAGGGTAAAAAAGTTGGTAGGAGTCAAGAAGAGGAGCAGTATTTTTCCATATCTGATGGAGAGGAAGAAAGTCATGGGGGTCCAGGAGGCAAATGTGTTAGGAAGAGAAAATACATGACAAATGATTAGAAGAGAGGAGACCCTACCCGCTCAAAGAAAATGTTTGTCTAAAAAGACAAACAAGATGGGCTGTCTAGCCTTGCAATAGAGGGGGACAAGCTAGATGAGCTTGATCAGGAGGATGAACATCAGAATTATGGCAAATACATATTGGATTTGTACTATAAGGGTGGTCTGGAGGATGAGCTTGATGATAACTAAAGAAAGAAAGAGAAAAGATGGAATATGGTATAAGATACCGTGGGCGAAAAGCTTTTTGATCCAAGAGAAATAAAACATCCTAGAAGTGGAGAGTGGTGGCCTTTGGACCATGTAGCTGATTATATTAACATGTGGCTAAGAAGGCCGTGAGAGAAGAAAGAGAGGAATGTTTTAGGAGTGGAATGCTCACGCCCTATAATTGATAAAAAGGTTACCATGACTCCTAACATTGATCTTAAGTTGACCACTTATTTATTTAAATTGGGCAAGGATCCGAGGAGAGGGTTAGAAAGTCCCTTAAATCTTGCAAGGTTCTGGATATTCTTGGACCAGTGGCAAGGATTTTTGACCAGGTGAAAGAGGCCTATATGAAAGGGATAGATGTTAACGTACACCTTTTACATAGTGTCATAGGCCAATTTGCTTTAAAAGCAATGCCAATGCAGGATAATTGGCCAGAAGGCACAAGACCATCTTATTAAGGATAAATCAGAAATTGGAAGATTTTAGAGTGAAAAATTCCACTGATGAGGCAAAGGGCCTCTTATTTGGGGTTAGCATGGTTAAGAATATCGGAAAGTATGTCCAAACATTTACTCATCTTCACAAGATACAATATTAAATGAAGGAAGTGTTTTCAGGGAACAGTTTTTATACTCGGGCTGGAAGGAGGAGACAACCTCCCAGCTGAGGGTTTTATAAGTCACACTACAGAGGACCCCAAATACTGATTACCAAGGAAGTAACTTCAACAGACAGTCATCTGCCTTTTATCCCCAGAGGGGAAGAGGAAATAGACCTGGAGCATCAAGTGCCAGAAGTCAAGGCCAAAGCTCAACTTCAGGTCAAGGTGAGTATGAAGAGAAATTTTGGTTTTACCCTGGGAAGGGTTGCAAGAAGATTAAAACATCATTAATTAAACAGAGGGAAAAGGTAGCGGACGATCCATGGGTCATTTCAATGGTAAAGGTTTATATAATAGATTTGAATATGGATCCGTTTCAGGTGAGAGAAACAAGAGAGTTGAGTTCTAGAATCTAGAGGAGATTGGAACACAAGAGGTGTTACAGATGTTGGAAAAATGCAACAGTGAAGGTAGAGGAGCACACAAAAGGATTTGTCAGTACTCTTTTTTTAGTGGAAAAGAAAGGCAAAAGGTGGAGACTTGTGATAAATTTGAGAGCATTGAACCAGTTTAGAACTTACAGTCATTTCAAGATGGAGAGTATCCATCTACTGAGGGACATGTTGTTGGAAGGGGATTGGTTGATCAAGCTAGATCACAAATATGTATACTTTACAAACCCAATTCATCCAGAAAGTCAAGGTCTGTTACAATTCAGATGGAAAGGTCAGTTGTACCAGAGTCTTTGTTTACCTTTCAGCTAATCATCAGCCCCTTGGTGTTTTACAAAGATAATGAGACCAGTGGTAGGTTATTTGAGAGAAAGAGGTGTGAGGTTGATCATATATCTGGACAAGATTTTGATATTGAGTCAAACTAAAGAAGATCTGATTCCGCATCTGATGAAGGTAAGAGGCCTTTTGGAATCACTGAGATTCATACTCAATGTAGAGAAGTCTGTGTTTATTCCTAGTCAGTCATTGTAATTCTTAGGTTTTGTGATAGACATATTGAAGAGCCAGTTGCAACTTCACTGTGGAAGATAAGGAAAATGAAGGAGGAAATAAGGAAAGTGGTGAGGAAAGAGGGTCATAAATCTAAGGGATTTGGTGTGTGTGATGGATCTTCTGTTGTCTTCAATTCAGGCAGTTTTTCCAGGGCCTTTACATTACGGAGCTTTACAGAGGTTAAAGAGAGCTGCTTTGGTAAGAGGCTTATGGTATGGGGACAGCGTGACACTGACTATGGAAGCAAAGGGTGATTTGAGATGGTAAATAAAAAATTTGAAGCATGGAATGGGCGTGCAATTTTTGGTACAAGACCAGACTTCATACTGGAAACAGACCCGAGTATGTCATTATGGGGGTAATTTGTTGCAATCAGGGAACAGATGGCATTTGGAATCTCTTACAGAGGAAAGAACATATCAGTTGTCTAGAGTAAAAAGCAGGTTTGTTTTGCCCTTTGCAGTTTCAACAGCTGCAAGGTGCTTCAGTCTTAGTGATAATGGACAATAAGACAGCGGTGACGTATATCAACAAGCTAGGAGGGTTCACATCAAAGAGATTGGCAGATTTAGTAACTGAAATGTGGAATGCTTGCCTGGAAGACAAGATCAGTTTGAGAGGAGAGTATTTTCCTGGGACGCACAATGTGGTGGCAGATTGGTATTCGAGGAACCCGTCAGAATTCAGCAATTGAAAATTGAAAGTCAGTCTTTTAAAAAAAAGGCAGAATTCTAGAAAGTGGCTAGAATGCATCCTTTTCGGACGACGTGGCTTGAAACGTGCATTCAACCCTCTGGCCAAATTGAATCTTGACTGTAGTATTCCAATGTAGTCTCTGGAGGAGAGTGCCCTCATATTATCCAATATGTCTCACAATTTGGCCCGGTTGACAGTGTCAAAGTCATGCAAGAAGTCCATGAATGCTAGATGTAGAGAGCCCTTCATGGACTTGGTGTACTTGCCAACAATGAGCTATAAATGTAGACACTGCTCAACCTTGTCCGTTCCCTGTCTGAAGCCATATTGGGCTTCCAAGAGTATGTTATTTGAACTAGTCGTCCCTTCCAAGTGGGTAGGAGGACCCTACCCAAAATCTTGACTGTAGAGTCTAGTAAAGAAACTGGCCTGTAACACGATGGATCGGCTCTATCAGCTTTTTAAAAAATGGGTACAACAGTAGCCTCCTTTCAGGTTGAAGGGAGTGGGTCAATAATGGCAGCTCTAAAAATATTAGAAAGCAAAGGAGCCCAGAGAGCAAGATTATCTTTAAACAAGTCCACTGAGAGTCCATCTGGTCCCAGGGCTTTCCTGTACATGCCTTGATTGATACCTATCTCCACTTCCTTCAGTGTGATAGATCGACTAAGCTGTAGAGCCAATTCCCTATCATTCACTGTATTAAACTCCATTTTTTGATGGACTACCACCTTATTAAGAGGATTAAAAATACAGTGAAAATGTTGAACCGAGATCCTCTCTGAAATCAAACACTCTATGTTAGATGGTAGTCCTTCCAAAAAAAAGCAGGCGATTCATAACTTCCCAAAATTTCCTCATATCCCTTGAATTCACTGAAACCAACAGATCAGACCAGGCTTTATTTCTAAGTTCATCCTTTCTAGCTCTAATTGTGGCTTTGTATGCTTTATCCGCAACTATGATCACTCCCCTAATCTTTGGAGAAGAATCAAAGGCAGTTTTTAATTGCTTATGCATTTTTGGGCAAGCAGTAGTATCCCACCGAGAAAGGGAAGGAAAAAGAGAGGGACGTTTTAGTATTAGGGCATGAGATATAGCTAAACAAATCCTCTAAAAGTCCTTAACTAAACAGGCAGGAGAAGCCTCTGCCGACAAGCACCCATTACTTATCTCATTATTTTCAGTCACAGTTTTCCCCTCAAAGAGTTTTTGGCTCAACCCAATCCAATTTTATTCTAAGCCCTTTGCTTATGCTGAATGTTATGGGGCGGACTGTCTGCTTAGGCTCAGCTAGCACAGTCTAGATTTAAAGAGGTTACTAAGGGGTATTGTCGCTGACACAGTTTGGAATAATTTTAAATTCAGCTACTAAACAATTAAAATCATTTGTAAATAACATAAAATCTATAGTACTAAACGTATTTCCTCCTGTAAAAGTTGGATAGTGATTAGGGGGAGCTTTCACACAATCATTCAGGAAAACTAGATCATTTGGGATTAAAATATTACTCAAGGTGTCCCCATAATTGAAGTGTCTAAAGTGTGTCAACGCCTGACCTTCTTTATTTTCCACCACACAAACCCTTAAGTCGCTAAACTCACATGCTGGGCAATTAAAATCACCTACCCACAAAAAGCAGAGTGGGTGACTAGTGGTACTTGCCTTTACAATCGTCTCATTCAACACAACTGCAACTTTTGTATTTCGATGATCAAATAAATTGTGATAAAAATTTACAATCAGCACTCCTACAGTGCCCAGGCCATAAAGTAGCAGTTAGTATCAAGGAGAGGAGCCTGATAATTTACCTTATTACACTTAATACAAATCAAGATGGTCAGGCCACCCATTGCCCTCCCAGAGGTAGCAGGAACAGCAGGGTTACAATAGGAAAGGAAGCCATTTATATGAAAGTCTTCCAATGCCCCCGTCTCTTGGAACCAAATCAAATCAAAATCTTTGACAAGATTCATGCAATCATCATTCTTTGAACAAATCCCATCAATGTTCCAGGAAAACAGAATAAAGTTTTTTTCTGAGTGAGGTGATATTGGTACAATATTCGTACTTTTTCCTGGATCCTCTGGGAGGATTAGGACCTCTGATATATCTGAAGGAGGGTTAGGGGCAATAATGAACAGTATAAAGTCAAACTGCATGCGCACCAATGGGCGTCAGTTGTTTTCTTGAAGATTGCTTAGAGCAAAAAAACAGCTACTAAGGGAAACAGGGGAACAGCTAGCAAACCACCAATTTACCATTTTCCCACTGTTTTGCAGATACCCCCCTATAAGATGTCTGTAAGGATCTATGGAAGTAGCCCAAAGGTTGTGCTCTCACTCAGCAGGGGGAGTCTGGTAGGTATCATAATGCGGATAGTAAATTCCCCACCACCCATGGGGAGCTGAAATTTACAACCACACAATCCCCAGCCAAAGTTTTTGGTTCATGGCCAACACCCAACACTCTTATCACTGTCAATATCTAATGTGAGAGACCATCCACCCAGCCTGAGTTGGTTCTAAACTAGTGCATGGTTTTACATTTGAAATCCTCCTCAAATTCTCTCTTTTCTGTATTTAAAGGGGGGACTTGGTCAAGAATAATAATATAAGGTGTTGAATTGGGTGGGAGATGTAAATGCTGCAGATCCGAATGATTATATGTTGTTCTACCAGCATTTTGGTGGGTTGACTCCCCTGTAGCTCTTGGAGGGTTTGCTCTTTCTGGAGCTCCTGATAATAGTCCCTGTGGGCAATTTTTGCTAGATCCTTTATGAGCAAATTTGAGATAAAGCCATTAATCTAGACAGGAACTGAGCAGATCCATCAGGTGGCTGAGTGAACAGGTTGCCAGACCCAAAGTCTGCATGTAAACGTAAGGCAGGTTGACTATTCTTAAGGTATTCCTTTCCCAAGCTTGTAATGACCATAGGAGGCAGCGATTTGTTCAAGCCCCCGCTCGATTTTGGCTGTTAGGTCCTTTCTTAGAGATCTCACCAGTAGTTCCAGCCTAGTGATTAAGTCGTCACTGTGAGCTTTTAGCATTGCACCTCATTGCGCCACCATAAGATGAGTGGCGCTTACTTCTTGGGACTTGCTATTAGATGGAGGCCCACTAGTCCCACCAGTCATGACAGGCTGGTGCTGGGGTTTCTTTTTGGGAGGTATCAGATTACTTCATCTACTTTTTTCGGGAGGTGGTGAATCTGAATGGGAGGAGGGTTCTATAACATCTGTTGGTGAGTCCAGGACAGAGATAGCGACCCCAGACGGCCCACCTAAATGGCCACAACCCTGTACTTCTCTACCTTTCTCACTAGAGCCAATACCGAAGCCACTAGTTGGGCGAATACTCTTGCTAGTTGCCCTTTTCAGCTTTGGTCCTGATTCTAAGGGATCTCTATTCGGGGTAGATCTACTGCTACAGTCCTTCTCTATCAACAACTGAGGGACAGTAGGTAAAGATATTGCCTGTCACCAAGCTACATCAATTGTTTCCTCCACCCACCCGATTTTGGAGTTCAATTCCCCCATAAACGATGACAGATAGTTTGTGAAAGAGGGAATGTTTACTATTGCTGTTGAGGTGGCCTTTGTACCACCGAATCTCTGTGTTTTCTGTTTACCCATGGTCTTCGGTGTGGTAACAGGGGAAACTCAAGGGCACAACTGCTAGTTTGATAACCCTCCCACAACAACATCATACCTTAAAAGTACCTTAAAAGGGTTTGGTGCAAAAGGGGTGGCCCAGCCTCCTCTGGCCACGGAAAGGCACAGACATGCCCGCTCTTGGGCTAGTCTTCACCTGGGCACATGCGTGTCCCGTACTTGCAGCTGCATAGTGCGCTAATGCTAATAAGTCCTTTCTTGTTGTTGGAACCCTCCTCCTGGGCTCGTACTGGGGATTGTAGTCCCTGTTTGAGGTCTCTAACTGCGTGAGCCCGGTGCACCAATGGGCGTCCTCTTGTTGTTGGAGCCCTCCTCTTGGGCTCGTACTGGTCACTGTTTGCGGCCCCAAACTGCAAAAGCGGCATATGGCAAGGAAGACCTTTATGTCAGGGGGAAAGTTAGATGACATTATGAAGGCAGCGGATTGGTCTAATGCAGATATATTTAGAAGATTCTATTTTAGACCAGTAGATCATGTATCATGCTGCGCTTTGAGAAACTTTGAACGTGCATAAAGCTAGCCTCCTGTCTTGCCATAAAATGTCAATTCTTAAAAGTATACTGAATAAAGATTCCCGATTTTATTAAAGACAAGGAGGCTAGTATCATCCCACCACACTCTCCTATGCAAGTAAAGGAGAAGTGAGATCAACTTCAATAGAAAGTGTTTTGTTGAAAATGAAAATGTTGAATTACTGGATTTGTTTTTCTTTTTGAGAAAAAAATTGTTTTGGAGGAAATATATACTTTATTTTTTTCCAGATCAGTAAGGAGATGAAGATATGCGACATTAGAAGAGGAGGATAAGTCAGAGAAGACAAACAAAAGAGGGCGAATATGAACCCTAGGGAGATTTATATGGATTTGAGTGTTCTGTTTTACTTTGTGATGTAGTTTGAGGTCTATTGTTGGAAACGTTAATGGTTGGTTCTCAGATTTATGAATAATGCTAGTCTCCTTGTCTTTAATAAAACTGTGATTCTTTATTCAATAAACATTTAAGAATCAACATTTCCCTGTAATAAATTACCACTAATCCACATTGGATTCCGCAGTAACGTGCTACTCGCCGAAAGCACTTCAACGCTTCGTCAGGCTTAGCACTATGTAACTACAACTACAATTACAACTACAATTATAAATACAATTACATGTGTAGAATTGTGTATCAGGATAACCCACAGAGCTATGAATGGCAGAATAAGAACCAATATACACCAGGGAGTAAACCAGTACAATGGGTCCAAATAATGCAAAATACATGTCCCGCAAATCATAGCACTAACCAGAGATATACAATACACAAGTACACTAATTCATAGCCTGCAATTTCAGAAAAATGCAACAGGACAAAACCACCACAAATTGATAACATCCCTGCTAATGCCAGACCTAAAAATGAAGTGATGAACAAGAAAATGAAGACACTACCAGGCTTTGTAGAACACGAAAGATCTTAAATGAGTGATTGTGCCATGTGCAGGATCAGACTGCCTACAATGAAGGGCTGATCTGACAGGTCAGTGTATGGGCTTGGTTTTTGGCTATTTGTGGGTCTGGTTTATGGTCTGCTGGGCCGTGCTTTTCACTTTTGATTTCCCTGATATTAAAACGAACACTGCCTGCAGAATGCATTCCTTCATAGGTGGCAAAACAATTATACAGCATATCTTTACAAGTTCAAAACACACCCCATTTACAGAGATGGACCACTTTTCAGGTATCTAATTCACTAAAAGGTCCATTTTAATTTTGGTGCCTGGGCTTTTTTTCTGTCCCAATCCAACCCTGGCTGTGTGTGCCAAACGAGAAAGGCACTAGTGATCTCCTTCCTATTCCCACTACCAACATTCCCACACACAAATATAATACACATGTTGCCCTTTGTCTTATTTTGTGAAGCATTAAATGTTAAATATGCAACATGTCTGCATTTTAGAAACTCATAATTACATTTTAAACCAGTTGTCATATTGTAACCCTCACAAGACCCCTTTCTTATTTTTATTGTCATAGTTTTCTTTCCAGGTAGGACAGGCGTGACATTAAAGACTCAACATCTATGTTATTCAAAAAGTTGCATTGTTTTTTTTCTAAAAGTTGGTGCAATTGAACATCTGAATGTCAGAGTACAAATATGTGGACGTCCAAAAAATCATGAAGCCGATGTTATGTTTTTATGTACAGATTTACTACTCTTAACTCCACATCGACCTACCCTGAAGAGACATACAACATTGTTGGAGGCAGCACATTCTGGTTGGCTGAGGCTGGGCCCTAGCCAGGCACAACTCACCACTCCCATCACCCTTGGGTAGCTTGGCACAGAGCAGTCAGGATTATACCAGGGGCAATGTGTAAAGCAATGGCACAGCAATCACGCTGATCGTCACAAAAGAGACTTCATACAAGGTGTATGTAAATATGTTTTGCATTCAACACACTCATTAATTAGCACAGAATGAATAACGTAACTCTGGGCAGAAATCATCCTTTGACTCACCACTGGCAGTACTAGACCCAACTGTGTTAAAACGATATTTGCAGTATGCACACATGAGAAAAATAATAGATTCCCTCCCAACACCCACATGAGGTGCCAAGTGCTGCCAGCAGGAGACATATTCTAGTGATTACCAAACTCAATTATACACAAGCCTAGGGTGCACCCCGATTCACAAAGATAGCAGCAATATGGAAATACAGAGCAAAGCAGCACTTTAAATTAGCTTTGCGGCCTTGGCCGCACAGGTAAAATCAAAGGTCAACCGTGTAAGTCCTCTGGCAAGAATTAACGTGTCTGGCAACACTATTGTACGGTCTAACAATCACCCTCAATCGCTCCCACACACTCACTCTGCATCACCAAGCTGTACCATGTATATCAGACGGCTTGTAACTTATGCAGTCGCATACACTCACTCCCAGCACCCTAATGCAGTACACTGATATCCTGCAGGTTAGCTGTCACTGCGCTCGCAGACCCACCCTGGGCCCCCAAACCTTTCCTCCACCCTCCAACTGGCCCTACTACTTCACCTCCCACTAGTTGAAGATGCGAACAGCCTTTCCCCAGGTGCGAGGCTGCACATGTCCACAGTCACTCTTGTTTAGGCACTTGGGGATGATATGGGGGAAAAGGAAGAGACACCAGCGGAGCAGATAATAGTCAACATAGGGAGGGTTGGCCACCACTAGGGAAGTTCACTGAGAGGTTTCCACACCATGCCTTCCTGCACGGGCCTAGGGCTGCAAAGCATGGGTCATTGTGGCACCCAGCCGAGCCAGGCACCCTGATACACAATAGTTACCAAATTCAGCACCGCCCTGGGAGGATGCGCAACATCTGGGGCATGATGACTTGAGAAGCCCCAGATGGTCCTGGTTGCACACAAATAGATACCAACCAGCACCTCCCTGGATGGAGGCGCTACGTCACATGAGTGATGACTTAAGTTGCTCCGGATGATTCCGATCACCAACACAAAGTGCTCAATGCCGTACGTCCCTGAAATGAGGCATAATGTCTGGTGCACGATAACTTGAGTTGCACCAGACAGGTTCCGAATACACACACAACATGCTCAATGCCGTGCCTCCCTGGAATGAGCCACAATGTCTACTGTGCAATGACTTGAGCCGCACCAGGCAATCTGGTTAAACACACAAAAAGGATTCCAGTCCCGTACCTTCCTGGACTGAGGCACAACATCTGGTGCGCGATGACTTGAGTCACACCAGACACTTCGCCAACACAAAGTGCTCAATGTCGTACTTTCCTGAAATAAGGTACAACGTCTGGTGCGCGATGACTTGAGTCACACTAGAAAATCCCGATCACCAACACAAAGTGCTCAATATTGTACCTCCCTGGAATGAGGCACAATGTCTGATGCATGATGATCTGAGTCGCACCAGACAATCCTTGAACATACACGAAGGATTCCAACTCTATGCCTCCCTGGAATGAGGCCCAGTGTCTGATGTGCAATGATTTGAGTCGCTCCAGGCGATCTGGCTACAAACACAAAAGACGCAAGTTCAGCGGGGCTGCACGAGGTAGGATACGGCACTGCTCCCGGGACACCTACAACTCCAAGGGTCATCACCTATGACACGGACACTGAACACAATGAGCATGCAGTCAGGAGTCACATGAGAAAAATGGGATGCACTCAACAAAGGCGGGCCACTCGGGGTCTCTACCGGTGAATCTGTTCACAACAAACCAGCTGCTTATGCGTGTCGTGGACCCTCAATGAAGGGCCACACTCCTTGAAATGAAGGCAATACTTTGAATGCACTGCACCAGGCAAAACCGGTCTCCAGGTAGTATACTTGCTTCAGCGCTCGCACCGCTGCTGCCCAATGAAGTCTAGCCGATGGTGCAAGTACTTACGAAGTTACAGCTCTTTAGAATGACACTGGAAGAATGTGTAGGTCCCTCACTGGAGGTCTTTGATGGCCCTGAGACCTACATCAGAGAACAGGGAGCACGCCATCGTACCCTTGGAGAGCACACTTCAGAGTACCACACTGCAGTGACCAGCTTGCCAAAGCCAACCACAATGTCAAAAGAGTTCAGGGTCCCTTCCTGTGGGCAGTAAATCTCTGTGTGCACAGCAGAGTAATCTGACAGTGTGCATCACACAGTCCAGTGTCTCTGTCCCTAGTTCCTGCAAGCCTAGCTCTAAGTTGCTGAAGTGTGGTACCAGTATATTATACTGAAGTGTGCCTTTGAAGTTGGGGGTGGTTCAGAGGGTTCTCCTTTGAACCACAGATCTCTCCTCTAAATTTCTGGTCTGTCTGCCATGGGGCCATGGAATGCAGATCAAGAAGTATAAATCTTTTATTGCAGATTAATTAAAATCAATGCAATTATAAACAGCAAAACTCTTTGATGCGGTAAACGCACATGGTGTAAATGTGTGATCGATCAGTTAAGAAAGTGATGCAAACTAAGAGCTACTTCAATATACATAAAAATCACAATTTATTACATTGTCCACTGGTCCAGTGCGCCAAAGTGCATTAGGATTAGTGAGTAGCTGGTTAGCCCTGTGATGCTGGGCCTATACTATAGATTGTTGTTGGCCTTTGGGCCTGCAGTCTAACAGATCAGTGAACCTATGTTATAGCTGTGGTATCTCAAAGATAAAACTTTGCAAAAGTAAAACAACGTTAAACTAAAACAGCAAAATAAAATAGTGCCACGAAATGGCCTTCTATTAAGTTTGTGATTTATTTTAAGGACTGCTTCCAGGGTGGTCATTAAACCTATAATGTCATAATGAGAATCAAAAATAAGGAAGCTATATAAGCATAGAACAGATATTTAAACAAAAACAACAAGAGTACAATAATACTGCAGTGATTAAACTCAAAAGTGCGCAATAAGGCTGTGCAAATTAGCTTTAAAAGGTCACAATGAGCTGGGGTTAGACCTATATTACCTTCCATTGGCCCGCAATCCCTCAGGAGCACAAAAGCGCTTTGGGAGTTATGTGACACAGTTAATGTGTTTAGAAGCCTGCTCTTTAAACGATGTCCATGCAGGCTTGGTTAACATAATAAGAGCAGCTTTTTCATTATTTCTAAGAATTTTGTAGCCCTGCAGACGAGCTAAATGTAATGACTTTTTAAAAGGGCCAGGACTGCAGTCCAACATCTATTGATCTGAAGTGACCTCAAGGTGGAACATATTAGCTACTGTTGCATGGGGGAGACCTTCAGAGAGATACATAGGAAATGAAGTACACTTTCCATCACAAGACCACACTGACGACAATTAGGGTTTGACCAGGTTTGCTTCCAGCTCGGGACTTGGTCCTTCGAGGGAAAGGCACCCATACGAAGTAAAAGAAGAGAGTGTTGAATAGGCGCAGCTATGTGCAAAACAAGATCCGGTTTCAGGCTCCAGGATGTGTAAGACTGAAGAACAATCCAGCAGTGCCTCTTTCCGGCCAGGAGTGCTTTGTCTGATGACCAAGAGTGCAGTTTAGAGGTCTTGTTGGTCATTTTTTTGAATAAATTAAACTGTATTTGAGAGCCCCAAGCACTAGTCAACTTTAGGGTGGCTAATGCCCCTTGAATAACCAGTGGAAATGAGTTTTTTTGTTTGAGCGTGAACTCCATCTCCAACCAACACTGGGTAGCAAATGAATCTAGTGATGCCGATGTAAGCTTCCTGCATAGTTTTAATATGGCTCCCAGCCTGACGGGAGTTTGGTCAAAAAGACCAAACTCCAGTCTCACCTGGGCTTGTGAAATATGAGAGGGGAGATGGAAAATACGTTTGAACAAAGATGATTGAACCTGATTTGCCCTTTTAGTAACTTTGATCTCGGTGGAAAGGGACGTAAGGAATTTGGCCCTCATAACCTCAAGAAGATATTCCTGAGAGGTGCTTCTAAACTTCTGGAGTAGACCAAATGTGAAACAAAGTTTCTGGGCTGTTGCTCTCCTGAGAAGGAGGTGGGCCTTATAGGATAGATTTGCCTCTAAAGTCAATCCCAGGTATTTATAGGATTGCACCTGCTCCAGCTGGTTTGCGGCCACTTCCCATCTAAATTTATTATGAAGAGCACACAGGCTTGAAGAAAGGCAGATGACTTTTGTTTTCTTATAATTAAGTTCTCGGCCCAAAGATTCGGTATACACGGCCAGCTTCGTTATTAAGCACTGAAGGCCAATCGCAGTCTGACTTAATAGTACTATGTCATCTGCATATTGTAAGCAGTTAACTGATTCCCCCCTAGCTTAGGTGGGTGACATGCAACGCCGGGGAATAAGGCGGCTAGATCTGCCATAGAGATGTTCAATAAAAATGGTGCAAGGATGCGTCCTTGCTTGAGGCCGATGGACGTTGCAATCTTCCGAGTCAGCCTGTCGCCTTTGCCGATTTTAACTTGCACCCAAGTGTTGGAATGCAGATTCACCACAATGTCCAGTAACTTGGATGGAACTCCTTGCTTGTCCATCTTAGCCCACAGCAAATGTCTTGGGATCCTGTCAAAGGCTGCTTTAAAGTCCACAAAGCAGGCACAAAAGTTGGCTCATTTATTGATTGCCTTTTCAGCAAGTAAAGTAACTGCTAGGAGATTAATCATGATGATTGATCCTGCCTGAAACCCTGTGTGGGTCTTTAGGATGATGTTTTCGGCTGATTCCCAGGCTTCCAAATCTTTCAATAGATTGAAGGGAAAGATTTTGGCCTCTACATCAATGAGAGCAATTAGTCGATAATTCACGGGATCAGACCTAGAACCAGATAAAAAAATGGGATGCAGGATGCTTCCCCTCGGAATACTGAATTAAACAAAGGCGTAAGTTAACTGGCCCAAAATGTTTAATCATATTTGAACAAGGCGTTCGGGTCCATTCGGGCCATGGGCCCCACCTGGTCTCAGTTTCTTAAGTGTCAGCTGTACTTGACAATAGGTCTACCAGGTGCCTTCTGTGATGATCAAAGAGTGGGCTGCTGCAGTGGCTCCTTTGGTTTTTAAGTCAACTGGCGGTGTTTTGTTAGGCGATGAAGACCCCCAAGTACATACCAGTGACATGGTTTATCCAGTCAGCTTCCCAAGTGCCCGCTGTGTGGTGGACGAACCTGCCATTTGCCAGTGTGTTAATGGGCCCAAAAGATCTTACTTTTTTTTGATCTAGGTGATTGAAGGAGCTTTAGCCATTTGCTGGCCAGATGTGACTGTTTTGCAGACAAGACAGCTTTCTTATAGGTTAACCTTAGGGTTGCTATTTTCATTCCGGCTATGTGACAGTTTAACGGCTCTGTTTTCCATAACCTCCTGATCGCTCTACATAACTCTCTTTTTTTGCCAGTAGAGTGACTTCTCTTTTCTTTCATTTTGAGAGCATAGTACTGTTTTTGCTGAAAAGTGTGCCATGAGAGCAGAGGTGAGAGTTTCCCATAACAGGAGCAGTGATGACCCATGAGTGGGAGGCTGTTGGAAGGTAAAAGCTGGAATAAAGGAAAGAATGGTGACCACACATTCTCTTTGCCAAACAAGGCACCTCAGACTGTAAACACTCGATATTGTAGACAGGTTGTTTGCATAGGGAGCTGCGGGCAGGCAGAGCGATAGCTCCACGTGCTGCAGGAAGTGATCACTCTCCACTCTAGCTGTGATGCTATTGTGCATCACCCTTGCAAACAGCAGTGCATCAACATCTAAGAAAGAGATGGTTTTAGAGGAGATCCTGGTAAAGGACGCTGGTCAGTCTTGCGGTATACATCCATTAAACTTGTAAAGACCTACGTTTGCCAGGGCATATGCTTCCCCATGGTGGTAAACTCTAATATGAGGTGTGAGGGCTGGTGGAATTATATGCATTGGAGAGATCATGCTTGTCAAAGGATCTTTTTGGAAAAAATACATATTGAAGTCTCCTGAGAGCAACAGAGAGGCTTGAGGGTAGATATGCTGTAATGATTTAAGTAGGGCTATCAGGGCATCTAACTTCCCCACTTTACTCTTCTTATTTGGATGGATGTAACCATTGCATATTAACAGACTGAAATCGCTATCCGCCCTTGAGGGTGATGAATCTGTGAGTTTGATGCATTGAGCCCATGTGATGCCTAGATCTATTAGTTCTTGATGCCACTGGATGTGACATCCGATGTATACAGTCAAACCATCCAAGGCTGTACCAGCAATTGCGGACTTTTTGCCTCTAGGTGATATTCCTCCTGGAAGTGGAGGATGTCAAAGTTTTGAAGAAAAGAGATTAAACCTTTCTCGCCCGCTTTGTTGTTCAGACCATTCACACTGCAGGAGCTCAGAGTTAATGGACTCTGTTCACAGCTACCTTTCCTGCGGATCGATGCACCTGCTTCCCTCAATCCTCCCCACTACGAGGCGTGCTACCGGATCTATGGAGACTTGTCTCATGTAGTTTGAAGCTCCTAGGGCCGTGACTTGATGAATGCTTAAATTCTGCAACAGACTGCCTTTTAGCTCTGACAGCCCCGTTGCACCTCATAGCACCCTGTGCTTGATGGACCACCCTTAAATGATTGGGTCTGTGAGGAAATCAGAGCAGACCCAGGAGGAGGGAGGGAGGAGGGAGGGAGGAGGGAGGGAGGAGGGAGGGACAGGTTTCCACAGGGGGACCTTCTTAGCTCAATGCCCCATTTAAAAAAACTCTCCATGGAATGCCAAACTTCTGTAGCGATTCTTGCATTGAACCATGTGACTACCGTGATTTGATTTCCAGGCGAGGATGGCTTTGGTTTAAATTGAATGCATTCAATATCTTCTGAGTGCAGGAAGTTGAGGTTCTCCAAGGAGCGGGCCAGTTTCAATATTGCTACCCTGTATAATGTATCGTGCTGTCCTCTGGTCCTGTAGAGTGGAATCAATTCTAATGACACAGAGGAGTCTTTGTGAGATGCTTCAGGTCTAAAGTATAGCTCACGTGCTCTTTGGCCTTTATTGTACACTAACTGTGAGTTATGTTCTGATAACGTTGTACCTGCTTGATGATGTAAGGGCTCTCCTGGTCGTGGTTGCGGCATGAAAGGCAAAGTTGTTAAGCTTAAAATAAGTGGAGAATTACGATGAGCATGGGGCGTTTGATCCTGTTGGCCGTACGCCTCTTCTCTCGGGGGTGTTGACCAAGGTCTGAAGGGAGGGGGTTGCCTGTTGGCAGGTAAAGGGGAAACTTGGCTGGACGAGTCCCAGGTAGTTATGGGGGTGATTTCATCCTTGTGATCCTTGGGAATAGGTTTGAGACCATGGTGTCCTATTTGCGACCTCTTTGAGCAAGTTATCATGGGGCTAGACCTATCAGGAGAAATGGCAGAATTGATCACACGTTTGTTACTGGGACTGGAAAGGGGAGTCCTTGTGTCATGGCTGAGATGGCCTGGAGATTTTGAAGTATGAAGGGTAGAAACACTTCTTTTTTGTTGAAGCTATGTATAAGCAGGGTGTGGGTGTAATGCTAACTGTATGTAATCACCGGCTCCATCTTGACTACTGACTCCATTTTGTGCATAGCTTAGCTTCATATGCCGTCACATTGGTGGCGCAGGTATTTTTCCACAAAGCTTGTTTTCTCCACTGAACGTGTTTTCGCTTCTTCTCACCAGTACTGGGTTGCACTGTGCAGGAACATAACAAGGGTGATGTGGACATAGACATGATTAGAGAGCCTCAGCCTGGCAATGGTTTCAATGTTTTCACTACAGAAAAGTACTGCTCCTCTGCTTCTGGAATGTGCATTGGGACAGGGTTTGTTCCTTTGCATGTTTTCAACGCAGACCGAGTACAGCCAGTGCGTAAATTTCGTAACTCCGATCTGGGAAGGTTTCTCCTGTCGCAGCTGTCCAGTGTTCCACAGCTTAACGTTGGCACCAGGATGATGTTCTTGGATTCGATCCCCATGGTGATGCAATTTTATTCTTATTTATCTAGCTTTGCTGTGCATATATATATATATATACATGTATATATATATATATATATATATATATATATATATATATATATATATATATATTTATATATTTATATATATATATATATATACATATATATATATATATATTCATTGCATACATATTAATTGTACTTTCTATGCCTCACATTGTTTAACTGCTGTGAGTATTTTAGCATTTACACGTGTTTTACTCAAGTAAAATGCTCATGTTCATATTTTCGTATACTTTATTTTGATATCTGAGAAGTGTCTTAATAAATTCATCACTCAAACTAGGAGTGCTGCATTCCTTGGCATTGTTTCCCTCTTAGTTTGAAGCAAAGCAGAACAGTGGGTCTTTTTGAAGTTTCGCTTTTTTTAGAGATGTTGATTGATCTGACCCTGAATTGATCAGGGAGTGCTGGTCAGGTCTTTGAAAAGGTCTAATTGACCTTTCTTTTTATTATTCCTTGCTTTCCTTAAGCGTTTTCACTCTCTTTTTGTCAATGTAGGTTTGGAGATTTGGAGCGGTCTGCTCTTAGACCGCGAGTGCTGAGCCCTTGTTGGATTAGAGTCTCTGTTTAGCGCAACCTCAGCCGGTGCAAAGCCGTCCTGGCTTTTTGGGCTCAGCTCAGCACCTATTACTGTAATCAGATTTGCCAGGTGACCAAGTGGGGGTAACTGCTGCAGAGTCACCCGGCCGGTCATTGATTATATGCCTGTCCGGGCCTGATTTGTACCCCAATAGAGCGGATGTGATAGCAGTATTGCCAACTGTTGAGCAGAATTTTTATGTCTTGACTTCCATCAAGATGTCCGCAAGGATGTTAGGCATCGTTTTTAAATGATCCAAAAAAGGGGTGCATTGGCATGAGTCATAGGCAGTGTCTGGATCTGCTTGCACCTGACTAGTCAGGGAATTTAAGTCGTGAAGTTTTTAGTCCATGACAATGACATGGACAGCCAGAGAGTGCAGTAGATCGACTTGAATTTCAAGTTTTTCTTAGTGGAAAGAGGAAACCTACGGCGGACCCCAACGACCTGAAGAACATCCGCCCCATCTCGCTCCTCCCCTTCCCGGCCAAAGTCATCGAGAAGGCCGTCAACAAGCAACTGACCAACTTCCTCGAAGACAACAACCTGCTCGACCCCTCCCAGTCCGGATTTCGGGCCAACCACAGCACGGAAACCGCCCTCATCGCAGTCACAGACGACATCCGAACCCTACTGGACAACGGAGAAACAACCGCCCTCATCCTCCTCAACCTCTCGGCTGCCTTCGACACCGTCTGCCACCGCACCCTTAAAAACTGCCTCCGCTCCACCGGTATCCAAGGACAGGCCCTGGACTGGATCATCTCTTTTCTCTCGGACCGTTCCCAAAGAGTCTACCTCCCGCCTTTGCGCTCGGAACCCACCGAGATCATCTGCGGCGTCCCACAAGGCTCCTCGCTCAGCCCTACTCTCTTCAATGTCTACATGAGCCCCCTCGCCGACATCGCACGCAAACACAACATCAACATCATCTCCTACGCCGACGACACCCAGCTGATACTCTCCCTCACCAAAGACCCAGCCACCGCCAAAACCAACCTGCAGGATGGAATGAAGGACGTCGCAGAATGGATGAAACTCAGCCGCCTGAAGCTGAACTCAGACAACACGGAAGTCCTCATCCTCAGAAACTCCCCGTCCGCCTGAGACGACTGCTGGAGGCCCACGGCCCTGGGCACCGCACCGACCCCCTCAGACCACTCACGCAACCTCAGATTCATCCTGGACCCCCTTCTCACCATGACCAAGCAAGTCAACGCCATCTCGTCTTCTTGCTTCCACACACTTCGCATGCTCCGAAAGATCTTCCGCTGGATCCTCACCGACACCAGAAAAACTGTGACCCACGCCCTCGTCACAAGCCGCCTGGACTACGGAAACACCCTATACGCAGGAACCATCGCAAAACTTCAGAAACGTCTTCAGCGCATACAAAACGCCTCTGCACGCCTCATCCTCAACGTACCCCGCCACAGCCACATCTCCGCCCACCTGAGACACCTGCACTGGCTAACCATCAACAAAAGGATCACCTTCAGGCTCCTCACCCACGCACACAAAGCCCTCCACAACAAGGGCCCCGAATACCTCAACCGTCGCCTCACCTTCTACACGCCCACCCGTCAACTTCGCTCCACCAGCCACGCTCTCTCCGCCATCCCTCGCATCCGCCGAACCAACGCCGGGGGGAAATCCTTCTCCTACCTGGCAGCCAAGACGTGGAACTCCCTCCCCGCCCACCTCAGGACCACCCAGGACCACCTCGCCTTCCGGAGGCATCTCAAGACCTGGCTCTTCGAGCAGCAGTGACCCCCCCCCAGCGCCTTGAGACCCTCACGAGTGAGTAGCGCGCTGTATAAATACCTTGATTGATTGAATGATAGGGCAGATGATATCACATACATTGGGGGTCATTCTAACCCTCCAGAACACCGCTCCGCGGTCATTAGACCGCTGCGGTGATTCTGGGTTTCCCACTGGGCTGGCGGGCGACCGCCAAAAGGCCACCCGCCAGCCCAGTGGGAAACTCCCTTCCCACGAGGACGCCGGCTCAGAATTGAGCCGGCGGAGTGGGAAGGTGCGACGGGTGCAGTTGCTCCCGTCGCGAATTTCACTGTCTGCAATGCAGACAGTGAAATTCAAAGTGGGGCCCGCTTACGGGGGACCCTGCAGTGCCCATGCCATTGGCATGGGCACTGCAGGGGCCCCCAGGGGCCCCACGACACCCCATACCGCCACCCTGTTCCTGGCGGGCGAACCGCCAGGAACAGGATGGCGGTATGGGGTGTCTGAATCCCCATGGCGGCGCAGCAAGCTGCGCCGCCATGGAGGATTCCGAAGGGCAGCGGAAAACCGGCGGGAGACCGCCGGTTTTCCTCTTCTGACCGTGGCTGAACCGCCGCGGTCAGAATGCCCTGCGGGGCACCGCCAGCCTGTTGGCGGTGCTCCCGCCGACCCTGGCCCCGGCGGTCTAGTACCGCCGGGGTCAGAATCACCCCCATTGTGTTTAATAATGGGGCCCACAGAAAAACTGGGACTGATGTGTTATTGCCAAAGGTGTTACTATCCACATAAATAGGCACTAGGATTTTATTTGCACTGATGAGAGGGGGAGCTGGTTGTGATCTCAGATAGTCTCACAACACTTGGGGTGTCCTGTGAGCTACAACTTAAGCCGGCTTGAGGGCTGATTGTGACTTAAGTTGAGCTGTTGGGCCACTGGAGCTTGATTAGGGAAAGCAAAATATTATAGTCATGTTTTGGGCCTGAATTAGCTTTGATATTACAGAGCTCCCTAGCAGCATTATATGTATCATTGAAGGGGCTCAATAAGAGCTCCGGCCATGATATTGATGCCTCCACAGGATTTCCTATTGGTGAATCACCCTGCCTGTTGTTAGGATCAATGTTGAGGAGCTCCTTAGATGCGGGTGTGAGGCCAGGTATGCCTAAGCAGCCAATTCATTCTCATTTGTCTGAACCTGGGATTCAATCAGCAGCTAGTTATTACTGGGTGGCTCACAAGGCTCCCCCTCAATCCTTTCTGGGAGGGTCGACATGCACAAGACACACTACCACGCTCCGGCGCGTTTGAGGATTTTAAAAAATCCATGATCTTAAACTTCCTAGGCCTGTTGGGGTTCCAATTAAAACGGATGAAGGGATCTCATTAGGGCCCAAGGGGTGTGATGTTTTAGCTTTGACCATGGGCGCCCGTTTCTTCAGGTTTGATTGTGCCACTTACCTTGCCTATTCTCATAATGGTGTTGCTAAGCTTAAGCCGGGGGGGCAGAACGACTTGGCTAATTGCCAGGGATTAATTATTATAGAATGAGTCTCTATCCCCTGTTAAGGCCTGCTGAAAGTTTAATTGATGTAGTGACTGGGCCATGCGCTTAATATCCACTTGAAGGTTCCGCCACACCATAACCCTGATGGATTGATATCAGTAGGGAAAGCGGCACACGCATTGTGGAAGGCAATTAAAGTCCAAATGTTTTCGAGATGTCTTAATAATTGTAATGAGATTGCGGCTTCTGTGGGTTTCTGCCAGTGTTTAAAATATGTCAGTCTACTTGTCCAAGTTGGTCCGATGCTGCTATTATAATCATAATGTCCTCTGGGTGCCACCACACACCATCCTGATGTTGACAAGAGGCAGGGGGCACAAGCATGCACATGTAAAGAAGAAGGAGAGGTAGAATATAATCTATGTAAACGAGGACAGGGCCCAAGGAAGAGACCAGGCAAGGAGGAGGAATAAATACAGCACGGGTCCGCCAAGAGGCGCAGGCCACACCGACCTACTGCCGGCCGCCTCTGCTCCACTTAGCGGGTCCCAGGGCTCTGAGCCTTTCAAGTGTCCCCCTGCCTACCACACTCTTCTTCTGTATTTTCCCTCCACACAGCCGTGCCGCGTCGCTCATTACCAGGGGGCCAAGCCAGTCAAAGCAGGTAGCAGGCTTGAGGTCGGAATGCAGATCATTATCTTTAGTGGGACCATGATCTGGCTCCGAGAGGCCAAGTGTCAAAACCTCCCCCTCCAATCTATGCAGCCAGGCCCACAACTGGCAGAGGCCTATTGTTCCAGGTGCCCATGTTTTATGGCTGTCTCTGGGCTTTCCAGGGACAACCCCCTGTGCTTCCCCAGCATCCAGTGAAATGAAGTTGGAAATAAAGGGCACCAAACAAGAGTTTTTAGATCATAGAAATGCACCCTTGTTTAAAATGGTATTTCTAGAGCAATACTGACAAAACCGCCTTTACAATGGAAAGGGGTTTGTCCTTGAGAATACGATAGTACACACCATGAGGCTGCTCCATTACACTCCACTGTTGCAGTTCAGGATCAATTGTGACCTACCCCCTTGTTAATTTATGGGCAGAGCAGCTCTCATGTGTAGTGAAAACACACATGGGCATTCTTTCACTACATGGGCACATGTGCTCTGGCGTACGGACAAGCTTGCAGGGCCAGGCTGGACACAAGTTAAAGGACATTGCATGGGTGCAC
This sequence comes from Pleurodeles waltl, assembly GCF_031143425.1. Classification (NCBI taxonomy): domain Eukaryota; kingdom Metazoa; phylum Chordata; class Amphibia; order Caudata; family Salamandridae; genus Pleurodeles; species Pleurodeles waltl. The sequence goes on from NC_090438.1 coordinate 804,741,182, forward strand.
GTGTGCCTATTCAGACCTGCTATGACAGGCTGAGTACATAGGCGCATACCAGTATGAATATGTGCACATACTGGTCAGCACCACTTTCCTGACATAGGTAGGAAGGCACACGTGCTTTCACATTGTATTCACAGTGGGAAATCGCCTAGGGCCCCAAAGGCACTTTAAGAGAATCAGCAAAACCATGTTGAAAAAGCAAAATGTTTGGGGAAACTACCTCAGCGTGTCAGGTCTGACAAATATCAAGGTACTTGTGCGTAGAATTAAGTGTGATAAACCTATACTTACCTGTATATATGTACCCTTACAATGTCCATGTAGTCGATATTCTGGTCACTATAGTTTTGCATGTCGATGTTTAAGACTCGCTATTCCAGCACCATACTGGTTATGCTGTGTTCCATTTCTGAAATATTGCAAGATAATTGTAGATGTGGCAATATTTATGAGCACAAGAGGGCTCTTTTAGGAGTCATTTGCAAGTCAGAGATGGAAGGATCCAGATTTGCGTCACAGATGAAACATACAGCCCTACTCCGTAGACGCCCCCCTTCAGCTGGCTAAGACCATTCTCAGAGGGCCTCATTGGTTTTCTCAAGCTTTCCCTTGCAAAGAAAATAATGCACTTTGTGGCCTTTATGTACTTTACATAGAAATCTAGCTCCCTGGACAGCCCTTCTCCACCAAGGCGACAACGCTTAAAACGCGGAAGAGTCCCAGCAGGGAGCGCTGCCACCGAATGGCGGCTGTCACGAGAACCCTCTAGAGGACAGCAGGAGGGCATCGTTGAAGGAGAAAGTGACAGTAGGAAATAGAAAAAAAGAATACATTAACGCAAATTGTAAACGGATAAAGTAGCGGCTCGCGTGAACGAAAAGAGAGTATGCCCTGAGAAGAGAAGAAAGGGAAAAAACAGAAAGCACGGTTACAATTTGGCCCTTCCAAAAGGAAGGTTTCTCCCGAGGATTCCTGCAGGCGCTGTTTCTCTCACCGGGCCCAATGGTCCTCTCCAGTGCCAATGGGTTCTTCAGTGACACATATTTTTCACAATGTTGTGTCCTCTAACATTGGCAAGATAATTTAAATTCCTTGTGTTTGTACTTTAAACTGGAAAGCACACTGACATAAGTGCGGAGATTTGTTCTAGTAGTTTAACTGCTTCTGGTAAATCCAGAGAGTAGCTTTTTAAACCCACCTTAGGCATTTGATCCAAATTGGGATGATTCTGGGGAAGTCTATTTATCTTCCTATACCTCATTAATATTTGTGATGTCAAAAATAGTGTATGGTGGGCTACTTTATTCTGTATGATGTAGTACTTAATACTGTTTCAGTTCGACCCCTTCACTCCTAAAACACCTTTCAAAAGAGTGACCTCCGCATACATTGTATTGTAAAGGTATTGTTGTGGCATTTATAAAGCACCTCTTACCACTGATGAAGAGCCAAGGTACATTTGCGGATAAACGACACTCGAGCAGCTCGAAGGGTGCTCTTGGTTGCAAGGATGTTGGGCTGTAGTGTGGCCTGCAAAAATAGAAGGTGCATTAACCTATGCATGTCTTATGAGGTATATAATGTACCTGAGACCACTGACGCTTCGAAGTGAACAGTGACATGCTTTTTAAACACTACACAAATTAGTTACCTGTTGAGTGCTATTATGGCAAGTCATTGAAGCCAGTGAATTGTGCAAACTGGGAGAACTTGTCCCCTCGATGCTGAATTTGAGCTGCTGGTTGCCGATAGGTGCCATTGACACTCAATACTGGGGACCAGCTTTTATTTTTCTACATCAGGCATTTACTGGGAGCAAGAGACAGAAAAACAAACAAAGCAGAAAGACAGACGCAGACAAAGATGGGAAAACTGTCAAAGTGACAAAACGGGAGCAAGCAAGAGAGAGACAAAGGGGTAAGGAGTGTCTAATAGTGAATTAAGGGGACATGAGGTGGTTTAAGACTACCAGCCTTGGTATTTGTCATTGTAATTGTATTTAAGTGCTTACTGCCCTTTACGAGGTGTTGAGTGCTTTTCGGTGAGTAGCACTCTACTCCAGAACCCAAAAGGGATTAGTGGTGGATTAGTATAGGGAAATATGAGTTAATTTGAGCGGTGCTTGCTAGTTGAATTGAATGGGATAATGGAGGAACAGAAGAAGGAAGAGTCTAGAGAGTGTTATGTGGGAGATCATGGTAGTAAGATGAGGTTTGAGATAAGTAAAAGGAGAGATGGAGGAGTGAAGAGTATCTAGAAATGGATTAGGGAGCTCACACTAGTAAAATGAGGGTTGAGATGACTCAAAGAAGCGAAACACCAGGGAAGAATTTAGAAAGGGTTAATTGGGATATCGTAGTAGTAAAATTATGTTTGGGATGAGTTAGAGAGAGGAGGCAGAGGATATATTGAGAGGTATAGGGTGGACACAGAGTGGTGTATTGAATAGAGTTCAAATGTTTTTTTTCTACTGTAGGAGTAAAGTAATAAAAATATAGATGCATAAGTACATAGACAGGATATCCATGACTAAGGAACAGTGCTGGATTAACTATTAAGCAAAATAAGCAAGTGATTAGGGCATCAAGGGAAGGGGGGCACCTCAGAAATTTCCATTGCCATGTTTGCTGTGGACCATATGGTGAAAAACTGCAAATGGTGCAGCTGAGCCTATAAAGTGGAAGTATACAAAAATAAACATTATTGTTCATCTTACTGTAAGTTTTGCTTCATTTAAAAAAATAACATTTTATTTTATGACTTATTATTGTTTATATTTTGAATTAGATATATATGGAGCCACCAAAATCTTTTAAGTGCTAAGGGCCTCTAAAGCTCATTATGACAGTGGCGATAAAAAACGCCAAACGACCGTCCACACGGCTACCATCCGTCTGCCATATTGTGACCACAGCTGGATTTCCGCCACAAGAAGGGTGGAAATCTGGCTGTGGCCTTACTGGCTGATGGTGGTAAGTTGGCACTGCTACCACCAGCAGCCCCACGCCAGTAGACTGCTGCCAGCCGTATTATGACAAATAATACGGGCTGGCGGTGTTCTGCTGGCGGGCGCTGCTGGCGGTAGTAGCGCCTCGTTCTGTCTCCTGCTGGAAGACCCCCTGGCTCCAGGTAAGTTAGGTCTCCAACAGGGGAGGGGGTGGGGGGTGTTGCATGTGTGTGGGTGTATGCATGTATGTGTGAGTGTGTGCGTGAATGCAAGAGTGTGTTTAGTGTTGTGTGCGTGCGTGTATGAATGTGTGTGAGTGCGTGTATGTATGGAAATGTGAGTGCGTGTATGTATGGCAATGTGAGTGCGTGTATGTATGGAAGTGTGAGTGCGTGTATGTATGGAAATTGGAATGCATGCCTGTGTGTATGTTTTGATGTGTGTGCGGATGTGTGTGTGAATGGATGAATGCATGCTTGTATGTATGTGTGAATTAGTGTGTGTCTGCATCTGTGTGTGTTGTTTATGGGGGCGTGGATGTGGGGGGGTGTTTGTAGCGGTATGGGGGAGGGGGCCTCCTATCCATAACAGGGAAGGAATTCCCTGTCACTGATAGGGTCTACCGCTATGGTTTTCATGGCGTTATGAACACCACGAAAACAATGGTGGTAGGCAGGGACATAATGAGATAGTTATCTCCAGCCTGGCGGCTGCTACCGCCATGGCGGTTGGAGTGGAACATTGGCGGGTTGGCTTCAGCCAACCCACCAATGTCATAATTTGGCACTAAGTACCACCGGCCTGTTGAAGAGAATATATTGAGATTTCAAGTAGTATTTTATAAACTCAGACTTTCAAGTGTTTGCTGTACTTTAAGGTAATTTATTTGTGGATTTTTGTAACTCATATATATATACTTAAATTGTACATTTTTTTGAATATTTAAATAGTGAAGCACTTGTAGAAAAAATTGTTATGATACTATTTACATATTATACATAAAACAGAGACCCATAAGCATCTAGTCAAATAATTTATATGAAAACTATGCAGTGAACTATATACATGTTACATGTTAAGCACAGAATTAAATATATATATATATACATATATATATATATATTTATATATATATATACTATAGGTAAGATATACATTTGTTAAGAAGTCCTAAGGAGTATCTATATATTTTTTAAAACATAATCATTGTACATATTTGAACAAAAAAATACACATATCTAGATACATACATATAATCAAATTACAGTGGGCTAGAGTGAAGTGGCATAGAGTGGATTAGAGTGTGGTAGAGTGCAGTGTAGTAGAATGTCATAGAGTGAAATGTAGTAGGGTGCAGCAGAGTGTCATAAAGTGGAGTAGAGTGTTATAAAGTGGAGCAGAGTGTCAAAGAGAAGAGTAGAGTGGTGTGGATTGGAGTGACACAGTGGTGTGGCATAGAGTGGAGTAGAGCGGCCTAGAGGGGAGTGGCCTAGAGTGGAGTGCCATAAAGTGAAGCGGCGTAGAGGAGAGCAGCATTCAGTGAAGTGGCGTAGAGTGGAGTGTCTTAGAGTGGAGTGTGGTATAGTGGAGTAGAGTATTATAAAGTGGATTCACATGGAATGTCTTAGAGCGGAGTGTTGTTGAATGGAGTGCCATTGAGTAGAGTGCCGTTGAGTGGAGTAAAGTGGCATAGAGTAGGGTGGCAAAAAGTGGAGTAGAGTGGAATGGCATAGAGTGAAGTGGTGTATAGTGGCATAGGGTAGAGTAGAGGATCGTAAAGTGGAGTCTAGCAGAGTGTATTAGCATGGAGTAGAGTGTAGCAGGGTGTAGTAGAGTGTTGGATGCTGGAGTGGTAATGAGTGTAGTACAGTGGCCTAGAGTGGAGTGGCATAGAGTGGCACAGAGTGGAGTAGTGTGTGATAAAGTGTAGTAGAGTGTCGTAAAGTGGAGTGTAGTAGGGTGCAGTAAAGTGTCATAAAGTGTTGTAGAGTGTCAGAGTAGAGTGTTATAGTGTTGTAGGGTGGAGTAAAGTAAAGTGTTTCTAGCATGAAGGACCTCAATGTCATGGTATCACTTGCGGTGCCAGCCAGCTGCCAGCCAACTCTGTAGGTAAAAGCAAATCATTGGTATGGTGTTTCCAGAGAGTCAAGTCACTCTCACTGGCATGTGTCTTTGGTGACACTAGATTCTCCAGTGGTACTGCCCAAACTGACTGCCAAGATGCTCCACAGGTACCTGGCAGTCTTTGATATGGTATCTCCAGTGGTATTAACCACAGTTACTAAGAAGATGACTCTGAATGGTAATACCAGAGACATGGTACCAATGACAGGAGCTTGAACCTCTGAAGACAAACAACATTGACTAGGAGGTGGCATCTCTGGAGCAAATTTTCTCCTTAACCAATGAAGCTTAATTACATCTGGTTGTTTCTTCATTTAGGTGGAAATGTTGACCTCTTTCTAAGCACACATCATAAAAAAATCTCTCTGAAGGAGCGTGTTCTCCTCTTGTTCTACCTCCACTCGCATTTAATAAAGAGGAAAGAGGTCAAGTGATGCCATCATTTTCTCTATGACTTCTTCCACACAGTTGGCCTTTTAATGCCTTTCAAGGAACTCAGCCTCCTTGTAAATTATCTTGCGATTCTTAAGTGCATGTCAGTTCTTCCCCTGTAATAGATGTTCTATACAACCTACAATGTAGTCAGTTTGTTCCAAGTATGAAGTGCCTACAGTGAGCTTTAGTTCATACTTTTGACTCTGGCTACCAGAGCACTTTCAATGCTCGACTGCGGCTAAGAACAGACTGATGAGCGAGTTCGCACCATCTTTGTTTGTGTTCTTACAACATACCTGGAATGTCCTCTCAATTAAAAAGGGCACTGTAACAATCAGGTTAGCTTTCTGCTATGCTTTTATATTTGCATAGCTGTTGGATGTTAGCTATGTTACCATTAAGCAGGCAGGGAATCCTGTTTTTGAAGTAACTTGATATGGTTCTAATTCTGGTAGTGGACATCTGACACACTAGCCAAACAAACCAACAGCTGATGTCCGCCACACTCTTGTCTGAGCCAACCCAAAGACAACTCCAGCTGACGTTCCTGCAGAGAGAATGCCACAAGACATCCAGCATACCCAACACCTCCAAGAACAATACAGAACACTTATGGACCACTGATTTCACACTGTCATACTTACTATTATATAGAAATCGACACAAAGGGCAACAGTACCGCAAAGGGCCACACAACATAACACCTCACACATAACAAACACACTACTTTTTCTCCACAAGGCCCACAAAATCTAATGGCTGCATAAGGCACAATGACCTCATGTTGTCCGGCAACTGACAGTGAGAATAATGTGAATCAGATGGCAATAGTGCCCAGTAACACCAACCACATGTTATCAACACTCAAAAAACAATTGTACAACCCGCCAGATGCTGCCTGTGATCCTTCACTTCAACAATCAGTGCCATAGCCAGAATACAACTCATTTGAAGCACAACAACATATTCTCAATGCAATTAACACAATGCTACAGGGCATATATGAAAACATTCTGTTATTCAACCACAACAAAAATAAACCAATGCCTGTTACACAATTGAAACAAAAGCGAACACAAGAAACACAGTATTAAAACTAGACGTCAACCCACTGCACCACCACTCACAATAGGAGAAATTGAATAGACCAGCATCTAATGCAATCAAAGGTGGCAAAAACAAGAAGGTGGTAATATGTCACTCTCTGACAGCATTTATTACAAATAGGATGCATTTCTCCAAATGATGACTCATATAATTCAGTACTGTGTCAGTCTTTAATCCTGGCACTGGTACCTATCATACAGCGTGATAATGCACACACCATACATACCTCAAAAGAAATAACTAAACATACTACTTCACCTGTCTGCAACATACACCCTTCGGTGCACCAGCACATTTCCTGGCATGGTGCACACCTTACCCCATATACCAAGGAATGGGCAACCGTTTGTGTCAAAGAAAAATAATTTAGATGGGCACATGCTTTAGTTCTACTCAGTCTAACCTGACACAAAATAAACCTTCAAACAAACCATGTGCCATACTAGCACACCCGAGAAACCCAGAGACAGTGAGTGCTGGGTTCCCAGCTTGGCGCATCGGGAGCCCAGGGGCTTTCTAATTTTCTGGTTTTAAATGTATTTATGCACTTTTATTTTATTAACTAGTACTAAAACTTTTTACCTAATTTGGGCGGTATTTAGCGGCTGTCTGCTCTTTTAGCTAGGAGTTTGGGCCGGTTAGAGCCCTCCCCTGCTTTTCTTTTCAACGGCGGCCATCTTGGGAGTTCTGGGAAGGAGGGGGGCAGTCTAGCTGTTGGACGCTCTGACGCAGCCGACTCTTCCCTGCTGTTATAGAGGGCGATGCGGCCGCGCAGCAGAGAGATAGTGAGTGCTGCGTTCCCAGCTTGGCGCATCGGGAGCTCGGGGGCTTTCTAATTTTCTGGTTTTAAATGTATTTATGCATTTTTATTTCTTTAACTAGTACTAAAACTTTTTACCTGATTTGGGCGGCATTTAGCATCTGTCTGCTCTTTTAGCTGGGAGTTTGGGCCAGTTAGATCCTTCCGCCACTTTTCTCTTCAGCGGCGGCCATCTTGGGAGTTTTGGGAAGGAGGGAGGCGGTCTAGCTGTTGGACGCTCTGATGTTGCTGGCTTTTCCCTGCTGTTTTAAACAGAGGGCGATGCGGGCGCGCAGTGGACACGCGCAGCAGGTGTACGGCTGGCGTCCCAAAGGTGCACCTAAGGCAAGCCCGTCTGCGCATGTCCGCACCCGACCGGGGCTGGGGGCCCGTCACTCTGCACCCGAGACCTGTTCCACTCTGTTCCCCCAATACTCTAGGCAGGAACTTCTTAACATCTCTACTTAGCAGGATTTCAGGCACTGTGCCCAGGCTGACCCTCAGTGTTTGGAGGGATGGCGCTGCGAGGCATGTGCCTGGAATCCAACCATTACACCTTGTAGCTTTAGTTCTTCTCAATACCCTTCAACGCCTCCAGCTCATAAATCTTCAGGAGCTGAGACCAGTCAAACCATCTTATGCGGCCTAATTAACGCCCGCTCATTAGGACGTCATACCTTGGAAATCAGAGAGCTAATCGAATCAACCAAGCTCGATTGCCTGTTTATTACTGAAACGTGGGCTAAAGAAGACTCTAATCCAGACTTCATGGCCGCTTAACCTCCTGGATATACATTCTTTAGACTCGACAGAATGGGCAAAAGGGGAGGGGGCTCGCGGTCATTACCAGGAGCAATTTTAGTTGTTCACTTGAAGATATGAGCATTAAATTAGCTGGCTGCAAAGGTGATTACTTCAAACTACGTTTACACTATACCATTCTGTTTAAAGGTCTCCTTATATAGCATCCTGCTGGCCCAAAAATGACTTTCTGGCTTCTTGGCCAGGTATAATTGAACCCATCACCTGACTCCCAAGGCTGTTGTTTTGGGTGATTTTAACTTCCATTTAGAAAACAACCAGGACCCTTCTACAGTCCAGTTTCTGAATATGATGATGAATTTAGACTGGTACCTTATGGACCGGTCTGCAACTCATCGTACTGGTCATATGCTAGATGGCATTTTTACGCGACATTGTAGCCTGACTGGCTCTGAAAATGTGGCTTAGGATTGGACAGACCACCATTTATTGACCTTTAGAGCAGCATGGCCGTCGGCCAACATCAAATTGCCCCCACTCTCTAGGTTAGGATGGAAATGGCATAAGGTGGATGAGCAAAGCGTTGCCTTGGCCCTGAAATCTGAATGGCACCACGCCAGAGGGCAGGGCCCTTCCCCTTGGAGAACTTTGACTCGGGGCTCAGGGCAGTTATTGACAGGCTTGCCCCACTGGTTAATCTTAACCCTAGGGTGGGTCAATCCTCTTCCTCTCCCTGGTACTCTAAAGAACTTAAGAATCTTCAGAGACTTTACCGATGGCAGGAATGCAGTTGGAAGCCCCACAAAACAGCAGGGGAGAGAGTCCAGCTCAGGACTGCTTTTCAGAATTACAAATTGGCTATTAAAAAGGCTAAAACCGAATATTTCTCCTGCAGAATTAGGGAAGCACAAAATGGAGCCAAGGAACTCTTTAAAGTGGTTCACACTTTGACCCACCCGCCGGCCGCCTCATGACTGGAGAACTCCCCCACTTTTTGCCAGAGAGTTGCTAACTTTTTTGAGAAAAATAGTTTTACAGCTTCATTCATCCTTCATCAGCCTCTCTTCGGATGGCGATGGAGGTGATATGGACAGCGCCCTTTCCTTTGATTACAGTACAACACTATCTGAGTTCTCTCCTCTGTCAGCCAACAGAATTGCTGAATTATCGGATGGGATAAAATCTGGTTCACCGAATGATCCATGTCCTCCGAGGATACTTAAACTAGTATCCAATTTGGTCTCTGCTGCCTTGGAACCGGTTTATCTTGATATCTTAAGGGAAGGGCTATTCCCGCTCGCCTGGAAGGAATCCATTGTGATCCCTCTCATTAAGAAACCCAACGGAGAACCCAATGACTTAACAAATCTACGCCCTATCTCCCTGTTACCCACTACAGCCAAGATACTTGAAAAACATCTCAATATTGAATTGCCCACTTTTCTTCAGGCAAGTGGCACCCTTGATCCATCTCAACATGGAATTCGCCAAGCTCACAGTACGGAGTCTGCCTTGCTCTCTACGGCAGACATTATCTGGAGGAAAGTTGATATGGGAGAAGGAGCCATACTTGTCCTATTGGATCTTTCCGCTGCGTTTGACACCGTATCACCCCAGCTTCTGCTTCACCGGCTCTTTCAGGCGGGAGTTAGAGGCAAGGCGCTTGATAGTTTGAAATCTTTTTTGATGGACAGATTCATTACAGTGAGCTGTGGCGAATTCATGGCCACACCATTCCAACTTCCCTGTAGGGTCCCCCGAGGGTCGTCACTCAGTCCTACTCTATTCAATCTCTATGTTGCCCCACTGGCTAAACTTGTCCATTCATTTGGCTTTCACGTGGTATCCTATGCAGAGGATACTCAGTTAATCATTCTGGTTAACCAAAACTGGGATGAGGTCGCAGTCAGATTCCATGACTGCATGAATAGGATCAATAGCTGGATGAGCCATAACAAGCTCAAAATGAACAGTGATAAGACTGAAATTTTATTTTTTGGCACGGATGCTAGCCCTTGGAGTTCACACTGGTGGCCTTCATCCTGCAATGACTGCCCAGCCCCAAGCTCGTCGGTTAAGAATCTAGGTATCACTTTTGACAACACTCTCTCTTTTGAGCAACAGGTCAACCAGACGGTTAGATCTTGTTATTGGTCTATGAAAATGCTAAAGAAAATATTTCCTTTTCTCCAAGATGGGCTTAAACCAATGGTTATTTTAGCCCTGGTTATCTCTAAAATGGATTATTGTATCGCTCTCTTGCTGAACATTAGCAAGGCTGCCCACATAAACTTCAACTCATTCAGAGGCTCGCCGGGTCTTGGATCTTCCTCGCACAGCATCTGGGAGTGAGAGCCTTAAGCAGCTCCACTGGCTTCCTGTCGAAAAACTGATGAAATTCAAAACATTATTATGGCCCTCTTTACAACATTGGCGGTAAAAGCCGCTTACCGCTGTGCAGAAGACTGCCAACACCCCTCTGCGGCAGCGGAATTCCGCCACAGTCATTATGACCCACAGCTCGGAATCTGCCAAAATTGAGACACCCACACAAGTCCTCCACACCAAAGGTCAGTGATAAACTGGCGATAACAAAACCTCCACCGTCACGCCAACAGAAATACGCCCACACTATCACGACCCACGAATCGACGTGGCGGTCTTTCAACCGCGGTATTCCATTGGCAGTACACACCGCCACGCTCAAAATACACACACATATACAAAACACTACCACATTGGACAATTCAAAATACACACACCTGATACACATACACACACCACTCCCACACACCCAATACAATATAAAACACACACCCACATCACCCACAAACCCCTACGACCACAATTGCGACAGAAGGCCAGAGAGAGACACTACAATCTACAACCTAGCATCCACAGGCACACAACACCATCACCCACATAACATCCACGCACCTCACACAACACACCACTAAATATCACCCCACATATCACAACTCACACCACGCCACACATCACCCACACCACCCCATGGCACGGCAAAGACACCCCAGGTTCTATGAGGAGGAGCTCAGGGTCATGGTGGAGGAAATCATCCGGGTAGAGCCACAGCTATTTGGATCACAGGGGCAGCACACCTCCATAGCTAAGAAGATGGAGCTATGGCGAAGAATAGTGGACAGGGTCAACGCAGTGGGACAGCACCCAAGAAACAGGGATGACATCAGGAAGAGGTGGAACGACCTACGGGGGAAGGTGCGTTCTGTGGTCTCAAGACACCACCTTGCGGTTCAGAGCACTTGTGGCGGACCCCCACCTCCTCCCCCACAACTAACAACATGGGAGGAGCAAAATCTTGGCTATTCTGTATCCTGAGGGCCTCGAAGGAGTAGCTGGAGGAATGGACTCTGGTAAGTCAAACCTTAACTACTATATCCCCCACCCTACCTGCATGCCATCACAAACCCCCACCCTCGCCCTCACCCCCATCGCTCCTACTCCTCACAAATGTCCCAATATCACAAACCACACATCCCAACACCAAGCCCTGCATGCAACAACAAAGCATGGATACCCATCACCAATGCATGGCCACTGCACATACCCATACACCCCCCTAAACCATCATCACACAAGGTCCCACACAGGAATGCAAGCACTGGGGTACACGGTCACCCACCCATTGCACACCATGGTACACCCAGATGCAATAATCATGCTTTTACACCCCTGCAGGACCCCTACCCAACGTCACCGCACAGGAGGGTCCACACATGTCCACACCGCCAACAGAAGAGGCCCACAGTGATGACAGCACCTCTGTCCAACTGGATCTAGAAGACCAGCCCGGCCCACCTGGGACCTCGGGACAGTCGGTTCCCCTCACACTGGCACAGGCCACTACAGAGCTTGCCCCCTCTGGAAACACCAGCACAGCACCCACCCAGCGGGCCCATACCTCTGTCCCCAGGACACGTCAATCAGCAGTGTGTCCACCACTACAGGGAACCCAGGCTAACCCACCACCCCAACAACAGAGACCTGGGGGCAGTGGCAGTGGGCACACCGTTCAGGGGACAGAGGCCCAGGGAAACAGAGGAACTGGGAGGGCTGCTGTGCGACAAGGGGAGGACAGGCCCAGGGAACCCACTCTCCACGAGGCCCTCTCCAACATCATGGGAGCGTACCATCATTCCCAGGAGACGATGGCAAGGGTACTGGCCAAGTTTCAGGAGACCCAGCGGCTGCCCCAGCGGCTGCAGGAGGAACAGTATTTGGGCTTCAGGGAGGAACTCAGATCCATCAATTCCACCCTGGGCACCATCGTAAGGGTGCTGAAGCAAGTCCGCAACACCAGGAGGGACACTGTGGCACAACAAGGGGCCCCTGACACTAGCCTGGACGATGAACTGCCCACCACCTCCGCCGGCGCTAGTGGACAGGAGGCACCGCCACAGGACCACCACACCAGCACCCCACCCCCTGCAGAGGGAGAACCACCTCGCAAACGGTCCCTGAGATCCAGGACAAAGACAGAGAACGATGCCAAGACCCCCGCCAAGAAACGAGACCGCCCTGAATGTCATCCTTTTGTCCCACCTTGTCACCCTGTCCATCCTCAAACTGCCCCAGCTCCACTTCCTATGCCCCTTTGGACAATGGACCTGTGAGACTAATAGACTGGACTCTGCCATGTATATTCCTCCACCATCACCCCTGACCATTTTACAACCCCCTCCAATATTGAGCACTTAAATAAACACCCTTAAAGCACAAAACAATCTGGAGTCTGTCTGTGATTTCGAAATAGTGTATTAGCAATTACAGTGACAAAATGCTCTTTCAATTGTAATGTCAACATACCTATGTCACACAGCTCTAGTCCATGAGGAAACAAAGCAGATGTCACACAGTGGGACCCACATCTGTGAAATCGTAACAGAAAGTGACAAATCAGTGACCATACACTGGGTGAAAAGGACAGACAGTAGAGAGGTAGTAGTGTTAAAGTACATGTAGTAGGCAGGTTTGTCTTCTTACCTGTGTCTCACTGGAAGTATTGCAGGATCACAGAGTTCCTGTTGTCGATGTCCTCTTCTTCTGCTTCCTCATCTTTGCTGTCCACAGGCTCCACAGCTGCCAAAAAACCTCCATCTGGACCATCCTCCTGCAGAAAAGGCACCTGTCGTCGCAAAGCTAAGTTGTGAAGCATACAGCAGGCCACGATGATCTGGCACACCTTCCTTGGTGAGTAGAATAGGGAACCACCTGTCATATGGAGGCACCGGAGCCTGGCCTTCAGGAGGCCGAAGGTCCGCTCTATAATCCTCCTAGTTTGCCCATGTGCCTCATTGTAGCGTTCCTCTGCCCTTGTCTTGGGATTCCTCACTGGGGTCAGTAGCCATGAGAGGTTGGGGTAGCCAGAGTCACCTGCAAATGGCGAGGGACAGCTGTTAGACACACACTAACCTGTAGGGATATCCCCAGACCCAAACAACTATTCCCACTGATTTGGTTCCAGGTGCTTACCTAATAGCCACACACGGTGCCCCTGGAGTTGCCCCATCACATAAGGGATGCTTCTATTCTGCAGGATGTAAGCTTCATGGACTGAGCCAGGGAACTTTGCATGAACATGGGAGATGTACTGGTCTGCCAAACACACCATCTACACTTTCATTGAATGGTAACTCTTCCGGTTTCTGTACACCTGTTCACTCCTGTGGGGGGGGGACCAAGGCCACATGTGTCCCATCAATGGCACCTATGAAGTTGGGGATATGTCCCAGGGCATAGAAGTCACTTTTCACTGGAGGCAAATCCTCCACCTGAGGGAAAACGATGTAGCTCCGCATGTGTTTCAGCAGGGCAGACAACACTCTGGACAACAGGTTGGAAAACATAGGCTGGGACATCCCTGATGGTATGGCCATTGTAGTTTGAAAAGACCCACTTGCAAGGAAATGGAGTACTGACAGCACCTGCACTTAAGGGCGGATTCCTGTGGGATGGCGGATAGCTGACATCAGGTCTGGCTCCAACTGGGCACAAAGTTCCTGGATTGTTGCACGATCAAGCCTGTAGGTGATGATTACATGTCTTTCCTCCATTGTCGACAGGTCCACCAGCGGTTTGTAAACCGGAGGATACCACCATCTCCTCACATGTCCCAGTGGACGGTGCCTATGAAGGACAGCAGTGAGCACAGAGTCAACCAACTCAGAGGTACGGAAACACAGCTTACTCAGAAAACCATTCAGAACCCGAATTTTGCCTGTATGAGTGTTGAGGCAAGGACTAGGTATGTGTGATGCAGTTAAAAATAAAGCCATGTGGGCCCCTGAAATGGCGGCTTCCTGACCTGTAAAGTGGGACAATGGGATGTGAGGTAACTGCGCTGGCGTTGTACACCGTCACGGTAGGCGGTCGAAGACCACGGCGCAATTCTGCATTTGTTAACATTGGACCTTATGGGTCCCAGGAGCCAATGACGATGTACGCTGGCGGTGACGGTACACACCGCCGCGGACGTGACTGCCATTTTCTATCTGTTCAATCACTTGATACCTGATCTTCGACAGGAGAGGACCTACACTGCAAGTGCTGCTATGACCTCAGTCTGGAAGAGACAATGGCTCATGCGTCTGGGGAAAGGGCCCCTGCCTTCAGCACGGAGGAGTTGGATAAACTCGTGGATGGGGTCCTCCCCCAGTACACGCTACTCTACGGGCCTCCAGACAAACAGGTAAGTACACTGTGAGCATGCTGTATGGGCAATGCCTGTGTGGAGTGGTGTGGATGAAAGATAGGGCGGGGGGAGAATGATGCATGCATGAAACGACGGTGAGTGCATGTGCCACATGGCAAGGAAAGGGATGCGGGCCAATGACTGTGATGGTGCAGTTGGTAATAACTTCTCTTTTTCCCCTGTACAATTCATGTAGGTCAGCACTCACCAGAAGAAGGATATTTGGCGTTTCATCGCCAAGGATGTCCGGACCCTGGGGGTCTATCACAGAAGGAGCACCCACTGCCGGAAAAGATGGGAGGACATTAGCCGATGGAGCAAGAAGTCTGCGGAGGCCCAGCTGGGGATGGCCTCCCAATGTGGGAGGGGTGCCCGTCGCACCGTAACCCCCCTGATGTTCAGGATCCCGGCGGTGGCATACCCGGAGTTGGATGGGCGCTTGAGAGCATCACAGCAGCAACAAGGGGGTGAGTACACTCTCATTCTGCTGATTCAGCGCGCAGTGGAGGTGTCTGGGTGGGGGAGGTGGGCTGTGGGTTTCCCTAGGCCAGGGCCGAGTGTGCTAGTTAAGTCCCCTTTCTCAGGCAGACCCTGTGGCACCCCACCCCACCTGGGTACAGTGCCATCTACACCTAGTCAGGATCCTGTGACATCCATGTGTGCAGATATCGGCCATTGCCTTGTAGGCCATGTCCCAGGGATTGAATAGTGGACCCCAAGTGCGCGGCGTAGTGCAGGGGGCTTCTGTGTCTGTCGTGTCCGCCAACGGTAGCGGTAATGCATGCACTCAACATGTCTTTCTTCTGTCTTCCCACCCCCTTTTTGTGGTCTCCCTGTACATGTGTGCATTAGCATCATTAGGCGGAGGAGCAGTGGCACCGGAGCAGGAGGGAGCTGCATCCCACATGGCCCTGGAGGGTGACACTACAGAGTCTGATTTCACCAGTGGGACGGAGGCGAGGGGAGCTCCACGGCAGGGACAGAAGCTGACACCAGTGATACGGACTCGTACTCTGATGGGAGCTCCCTTGTGGTGGCGGCCCCATCTGTGCCCCCCACATCTACAGGTACAGCCAGCACCCCCTCCTCCAGCACCGCCCTGCCAGCAGCCCCTCAGACTTTGCCCCATGCCCGCTTACCCAGGAGGGTGGGCATCTCCTTCACCCCAGACACCTCAGCCCCTGCCCCTGTCACCCCTGCTGCCATTGACCTCCTCAGGTCCCTCACTGTTGGGCAGTCTACCATTTTGAATGCCATCCAGGGTGTAGAGAGGCAGTTGCAACAAACCAATGCATTCCTGGAGGGCATTCATTCTGGTCAGGCAGCCCTTCAGTGAGCTTTTCAGACTCTGGCCTCAGCACTGATGGCAGCCATTGTCCCTGTTTCTAGCCTCCCCCCTTCAACTTCCTCCACCCAGACCCAATCCCCTGTACCTCAGCCTACCCCAAGCACACCATCAGACCAGCATGCACACACCTCATCACACAAAGGAAGCTCAGGCAAACATAAGCACCACACATCCCACAGGCACTCACGTAAGCATCACACACATGCAGACATAGCAACATCCACTCCCTCCACTGTGTCCCCCTCCTCCTCGTCTCCCTCCTCCCTCCCAGTCTCGTCTCCAATCACACCTGCAGGCACTACATCTACAGCCACTACTTCTATCACCAGCACACCCACCACCACACCCCGCTCACGTGCACTCACCACCCCCACTACCATTCACACATCCCCTGTGTCCTCTCCCAGTGTGTCTGTGAGGCCACCTCCCAAGATACACAAACGCAGCCACACACCCACCCAACAGCCATCCACCTCACGACAGCCTCCAGCGCATGCACCTTCACCCAAAGTCACCAAACGTACACCTCCTACAACCACAACCTCTTCCTCCACTCCCAAACCCCCTCCAGCTACCCGTCCCAGTGTTCCTAAGAAACTTTTCCTGTCCACCCTTGACCTCTTTCCCTCACCTCCCCCACCCCGTCAGTCTCATAGAGCCCGACTCTCCAGGTCCCAACCTAGCACCTCAGCCACAACATCGGCAGGACCAGTGGTGCCAGTAGTCACCAGATTCTGGACTGCACCAGGCAGCAGGCCAGCCAGTGTGACAAGGAGTCACAGCACGGACAGTCCCCCACCTGTCAAGCATCAAAAGTTGGCCAGTGCCCAGCAGGAGAGGGGTAAGACAACAGCCAACAAAGCCACTCCCAGGGGTACAGGTGGGAGTGTGGAGTCATTTGCGACACCTTCCAAGGTGGGGAAGGGGCACAAGAAACCCGGCAAGTCTGGGAAGATCAGCACGGCGGAGAAGACCGCCTTCAGCCCCGCTGCCCAGGAGCCGGCCAGCAGCAGCCCCGCTACCCCATACAGGACCGTCAGCAGCAGCCCCGCTGCCCAGGAGGTGACCGCCAGCAGCCCCGCTGCCCCAGACAGGACCGCCAGCAGCAGCCCCGCTGCCCAGGAGGTGACCGCCAGCAGCCCGCTGGCCCAGACAGGACCGCCAGCAGCAGCCCTCCTGGCCTAGACAGGACCGCCAGCAGCAGCCCCGCTGCCCAGGAGGCGACCGCCAGCAGCCCTGCTGCCCCAGACAGGACTGCCAGCATCAGCCCCGCTGCCCAGGAGGCGACCGCCAGCAGCCCCGCTGCCCAAGACAGGACCGCCAGCAGCTGAAGCGCTGCCAAGGACACCGCCGCCACAATCACCGCTGCCAAGGACACCGCCGCCACAAGCACCGCTGCCAAAGACACTGCCGCCACAAGCACCGCTGCCAAAGACACCGCTGCCACAAGCACTGCTGCCAAGGACACTGCCGCCTCAAGCACCGTTGCCAAGGACACCGCCACCACAAGCGCTGCTGCCAAAGACACCGCTACCACAAGCACCGCTGCCAAGGACACCGCCGCCACAAGCACCGCTGCCAAGGACACTGCCGCCACAAGCACCGCTGCCAAAGACACCGCCACCACAAGCACCGCAGGCCCATGAGTGCCAAAAGCACTGACCCTACTGAGGCTGCCACGAGCAGGATGAAGCACTCTGGGCACCAAGCCCCCTCCAGAACCAGTGGAGATTTACATCCACTACCTCTGTCCTTGGCAGGATGAAGCACTCTGGGCACCAAGCCCCCTCCAGAACCAGTGGAGATTTACATCCACTACCTCAGTCCTTGGCAGGATGAAGCACTCTGGGCACAAAGCCCCCTCCAGAACCAGTGGAGACTCTTATCCACTTAAGAGTCTGTGGCTTTGCACTCCCCAGGTTTTAACAGTGGGCAACCCACCCACTGTAGAGACTTGAGAGACTGTGGCTTTGCACTCCCCAGCATTGAACAGTGGGCATGGGGACCCCTCGTGGATTTGGTGTCGTGCACTCAACCGGCTGAGGTGCCCACCCTTTCCCTTCCTCCTGAGGGGCCTGTTTTATTTCTATCTGATGCCCCTGCAGTGTTCTCTTCGCCATGTTCGGGTATCTTGTGTGGGCCTCGCCCATGCAGTGTGGGCCCAGTGGTCCACGGACTTTAAGGGTGGAATACCTTGGACTAATATTCTTGGTGTATATATTTGTAAATAGTGTATGTATATTATTTGACTACTGAATTTTAATATATTACAATCGTTCACCTCATTTCCTTTTGTCTTTGCATTCTTCAGGGGGGGGTAGGGGGTGTAACTGTAATGTATCATGCTGTATTAGTGTGTGTGTTGTCGTGGGTGAGGCTGGGGGTGTTGCGTGTGTGTGTTATTGTTTTTTCCCTCCCCTCTCCCCTGTGTCATAGGTGCAGTACTCACCGTGGTCTTCGCCGCCGGCATTTGTGCTCCTGGTAGAGGAGCAAGAAGATAAAGGCTGGTAAAATGTGGAGCTCTGGTTCCATGACGTCCTGGTTCCTCGTGGGGTGTGCAGAGGTGAGCGTTTTCCCTTTGAAGTCCTGTTTTTGCGTTTTTGTTCGTGGTGAATCCGCCCCGGAAAAGGGGGTGGATTGGTAGGTTGTGATACTGTGGGCGGTACATTGTCTCCCGCCTGTATGTTGGCGGTGACCACTGCGCTGTTTGTTTGTTCCGCCGTGGTGGTCGGAGTGTTAAAGTGGCTGTCTTTGTTGGCGGTTTCCGCCACGGTCGTAATTCCATTTTTTTTACCGCCGGCCTGTTGCCGGTCTTACCGCCGCTTTAACACCTACCGCCAGGGTTGTAATGACCACCTATGTCTTAATTATAAAGCTTATCACCAGGAGGTCTGCTTCTATCTAAGCTTGGTCTTACAGCCCTATCTGCCGCCCGACAGCTTAGATCGGCGCACGTGCAGCTGATCTCTGTACCTTGCTGTAATCGAGCACGCTGGGGTGACAAAGCCTTTTCCGTAGTAGCTGCTAAACTATGGAATACTCTTCCATCCCACATTAGGTTGGAGGAGACATACTTCTGTGTTAGGAAACAGTTCAAAACCTGGCTGTTTTCACGTTAGGTAGTTGGTCTTGCACTTTTACTTAGTGACTCCCTGCCTCGATTCGCAAACTGATTCCCCCGTCTCTCATTTTTTTCCTCCCTAGCGCTTCAAATGCTATGGCCTGAACGCACTCTATAAATACCAGAATACAAGAAACTCTCTATTCAACAAACATTATACACAATGGACACTCATAGGCCATTTTACTGAATACGTCATTGTAAATAGTTAGTAATCAGCCTCTTACAATACACAATAAACCCTCACAGTCCAGACTGTGATCTACATGACTAGGTATCTTACCTTAATGCAGAAAATGGTGAGCCATATGATGTCCTCCAGAAGCCTGAATAAAGCGAGAACTCGTTTGAGATAAAGTCGATTGCTAAAGTTTGATGGAAAGTAGGGGCCCACACCAACTGAGAAAGCGGTGGGGCAGAAGCAAAGTGGCCAATTGATAGCACTGTGAGTTATAAAACTGTTAAATAAAACAAGCAAAAGCCATAAACCGGAAATGTCAAGCAGAACTCATCTACGTTCACACCAGTAATATCTCAGTATCACACCATGAACTGGATAGAAGGAATCATTACCAGAAGTGTTTAACCTACACAATCATAAAGAGCAATCTTCTCTACTGGTGCAAAGATTAAGGTACCTTGCATTCATGTCACTTTCATCAAACCACAATAACATCACCCATCATCGAACACGACACCCTTATCCACCTAATGAAGAGTTATCGCTACAGCTAAGGAGGACAGTAAGAAAGTCCATGCTTTTCCCTCCACAGCTGTGGGATGTGGTCACGTTGGAAACCACGGAGGTCCACAGAATGAAATATTTATATGACATACCAGCCGTAATATAACGGGTGAAATGTCACACAGTGAGCTTGATTCCTATACATTTTTGTGCACCTAAGAACAACTTGGTTCAAGAGAAAGAGCAATTTCGGGAAGACGATCAATATACATTTTTTTTGTTATTTCTTGGGGCACAATATTTTGGAAAACGTGCACAATTCAAAGTGTGTGCAGCGTTTGCTGATCAAACATCAAGGTGTACTTACAACTGCACACCTCATTAACTACTTGCAAAAAAGAAGCATAGTATACAGCCTTCTCTTCTCTCCATCTAGAAGACAACCCTATCTTATTCACACATCCCACAAACAGCATCTGCACATTCAGCAATGTTGCCTTCAAGAGGAGCTGTACCATCCCCCTCACCCTCTGCAACAAGGTATGCAAGTATATAACGTGTCCCTCGTGCAGAGACAGTCTTTCGGGACATAAACTCTGACACCCTTTGTTGTAGTGTAAAAGGCCATTTATTAGGGCAGGCTTGCTTATCATGATACCCAAAGTATAACCGTAACTTGAATGATAACTTTATCTTAAACGTGTAACTCCCCTTCTTACATCCTCACTTCAATCCACCACGTATACTTCGCTCACCCAATTTCCCCTTTCATTCTCGCACATCCCCTTTTCTTCATATCCCCGGGCTGTCTCGGGCCGCCCCCAGTCTGTCATCCTTCACCGGCTTCTTTTTCCCCCCTGGAAGGGTGGACAAGCCCGCATCTGACTCTCCACCCTCCCCCATCTACTGCCCGCACCAAGCAACCTGCCCTAAAACTGGCATAACCACCCCCACAACCTTGTCAAACTACCTCTAAACCCCTTCCTTCAAACCTGCCTACTTGTAGGGTGGGTGGGTGGCCAACCTTCGTGCAGCGTAACAGCCAGCGCCGAAGAGGCCGATCGTCCCACCCCCTTTATTACTAACTCCTAAGACCCTCCCCCGCCCCAGCCTATCCTAACCCCGGCCGTCATCGTCCAGCCAGAAAGCTCCAGTGGAAAGACTGGACTGCGTCCAGCTCTCTGCGAGGCCCCATCGGGACATAGACTCTGACACCCTTTGTTGTAGTGTAAAAGGCCATTTATTAGGACAGGCTTGCTTATCATGAAACACAAAAGTATAACCGTAACTTGAATGATAACTTTATCTTAAACATGTAACTCCCCTTCTTGCATCCTCACTTCAATCCACCACGTATCCTTCGCTCACCCAATTTCCCCTTTCATTCCCACACATCCCCTTTTCTTCGTATCCCTTGCCTGACTCGGGCCTCCCCCCAGTCTGTCATCCTTCACCTGCTTCTTTATCCCCCCTGGAAATGTGGACAAGCCTGCATCTGACTCTCCCATCTACTGCCACCCAGCACAAACCCAATTGGCGTTTTGCTGCCCCACCAGCGAACCCACTGCAACTCAACATGCCTTTTCATCATTTTCACAACGCCAAAATCTCTCTCTCCACAAGTTAGTCAGCATGAAGCTCAGTTCCATCATGTAATGTGCATTCCCCATTTCCGAGAGATGCACACCGTCGTCCCTGAAAAGCACCTGCTCCTCTTCTTTTATCCCTTCATATGTCAGTACCTTAATATCCTGCGCACAGCAGAACACCCTCATAGTCCTATTGACCTTCCTCCAGCCCCCTCTCGATCACCCCATGTTTCTGTGTTCCACGCCATTTCCTTTGTGGCACAAATTCTGTCCATACTAAGCAAGTCTCATGCATGTTGTGCTTCATCAGTACCAAATCACGATGCATGTGTTGCAGTAGGGTGAGCTCAGAGAGACGCACCAGGTCATTCTCTCCCAAATGTAAAACCAACACATCAGGACATCCCTATGTCAGCAAAATGTATGTGATAAAAGGAAGCAAATTGCCCCACCTCATGCCGCTCTTTCCCCACCACAGCACTTCATGCTTACTACTCAGGAGTCCCAAAGATCGTCCATAGACCTGTCTCTCCCCGAATTTTGCCACCCAGTGAATGAAAGAATGTCCGACCAACCATGTGATTGCCTTATGTTTCTTGGGGCCACCAACACAACCTGGAAAGAGAAAAAAATGTCAGGAAGAAAAACACAACCCCCCCACCCATTGTACAACATCACCCTCAATAATCGCTCTCTACCCCCAAACTTTCTGTACCCGTCCCCTTAACCTTTCAGGACCTTACATATCCCTCACAGCATTTTGAATGCCAACGACCAATGCGCCTGATCCTATTCCAATCCCACCCCAACCTGGCAGCTTCTGTCGCTGCACCAATCCTAAAAGAATGTGTACCGAAATTACGCGCCTGTCTACCCAGTTGTCTCAAACCCATTCTCATCACAGACAACAGCTGGAAAGATGTAACCTTTGTTCCATTCTCATGGATAAACACACCATCCTTTGGATTCAATCTGTTTTCCCTGAACTTTGTCCCCCCACCCCCAACAATTCGGACACACGGAATGCACCAAAAAACATCCATATCATACATAAACAAAACAATGCCACTTCATTGGCATTAAAAAGAAAACTGGCAACTTGTGTAAGATCTCCAAGAGTAACTCAAATGTAACAGCTTCACAAACATAAACTGTTCCTGTGCGGATTCTCCCCCACCCCTTCAACATTTTGCCCAGGATTTCATTCCTCGTTGGATCCCATCCAAAAAACACTTTCCATAATAAGACACTCCTGTCAACTTGCCCCCGATCGTGGCAGGCGATAACCCCTTCTCAAAAACACCACAAAATGCATTACCCTGGCCTCTACCATTCTCTGTTCCTGTTTCCAAAACTTTCCCTTGTAAAATTCAAAATCCTGAAATTCCAGCCATGCCTTGCGGTAACTTCTGAGGGTTGATTCCGCTAGTGACCTCTCCACCAGTCGCATGACCGTCATGTGCCCCACTCCCAAATGTCTGCCGGGACCGCTGCCTTGTGTTCCTCTGCGCCGGGTGCCAACTGCCGGAAACGCTGCCACTGCGAATGAGACAGGGAATCTGCAATGGAATTGTTTACCCCAGGAACGTACGCAGCCTTAAATATAATATTTAAAGTTAAGCAATGCAACATAAACCTCCTGAGCAACGGCAGCACCCTCAGATCCATAGCTCTTTGTCTGTTCACCAACTCAACCACCATCACATTATCCACGTGAAACATCACTGACCTGTTTGCCAGCTCATTCCACCCACACCGACAATGCCACCAGCAGAGGAAAGAATTTAAAAAATGCAATGCTCCTCCCTTGCCTCAACCATTGTGCCGGCCATGCCTCCTCGCACCAACGACCATCCCAAAATAGTCCAAAACCAGCTGCTCCTGCTGTGTCCGAAAAAATCTGCACCTGCCAAACAGTGTCCTCTTCCCGAAAAGACATAGGGGGTCATTCTGACCTTGGCGGTAAAAGGCGCTTACCGCCGGTCAGAAGCCCGCCATAACACCGCCGCGGTAAACCGCCACGGTCATTCTGACCCGCAACTGCCAAACCGCTGAAAACCCGACATCCTCAATAATCCGCCACACCAAAGGTCAGCGAAAAAATGGCACTGACCAAACCTCCACCGTCACGCCAACAGAAATACGCCCATACCATTCCGACCCACAAATCCACGCAGCGGTCTTTCAAACGCGGTATTCCATTGGCGGTACACACCGCCGCGGTCAAAATACACACACCCATAGAAAACTCAGCCACATTGGTCACTTCGAAATACACACACCTGATACACATACTAACACCACTCCCACACACCCAACACAATATAAAACACACACCCACATCACCCACAAGCCTCTACCACCCGAAATCATTGACGAAGGCTAGAGACAGAGCACAGAATAGAGAATCCCACAACACAGAGGCACACAACACCATCACCCACACAGAATCCACGCACTAAACACCACACACCACCACACGCACCACACTCATCACCACAAACGCCACCCCACACCTCAACCACACCACCCCATGGCACCCCAAAGACACCACAGGTTCAGTGACGCCGAACTCAGGGTCATGGTGGAGGAAATAGTCCGTGTAGAGCCCCAGCTCTTCGGGCACAGGTGCAGCACACCACAATTGCCAGGAAGATGGAGCTATGGCAAAGGATAGTGGACAGGGTTAACGCGGTGGGACAGCATCCACGCAATCGGGAGGACATCAGGAAGAGATGGAATGACCTACGGGGGAAGGTGCGTTCCATGGTATCAAGGCACAACATAGCGGTGCAGAAGACTGGCGGCGGACCCCCACCTACTCCCCCAGAATTTACCGCGTGGGAGGAGGAAGTCTTGCACATCCTGCATCCTGAGGGACTCGCTGGAGTAGGCGGAGGAATGGACTCAGGTAAGGCAAATCTTCACTACTGCTTCCCACCCCCACCCCACCTGAATGCCAAATCATACCCCCACCCTCACCCCCTCCCCCATCACACCAACCCCTAGCAAAAGCCTCACCATCACAACCCACCCAACCCAACACCAAGCCCTGCATGCGACCCCAAAGCATGGACACCCATCACCAAAGCATGCCCACTGCACACACACATCACCCCCACAAGCCACCCTCACAAAAGCCCCCACAAGGAAATGCCTGCAGATGGGTACACGGACACCCGCCCATCACACAAAATCCCACACACAGAAGCAATAACCATACCTTTATACCCCTGCAGGAACCAAACGCCACCACACCGCCACAGAGGGTCCAGAGATGTCCATCCCACCCCCAGAAGAGGCCCCCAGCGATGACAGCAGCTCTGTCTCCCTGGAGCCAGACGACCAGCCCGGCCCATCGGGGACCTCTGGACAGTCGGTTCCCCACAGACAGCCACAGGCTACAGCAGACCCAACCCCCTCTGGGAACACCAGCACAGCTCCCACCCAGCGGGCCCATGCCTCTGTCTCCAGGGCACGTAAATCAGCGGTGTGTCCACCACTACAGGGCACCCAGGTTGACCCACCACCCCAACAACAACAGGGACCTGGGGGAAGTGGTAGTGGGCACACCGGGCAGGGGACAGAGGCCCAAGGACACAGGGGAACTGGGAGGGCTGCTGTGCGACAGGGGGGGGACAGGCCCGGGGAACCGACTCTCCAAGAGGCCCTCTCCACCATCATGGGAGCATACCACCGCTCCCAGGAGACGATGGCGACGGTACTGGCCCGGTTCCAGGAGATCCAGGAACTGCAGGAGGAACGGTACATGGGGTTCAGGGAGGAACTGAGGAACATCGGTTCCGCAACGGGGACCATCGTCCTGGCCCTTACCCAGATCGTCACCACATTGCGGGACCATGTGGCACCCCAAAGGGCCCCTGTCACTAGCCCAGGCCAGGAACAGCCTACCACCTCCGCCGGCGCCAGTGGACAGGAGGCCCCCACACAACGACAGGCCACCAGAACCCCACCTCCTGCAGAAGAAGAACCACCCCGCAAGCGGAACCTGAGATCTCACAAGAAGACAGAGTAGGATTGCAAGACCCCCGCCAGCCTAAGATACCCCCTGATGTCATCCCACTGTCCCACATTGTCACCCTGTCCAACCTTGAACTGCCCCTGCTCCATCCTTCCACAGGCATATGGACAATGCACCTGTGCGACTGAGAACTGGACTCTGCCATGGACATTACTCCACCCCCACCCATCCCCGCTTCCCAATCATTTACCTATATCTAGCACTTTAAATAAATCACTTATTCCACTTAAATAAACAGGAGTCTGCTTGTATTCTTAACAAATGTATTACACATAACGGTTCAATAATGTCCAGTTACTTTGTGATGACAACATACCAATTTCATTAAGCTTTAGTCCATGGGCAAACAAAGCTGAAGTCAGGCAGTGGGTCATACAGCTCTGAAAAGGGAAGGGAAAGTCACAAATCAGTTAACAGGAACTGGGGCGAAACACAGACAGTGGAGACGCATGAGGCCTCAAGTAAATGTAAATTGGGGTGGCTGTTTCTTACCTGTGTGCTACTGAAAGTATTGTTGTATGACTGTATCCCTGTTGTCCGTGTAGTCCCCGTCGTCTTCCTCTTCTTCACTCTCCACAGGCTCCACAGCTGCAACAACACCACCATCTGGACCATCCTCCTTGCAGAAAAGGCACCTGGCGTCGCAATGCAAGATTGTGAAGCATACAGCAGGCCACGATGATCTGGCACACCTTCTTTGGTGAGTACATGAGGGATCCCCCTGTCATATGCAGGCACCTAAACCTGGCCTGCAGGACCCCGAAGGTCCTTTCTATGATCCTCCTAGTTCGCCCATGGGCCTCATTGTAGCGTTCCTCTGCCCTTGTCCTGGGATTCCTCACTGGGGTCAGAAGCCACGACAGGTTGGGGTAACCAGAGTCACCAATTAGCCACACACAGTGTCTCTGTAGCTGTTCCATCACATAAGGGATGCTGCTATTTCGCATGACATACGCGTCATGCACTGACCCAGGGAACTTGGCATTTACATGGGAGATGTACTGGTCAGCCAAACAGACCACCTGGACATTCATCGAATGATAACTTTTTCTGTTTCGGTACACCTGCTCACTGTCTTTGGGGGGAACCAATCAATGGCCCCAATGATGTTGGGGATATGTCCAAGGGCATAGAAATCACCCTTCACTGTAGCCAATTCGCCCACCTCAGGGAAAATAATGTAGCTCCGCATGTATTTCATCAGGGCAGACAACACTCTGGACAAAACCTTTGAAAACATAGGCTGAGACATCCCAGATGATATGGCCACTGTTGTCTGAAACGACCCACTTGCCAAAAAATGGAGTACTGACAGAACCTGCACCAGAGGGGGAATCCCTGTGGGTTGGCGGATGGGGGACATCAGGTCTGGCTCCAGCTGGGCACATAGTTCATGTATAGTTGCTCTGTCAAGCCGGTATGTAAGTATGATATGTCGTTCTTCCATTGTCGACAGGTCCACCAGCGGTCGGCACACGGGAGGATTCATCCTTCTCCTCGCAAGTCCCAGCGGACGGTGCCTAGGAAGGACAACATGGAGCACAGAGTCAAGCAACCCACAGGTTCGTTCACACAGCTTGCACAGTACACGAATCGCTATGCATGGAACGGCTTGTATGAGTGGCAATGCAAGGCCTAGGCCTGTGTGACGCAGTAGAAATCATGCCATGTGGGCCCTTGAAATGGCGGCTGCCTGACCTGTGAAGTGTGACAGTGGGATGTGAGGTCACTGCGCTGGCGTGGCACACCGTGGCGGTAGGCGGTCGAAGACCGCGGCGCAAAGCAGCATTGGTTAACATTGAACCCTATGGGTCTCAGGAGCCAATGACGATGTGCGCCGGCGGTCGCGGTACGCACCGCCGCGGTACGCACCGCCGCGGGCGTGACCGCCATTTTCTATCTGATTAATCACTCGAGACCTGATCATCCACAGGAGAGAACCTATACTGCAAGTGCTGCTGTGACCTCGGTCTGGGAGATACAATGGCTGCTGCGACTGGGGAAAGGGCCCCTGCCTTCACTTCCGAAGAATTGGACAAACTTGTTGATGGGGTCCTCCCCCAGTATGCGCTACTCTACGGTCCTCCAGACCAACAGGTTAGTACACAGGGTGCACGCTGAATGGGCTATGCCTGTGTTGAGTGGGGTGTCTGTAAGATGGTGGGGAGGGGAGCGAATGAGGAGTGCAACGCACGACAGATGGGATCATGTGCCACATGGCAAGGTTGGGTAGGGGGAGCCACTCACATCTACCATGCTGAAAAGTGATGATATTTCCTTTCCCACCCTGTACATGTCAAATAGGTCAGCGCCCATCAGAAGGTCGACATTTGGCGTGCCATCGCCAAGGACGTCCGGGCCCTGGGGGTCCACAACAGACGGGGCACCCACTGCCGAAAGAGGTGGGAGGACATCCGCCGCGGGACCAGAAAGACCGCTGAGTCTCTGCTGGGGATGGCCTCCCAACGTAGGAGGGGTGCCAGCCGCCATTTGACCCCCCTGATGTCCCGGATCCTGGCGGTGGCCTACCCTGATTTGAATGGGCGCGTGAGGACATCACAGCAGACACATGGGGGTGAGTATCAGCACATTCTGCTATCTTTGCACGCAGTGGAGGTGTCTGGGTGGGGGAGGAGGGCTGTGGGTAACTCAAGGCCAGGGCGCTTTCTGTAGGCTAGTCCCCTCCGTTAGCCATGGCCCTGTGCCCCCGCCCCCCACCTCTGTAGGGTGCCAAGTACAGCTATCCATAGTCCTGCATCACCCATGTGTGCATTTGTCGTCCATAGACCTGTAGGCCTAGTCACAAGAACTGAGTAGTGTACCCCGATTGCGCAGCGTAGTGCAGGGGGCTTCTGTGTCTGTCCTCTCCGCCAACGGTGTTGCCAATGCATGCACTCAACCTGTCTTCATTTCTCCCCCCCAGCCATTTTCTTTTTCTTCCTGTGCATGTGTGCATTAGCATCATCAGGCGGAGGAGAAGTGGCATCGGCGCACGAGGGAGCTGCATCTCACATGGCCCCGGAGGGCCATGCAACGGACTCCGAGTTCAGCAGTGAGACGGAGGGCGAGGGGAGCTCCACAACGGGGACCCGTGGAGACGTCAGCGACACCGACACGTTCTCGGAAGGGAGCTCCCTTGCAGTGGCGGCAACATCCGTGCCCACCGCAACTACAGGTACAGCCGCCACCCAGCGCACCAGCTCCGCCCTCCAAGCAGCCCCTCAGCGTTCGCCCCGTGCCCGCTCGCACACCAAGGCGGGCATCTCCTTCGCCCCAGGTACCTCAGGCCCTGCCCCAGTTACCCCTGCTGCCCTCAGTGAGGAGGTCATTGACCTCCTCCGGACGCTCATTGTTGGGCAGTCTACCCTTTTGAATGCCATCCAGGGGGTGGAAAGGGAGGTGCATCTGAGCAATGCATACCTGGAGGGCATTCATTCGGGTCAGGCTGCCCATCAGCGATCGTTCAACGATCTGGCCTCAGCACTGACGGCAGCCATTGTCACTGTCTCCAGCCTCCGTCTTCTAACTCCCTCCACCCAGTCCCAGTCTCCTGTTCCTCAGCCTATCCCATCCACACCATCAGACCAGCCTGCACACACCTCAACACCCGCCAAGACAGGCACCGCTGAACAGGGCCCCGCCGTGAAGAGCACCGCTGAACAGGGCCCCGCCGTGAGGAGCACCGCTGAACAGGGCCCCGCCGTGAGGAGCACCGCTGAAGAGGGCCCCGCCAAGACAGGCACCGCTGAACAGGGCCCCGCCGTGAAGAGCACCGCTGAAGAGGGCCCCGCCAAGACAGGCACCGCTGAACAGGGCCCGCCGTGAAGAGCACCGCTGAAGAGGGCCCCGCCGTGAGGAGCACTGCTGAACAGGGCCCCGCCGTGAAGAGCACCGCTGAAGAGGGCCCCGCCGTCTCAAGCACCGCTCCGCTGGGGCCTTCATCTCAAGCACCGCTCCGCTGGGCCCTTCCTGTCAAGCACCGCTCCGCTGGGGCCTTCATCTCAAGCACCGCTCCGCTGGGCCCTTCATCTCAAGCACCGCTCCGCTGGGCCCTTCCTGTCAAGCACCGCTCCGCTGGGCCCTTCATCTCAAGCACCGCTCCGCTGGGGCCTTCATCTCAAGCACAGCTCCGCTGGGCCCTTCATCTCAAGCACCGCTCCGCTGGGCCCTTCATCTCAAGCACCGCTCCGCTGGGCCCTTCCTGTCAAGCACCGCTCCGCTGGGCCCTTCATCTCAAGCACCGCTCCGCTGGGGCCTTCATCTCAAGCACCGCTCCGCTGGGCCCTTCATCTCAAGCACCGCTCCGCTGGGGCCTTCATCTCAAGCACCGCTCCGCTGGGGCCTTCATCTCAAGCACCGCTCCGCTGGGCCCTTCCTGTCAAGCACCGCTCCGCTGGGGCCTTCATCTCAAGCACCGCTCCGCTGGGGCCTTCATCTCAAGCACCGCTCCGCTGGGCCCTTCCTGTCAAGCACCAATCCGCTGGGCCCTTCCGGTCAAGCACCGCTCCGCTGGGGCCTTCATCTCAAGCACCGCTCCGCTGGGGCCTTCATCTCAAGCACCGCTCCGCTGGGCCCTTCATCTCAAGCACCGCTCCGCTGGGCCCTTCCTGTCAAGCACCGCTCCGCTGGGGCCTTCATCTCAAGCACCGCTCCGCTGGGGCCTTCATCTCAAGCACCGCTCCGCTGGGGCCTTCATCTCAAGCACCGCTCCGCTGGGCCCTTCCTGTCAAGCACCGCTCCGCTGGGCCTTTCCTGTCAAGCACCGCTCCGCTGGGGCCTTCATCTCAAGCACCGCTCCGCTGGGGCCTTCATCTCAAGCACCGCTCCGCTGGGCCCTTCCTGTCAAGCACCGCTCCGCTGGGCACCGCCGTCTCAAGCACCGCTCCACTGGGGCCTTCATCTCAAGCACCGCTCCGCTGGGCCCTTCCTGTCAAGCACCGCTCCGCTGGGCACCGCCGTCTCAAGCACCGCTCCGCTGGGGCCTTCATCTCAAGCACCGCTCCGCTGGGGCCTTCCTCTCAAGCACCGCTCCGCTGGGCACCGCCGTCTCAAGCACCGCTGGTCCAGTGACAGTGCCGGTTCTGTGTCGAGCAGGTGTTCACGAAGCACTCTGGGCACCATGCCTCCTCCAATACCAGTGGAGTCGGTTATCCATCTGATGGACTGTGGCTTTGCACTCCTCAGGATGGTACAGTGGGCATGGAGGCCCCTCGTGGATCTGGCGTCGTGGACTCATGTGGCTGAGGTGCCCCCCTTTCCCTTCCCCCTGAGGTGCCTGTTGTTTTCTCATCTGATGCCCCAGCAGTGTTCTCTCCAATGGTTTCCGGTCTCCTGTGTGGGCTTTGCCCATGTGTTTGTACACATTGGCCCACGGACTATGGATATTGAACGGACTGTGCAGGACTTATTGACTATGTTTATACTTTGCACTATGTTAATTATTTCTTTTGTATATTTCATATGGTATATTTACCATGACTTAAATGAACCTATTTTATCCATAAATTTTACACTTCATTTGAATTATGTCTTTGCATTCTTCCGGGGGGTTTGGGGGGTGTCACTCTGACTTGTTGCTCTGCATTGGTGCGTAGGTATTGGGGGGGTAGGTTGGGGGGGTGGGTGTATCGCGTATGTGTGTGCCCGTAAGCTTTCCTCCTCCCCCCTCCCCTGTGTCGTAGGTGCAGTACTCACCGTTGTCGTCTGCGCCGGCGTTCGTACTCCTGGTAGATGAGCAGGTAGACAATAGCCGGTAGGATGTGTAATTCGGGCTCCATGCTGTCCTCCTTCCTCGTGGAGTGGGTCTAGGTGAGCGTTTTCCCGTTCGCCTGTTTCTGCCGTGTTTTTATCGGCGGGGCTCCCGCCCCGGAAAAGGTGGCGGATTGGTGAGTTGTGATAGGGTGGGCGGTACATTGTCTGCTGCCTGCCTGTTGGTGGTGACCGCCGCGCTGTTTGTCGGTCCCGCCGTGGCGGTCGGAGTGTTAATGTGGCGGCCTGTGTTGGCGGTTCCCGCCAAGGTCAGAATTCCATTTTTTGGACCGCCTGCCTGTTGGCGGGTTGGCCGCCGCTTTATCACCGACCGCCAAGGTTAGAATGACCCCCATAGAGATGCAGTTAAATTGCGTCAAAAACAGGTCCCATAAATTAATGTCTTCACACAGCCCAATGGTCAACCTAATCCTGTGATGTGGTAGAGATGCACCTGACATTGTCAATACCATACGTCTACAAAAAGTTCTGCCACCCCTGACTACTCTTCATGCAGAATTCAGAAGACCCAGCAGTTACTCTGCCACTCGCAATTAAATTTTATGCTTCATCCTGATCCCCCTCAAGAATAGCAGAATCTTTTCCACCTTGGCGCCGGCAGGCGCGCTATGAGCTCTCATGTGTCCAGTTCAATGCCCAAAAAGGTCAAAACGCAACTCATGCCCTCCATCTTTTCAGGGGCCAAAGGTACCCCAAAATCCTGAGCAAGTCGCTCAAAAAGCCACAGGGCCCTGCCACATGAATCTGACTGAGCTGATCCTACAAACAGGAAATCATCTAAATAGTGTGACACTGTCCAGTGCTCACTGACCTGAACAAAAACCCACTGCGAAAAGGTGGTAAACGCCTCAAACAGGGCACAAGAAATCGCACACCCCATGGGAAGTACCCTTTCCACATAAATAGCCCCCCCCCAACTGCATCCCCAGCAAAGAAAAATCATGTGGGCGAATGGGGAGCAGCCAAAAAGCTGCCTTAATGTCGCACTTGGCCAGTTCTGCACCTTTCCCACAACTTCGGATGAGCCGGATAGCATAATCCATTGTGGCGTATACCACTTTTGTATCTTCCGGCGCAATGAAGTCATTCACCGACGCCCCTTCAGGCCATGACAAATGATGTATCAGCCTATAATCTCCTTTGTTCTTTTTTGGTACTACCCCCAAAGGTGAGAGCATCAAATTCTCCATTGGCCACTCATGAAAGAGGCCCATATTCTACCTTCTGCCACTTCCTAACTCAATTTCCATGCCACCACCTCTGGCATGGCTTTGATTGACTGTAAATTTTCCACCCATCTCGTTTGTCTTGGTCCTTGGTATCCCACCTGGAAACCATCTCTGAAACCCCATTCCAATTTCAGTGCAGTGTCCGTATCCGGGTACAACGGCAACCAAGAAAGTAACCTCTCCAACCTAATTGGAGTAGGAGCCCTTTGGCCCAGTAGGTCCTTGTCCCTCCTGCCACTGGAAGACCTCCATTGCTCTGCCGGGCTGGCGAGTGAAAAACATTGCATGACCGGGTGTTTACCCCTGCATTTGGAAAACTTGTGTTTAAACTTACAGGGGTGCCTGGAGAAAAACCCCTTGTTGAAATTCCAACACGCTCCTGAGGTGGATACCTGCGCCCTCTGAGGCATACCTGCCCCTTCTGGAGCGGGACGCTGCTGAAACGGCTTGTAGACTACCAGGAGACTACTAGCTGTGTGTGTGGAGGCCGCAGAATGCGAGGATGCCAGCCATTGCATCCACAACTCCTAATCCATATCCCCCCAGGGTTTCTCAGGGTTTATGCTAACTCAGGCCCGGAACTGCTCATCGTAATTTAACCCCCCCGAAGTGTAGCTGGGCTTTCCGAATAATGTCCATATATTTTAACATGGCTTTGGCCCTGTCAAGATGTTTCTCACAGTATATACTGACGTAAATCAAAAAGGCAGAGGTCCAGTTGTCCATAGTTATTGGAATGCGTGGCCTCCTCGCTAATTCCCACTCTTCTTCCTTGGACCCTTCTTTTACCTAGATGTCCCTGTGCAATAGTTTAAAAACATCCACGTATTCATGTGTCCATATCTTTGCCTTGGTCTTGTCGGCGACATGTGAACCCAAAGTCATGGCGAGTTCCATGTATGGGAACCTCTTGCTATGAACCGCCCCTCCTTTATCTTCCTCTGCCTTCTCCCCACTAACCCCTGCATCTCCGTCCCTGCTTTGTGCCGCTGACCTCTCATCTCCCCTTTCATCTTTTCCGCCTGCCTCTACAGCACATGTACGGAATCATCCCCCACACCAATAGATTTGTATTGTGCCGCCCCTGCCTTACCCCTCAAGTTAACCCCATGGTGCCCACCATTCTCCCTTACCTTGAATCCCACAACCAGTCACTGCGGCACCAAACATTGGTCTACGCCTGCCTCCATCCTTGCGAGAGACCTCTTGTTCCTGAGCGGTAGCTGTTGAAGCCTGCAAAACATGAACGGAAGAGGGTGTTGCGCCGCTCCTGCGCCCCTGCCCCTTCCCTGGTCCCAAGCTCACCTCTTTCTTTCAATGTTCCCCTTCTTCCCACTCGTCAAGATCCTCCTCATAATCCAACTCAATAATTCCGTCTCCGCCACCATTTTGTGCTGCTCCTGTATCCTGGCCTCTATATCAACGGATGCCCAAACAGTGGTGGGAAGTGCCCCGCCACCAACCCCCCCTTTAGCCCCACTGCCCTCCTCTGACTGTACTCCCTCCCCTGTACCAGCTATCTCACACCTGCCTGGCCCTGCCACCCCCTGTGCCCCCACCTCGCACTGGCCCTCCCTCCCTTTCCCTTTGGGCCCCCCAGCCACTGTCCCTTGCCCCCTTTGTGACTCTTGGCTGGGGCCCCAGCTAGTGTTAGGTCTAGGGCTGCTCCAGCCCCCAGGGGTCTCCTTCCCCCTGCCGGTCTTGTGTGAGCTGTTCCCCCTGCTCAGGATCCTGAGCAAGGGGCCTATGTCACTCCCAGATGGTCCCCCTTCCCCAAGGCCTTATCTCCCATCTTCTCAGGCCCTGGCGGCTCCCACTGTGGCCCCCATCTACAGAAATGGGAAGGGGGTGGACATGCTGCATCTGCGCCCCTTTTTTAAATTCTTTTTGCCTTCTTTACCTGGGGAAAGGCAAGCAGTGTTTGCAGCTGCCACCGCCTGTGATGCCACGCAAGGCACGCGTGTCATGCCTACCCAGGCTTGGTTGAGGACGCCAGGCCTGAGCAGGTCTCCTCGGCTGGCTTCGCCTAGTAGGCGAAGCGCGGCCCTAACTGCCTCCAAATCGTGGCCCGCAGCCATGGTTTTAATGAGTTGCACTGCTAGTTGAAAAAACCCTCCTACCCTCTCCTCATGATTGCCAACCTTTGCGCAGTGTGACAGCCAGCGCCGAAGAGGCCAATCATCCCACCCCTTTTAATACTAACTCCTAAGACCCTCCCCCGCCTATCGTAACGCTGGCCGTCATCTTCCAGCCCGAAAGCACCCGCGGAAAGACTGGACTGCGTCCAGCTCTCCGCAGGGCCCCATTTTGGTGCCTTTCCCATGATCTTGACATTTTTATTGCTCCCTGGATGCTGGACGCGCAAGGAACTCTGTAGCAGGTGCTTTTAAATGGTCAATTATTGTTCAACACGGCGTCCGATCATCTTCGCTGACATCCGTGAACTTTAGAGAAATGGGCAATGCGAGGTCTGTAAGCTATTCGAGTAGATTCGTTATATTTACCAGTCATTTAAACTAACATTCAGTGAAACAGATATGTAAAAGGCAGAATTAAGAAGTTCTGAAATATGAAATTGTTTTTAAGTCCAAGAAAGTGCTGAGTGGCTGAAGAAATGTCTCCCAACCTGTACAGAAAGAGGCAGAAGTGATGTGTCGAAAATGTCAATTGCTCAAAAAAAGAAAAAAAGACACCTGCAGAGAGCCAGTGACACAGCACACAAATAAACAAGCATTTGCAATGCAATAGGTCTCACATTTGATTGAGCTATGGCGTGGTATATGCATGACTGAACTTTACTTGCCACATAAATTAGTCAACCCTGTTATGTAATTTGGTCCTCTCTGCCACATAATTCTAGTGGCTCTACATATAACTAAAGCACTTCCATTTACCTTCTTCCTCTATCTGCAGAAAAAAATTAGAATATTGACATTATTTATTACATTTTTTATATTACTATTTTGAGGTCCCCGTCAACCTAGTGTGGGGACCCAGAGTTGACCTAGACAGAAAGAGCACATCGCGCCGAGGTATGTGCAAAAATGTTTTGTAGAAGGAATGCCTGAATGTCCCACAAAGAATTATGGGGCGAGTTTCTGAGTGGAGCAAATAGTGTAGTGTTTTGACTGTAATGCTCAGAACAGCCCCTAGAGAGTACCACTATAAAAATAACATTTGTAATAAACATGGTCTTGTAACCCTATAGTCAGCCCCTAGAGAGTATAACCACATGAAAACAGAATGGCAGAATGTAATGTAGTGTAACCATATATTTAGCCTTTAGAGGGCGTAGCACATTACACATTTTCAAGTCTAGCAGGCCTACTGAAATATTATTACAAACAAGGACCTTAAAACACAAACTACTCCCAGCTGTAAAGCAAAAGTTTCAGCCGTAAGAGAACTTAGAAACACACTGTCTGGTGGGAGGGGTTATTTTGTGGTCTCCCCCAACCTAGTTTGGTGACTAGAGATGCCCTAGACAGAAAGAGTGTGTTGTGCTGAACATTTTGATGGTGGTCCCGTTGTCCTAGTTTGATGGTGGTCACATTGTCCTATGACCACCATTCAGTGAGTTGTGGGCAGAAATGTTTTGTAAAAAGAATGCCAGCAAAACATTATGGGGCAAGTTTCGAAATGAAGCAAATATTATAGTATCTTGATTCTAATGCTCAGAACTGCCCCTGGAGGATATCATAATAAGTGATGTGTCGAAAATGTCAATTGCTCAAAAAAAGACACCTGTAGAGAGCCAGTGACACATCACACAAATAAACAAGCATTTGCAATGCAATAGGTCTCACATTTAATTGAGTTAGAGCTATGGCGTGGTATATGCATGACTGAACTTTACTTGCCACATAAATTAGTCAACCCTGTTATGCAATTTGGTCCTCTCTGCCACATAATTCTAGTGGCTCTACATATAACTAAAGCACTTCCATTTACCTTCTTCCTCTATCTGCAGAAAAAAATGAGAATATTGACATTATTTATTACATTTTTTATATTATTATTTTGAGGTCCCCACCAACCTAGTGTGGGGACACAGAGTTGACCTAGACAGAAAGAGCACATCGCGCCGAGGTATGTGCAGAAATGTTTTGTAGAAGGAATGCCTGAATGTCCCACAAAGAATTATGGGGCGAGTTTCTGAGTGGAGCGAATAGTGTAGTGTTTTGACTGTAATGCTCAGAACAGCCCCTAGAGAGTACCACTATAAAAATAACATTTGTAATAAACATGGTCTTGTAACCATATAGTCAGCCCCTAGAGAGTATAACCACATGAAAACAGAATGGCAGAATGTAATGTAGTGTAACCATATATTTAGCCTTTAGAGGGCGTAGCACATTACACATTTTCAAGCATAGCAGGCCTACTGAAATATTATTACAAACAAGGCCCTTAAAACACAAACTACTCCCAGCTGTAAAGCAAAAGTTTCAGCCGTAAGAGAACTTAGAAACACACTGTCTGGTGGGAGGGGTTATTTTGTGGTCTCCCCCAACCTAGTTTGGTGACCAGAGATGCCCTAGAAAGAAAGAGTGTGTTGTGCTGAACATTTTGATGGTGGTCCCATTGTCCTAGTTCGATGGTGGTCACATTGTCATATGACCACCACTCAGTGAGTTGTGGGCAAAATTTTTTGTAAAAAGAATGCCCGCAAAACATTATGGGGCAAGTTTCGAAATGAAGCAAATGTTATAGTATCTTGATTCTAATGCTCAGAATTGCCCCTGGAGGATATCATAATAAAGGCAGCATTTGTAAGAAACATAGCCATACCACCATATAGTCAGTGCCTAGATGGCATAACCACATGAAAACAGAATTGCAGAAAGTAATGCTGTGTAAACATATGTGTAGCCCCTAGGGGGTGCAGTACTTTACACATTTCCAGGCCTACTGCAATACTATTACAAACAAGGCCCCTAAAACACAAACTGCTGCCAGCTGTAAAACAAAAGTTCAAGCCATGAGAGAGCTTAAAAAGACATTGATTGGTGGGAGACGTTACTATTTTGAGGTTCCCCCCAACCTAGTGTGGGGTCCTAGAGATGACCTAAACCGAACGAGCACATTGTACAGAACTTTTGATGGTGGTCCCATTGTCCTATGACCACCACATGGTGAGTTCTAGGCAAACATGTTTGTAAAGTGAATGCTCCCCAAAGCAATATGAGGCAAGTTTCCCGAGTGCTGTGAATATTGTAGTATTGTTTCTCCAGCTGTGCCCGGAGAGCCGCCTTGAGGACTTCTGCATTTTTTTCTGTGTTAACTGCTCACGTTTCTATATTGTTCAACTGCTAAATTTGTTAAGTGGTACTCATGTAAAGCGATCCTCAGATCGAGGTCACTCTATATGAAACTTCATGTAGTCATGTAAAGCGATCCTCTGTTCGAGTTTACATTATATGAAACTTCACATCCTCTTGTAAAGTGCTCCTCCGATCGAGTTTGCGCTATATGAACCTTTCTAAAAAAAATTATTAAATAAATTAAAAAGAACCCCCATCCAGCTTGCCTCCTTTGTGCGCAGACACCACAATCAAACAGCGGCATGCCCAAAACAAGGAAGAGGAAGAAATAACATACGGCCACGCAGCACAAAGGAGCCCAGCAAAAGAAAATAGTAGTGCGCCTCACTAAGGTATATGGCTGATCATGCAATACTCCATGTAACAGGGTCAGTCTTCAAGACAGTAGCAAAGCAGCCTCCAGGCAGGATGAATATAAAGCACTTACCTACGAAATCAAGGGAATTTTGAAAGGCAGTCCAAGGAACAAATGAAAGTGATGAGTGTGAGATGGGCGTGTTGCAAGCCCACAGATGTAGATTACATGTCGAGAGATAGTTCTTGTGTGCTGCCTAGGCTTGACCTAAAAAGAAAAAGAATGAGAAACAGAGAGAAGGAACAGAAGGCAGATGTATGGTATGAGGATATCCACATTAAAATATTTAAAATTCCCATTCCCAAGAAATAACGAAATTCCAACATAAATATTTGGATTTTATCACCTGCAATTTAAATGAATTCATCATTAGAAATTTAATATTTCATGTACTCTTAAATGCACGGATTGACACCTGAAGAAGATACACCACTCCCAGCAGACCACAACTTCTCGTGTCACCCCTCATTTGCCAAACCCTCCCACCCCCATTTGTGATTCCCAAAGTTTTGAAATGGCAGGGCTTTCTGGAAATGTGTATGTCTTTAATTGAAGACAAATTGATGACAAAGGTTTGCCAAGAGTGTGACCACTGCAGTTAGTTAGAGTGATGCCTACCCACCCGTCTTTATTATTGGTAATGTGCATACCAAAATGTCATACCTTCCAAGATGTGCAAGTGTTTAGGTAGGGACGTTTCCTGACATAAGCAAGCATTGCAAAGTAATTGATGTCAACTTTGCAGACTTATTGGCTTTGCCAATGTTTTGATTGCCGTGCAGTTAAGCATTGGCAAATAAGTAGTTATTGCTAATGTTGTAAATTCAAAGAAAAAAATGCACAATGATGTGTACCTCCTCTTGCGTTATCACTTTTGTACACATACCTATATTGGCACTGTAGCCTTGGTGTGACCATACAAGGGTGCTCATGTTTCATGATGTATCAGCCATTTGTTTTTATTCATTTATTCACGATTCCAAGATGGTGGACCCTCATTTTGGAACAGTAAATAACACAATAGAAAGTGTGCCAAAGCAATTCTTTGTACAATGGAGCAGCCTGGCAGCAAAAATTACCTTGGTCCTGCTCCAACATAAACAGTTCAGCTCGAACTACAAGTCCAGGTCGCCTCACACCACCTTCATATTCTTATGGGATCTGTGATGTTTTCACGAGATGACTGCAAAATCTTGAACTCTCATGAGATTACCACAAAATAAAAGTGAGCACTGTGGTTACTGTGAGAGGCTATTAGGTGTGACGATCACTTGCACCACAGCTCCCCTTAATCTCTCTTGGGCGAGGGAGACCTTGAACAGAAGAGGATATCACCCAAATGCTTCACATTAAGGGCCCTGAAGTACCTACAATGGTGGCCCCCTACATGAGGAAGTGACATCCCTGGGAAGAATGAGGTCTATAGGTCATGACACTTTGGGCCTGATTACGACCCTGGCGGTAAAAACCGCCAGGGCCTTGGTCCGCAGGAGCACCGCCAACAGGCTGGCGGTGCTCCTTTGGGCATTCTGACCGCGGCGGTACAGCCGCGGCCAGAAACGGAAAGTCGGCGGTGTATATATATATATATATTTGATATAGCGGCATCGTGCTGGGACATACAGTGACTGGCACACCTTTTGGACTTTAAGTACTTTTAGCATCTAGTAGGGTTTGGAATATATTGTGGGGGAGAAGTGTTTTACACCTCTTGTGAGTATGCAGAATGTTACGGCGCCGCTGTTTTTCTTGTCAGATCCAGGAGAACCGTTTATTAAGTGGAAGAAATGGAAAAAGATTTTTGAGAATTATGCCAGGGTGTGTGGTACGAATTTGAGTGGTGAAAGGAAGCAGGCACTTTTGTTACATTGTTTAGGGGGTGAAGGACAGGAGGTGTTGGAAAATCTACCTCCATTGTCGCAAGCTGATCAGAGGGGGTTGAATGAATATGAAATATGTGCAAGACAACGAGATTTACATTACTTGCCAAAGATTAGTACTATTATGGAAAGGTACCATTTTGGTTTGCGGGAGCAAGGGAAAGAGGAGAGTGTTGAAGAATATATTACGGCTTTACAGAAGTTGACTTCAAGTTGTAAATTTGGGGCGTTGGTAGAAGAAAGGATTAGAGATCAGTTTGTGCTGAGGTGTTGCAGTGATAAAGTGAGGGAAGAACTCTGGCTAAAGGACGAGCCACCGTTGGATGAGGTTGTTAGTATTGCAAAAAGGGTAGAGCATATGTTAAAGTGTGTTGGAGAACTAAGTAAAGCACATAAAGAAGACAAGGTCAGTGTAAAAGCACAAGAAGTGGAGTGTCAAGTCATACAAAAAGATGAGAAGGAAAAAAAGTATGAGGGTGTCCGTGAGAAAGGTGTTGTAATAGAAAATAGCGCAGGAAAGACACAGGGGAATAGGAGGTTTGCAACACCTTTTCAAGGAAATTGCTACAGATGTGGAAGATTTGGACACATGGCTAATGCAAGTGAGTGTCTTGCTAATAGGATTACTTGTAATGTTTGCGGAAAAAGAGGACATTTTGGAAAAAATTGTAGGATGAGGAATAGGAGAGATTCTAGATCAGAAATAAAGGAAGTCAGTTTTCAAGTTAGTGAGAGTGAGGTGGAACATCCCTCTGAGTGGGTTTTGGTGGGGGATGTTAGAGTCAAAATGAAATTTGATTCGTGCTCTCACATCACGTTTCTCTCAAAGGATTTTTTTATGAAGAATTTTCAAGGAAGGAAGAAGCTGTTCAAACCTAATATTAAACCTACGGGTTATGGTGGGTTGCCAATTAAGTTATTAGGTTATTTTGATGACTGCATTGAGTACAATGGTAGGTTCACTGATGCTAGGATTTATGTTGCTGAGAGGGGTGATAATTTGTTGAGCTGGAGTCATCAAGCACGCTTGGGTGTCATTCTCAATCCTAATGCACATCCATCTGTTCAGGTACAATCTATTGAGGGTGACGAAAACAAGTTTGTGAGAGCTTTTGGTGAATTGTTCAGTGACACCTTGGGGTGTTTAAAGGGGTACAATCACCATATTAAGTTGAAACAGGGCGCAGTACCAGTTGTGGCAAAAGTTAGACGCATTCCCATTTGTGTCCAAGACGCTGTACAAAAAGAGATAGATAAATTGTTGTCCACTGGTGTTATACAGCCTGTAGAGGCAACGGAGTGGTTAGCTCCCATTGTTGTGGCACGGAAACCAAATAATGAAATCCGTCTATGTGTGGATCTTCGTGCCTTAAATAAAGAAGTGGTGGTTGACAAGTTCCCACTTCCCAATATTGAGGAATTAGTATCATCATTGGATGGTGCTTGCTATTTTACCACTCTGGATATGGCATCAGCATACCATCAGGTTCCGTTGAGTAAAGAGTGTCAAGAATTAACGGCTTTTATTACGCCAATGGGGGCCTTCAAGTTTTTGCGTATGCCGTTTGGGCTGGTTTCTGCGGCCTCAGTATTCCAGAGGATTATGGAAGATCTTTTTAAAGGCATTTCAGGCGTAAAGTGCTACCAGGATGATGTATTAATATGTGGGAGAAACGTGAGAGAACATGATGAGAGGGTGCATGCTGTGCTTAAAAGGATGCTTGATGCTGGGTTATCTCTTAGGCGAAGCAAATGTAAATTTGGAGTCACTGAACTGGACTATTTGGGTCATCATATTTCACGGCAGGGGGTGAGTCCTAAAAAGGATTTGGTGGACACTATCGAAATGTTAAAAGAACCGTGTACAAAAGATGAGGTTTCTTCATTCTTAGGTATGGCAGAATTTTATATCAAATTTATACGAAATTTTGCAGATAAGACAGTAAATCTAAGGAAGTTGATGTGTAAGAATGCAGAGTTTGTTTGGACGGAAGAGTGTGGTACAGAATTTAAACAAGTAAAAAATGATCTCAGGAATGCACCAAACTTACAAGCTTTTGTACCTGGGAATCCCACTTTCATTGTTACTGATGCAAGTATAAAGGGGCTGGGTGCTCTTCTTTTTCAGATCAGGAAGGGCCAAGAGGTGCTAATAGCTTGTGCTTCAAGATGCTTGAAAGGGGCAGAGATATGTTATTCTGTTATAGAGAAGGAAGCGTTGGCAATTTTCTGGGCCATAAACAAGTTCAAAAAATTTGTGTGGGGATCTTCTTTCGTAGTCAGGTCTGATCATAAACCCCTGAAAGAAATTTTTGAGAAGAAGGGTTTGGACTCGATTTCCTCGAGGATCAGGAGATGGGTCATTTCCTTACAGGAGTATAACTTCATGTTTGAATACATTCCGGGAAAGACAAATGTAACGGCAGACTGTCTGTCGAGATTGGTGGAGGTGGTAGAGAATGATAAATCTCAGGATGAAAATGATCAATGTGATGCTGAGTGTGGCATAAGAGTTTGTGATGTTACGCTGGGGGCTGTAAAGGAAGATGAATGGAGGGATGAGTTGCAAAAGGATAGTGAATTGTGTTCTGTGATGTCTCTTTTGGATCAGCATAAGTCTCGAAGTCTGGTTAAACCTTGGTCGTTAGTTGCGAATGAGTTAGCCGTTGTTGATGGTGTTCTAATGAGGGGCACAAGAATGATTCCCCCATTGAATTTGAGAGAAGTCATCGTGAACATGGCTCATGAAGGGCATATGGGCATTTCTAAAACCAAAGAGCGCATCCGTCAGGATTTCTGGTGGCCTGGATTAGATTTGATGGTGGAACGTACTGTTAGGGAGTGTACACCTTGTCAAGCTAGTGATAAGGTACTCAAACCAAGATGTTCACCTATGGTTTGTAGAAGTTTACCAAAAAGTCCATGGGATGAATTAGCTATCGATATTGTGGGGC
This sequence comes from Pleurodeles waltl, assembly GCF_031143425.1. Taxonomy (NCBI): domain Eukaryota; kingdom Metazoa; phylum Chordata; class Amphibia; order Caudata; family Salamandridae; genus Pleurodeles; species Pleurodeles waltl. Next base: position 804,784,379 of record NC_090438.1, read on the forward strand.
CATTGCATGGAGAACATCAGACTCCTTACCTGTTGGTGTTGCTGGATTTGTATTCACGATGGGTGGAGGTGAGTTTGGTGAGAGAGATCACTTCTCAATCTGTGATCAGTTTTTTAGAATCTGTGTTCAAACGCGAGAGTTTTCCTAACTCTATTCTTTCTGACAATGGTCCGCAGTTCTGTTCTGCTCAGATGGAGGAGTATTTTGTAAAATGTGGAATTGTACATAAAAAAATTGCGTTATATCATCCAGAGGCGAATGGTGCTTGGGAGAGATTTAACAGGACTTTAAAGGAGAGTATACAATTAGCAAAGGTAAACTGTTTAGATTGGAGAAAAGAACTGCAGGGTCGTATAACAGCTTACAGGTACACTCCTCATGCATCAACGGGGAAGACTCCTTTTGAACTGCTCAGAGGATGGTCTCCAAATACTTGTTTGTGTCCTGGCTGGATGGTTGCTGGGAAGGGTTTGAAAAACAATGGTATTGGGGAATGGAGAGACAAAGAAGTGTCTCTGCAAAGCAAAAGGAAGATTTATGTTGATAAAAGGAATAATGCGAAAGTTACAAATTTTGAGGTTGGAGATAAAGTAAAGGTCAAAGCTCCTGTTGGGTGTCAAAATTGGTCAAAATATACCTCCCCAAAAACTATCATTAAGCTGTTAAAAAAATGCTGTCAAGACGGATGATGGTCGCATCTGGAATCATAGTCGTGTAGCACATTTTGGGGGGTGTGGTGTGGCCGACGGGAGAGATGATACTTCTTATCGTTTTCCCTCTGACATTGATTTAAGGTCTGATAATACTCGTAGGAATGTCAGAACACGCAGGTTTCCTTTACATTTGCGTGATTTTGTGTAGTTCTTTCTACCCTCTTTTTCTTTCTGTTCAAATGTGTTTTTTTGTTCTCATGTTATTTCTGTTCTAATGTAAAGAGGAAGAAGTGTAATGATGTAACATGGCTCCATGCCAGAACACTGGGCATGGAACCAGCTTGTTCTGAGGTTCTGTCATGCAGGGTTCTCTGCATGACAGTTGATATGCTGGCTGTTGGTTGAGGCTGTAATAAATACCTCCTACCACATATCTTCATCTGGTGTGGATTCACTTTATTACAATGATGATGCTTAATTTTATGTCAAGACCAGAGGCTCCTATTATGCTTTTCTCTTCTTGCTTTAATTCAACAGCAGCAGTCAAAAACAATAAAAAACTACAAATCCGCGAAATATATAAGCCAATGGGAAGAGAAATGTAGTCCTTATGTGATAGCCAATCATCGTAATATGTACAGTATAATGACATCATTTAACTGCAAACAGCCCTCTTTTCTTGCTGCTCGCAGTCACGTTAATTACTTCACCTTGTGTTTTTATGATACTTATTGTAATTACTATTGTATATTTCAATATTTAGAGTTAGCAGTAATTTCGCTGTTGCACGCTGCACACCGTCTTTTTATTGCTTTTTCCCTAGATGGCACGTTGCTGCACTGTCTCGCGTGCTCCTTTCCTCGCGCTCATCTGTTTTTAGACCGTTTATTTCATCCCTCAGATAGCAGTCACCATTTTATGCCGCTTCTGGGGAACAAACTGCTTTTACTCACTGCGCTCGCCAGGGTTCCGGTGCTGTTGCACTTTTCCCAGGTTTTCCTTCGTTTTTGCCCTCATAGCGAGCCTTCTGCTTCAGTCCGGCAGTGAGAGCTCATTCAACCAGGCCTATTCAACTCTCCTTTTCCTCTTTATTGCCACCCATAGGTGGAGCTTAGCCTCTTCAGCCCACTCCTTTGAGTATTTAACCCTTTCCCTGCTGATTTTCTACATTTTAGTAACACTCTATTTTACAATGGAAATTGACAGCTCTCCTTTCATTCAGGAGGCCCTGGAGGAGAATAATATTAAAGAGGAGTTGAATAATTTTATTCAAGCCTCTGTACAACCAGCAGTTTCTGCTTCAATGAACAAAATATAAAAATAATTTGAAAATTCTGTTTTCAATATTATGTCTAAGACAATTTTGGCCCAATCTGCGGGGAAAAGCAGAAAGCACCCGTCAGCCAATTTACAATCTAAAAAAACATCATAACTTGGCGCTGTTGGTTGGTGAGGTTTCCTCATGCAAGGCAGAGGATGCGGCTCCTCACAGGCCTCCTTCCAAAGAGGGTAATATACATGAAAAACAAAAAATGTCTGCCAAATGTACAGCAAAAGCGAAACATGTTACATCCCCTATTTTGGTCTCCTCTATTCCGGATACGGATGATGATTTGCCTGATGCAGATTCAGATGATCACATATCTGACAATGAAAATGGAGGGTTGATATCTCCACCTCCAACAAAGAAACCTAAAATATCATATCATGATATTTCTAAACCTAAGGTTGTCATGGACTCAGATGGAGTCCCTATGTTTGATCCCAGTCATATCCACCATCTGAACTCTACTGAGTGGGTACCTGCAGATCACATTGGTGAATACGTATCTTCCAGATTACAACAAGCAAGCCAGGTCCAGGTTCAAATCTGAAAGCCGTCATCCTTCTCTCCCTCAAAAGATCGCTGTTACCCCTACCATTGATCCATCTTTCTTAAAAGGTTTTACCAAATTTGGCAAAGACCCTCGCAAGGGTGTGGACAAAGCATGTTCCTCTTGTTAGGACAAACTTTTGGATGTGGTTGGCCCACTTACTGAATTATTGACCTAGCAGAGGCCGCTAGATTGGAGAACATTTCCATCGATCCTGAAGAACTTTCGCTTTGGGTCCAACATTCATTTTGCTTACTGGGTAATGCTAATTCTGCTCTCACACACGTACGCAGAAAAGGACTCCTGCTCAAACTAGACCAGAAACTGGTTAACCTCACAACAGTGGATCCTGGTATCAAGACGGAAGGCCTTCTTTTTGGTGACTCTTTAGTGAAAGAGTTGAGCAAATACGTTTCCACCTTTAGTTCATTTGATAAACCCCAACAATCCCTGAAGAAAATGTTTTCCCAACGGGTTTTTGCCAGGGCCGGCAGAGGAAGGAACCGCTTTGCCTGCCGTGGTTACAACAGCCAGTGTTCCAGAGGATCCTATAATACCTCCTACCAGGAAAACGAGCCTCAATTCTACCCACAAAGAGGCAGGGGTTTCTGTGGCAGAGGTTCCAGAGGTTCCAGATACTCTAACCAAACAGGTGAGTGTACATTCTGGCCTTCCTCCTGTAGGGGTTTGTCTTCGCTTTTTTCTTCCAGAATGGTTGTCAATCACAGCAGACCCTTGGGTCTTAAACACGGTTCAAGGTTATGTTATCGAGCTCTACTCAGAACCTTTTCAGTCTTCCCATTCTCTTCCGCCAAGGTTCTCAACAGAAATGTTTAACCTCATTTCTCTAAAAGTACAGTCTCTTCTCCAAAAACAAGCTATTGCCCGTTGTCAAGTCGACTCCTCGTGTTTTACTAGCTCTATCTTCTTAGTTCAGAAGAAAAACAAAAAGATGTGGCCGGTAATCAACCTCAGATGCTTCACCTAATTTGTAGTTTATAGCCATTCCAAAATGGAAACGATTCTTCATCTCAGTGACACCCTTCTTCAAAACGATTGGATGGTTCATTTGGATTTGCAAGACGCATATCTCACTGTTCCTATACATCCAAATTACAGAAAATTTCTCCAATTTCAGTGGCTAGACCAATATTTTCATTTTGCCTCCCTTCCATTCGGTTTCTCTTCAGCACCTTGGTGTTTTACAAAGTTAATGAAACCAGTGGTAGCTCTTCTCAGAGCTCAGGGTGTCAGACTCATAATATATCTAGACGATATACTCATAATGAACCAGAGTATTCTCTCCCTTCAATCCCACATCTCCCTTACCTGTTCTCTTTTAGAAGATCTCGGATTCATACTCAGCAAAGAAAATTCTTTTCTGTCTCCAACCCAACAGATAGAATTTTGGGGTTTCGAAATAAATTTGGTTTCTGCCACTCTGCATCTCCCATTGGCAAAGGTAAAATCTATAAAATCAGAAATTCTTCAGATTCTATCAAATCAAATCAAATCATTAGCATTTATAAAGCGCGCTACTCACCTGTGCGGGTCTCAAGGCGCTAGGGACAAAGGGGGTGGTTATCGCTGCTCGAACAGCCAGGTCTTTAGGAGTCTCCGGAAAGCGGAGTGGTCCTGGGTGGTCCTGAGGCTGGTGGGGAGGGAGTTCCAGGTCTTGGCCACCAGGAAGGAGAAAGATCTCCCACCCGCCGTGGAGCGTCGGATGCGAGGGACGGCAGCGAGTGCGAGGCCAGAGGAACGGAGGGGGCGGGTGGGGATGTAGAAGTTGAGGCGTCTGTTGAGGTATTCCGGTCCCTTGTCGTGGAGGGCTTTGTGTGCGTGGGTGAGAAGTCTGAAGGTGATCCTTTTGCTGACTGGGAGCCAATGCAGGTGTCTCAGGTGTGCGGAGATGTGGCTGCTGTGGGGTACGTCGAGGATGAGGCGGGCCGAGGCGTTTTGAATGCGTTGTAGGCGATTTTGGAGTTTGGCTGTGGTCCCGGCGTAGAGGGTGTTGCCGTAGTCCAGGCGGCTCGTGACGAGGGTGTGGGTCACGGTTTTTCTGGTGTCGGCGGGGATCTAGCGGAAGATCTTGCGAAGCATGCGGAGGGTGAGGAAGCAGGCGGAGGACACGGCGTTGACTTGTTTGGTCATGGTGAGAAGAGGGTCCAAGATGAAGCCGAGGTTGCGGGCGTGGTCTGTGGGGGTCGGTGCGGTGCCCAGGGCCGTGGGCCACCAGGAGTCGTCCCAGGCGGACGGGGTATTGCTGAGGATGAGGACTTCCGTTTTTTCAGAGTTCAGCTTTAGGCGGTTAAGCCTCATCCAATCTGCGACGTCCTTCATGCCCTCTTGTAGGTTGGTCTTGGCGCTGGCGGGGTCCTTGGTGAGGGAGAGTATGAGTTGGGTGTCATCGGCGTAGAAGGTGATGATGATGTCGTGCTTGCGTACGATGTTGGCGAGGGGGCTCATGTAGACATTGAAGAGTGTCGGGCTGAGTGATGAGCCTTGAGGTACGCCGCAGATGATCTCAGTGGGTTCTGAGCGAAACGGAGGGAGGTAGACTCTTTGGGAGCGGTTTGCGAGGAAGGAGGCGATCCAGTCCAGGGCCTGGTCTTGGATCCCGGTGGAGCGGAGGCGGGTGATTAGGGTGCGGTGACAGACGGTGTCAAAGGCAGCCGAGAGGTCGAGAAGAATGAGGGCGACTGTTTCACCGTTGTCCATCAGGGTTCTGATGTCGTCTGTGACTGAGATGAGGGCGGTTTCAGTGCTGTGGTTGGTTCGGAATCCGGTTTGTGAGGGGTCGAGCAGGTTGTTGTCTTCCAGGAAGGTGGTCAGCTGTTTGTTGACGGTCTTCTCTATTACTTTGGCTGGGAAAGGCAGAAGGGAGATGGGGCGGAAGTTTTTCAGGTCGCTCGGGTCAGCCGTAGGTTTTTTTAGTAGGGCGTTGACTTCGGCGTGTTTCCAGCATTCGGGGAAGGTAGCAGAAGAAAAAGAAGAGTTGATGACGGTCTGGAGGTGCGGGGCGATGATGTCGTCGGCTTTGTTAAAGATGAAGTGCGGGCAGGGGTCCGAAGGGGCGCCGGAGTGGATAGAGTTCATTTCTCAATTCTATGCAGTTCTTTCATTTCTCTCAGATCTCTCGCTCGAATAGTAGGTCTTCTTTCCTCTCCTCATCTTTCCAGGTCCTCTGCATTATCAGGCTCTGCAGGGATTAAAAATCCAACATCTAAGAAAGGGTCTCGCTTATTCAGACTCCATTTCTCTAGATCAAGACTCTTGCATAGAACTTCAGTGGTAGATTCACCATTTAGATTCCTGGAAGGGCAGAACAATCTTTGCATCAGCCCCAGATCTTGTATTAGAATCAGATGCAAGCCGCACGGGTTGGGGGGCCTGCTGTGGTCCAATATCAACTGGAGGTACATGGTCAATAGAGGAGTCCAGGTTGCATATCAATTGCTTAGAGATGCTTGCCAGATCCTTTGCAATCAGAAGCCTTGCAAAGAACAAGGTTTGTTGTGCTAACCTCCTCAGGATGGACAACATCTCAGCAGTAAGGCATATAAACCATTTAGGTGGAACAAAATCCAAACTTTTAGCGGAGCTAGCCAAAGCGTTCTGGAAATATTGACGTTTAAACCAAGTTTCGGTTCAGGCACAATATATTCCAGGCGACCTCAATACTGTAGCGAATTGGCACTCACTGCATTTACGGGATTCAAGCGATTGGCAACTCCATCCCTCGATTTTCCAGTCAATTCAAGACAAATGGGGTCCACTGATAATAGATCTTTTCACCTCTTGTCTCAACTCCCACCATCCTCAATTTTACAGTTGGCACCCAGATCCATTAGCGTTAGTCTCAGATGCCTTTTTACAGGATTGGTGTCCTTCCCTAAACTATACATTTCCTCCTTTCCTCATGATCAGCAGATTACTTGCGCAGGTCAGGCATCAACAGGCAACACTAGTGCTCATAGCTCTGTTTTGGCAGTCCCAGGTATGGCTCCCAACCCTTCTAGAGTTGTCCATAGACTTTCCCTATCTCATCCCTTCTTTTCCCCATCTCCATATGGACCCCCTGAATCGTCCTCACAGAATAGTGTTAAACCATCTTCTTACTCTTTCTGTGTGGAAGATTCCTGGAATAACCAATCTTTTCCTCTCATTTCGTCAGAAGCTTTAGAATATATCAAACAGTCTTGGGCTCCAGGAACTACAAAAGCTTACAAGTCAGCTTGGTCTTTATGGCACAGCTGGTGTCTGGGAAAAGCTAGCAAAGGAAAATCTTTTCACACTATAAATCTCTATAGGTCAGCAATCTCTTCAAACCATCATTATATCAACGCAAAACTAGTGGGAGAACATCCTCTCATTTGCTGACTTTTGAAGGGAGTAAACTTCTCTAATCCCCCTCTTTCAAATTCAATAAATTATGGGATGTCAACATTGTTTTAAATTGTTTTTTTTTGTCATGGCCTGATAATTCTCTTCTTTCGTTGAATATGCTCTCTGCAAAACTAACAATGTTTTTATGTCTCATTTCGATTAAAAGGCTGTCTGATGGTAGAGCTTTAGATATTTCTTATTGTCAATTTACTCCGAAAGGTGTTTTATTCACTGTGACTCAGCGTATCAAAACTAACCTTACGTCAGTGTTTTATCCCTATTTTCCTGATCACCCCAAATTGTGTGTTGGGCAATGTTTAAATCTTCATGAACATAAAACTGTCGATCTAAGAATGTCCTCAGTTTCTCAACTCCTTATCTCTTTTAGGAAACCTTACAAACATGTGTCTTCCCCTACTCTGGCTCGTTGGGTCAGATGGATCATGTCC